>NW_027556098.1:203124129-203866629 GCF_003287225.1 Phascolarctos cinereus
TTGTAGTTGGATTCATATAGTTCCTAGATTTATTTTATAATGGGATTCATATAGTTTTCTAGCTAATCTCTCAAATATTTTATACATTCTATGGTTATTTTAATGGAATTTCTCTTTTTACTTCTTCCTGCTAGGTTCTGTTAATAAATAGGAATGATGATAACATATTTAAATTTATTTTATATCCTGTAATTTTTCTGAATTTGTTTCAAATAATTTTAGTTGATTCTTTAGGGTCTTCCAAGTAAATTTCATTTTTTTGAAAAGTGTTTCTTCTTTGCCTATGCTTACTCCCTTGATTTCTCTTTCTTCTCTTATTACTATATCTAGCATTTTTATTACTATGTTATATATACACATCTCAAAAGAGAAGCCATTAAGGAATGTTGGTAGAAGGGTCTAAAATCAAAAATGCATATTTCTACCCTTTCTTCTGACCCCATGAGATCAAGGGATTTGGAGGAAAATGGAATGCAGTGAAGAGAGTGGCAAGGAATGTGTGTCATCTAGTTCAAACTTAATACCCAACATAGGAATTCCTTCTATAACATTTTGGTCATTAAATCTCTGCTTGAACACTTCCAATGAATAGAAGCTCACTACTTACAAGGCAGCTTATTTGGTCTTTAGACGAATCATTGTTAAAATACTCTGGCATATTACCTGAAATTTACTGTCATTTCCATCTATTTGTCCTTAGTTATGCTTTCTGTAGCTATGTTGTCTCCCTCCCTCTCCCTCTCTATCTCAAATCTAAGCCATCTTGTACATGGCAGCCCTTACACATACAATGACAATGATCATTTACCCCCAAGTGTCTTCATTTATAGCCCAAAGCACCACACTGCAGTAAAAGGTTAAAGTTTGCATATATTCTAAACATGAGATATTTTGAGCTGCATATTTTCTTTTGACACTTTTTTTTGTCAGAGATAAATCTCTAGGAATTTTAATATTGAGCAATGGTAGAGGATTCTACTACCTACCATGCACCATTCTCTTGAATATTCATCAGCTTCTACATTTCAAACCTCTTCCTCCTCCTCCTCTTGTTCTTCTTCTTCTTCTTCTTCTTCTTCTTCTTCTTCTTCTTCTTCTTCTCTTGTCTCTCTCTCTCTCTCTCTCTCTCTCTCTCTCTCTCTCTCTCTCTCTCTCTCTCTCTCTTTCTCTCTCTCTCCTCTCCCTCTCTCTCTCTCTCTCCTTATTTTCCTTCATCCCTCTCTCCTGTATTATTACATCCATGACTTTATCAATGTAGAAACTCACTCCAGTTGTGCCATTTGAAATCCACACTACAAGTTCTCTTATCCTATGTGGCTCTTATGCCCATATCTTTCTTACAAATCTTTCTCAGAGAATCCATCTGAATTCTCCATTCCTTTCTCTAAATCTCTTCACATTATATACATGACAAATAAACATTAATCTGTCCACTGATTATTCCTGACTCTTTCTACACCTCTTTTTTTTTTATCATGGATCTGATATTGGCATCTAGACATTTCCTCCTCTGCAATTCTTTGACAATATAAGTCAATGGTCAGATTGTATATCTATACCTGATTTGGAAATAGCTCCCTCATAAGTAATCAGTATTACTTGTCTGTTTCATATTTCATGATGTTATTTGGTGTTCACTAAGTCCAGGACCTCCTGATTTCCTTCTTTCAAAAATATACCTAATATATAGGTATGGGGTTTTTTAGTAGCCTAGAAATTTTTGTCCTCTTTAATTTCTTACTTCTAAACTATGTTTTCTAATATTTTTTCTAGCCTTCCCGATGCACATCATTACATTGATATCAACGAGTATCAAAAACTCAATTAATTTAATTTTGAGGGTCTTATCAAGTGCTTAATAGAATTTCTCTTTCTCCCTTTACAAGAAAGGTTGTACACATGTAACATCCAGTTAACACCTTAGTGGTCTATTTGCGTGTGTAAATACAGGATCATCAAGTGTCCCATGAAATAATGTCTCCTTTTGCCTCTACAATTATCCCTGCCAATTCTTTTATTTATCTCTCCAAGGAGGACTTTTGAACTAACCTTCTATTTGGCTGCAATTTTCTTTTGTCTTTTGTTTTCATTCATAATGAGAATGTCAAGATTGATACGATTCATTTCTCTAGTGGTATGTCTACTCATTTATCACTTGACAAGGCTCCCAAATTGTAAGGGCCAATAGTTCATAATATTTATAGCCAGGCTAATGCCTAGGTGATTACTTTTGCCTTCTGCCCCCCTTTCCCACTACTCTGCCAAGATTCCTGCAAAAGCAGAGAAGCTCCCCAGACAAAAGGACACTTTCTATGTATATTTGTGTCATAGTTGTTATGGCCAAATAATTCATCTACAAGTGACCTGATTATTGATTATGAGTATGCAAAGACCCTCGGAATGTTCAATCAAACTTCTTTATATAAATATCTACTGAAGATGTAGTATGTGTGTATATATAAACACTGTACTAGAAATTGTGAGGGCTATAAAAATGCATAAGACATAGTTCCTGAATTTGGCTCATAAAATCATATATTTACAGCTTGAAGGGACCACCAAGTCCAATCCCTTCATTTTATAGTTGAAGAAACTGAGGCTGAAAAAGGTTGAGTGACTTGTCCAAGGTCACACAGCTAGTTAGTATCTGAGATAAGGTTTGAACTCAGATCTTCCTAACTCCAAGGCCTGCGATCTTTCCACAGATCAATCCAGTTATCTTGAGGAATTTGCAATCCAGTTAGGAGAGAAGATATATTGAACATTAAGGAGTAATTTGAAGCAGTATACAATTACACATCAGTCCTGTAGAATAGACAAGCCTGTACCACCTTATAAAGGAATTACCTCTCCTTTAGGCATTTGCTCCTCTCATTTTCCTTTTTGCAATTTTCCACAATGTCTCATGAACCCTAAAACAATATCTCCTTCCTCATCTGCCATCCCACTCTATTGCCCTTATTGAATAGGAATCAAGGTCTAACTTTGACATAGTGAACCCCTAACTCCTAATAGCAGACTGTTCTCTTTATGTTAGTTTGAATGTTTAAATCAATCACACAGGACAGTTTTGACACATAATCCTCATAGAAACTTTCTATGGAATGAAATTTGGAATGGGAAACCTCAATTGTGATAAGGAAAACATCTATTCATAAAGTACAAGAATTATATAAGGAACAACAGGGGCTGCCTTTATATTTAGTGACATTACATCTTGGGGATTATAGATTTCAAATAGGATAGTAAATAATGGGTACATCTTTGGTGAATTGAAGAAAATTCTTCAAATGTCTTATGACCAAAGGTGTTTGATGATTTCTGAACACAAATTCCATAAAGACTTTCAGTTTGCAAAGTCAGAAGCTCATTCTGCCCCAATACATATTGAATCCTATTAACATTAGAGGATAATGAGACTCATGATATATTCCCACAGAAGACAGCCAGACTGAAATAGCAGACCTTAATTGTTCTGTTGCCTTCAAAAGAACCAGTTCTAGCAGGTGTACCATCCAGTGTTTTAAAATTTTCCTAATATCTTCCATTCACTAACTACTAAGGCACATTTATACAAAATCCATACAAAATGCCCTGGAGCTCATCTTAAGGAGACTTAGGGACTGTGTAACTATGGTTATAAAATATTTCAAGGGCCAAAATACAGTAAGGTTGTGAATTTTGTCCTAAAGGTAAAACATCTTTACCTTCCTACCTAGGAATAGATGTTATTGGGGTATTTTCCCTTACATTGAACTAGGAAAGGCGAGTAGTAGTTTAAAGAAGATAAACCCTAGGACACAGAAGCAGGTTATCAAAAGTTGCTCTAAGGTATATTGTAAGTTGCACATCTCATTAAAGAAACCCCTTCTGCCCTCATTCATTTTAACTATGTAGGTAGATCCTTATATATCTATGGCAGCTGTGTAAGTATCCAGAAGTGCCTGTGGAAGCCTCTGGGCTCTGAACTTCATCATTCTCATCATCAAAATGTATTTTTTATAAAGACCAGATTATAGATTGCCTCTATTCTAGGCACTTTCACCTATATCTGCCCTCTAGCAATTTATAATCTATCTCAGTTGTGAGATTCCTCACTTCAGTTTTCTCATTTATTATCTCTAGGATCTCTCTTTGCCTATTAGCATCAGTTCCGTTTATGTAGATGATGTGAAGATAGAAAATGCACTGAACACTATTCTGTACAGAACAGGTGTTCAATTTCCAATGTTGACTTTAATATTTTCCTAGCTTCTTTTCAATGCTCAACTTACATGCCACATCCTACAAGACACCTTTTCTTGATTCTTATTCCCCGCCCTCTTTGTATTTATTTTGCATATTTCATATGTACTTATCTGTTATTCTATCTGTTACTTATCTGTGTTATATTCTCCCCCAAAAAAATAGAATATAAGTTCCTTGATGACAGAATATTTCATTTTCATCCTTTTTCCCAGTGCCTAGTTCACTGCCTAACACAGAGTAGGTGTTTAATGGCTGTCAAACTGGAAATTAAGAAATAGCTTTAGTATTAGTACATTGGTGGAGTATGCATGTGATGAATTATACTTGTAAGTGGTCAATTTTGGAATTTAATCTTTATAAAATTAAATTCACTTGAATGAGGACTAGAATCTGAAAATGTTATATGCATAATGCATCCCAAAACATGCATTTTATGGATACCAAAATTCAGATTTAAATGGGTCCTTATATAGTCACACAGTAGAACTGAATGTCCTAAATACATACTTACATAAATATAAATTTGCTTTTTTCATTTGTACACACAGCATGAAGCTGTTAGAATAGAGATGTTTTATACATCATTAAATAATAATATTTATCCTGCAGAGTTAAAATGTATTAATTGCAATATTTATTTTTTTTCCTTTGAAAGCAAAAAGAAACTGCCAAAAAAGTTAGAATCATTTTGAATGTGTTAAACTTGTTGGATAAAAGATGAAAAGTAAGGAAAGGCAGAGTCATTTTTCCCCTCAAGTTACATCAATGGTCTACTTCCATACTTTGAAAAGAGAGGTTATAACCAGGGGTTAGCTTTAACTCTGTTTCTTATACTAAGTTTGATTGTAGGCTCCCCTGGCTCAATCTAATTTAGATGAAGGTCCTTTTAATTAGCTATTATAGAGACTGAACAATGAATCTCTGAAACATTATTTTCCCCTTTTCTAATGTATTTCTCTCTACTGATACATGTCCTTGAGGAAATTACTTTCCAGGTAAGGAGGTATAACCAGAAAAGTACTAATCATTTATCATTTGGGGAATGTGGGGACATGGATTAACTAGCTCTATTTACGCTGAAGAAAATTCTTAAATTCCAAAGAAAATGCTAAATTTTAGGATCTCTCATAATACACAGTTTCAATAAAGGATTTTCTTAGTTAAGTTAAAAGTCATCAGGTTCTTTTTCAAGGTATACTGAAAAGACAACAGAGAAGGGAACTTTAAAAGACCAGCCTCATTTATCCTTTGAAGCTTCAGGCTCTTTCTGAGTCATGAAGTAGTCTGCAGTTAATATTCCAATCTTAATGATAGAAAGGGAAAGATGTCCCTCAGTAATTGGTAGGGCATACCTTTAAGTGTCTTAAATGGTTGAATCTATCTATCACCATTCTCCGAAAGTACTTATTAATCACTTAGTTGCTGGTGAAGCTATACTAGAACTGTTTAGAATGAGCTATTGTAAACAGAATCCATCAGTGCCCAGAGTTTTAAGTCCAGAGTCCAAGAATCCAAGAATGTGAATCTACCTAAAACTATTTTCTTCACTTAAGCATGAAAGATTTCCAAGCCCAACCAAAAAGTCCCACATCTTGCTAAATAATTCACAAGTGGCACAGTTCTACTAACACCAAACAAATATTCCTGGGTTGTAAGATCATTACACTACAAAAGAATTATTTTCTAAAATAAAAAGATTCTATGGTCTAAATCTGAGCATCTGGTCAGTATACATTCTCTAATAATATTCTGTCTGGAGTTTCCATTTACTCTGATCTAAAAGGTTCCCTGTAAATTATATTACTTAATATTTTAATGACTAAGAAGTTATCAAGTTCCAGAATCACCTTCTATGACCCATACAACCTTCATTTTTCTATATGTTGTGTAGAGGAAACAGCCAGATTGCAAAACAGTGACTTACACCATTTTACTTTATGTGTCTTGATACACAGAATTTGAATTATGTTAGCACTAGATCACTGAGATGGTCAATATCATTAAACCTAATACACCACTACCTGGCTACTTAACCATACAATTCTTGATTAGGACATGTGAACCCATCACTGCAGAAACCCAGAAACTTTAAGCACTATAGAGAAATGCATGAAGTTTGTCCTCCAGCACAGAGCATACCCCTAGCTTTCCCCTTCCCCAGTCTTCAGTACTTCCTCCTTTCCTTTCAATGCCTACCCAACCTCTGCACTTTGTTCCTATTAAAACCTACTCTCAGGAAAAGATATGAATAAATGAAAGAATTAGCAAATGAATAGATAAAAAGCATTTATTAAGTGCTTACTATGTGCCAAGCATTGTTTTAAGCTATGAAAATGTAAATGGAAAAAATGAAACAATCCTTGATTTTAAGGATCTCACATTCTAATTAGGAAAGACAGCACAAATAAAAGAGTCCAGGTGTAGGTCAGATGAAAAGCTCAGAAGTCCTAAAGGTACAGTGATGGTGCATGTGCCAAGAGCCAGGACTCCTTGAAGGGACTGGTAGATAAGATGATGGTACCCAGAGATTTAGAGGTCATAGCATCATGACAAAAGGTGAGGCCTGGCAGTCTTTCATCTCATTGGAAAGAATTGGTGACTTTTATCTTATGTGAGTCCCATGAAGAGTCAAGAAGTTAAGATTAGGCCTGCTTACTTCACTTACAGCTCAACTCACTCTCTGACCTACTCTACCTCCTCATCAACAATCTTGCTCTCCACCTCCTACCTTTCCAGTTGACCTTTGTGTTCTGTCTCTCCCTATTAGAATGCAAGTTCCTTGAGAGTAGGGGAGATCTAGTTTTCTGCTATTTGTATCCTCAGCATATCACAGAGTGCCTGACATATAGTAAGCACTTAATAAATGCTCTATCTCTCTATTTACAGATATAGCTATAGCTAAAGATAAAGCTATATGATAGGCATAGGCATAAGTATGGGTGTATTACTGGAGTATTTATAATAGTAGATTATTCCCAGCTAATCCAAGTGGTGTAATCAGCTACGTAACTTTTGCCACCCAGACTGGGTGACAAGGCATCTTTGAAAGAGTAGCAAAGAAAAGTCAAGGGGGAAGGGTACCTTCTTACCCAGAAGCCCAGATTGTGGTGGTTATAGAAGGGTCGTGTAGGAAGCACGGGGAAGGGTATCCTCCTTTATCCCACCTACACATGAGGGTATAAGTGACAATGTGGTGGTGGTATCAAGGAAAACCAATTCAAAAGAAAAAAAAATTTCATACAACACAGTGTAAAAAAGAAAAAAGGAACACATTGAATGTATGCTCTGGTGGTTGAATAAAATCTACAACCTATTATAATAGGTTATTCCAACATCAATGAGGTTTCCTCATTTGTTACCTTAGAGGGTAGGTAGAGATTTTATGAACTTCAACAATAGCTGACAGGAGAACTGGCCTCAGTCACTGGCCTGAGTGTCTATCTGAGCCATGTATACATCCAGCTGTACCTAGTTTTAAAGAAATATCCTAGATAAGTATGGATAGGACCATCACCAAAAGGCTGATCACTTGTAATGAATTATTTGTCCATGGAAACCCTTGAAACAGATAAATATATAAAGTATCCTTCAGACTGGCATGGATGATTCTACCTATACAGGAAGGAAGGAAGGAAGGAAGGAAGAAAGGAAGGAAGGAAGGAAGGAAGGAAGGAAGGAAGGAAGGAAGGAAGGAAGGAAGGAAGGAAGGAAGGAAGGAAGGAAGGAAGAAAAAAGGAGAAAAGAAATTATTTACTTTGTGCCAGGTACTACACTGAGAAAGTGCTAAGAATCTTACAGTTTGTAGACCATATGCAAATAATCATGTTACATTACACCACTCAGAGGGAGTATTCACATTGATGAGATCACATCAACAAGATAAGGGATCCACGAATATCCATCAGTTGTCTCTAATTCTTGCTACATAATCAGATGACCTCCTTTTATGTTTATTCCTGCATAAACCATGTGCCATGGCTGGTAACTGGGTTAAACTGTGTGTTGATTTGATTTATATATCAAGGTCAATGATTGCATGTTGATTTACAATTTTAATTAGATTCCAATGTAGGAACACAATATTGTCTTAATCTTCAGTTAATGCAAAGCACTTGCATTCAAATTTTCTATGCTGTACTAAAGTCAAACTGATGCCTGGTGATACTGTGTGGCTACAAGCCACGCAGTATCACAGTGTGATAGAAACTGAAGTTGCAAGGAACTTTGGGAACAATAAAATAATGAATAATAATGGTATTATTATTATAACTATATATAAATATAATAACTATTATAATGGCAGCTTTAAAGTTGACAGAGGTCTTTACAAATATTGTCTCATTTCATCTTCACAACAACCTTGAAAAGTAGGTGCTATTATTATTCCCATTTTATAGATGAGGAAACATACTGTCCTAGATTAATTGACTTGCATAGGGTCATATAGCTAATAAGTGTCTGAAACTGAATTTGAACTAAGGTCTTCCTGATCCCAGGACCAAGTCTCTATCTCATGCATCACCTAGATATTATAATAGAATGAATAGTGTGGTGGGCATATGTAAGCTGCAGTATATTACCAGTTATGGCTTGATACATGAAAAGTGGTGCAAAAAGAGATCATGAGAAAAATGTACAATCATAAAAGAAAGTCACTGGTCACACAGCAAAGACAACATGGACCTTTGACTCTACTGACATGAGTATTCATTCCACTCTCTCAGGTCCTAAACCATTTAGAATATTTTCATCTTGTACAATTCTTGTCCAAATTTTCTCATTAATCCTTGATAGATGTACTACCTACCATAGAAAAAGCCTTCTTCTAAGTATTCTTTATATTTTAGGAAGAGACCCATGCAGTACTCAATCTCTTGCTCTCACAATATGACCAACCCATCTCATTTTACTGGTCAAATCATTGTTATTTTCTTGACAACAGCTCTCACTTTACTCTTTCCATGGAGATTATCATTGGAAATATGTTGCCATCTATTTGTGCCCACCATGCATTTCTACATTGCTCTTTGAGTGACCCTTAAAAACTTTTTTTATTCTTTGGAGAGTGTGTATTTCAAGATTTGCAGCAATACCACATCACCAGAAGAGAGCCATCTCCAGTCATCCTGAACTATGCCTTGCCACTGGACTCAGATGATTCCAGAGGACACAGTGAGGCTGATGACTTTGCACAGCCCTGCCTCACTTAAATCCAACTTGCAAGTCAAGACATCACCCTCCTGATATCATCGGTCATCTTCAAGAATGAAAGATGAACAACAAAAACAACAACATCACCAGAAAATATATTATTGTTAAAATTTGGGGGTTTGATGGGTGGAGCCAAGATGGCAGAGTAAAAGCAGCAACTTCCTTGGGCTCTCCCCCAAACCCCTCCAAATACCTGTAAAAAATGGCTCTAAACAAATTCTAAAGTAGCAGAACCCACAAAAAGAAAGACTGAAACAAATTTCCAGGCCAAGACAGCCTGGATGGTTGATCAGAAAGATATATCACACTGGCTGGGGAGAGCAGCGCAGTTCAGCATGGGTGCACAGGCAAGGCAGGCCACGGCAAACCTGGAGCAGGCCTCAGAGGACTGAATCGTGGGCAGCTGTGGTGGTTTCCAGACTTCTCAACCCTTGAACGCCAAAGACAACATAGAAGATCAGTGGGAAAAGTCTGTGTCTGTGGTGAGAGAGAAACTGCGGTACCAGTCCCAGTCCCCAAGGTTGGTCTTGAGGCAGCAGCTGCTTCCAGAGCTTCTGCCCACAGACTGAGGGGCAACTGGGTGGCTGATCAGAAGGGTTTTGCAGAGATCTCTCTGCTGGTGCAGGATTCTCTTGCTTTGCCCGTGTTTAGATCTGGGTCACAGTCCTAGGTGGCGGTCCTGGGGTGAGGAGGAGTGCTGGCATGGTGAAGCTTGTAGTGGCTGTGAATAGAGAATCCTTCTCACAGTTCCAAGACAGAAAAGAGTGCTTCTGGTCACTCATAGACTAGAGCACAGGCCAAGAAAGGAGTAAACACCTCACCCTTGATCATAGCACCTTGGAAGAACTGAAAATTTACAGGTCCCTAAAGGTATCTCTGAAAACAGCTGCACAAAACCCCCAAAGCTTGGGACAGTACATTCTCTCCACACTGGAAGCAGACTCCTACCTTAACAAACAATTTATAATTCAAATAATTGGCTGAGATCATGAGCAAGCACCATAGAATCTTACTTTGGTGACAAAGAAGATCAAAATATACAACTAGAAGAAGACAACAAAGTCAAAACTCCTAAAACCAAAGCCTCCAAGAAAAATATGAATTGGTCCCAGGCCATGGAAGAACTCAAAAAGGATTTTGAGAAGCAAGTAAGAAGTAGAGGAAAAACTGAGAGTGATGCAAGAAAATCATGAAAAACTAGTAAACAGCTTGCTAAAGGAGGCCCAAAAAATTACTGAAAAAAATAACACCTTAAAAATAGCCTAACCTAAATGGCAAAAGATCCAAAAAGCCAATGAGGAGAAGAATGTCCTAAAAAGCAAAATTGGCCAAATGGGAAAGGAAGTCCAAAAGCTCACTGAAGAAAATACTTCCTTAAAAATAAGAATGGAGCAATTGGAAGCTAGTGACTTTATGAGATATCAAGACATTGTAAAACAAATCCAAAAGAATGAAAAAAAAGAAAATAATGTGAAATATCTCATTGGAAAAACAACTGACCTGGAAAATAGGTCCAGGAGAGATAATTTAAAAATTATTGGACTATCTGAAAGCCATGATCAATAAAAGAACCTAGACATCATATTTAAAGAAATTATCAAGGAAAACAGTCCTGATATTTTAGAACCAGAGGGTAAAATAGAAATTGAAAGAATCCACCAATCACTTCCTGAAAGAGATCCCCAAAGGAAAACTCCTAGAAATATTGTAGCCAAATTCCAGAGTTCCCAGGTCAAGGAGAAAATATTGCAAGCAGCCAGAAAGAAGCAATTCAAGTATTGTGGAAACACAATTAGGATAACACATTTAGGAGCTTCTACTTTAAGGGACCACAGGGCATGGAATATATTGCAGAGTTCAAAGGAGATAGGATTACAACCAAGAATCACCTACATAGCAAAACTGAGTATAATCCTTTAGGGAAAAAATGGTCATTCAGTGAAATAGGGGACTTTCAAGAATTTTTGATGAAAAGACCAGAGCTGAACAGAAAATTTGACTTTCAAATACAAGACTCAAATGACACATGAAGAGGTAAACAGGAAAGAGAAGTCATAAGAAGCTTATTAAGGTTGAACTGTTTACATTCCTGCATGGAAAGATGATATTTGTAACTCATGAGTCCTTTGTCAGTATTAGAGTAGTTGGAGGGGGGGAAAAATTATATGTATGTGTGTAGATATAGATAGATATAGATATACTTTCTTACTCCTGTTCAATTCTGGGCCTAAGTTATTGTCCATCAGTAGAGACTGCCATATATTATGACAGATCAGTAGATACTGATATACTAATTCATTGGTATGGTCTTCCAACTATATATCACAGGCTACTATTTTTCAGCCATTTGTTTTTCCTACATGTGCTATTTAAATGACGTCTTTATACTAATCATTAACATCATGGAAGATGTTCTGTAATGAGGCTACAAAGGCAAAGACTCAAGTCTCTCCTTCTGTAGGAGGCCTTTCCCACTCTTCTCTTTAGCTGCTAGCACCTTCACCTCTCAGATTACCCTCCAACTACTCTGCATATATCTTGTGTATAGCTAGTTATTATAATATTGTCCCTGGAACATTGTAAGCATTTAATAAATACTTATAAATAAACTGGCTGACTAAAGCAAAGCTGTTCCTTCAAGGAGCTTACATTCTAAGATCATAGCAACATATGATCACCTACTTAGAACTGGAAGAGAATTGAAAGCCCATCTAATCCAAACTACTTATTTTATAGATGAGGAAATGGAAGCCCAGAGGGGTTAAGTGATTTGCCTCATGTCACATAATTAGTGATAGAGGAGGGACTTAAACTCTATTTCTCTAACTCTAAATTCAGTGCTCATTCCACTGTACTATACTGTTGCATATAAATCAGAAAATTTAGATTTTTTAAAAAATTTTGTACAAAACAAGTGTCATTTAAGCCAATGCTTTAAAGAAGGAGTTCTTAACTGAGAGAGAGAGAGAGAGAGAGAGAGAGAGAGAGAGAGAGAGAGAAAGAAAGAAAGAAAGAAAGAAAGAAAGAAAGAAAGAAAGAAAGAAAGAAAGAAAGAAAGGAAGGAAGAGAGATTATTTCAATATAGTTTGGTTTCTTTTTTAATCTTATGGAGTTTGCCAATTTAAAAAACATCCTGAGGATGGGTCCATAGGCTTCATCAGAGTGCCAAAGGAATCTATGACAAAAAAAAATCTTTAAGAAGCCCTTATTTAAAGGATAGTGCCATTTTCTAGAGTGACCATAATAATCATGGTTTGTGTTTTTATAGAATTTAATAGTTTCCAAAGGATTTTCATGTATATTAATTTATTTAATCCTTGTGAGAGATAGGTATAATCCCTACTTTATAGATAAGAAACTTTAGGCTGTCAGAGTTTCAATAACTTGTCCAAGGTCACACAATTACTAAATCCTAGAAATGGAACTAGAACTCAGGCTTTATGATTCCTAGAACTTTCTGCTATAACTATACTGTCTCCCTTAAATTTCTGGGTTACTCAATTATCCTACATTGTTCTCAGAGTAGTTTATACTTGTGAAACACCAGTCTCATTATATTTGTGTTTTTTTCTTAAGATTATATAATAATTTTCCTTCATCAAACCTCATTGAGATGCACTAGAATATTTCAATAATGAATAATAATGCAATAATTTGTTTCCTTTTATTAGTATATTAGTGCAATTTTACTACAATTTGGGAAATATACAATTTAACTAAACAAGAAAAAATTAAAATACTACATAAGTGTTTTACCCACTAGTATATGAGTGTCTTGAAAAAGTCAATTCCCCTAGAACCTGATTCCTTGGGTGCTGCTTACTTACTGAAGCAATTTTCTATATTATCTTTCAATTTAAATCATTAACTTCAATATGTAAAGGATATGTCATATCAAAAATGATATATGATATATATTCCTCTTAAAGAAAATTTTCATCAACCTCATAGAATCATGAATAATTATACATGTATATAAGTATATATGTTAAAGTTGATCATTTTATCTGAGCTTATGTAGCTACAGTTGGAATTAATTAAGGTCAAATGGTAACTCAGATGATATTCTTCATCATCAAGGCTGAGTGTGGGCAAAACTATGACTCATCAAAGATTGATTATTTTACTTTCCTCCTTTAATTAACACCCTCTCCCCTCCTTGTACTCCAATCTCTCGTAATCCAAAGTAGTATCGAGCCACTATGTCATGTCCCATCCCTAAAGGAACTTCTCTTAGCTTGCTGCCATAGCTGGGAGGGAAAAAAAAGTGAGCTCACAAATGAATCCCTGATAAGGTATCACCCCCTCCCAGAAGAGTTTCATGATTTAATAAGAGATTCTTAAAAACAGAGAAGCCTTTAAGACTCAGTGTAATGAAACTTCAATAGTAGGATTTTAGGCATCTTGACAAATATGTTTAGATTGGGAAGCTTTTCTCAAATACATCAATTCAAAGGAGCCAGGCACTTAATTCATCATCAATTCATTCATAAGACAAGTCCTAATCATTTTCCTATCATTGTAATCAGTGAGCTTTTACTGAGGATAGGTGAGATCCATTATGAGCTCTACAGGCCATCAGTTGAAAGGAATGAGCAAAAATATTCATGTAGACTCTCAATTACCTCTGAGTTATGGCTCTGTATATAAGATCCAAAAAGTATGTTGATGTGGAAGAAAATGTAGTAAGCATATTGCACATAAGAAAAGTCAGTACAATCTTCTTTTGTTCCTCTTCATATCTTTCAGGCTATAATACATCACATAAAGATTTAAGGAGAGAGGGGGAGAATTTATTCTTTCTTAAATCTTCATATTTATAATGTGATATTGTTAATCTTGCTAACAACTTAAACCCAGGGTTAAATTCTGAAATTTTTCCTGTATTGGACAAATACATCCAAAGTAATTAGATAAGTACAGAGATGAATAAGACAGCTTTGGCACACCATTAGCTTCATTTTTTGAATAGGAAAAAAGTAGAATAACTTAGAGTGAAATTATTTTCAAATCATGTAAGCCAAATAACTTGGAATTCCAAAGCTTCAAACATGTTTAATCCTACTGAAAAGCTGAATTGTAATAAGCCTGAGATATATTACATTGCAATGCTGTGGCACCAATGCATGACAGAATTTTTATTTTCCATTAATTCATTATTTTATAGAAATATAAACACTCTATATGTCTAATAGCATATATGTACAAAAATGATATCACATCTTAAGATTATCCATTAATGAATATTTTACTTAGATGAAAAAAATTAAATAACTCCAGAATCAATCTTTGAAATCATTTTGACTCACTATTTGCAACATTGAGAATGTCAAGCCATCAAAAAAAAACCTATTAGTTGCAATTATGCCTTCCAAAATCAATTGTATGCCCTATATATACAGTGTCTTTTGAACATAGCTAGCATATCATATTTCCTTCTTGGTTTTTTTATTAGGATCAGTAAGAATGGAAGGAAAAAATTATGAATAGAATAAAATTAGAGATCCAAGAGGAACCTCTAAACCACCAGAATGGGGGAAAAAATGCCCTAAAGATGACCCACAGTGCACATGACATCCCCCCCATTGTCTTTCTGATAATGCTATTTAAATAATCATAGAACATCAGAATTTAAAGAGACTTCAAAGGACATTTGGTCTAAAATATACCTCACTAAGAAGCCTTTCTATAATATCCCTGCCTAATGGCCATCTAGCTTCTGCTTGAAGATCTCTAGGGCAGACAGACCCACTATTTCCCAATACAACCCATTACACTTTGGAAAGATCTAATTTTGGGGAAGCATTTTACTTACATAGAGTCAAAATCTGTCATTTTGTACTTCTACCGATTGTCCCTACTTCTTTCCTCCATGCTCCAGCGAAATAACACTAATCTCATTTCTACATAATAACTCTTCAAATAAATGAAGACAGATACCATGTCTCTGCAAAGTCTTTTGTTCAGGATAACCAACTCTTATTTCTTCAACCAGTTCTCATATGGTCTGCTTTTCTTATGATCATTGTCTCTTTTGGTCAGCAATGATTCAAAATTACAGCTCATGAGCTCCCATCTGTTGTTATCCTTTTACCAAACCATGGCAGAGGACATATTAATTCAAATAAAAGATAATTACCTAGTCATAATATAACAATGTAAATAAAAAGGAAGAATCTTCTACCTCCCCCATAGAAAATGAGGAACAAACTTTTCACAGATTCTTGGGAAACCAATTATACTCAAGATAATCTCTTGTTCAGAGGGTTGTTGTTGTTTGTCCTTCATTCTCAAAGAGGACCATGACATCAGGAAGATGATGCCATGACTTGCAAGTGAGTTGGATTTCATTGAGGGAGGTCTGTGCAGAGTCACCAGCCTCACTTTCTCCTCTGGAATCAAATGGGTCCAATGGCAAGATATAGATCAGGACAACTGGAGATGGCCCCCTACTCACAGGGTATGTCCCAACTGAAAGACTTTTCTGCCTCCAGAGTTGCTGCTACAATTTTCCTGAAGAACTACTGTTGTCATGTGCAATATTGTTTTCTCTTCTGAATAGCCATCTGCTACTTTACTGCTGGACTACTTCCATCATTTCTGCTTCTCTGCTGAATTGCTGTTAAAATGTTTTTTTGGTAAGAGTATTTTTAGCTTTTTTGTGACCAAGCACATATGCAGCCTTCAGGATATATCAACTCTTTTGTGAGTCAGCCAGCACCAACACCCTGCCAGAGTTCTTCAAATCTAGCCTATTTTTTTTTTACTATTCTCCTTGTTCTCAGTAGTAGAACAAACTCACTTCTTGATATCTGTGGTTGTTGAGTAGATTACTTTCCCCTCCAATCAGATCTCCGGCTTACTAATGTCAGAGCCATGCAAATTATCATGGAACTTCATTTACAGACACTAGAGGGAGAAGGTGGAGCAGACAACTTTTTTACCCCACATTCCTACTATTAGATGTAAATCACTGTTCCTTCAACAACAAAATATGATGTCTGGAACTAAAAACAATATTCTAAATGTGGTCTGACCAGGGCAGAGAACAAGAAGGAGGTATTGACAGCATTCTGTCTAAGCAAGAAAACAAGCAGGATGACCAGAAATATTAAAATTGTCTGACTCTAGATATAGTCATTATCAATTATTCCCTAACTTTTCTATCCTAAAGAAAATAGACATAAGCTAGCACAAACTAGGACTTCTCAAACTTCCAAAAGCACCCAATACTGATAGGGAAAAAATTAAAAGAACTCCATTGCCACCATATCACTATTAAGTCCACTTTGAACAATCTGGCTGAAATGTGACGAATAACAGGGGTTACATTAACATACACACACATATACATATACATATACATATACATATACATATACATATACATACACATATACATATACATATACATACACATACACATATACATATACATACACATATACATATACATATACATATACATATACATATACATATACATATACATATACATATACATATACATATACATATACATACATATACATATACATATACATATACATACATATACATATACATATACATACATATACATATACATATTACAATACATATACATATACATTACATATACATATACATATACATATACATATACATATACATATACATATACATATACATATACATATACATATACATATACACATACATACATATATACACATATATACATACACACACACATATATGTATATATACACACACACACACACACACACACACACACACACACATATATATATACAGAGGGAAGGAGAGGAAGAGAAAGGGAGAGAGAGGGAGAGAGAGGGACAGAATGCCAGGAAATGGAAGTTACAGGGAAATTTATGATACAAAAGTGATTCATTCAGCAGCTAACTCCTGGTACCCCACCAGCAAAATCTATCATACAGTGTCTAAATCAGTCACTTCATTGCCCTGCACAAATATACAAGAGAATAAGGACAAATTAGAAAAACAAAAAAATTGACACCACATCTTTTCATATTTTTTATCACAAAGTTCTCAAGGAAAACCTGACCTGTAAGGACAGAGAGGACAATTTCAAAATCTTCAAAAGACTAATAATAGTAATGATTATCTCTACTTCCATTACTTGTGTAGGAAACCTCGACCCTTAAACTCTCTAGATCTGAATGGGCTGATCAACAGCAGTCCTTTCAGTGTCAAATACACAAAAACTCAGTGACTAAATGGTGCTTTTAATTCAAAAAGTTTCTGACTAATGCAGAGCTTTTATATATATATATATGTTCATATTCAGACAGGTAAAGGAATTATAAGCCTAGGTATAGGTACAGAGAGAGAATCCAATGAAGACAGAGGAGGGTTTCCTATTCAAAAAAAAAAAAAGAATGTTATTTCTAGCCACTCAAAGTGCAAATAGCACCATTTCCAAAGCAATCTGGTTTATCCCGAAAATTATTCACACTACAGAATTAGTGTGCCCAAACTTCACAGGTATTTAAAAGATTTAAATTGCCTAGATTTGCTGTTAGGAGCCAGGGGCCATTTCTGGCTGGCATACTGATAACATATGGATCTATAAAAAGATAGGTGACTACATTCTGCACCAGGTGAAGTTTCAGTTTGGTCTTCATAGGTAGCCCCCAAGTAAAACATGTAATAATGTTGTAATAATCCTGTCTCCCTTGGGGCATTTCACCCTCTGCCTCAGCCAGCACACTTCACTTTACGGCATCATCTGTTTCTCCAGTATATCAATTTTCCTCTCCATGGGCCCATGAGATTTAATCACACATGTAGAAAAAGCCTTATGTTCTATTTCCTCTTTCTCAAGGGCTGCAATTTTGGCATCTGTGCTGCCTGCCCGCACTTCCAGATTTAATTTACTTGTCTAACCCATCAAATTTTGCAAACATATTTTCTTCCTTCTTCTCCACTGATTCCAAAGAGCTTTTAGCATTTCCTCTACCCTTCTCATACAACAGGTAGAGAAAGGTTTTGATAATATTGCTAAAGTAGAAGATGGTCTGGATGGCCTCTAGCAACATACTTGCATTATTGGCTTTCCCTTCACTTATGTTTGTTTGAGAGATTCTGTTTATCTATGTCCAGTTAGTTACCCTATATTTACCCAGTTAAGTTTGAGCACCAATTTACTTATTAATAAGGTTATTGAAAACAAGTTAACTAGTTGGGAGTCCTAAATAAGGAAACATTCCCCATGCAAATGGCAGTCTACTCTTCAGCTAATCCTTATATATATGGTTTTGAATTATCTAAATGACTCTTCCTTGCCAATAGGACAATGTACTTCTACCCATTCTGGGTGGAAAAATCACTCGGTTTGAACTGACACACAGCTTTTTTTTTTCAAAAAGTTACTCTGGAAGGCAAGGCATAGGAGAAAGAGGAGAGAAATGTTTTCCATGGTTCCAGAACCCACACTGTCACAATCCCCTCAATATCCTACATACTTACCTTGCTCCATTTATGTAACTTACTAAAGGGTGTTTAGAAGAAATACAAGTTCAGTAGAAAGCTGAAAATATATGGGATTCCTGCTAATAGTATTCACAAGTGAAATAAATGTTTAGGGCCTGAAGTAAATAATCCATGTCTTTGTTTTCCACATGGAATTGCATGATCTACCCAACTGTAAAATAATGTGCCTGAGTCAGATGTGTCAATATGATGCAACTGCAAGCAGGTAGTTCCCTCTATCTATTGCTTACCACCCACAATACACAGAACCTTGAAATGTTTCTCCATGACCCTGAAGTAAAAATGTTGCCTTTCCATGTAGACTTGTACTACACATTTTCTGTGAACACTTGAAAAAGCTACTCACACAGAAAGGTCACTAAGAATTTTAAAGAACTAGACCTTATTTTTATATGTAATGACTTGTTATCAATATAAAATCTGGATAGTTGAGAGCCTCATACATCACGAAAAATATGGGACCCTTGACCAATATTGATATTAATATCTGTCTTTCATTCTAGAGTTCAAAGATGTTCCATTCATTTGAAATTTTCTCATGCAAATAGCAAAATAGGCAGAAGATATTTGCATTTCTTCTCTCACAGATGCTGAAATTATTAGTTAGATTGGGTTAACTTTGGTTATGTGCTTAAACTTAAAGGAAGCACATGATGATGGAGAGCTCATTTTTGACTCAAGGAGCCAAGAAAAAAAGTAACAGACCAGTTTTTGCAACTTATTCACCAAATCATCCTGATCTTCTAGGGTCTCCATTAAAAAAAGGGAAAGCTATTGAAATTATTCTCTCAAAAGTTATCTATGATATTCTTATCACCAAATGAAAAATTAAAAACCAAAGTCTTTTTAGTAATAATGACTGACATAGCACTTTATGATTTGCAAAGAGCTTTGCAAGTATCATTTTACATGAACTTCTCAACAGCTCTGTGAGCTAAGTAGAATGTGAATTATTATCTCCCTTTTACAAAATGAGAAACAGTTTCAGAGAACTGAAATGACTTGGGTATAGTTACAATAGCTAGCAACCATGGTTACATCAGGAAAAATTCAAATCCTGGTCTTAGTAACTACAGGTACAACACTCTGTACACTATGGCAGCTTTTGACACTTGTTATCCATCTCTTCTTTCTACATACGTCTTCTTCCCTTGACTTCTCAGACTATACTTTGAGTCTCCTTCCTCCTAATTATTCTTTCACTGGTTCCCTCCTGAACCTTTGATGGAGGTGTTCCAGTGAGTTCTCATATTTCTCTATTCTCTACATTCTTTCATTGTCAACTACATTTTTTCCCATGATTTTAACTATTATCTCTATGAAGATGAATCCCCAAATTTGACCTCTCTCCCAAGTTATAGTTTAAACCAGGGATTGGCACACTATGACCTGAGGGTCAAATCCAGCCTGTCTCCTAGTTTTGTACTCCAGGAGCTAAGAATGGATAATGTAAAAACCATTCTTGGCTCATAAAGTACAAAAACAGAGAACAGGTGGGATGTAGTCTTCAGACTGTAGTTTGCTGACCCGTGGTTTAGACCAACATCCCTTTTTGCTGGCTTTAGAACATTTTCATCTAGATATTACATACCACCTCAAACTATATTCCAAAACCAAATTGATTGCTATCCCTTCTTTATTTTTGTCAATGATCATACCCAGTCACCCACATTTAAAGTCTTGCTTATCTTGGATTTTCCCTCTCCCTCAACTTCCACATTCAATCAACTGTCAAAATCTGTCATATATCTCCCCCACCCCAATCTCCTTCAAATACGCCCACTCTTCTTTGCTATAATCGCTGTAGTCCAGGTTGATATTACCAACTGGTTTGGAGGGGTTTTTTGTGTGTCTGGACCTATAATTTTGTCAATGTGGGGAATCTCCCGGTGTAAAAAATTATTCCATTGGTGCAATTTGACAATGTGTATTGTACTTTATTAGGAAATTGTCTGAGCCACTGAATTTGAATTCAGGAAGTTCCATCTTCTCATTTAGTCAGTATACTAGATCTTATCTTATCCATTCAACAAGTATTTCTCAGGCATCTATCTGTCAGGCATTGTTCTAGGTACCAAGGACACAAACAAAAATGAAATAGCCCTTTCCCTGAAAGAGTTTACATTCTATGGAGGGAAATACATAAACAGAAAAGTAAATACAAAATAGATACCAAATAGGTGCTAAGGCTTTTCTAGGGAAGAAGGCTGTCAAGACCAAGGAATTAGGAAGTGTTTCTTGTAGAAGGTGGCACCTGAGCTAAGGCTTGAAGGAAGAAAGAATCCTACAAGGCAGAGGTAAAGAAAAGTTCTTTACAGTATAGGTGGTAGCCTGTGGCAAGTCAGAAAGGAGAAAAGTACCATTTACAGCATTATGTTAAGTTGGTCAGTTTGACTAGAATGTAGACTAAGTGAAGGAGAGTAATGAGAAAGAAACCTGCAAAGGGAGATGTAAGCCAGATAGAGATGGACTTCTTGATCAAGGAGTAATATAAAATAGTAAAAAGTAATATAAAATGATATAAAAGTAATGCAAAATTATAAAATAAAAATAATAAAAAAGAAAAAGACCTGTGTTTTTGAAACATGCATTTGTTGGTTTATGAAAGAGACTTAGGACAGGGAAAAGACTGGAGGTAGAGATAATAATGAGGACACTATTGGAATTATCAAGGCAATAGGTGATAAGAGTCCAAACTAATGTGGTAGGTGTGAGTAAAGAAGAGATGTATGAAAGCAATATTTTGGAGGTAGGATCAACAAGATTTGACAACCAATTGGGTATGAAGAAGGGAAAGGGAAGAATCAGAATGATTCCAGAGTTATACACCCATGTGATCTGGGGAATGGTGGTGTCTTCAATAGAAATAGAGACATAACAAAGAATAGTGGGTTTTATGAGGAAGATAATAAATTTTTTCTGGCATGTCGATTTTGGAATGCCTTGAGACATTCAGTTGGAAATGTGCAATAAGCAGTTAGTGATGAAGTTCTAGAATAAGAGAGAGAGAGGAAGAGAGAGAGAGAGAGAGAGAGAGAGAGAGAGAGAGAGAGAGAGAGAGAGAGAGAGAGAGAGAGACTATGGTTGAATATAGAGATCCAGGAATTGTCTAAATAGAAATGATCCTTTAACCCATGGGGGCTGATGAGATCAACAAGAGAGTCTAGAAAGAGAAGATAAGAGGATTCAAGACTAAGGCTTAGATTATACCCATGTGTAGAGAGTAGCTAGGTGGCATGGTGGATAGAATGCCACAGGCCTGGAATCAGGAAAACTCATTTTCCTGAGTTCAAATCTGGCCTCAGACATTTACTATGTGACCTTAGGTAAGTCATTTAACCCTGTTTGCCTCAGTTTCCTCATCTGTAAAATGAACTGAAGAAAGAAATGGCAAACCACTCTAGTACCTTTGCCAAAAAAACCCCAAATGGGTTCACAAAGAGTTGGACATGACTGAAATGACTGAACCACAGCAAGTAGGGGGTAGGTCATGAGTGATGATCAAGCAAAAGAGGCTGAGGAGTAGCCAGAAAGGAGAGAGAATTCAAAAAGGGGGTAGGAGGAATAGACAGCATTTTAGAGAAACTAATGTACAACAGTGTTAAATGTTACAAAAAAAAACTCAAGAAGGATTAGACTAAGAAAATGTCACTGAATTTTGGAATTAAGGGATCATTGGTAAACTTATAGACAGGGGTTTCAGTTGAATGATTAGGTCATAGGTCAGATAGCAGGGTATTAAGAAGTACTAGGTGGCATAGTGGATAGAGCAGGCCTGGAGTCAGGAAGATCTGAGTTTAAATCTAGCCTCAGACTAACAGCATAAGCCTGGGAAAATCACTTAACCCCATTTGCTTCAGTTTCCTCATCTGTAAAATGGTATAGAGAAGGAAATGATAAACCACTCCAGTATGGGCAGCTAGGTGTAACAATGGATAGAGTGCTGGACCTGAAGTCAGGAAGACTCATCTTCCTGAGTTCAAATCTGGCCTCAGACACTTACTAGCTGTGTGGCTATGAGCAAGTCACTTAACCCTGTCTGCCTCAGTAAAATCTGTAAAATGAGCTGGAGAAGGCAATAGCAAATGACTCCAGTATCTTTACCAAGAAAACTCCAAAAAGGTGGGTCATGAAGAGTCAGACATGGCTGGAAAATACTGAACAAAAGAAATGAACGTGAGACAAGAATGAGTTTAGCCCTCTACTCATTAAATCATACTTCACTTCTACTAAATAAGTGTCCTCTCAACTCCTTCTCCCATTTCATTCTCTCTCCTTCAGTGTAATCAAAGTTCACTATTGCCTACCAAATAAAATTCAAACCCATTATCCTGACATTCAAGCTCCTCCACAATCTGACAACATTCTACCTTTCCACCTTTGTCTCATGTCTTCCTCTACATGAAAGAAGTTCCAATCAAACTGGATTATTTGTTCACATGTGTACACATTATTTGTCATGCTGGTTTTTTTGGCCTGGAATGCCCTCCCATTCCTTCAACTATTTTAATCCTACCCTCCTGTCAGGCAGAGTTCAAATGCCATTTCTTCCATGAAGCCTTCCATGATGCATTCCACTCAAAAATGATCTCCACTCCTGGCCGCCAATTTAAAATAGTGCTTATTTGTCCTTCTTTCTTGTACTTATAATGTATAATCATGCACTATGGCCATTTGGGTCTGTGTCATATTCCCACTGTAGGCTGTGAGCTCCATAACAGCATATCTTATTTAATCCTTATTTCTTCCATGGTGCCTAATATGGGTCTCTGAACACAGTGGGGGACCTTTTAAGTATTTGTCAAAGTTGAAGAAATTCTAACCTATTTCCAGAACAACTTGAATTGCTAAAAAGTTTGGCATTAAATAATGCACCCATTCTCCTCCCTAAATGGTTCTACTTGAGTGTAAGTCCTCAAGACAAAGAATGCATCTGTCTCTGAAAGCATCTTGAATCAAAAGGAAGAAGTTTTGTCTACAGAAACATCCCTTTCAGAGATTTTGAAGGACTTGAATTAAAGGAAGTCTCCCCTCCTCATCAACCCCCCACCACCCAGTTTATGTCTTTTTGACACTTAACATTCAACCAAACTTATATGTGGATGGTGTTTGAGAATGCTTAGCAACTGGCTAGGTGTTTTTAAGTGAAAGATGAACCCATATGAATAAGAAAACATGCAACATCCCCTTCCCAAGGGTAAATAAGAAGGAAAGTCCCTACAAGAGACTTCTATCTCTTCATAAGAAGAATAACTTTCCCACTTATGCAGGGATCTGATGGCTCACATGCCCTGGAGAAGCCAGCATTTTTTCCATACTACTGGAAAATCAGGCAGCAAAATGATGTAGCAGGTTGTTAAGCACTAGGAAAGTAGTATTGATTCTTTGGCCCTATTTAATATTCTTGTGTTTCCTATTGCAGCCTGTTTTGTATTTGTACATCTCTATTTTAGTATTTGTCTATTTTCAATTTCTTCAAAAAGACCTTCAATAAAATAAAAGAATAACCTTCCTTGACTTTAGCAGACCACAAGCACTTATCCTAGTGGATTCATCTTTCACTTAAAAGCACCCAGACAATTGCAAAGCCTTTTTGAACTTTAGTAGCCTATTAGTTTGGGCAAATGTTAAGTGTCAAAAAAAAAAAAAGAAAGGGGCTTTTTTTAATCCAAGTGTTTCTAAATTGCCAAAAGGCAGGTCACTGTAGACAAAACAAGACTGCCTTTGAGTTCAAGATGCTTTAGAAGACAGATGCATCCTTGGACTTGAGGGCCTACACTCCGGCAGAACCACTTATAGGTTCCAAGATGCAAAGTAAATATATTGCAATTATTTCCAGTAAGTCTATGATTCATTGCATTAACAGTAAATAGCGTTTTTAACAAGCAATGGATTTACATGCTTGGGTATTGAAAGTATGACACAGACAATAAATGCTCCAGTACCAAGACAATTATAAACTGTTAAGATCCATTATCATAACTTCTAAAGAAGTCAGATTTTGATTTTTTCCCAAATAAATGGTTTATAATTAAATTTAAATGCTAACAAAACCTACAACTTACTGTACAACTATTTACATTTTAGTAAGTGAATTTCAATACAAAATGTCCATAATGTGTCAGTTACTGAGTTCCTTTAAGTTTCCTTTGCTTGGACATTCTTCACTGCATTTTTCTTAGTCTCCTGTTGAAGTTATTGTAGAATAGTTCTTTTTTTGCCGTAGCTATGTGATAAATATCTTTTTTAGATCTCTTTTTATTGCTTACAATTACTAAAGTCAGACCTTGCCTTATAAAACTAGGGCCCAGGATTTCATACTACTTTTGGGATCTCATACCTGCTGTCTTCTCCTCCCTTTCCAACTCTCTTTTATGTGTTCTCTTGCTGCACCAGAATGTAAGTTCATTGATGGCAGAGACTGTCTCCTTTGCTTCTATTTGTATTCACAGAGCTTAACACAGTGCCTGACAAGCACTTAATAAATGTGCTAACTCTTGAGCTACCTAGCTGTAATTATTAATCAGGCATCAGCTTTTTTACAGCTAATTAAGACTCTGAAGGCAATTCCTGGAGATGCTGGTAGATAAATATATACAGTGAGCAAATAAATGAAATTAAAAGGATTTCCTGAAATTTTGTGGAATCAAACCAGAAAATACTTGAGGCAGCGTACCCATATGCAAACCCACCCAGCCTTCCAACTCTTTCCAGTAACAGATAAGATAACTAAGGTACTTCATTCCAGGCATTGCCCTGGCAAACATACCCCTTCATGACCACATACATTATAATTCATCTGCCACCTACTACTATCCTTTTGACCAACAAACTCCCACCACCTCAATCACCAACCATGGAGGAGTAAAGTATTACTAACCTTGACTTTGCGTTCTCTCATTCCACATCTTCCTGAAGCCTATCCACTCCTAGCCCACTCCAACTCAACCCATGCCTTCCATTGTACCCTCTGAAATTCTTCTTTCCTTCAGTCTGGACCTTTTCCTCATCCTCCTTCCATATGTTTGTTCTCACTGAGATTTGACTTTTACCAGAAGAAGTGGTATCCCTAGCTATCCTCTGATTGTACTGGTTGTACCTTCACTCACAATCCCCCAGCACACACACACATATGCACGTGTGCACACGCACACACACACACACACACACACGCACACACACACACACACACACACACACTACTCCTGGAGAAGGAGTTGGAAGACTCTTTTTCTGGGGGGGGGGAGGGGAGTTTGGATAGGCAGTGGGGTTAAGTGATTTGCCCAGGGTCACACAGCTAACTCCTTTGTTCATAATGACACTCCCTTTGCCACCTTCATTTAAGCAACCTTTTGTCTTTTAAAGTGCAGGCTATAAAAATTCTGACTTCACTTTCCTCTGTTCCCAAATTCAAGCAAACCTATAGGTAACCAATAACTTCACACCATCCTCTACTGTGAAAACATTGGCTCATTTGCCCTACCTTGATTTATCCCTTGCAAAAAGACAACTGCCATCATCTGGTTCCTCTACTTCTACTTACTTGCGCTGCTGAACAAAGCTGAAGGAAGAACAAAGCTGAAGGAAGTCACACAACCAAGATGAAAGGGTACACCACAAATTCCTGATATTCAACTTCAAGTGAGTCCTCACTGAAGGAAGGCAAACATTGTATCCCTTCTTAATTGATTCTCTATCTCATCCCCAACAGAAGCAAACCTCCTGTTCTTTCATCAAGCTTTCCATCCCTTCCCCTCTCGCTGCCTCCTCATCTGAGGACCTCACCTCTTACTTTGAGGAGAAAATCAAGACTCCTCTTTTCCCTTTGTCTTCATCTGGAAACTCTTTCCCACCATGACCCACTTTCTATCCATCCTTTATCCAGTCTCAGACAATGAGGTAACTCTTCTTGTGAAGGCCATTCTCTCTACATGTGCTCTTAAAGCCATCCTCTCACATCTCCAGCATAATGTCTACTCAAAAATAACTCTCTGGGTGGACAGATGTGGGTAGATGTGAGAGAGAGAGAGAGAGAGAGAGAGAGAGAGAGAGAGAGAGAGAGAGAGAGAGAGAGGGATTATGTGTGTATATACATTATGTATATATAAAATTTCCTTTCCTCATCTATTACTTCCTTCCCTGCTACTTTAAACATGTCAAAGTCTCCCTCATCCTTGAAAAACCTTCACTGGTCCATAACAGTCTCTCAAACTATCATCTTCTATCTCTCTCTTCCTTTTCTTAACTGAACTCCCAGGAAAAGCTATCTATACTTGCTTTGGCTTCCTCACCTTCCACTCATTCCTCAGGACCTTGCAATCTGGCTTCCAACTTCATCCTTCAACTGAAAAGGCTCCCTTTAAACTTACCAACAATTTCATAATTTCCAAATCTGAAGTTTTTTCACTCCTCATCCTTCTTGACCTTATTGTCACTGTTGACCGTGGTCTCAACCTGGATGCTCTCTCCTCTGTAGGTTTCCAGAACACTATTTTCTCCTGGTGGCCCTCCTATCTGTTTGACCACTCTTTTTAGTCTTCTTTATAGGTTTATAATTTATATCACCCTAATCTTGGGTGTACTCCAAGTTTCAGTCTTGGGTTCTTTTCTTTTCCCTCTACACTATCCCTTTGTGACCTCATCCTATGTGTTTAATTATTATCTCTATGGAGATGACTCATAGATCTATATATTCAGCCCCAGTCTCTCACCTGAGCTCCAGTCCTGCATCACTAATTCGTCTATTGAACATTGCAAACTATTTGTCCCAGAGACATTTCAAACTCAACGCGTCTAAAACAAAACTTACTATCTTCTCCCCCTTTCAAACCACCCCAAACTTCCTTATTTCTGTTATAGATACCACCATTCATCCAATCTCCCAGGTTCACAACTTCAATGTTACCCTCTACTCCTCATTCTTCTCTCCACACATCCAATCCATTGCCAAATCTTATTATTTTCCCCTCCATCTCTCACATCTGACCCTTTCTACTTACATAGGTATCTCCTTATAAATGGCAGGCATAGTCTATCGGAGTCAAGCCTTCAATGCCTAGAGTCAAGCCACTTTTTCCTCTGATTTTTATAGTTTCTTCCACTCTCCAGATAAGTGTTTTCTTTGTATTTGTTACAGACTCTTTTAAAATTCCCAGCATTTCTCAGACTATCATGGATCATGATAGCCCCAGTCCCCCCCAAGGTGAGAAGGAATTGCCATCCGCCTATGATTATAATTCCCCAAATTAACAGTCAGGTTTCAGAACAATTCAGCTTTTTCCAGAACATGTAAAAAAGCAACTGGTCTCTTTAAGACACAAACCTTTGCTTTCCTCTAGGAGCAAAGGAAGGAGTATGGCCTAACCTACAGGCTTCATCCTTGACACATATTCCCCTTGGCAGGGGAGCAGTATCTTAGTGGTATGCAGGGTGCATCTGAATGAATTCATTCAGTTATTTATTTGTTCAGTCAATAACCATTTATTAAGGCCCTTCTATATGCTACATTCTAGAGAAGATACAAAAACAAATAAAATCTCTGTTCTTAAGTGTGTTATAATTTAGTACACTAAGTAGGGTAGTTTGGAAGCTGAGTTTTTTATTGAATTTCCTGATTACTGAATGTTACAGCACTCAGAAAAGTGTTGGTATTTGATGAAGGCTTCCTAGTTGAGTCATTTAA
Organism: Phascolarctos cinereus; assembly: GCF_003287225.1. NCBI lineage: Eukaryota > Metazoa > Chordata > Mammalia > Diprotodontia > Phascolarctidae > Phascolarctos > Phascolarctos cinereus. The sequence goes on from NW_027556098.1 coordinate 203,152,790, forward strand.
TTGCTCTTGCTTATTACATCTCAGGTTTCAATTCAATTTAACAAGAATTTATTAAGCACTATGTACCAGGCCAATTGAACTGGGAATATGAAGGCAAAAATGAAAGTAGTTCCTGCCTTCAAGATTATTTTCTGCCAGAATCTTACTGTGATTCCTCATCGTAGTGAATCCTTGATTCTCAAAGAATATGCCAGGGCATATAAGCTCTGGCATATCCCAACAAACTGGAAGAAATTCCAGTATGAGCACAGTGATGAATTGGATTTCTGTTGTGCAAGGAGCAGACTAGCCAAGTTTAGAAAAGTACAGGACCAGATAATTGACCACCAAGTAATGAATTTGGTGAGCTCGGGGTGGGGGGGTGGTGGTGGTATTGGGATGACATAGGCAACTCATGAAGATTGTTTACTAGCATGAGTTAAGGTTGTAACAGGAAGAATACTCACCTTCTCCCCCCAAAAAAAATCATGAATCTTTTGAATTAAGCCTGAAATTTTTCATCACAGGAAATATTTTTGTGCCTTTCCTCACTCATATGACAAAACCTTTCTTTTTTTTGTTTAAAGAAATTTGCATGCAAATTGTTTTTATGGTACTTTTGTGAAAAGAAGGATTTTATTTAACCTTTCTATTTGACTTTTATTTCCAATGATTTGGTGAGAATCCATATAGTGCAGGAAGCAAATTAAGTCCCTTGCCCCCATACCTACTTAATTCTCATCACATTCAATGACAAAATGGGGCACTGGAAAATTAGGCCAGTGAATTCTGACAAATCAAAAGGTAAAGCCACTGATCTGGACTATGTATGTCAAAGGGATTGGTCCACTTATATATAAGATTACCTTGTTCTTCCTCATTCACATGTCCTGTATAACTACAATCTTGCATGACCACTACTTTCAAGTGAAGTGTAGGAGCTGACTGTCCCAGCAAGCATCTTTTGGCCCAGCTGGGAGTCAGGAACACAATTTGTTTCCTGGAACACTGGACCTGATTCTTCTGACTATTTTTAAGGTGTCTATGCATGTCAATAAGTGAAGACTTAGAAAAATTAAAACTTTCTTCATTATTCTTTAAATGGTAAATGGATAGAAATTTTTTGTTCATCTGATAGGCCAAGAGAAGAATCATGAACTTGTATTTTCCTTAAATCGTAATACATTTAAAAATGCTGGCTGTGTACTGTGCTATTCATTTTCAAGCTGCATTGGAGTTCTTACCTTTTTTATAGACTCATTTAAGTTCTGCATCTAAAAACCAGATGGTTGGCTCTTGAACTGTAAGACAGAATATATCAGCCTTTCACACAGACACACGCTCACTATGCAGTTGGTTAGTACTCTATTTATTCTGTACGACCTTGATGATAAAGTACAGCAACTTGATTTCCTAATGTTTATTGGGAATTCATGTTTGTGAGTTGCTGAACCATCTGATTTGGGTGCTTTCTAACGCAGAAGTCAGAAATAAATTGGCATTGCTAAGGCCCTGTGGATAAAAGAGTTGCCACACACTCTATAATCTAAAGTTGTAAGGAAGCAATTTGAATTATTGTATATGTGGGCTGACAAGCGAGCTTTACGTGGGCTTGAGTTGGTAAAACAAAGACTTAGTCAAGCTGTGAAATGCATTCAAGAGTAAATAGCAATAAATAACAAGAGGTCTGTTTTGTTAGATACGTTTTATACTGTTGTTTGGCTTCTGATTACAGGAGCACAAGGACATGTTTGAAATTGCAGGGTGCTGCCCCTTCCTTAATTGGGATGGCTTAGTTTGGCTAGAAAAGAGAACCAGCAGAAAATTTTATTTTGAACTCAGGAATCATCAATTTCTCCTTTTCTTTTACATATCTTATAGGTTTGTAGTTGTTTGTTTGTTTGTTTGTTTTTAAATTCTGTTTATCTGGTTTCATTGAATCCTTTTTAATTTAGCTACTGTGCTTTGGTTTGGGCCTCAGCTAAAAGCATGAAATATGCTGGATTTGCTGTTTTTCCTGTGAGATTTTTGATCTTTTGATCTTTTGGGTAGAATTGAAATAATATTTCTTGGGGTCAAATTCTCCAAAATGTTGTTAAGCTTCATCCATCATACACATTTTTTAAATTGATCTCAAGAGTCACAGAATCACAAAATCTTAGAGTTGAAAGAGACCACAGATGTCATTTACACAAAACACCCTTGACTAAGTTCTACTGCAATAGCCCAACAAGTGGAATGAAGTACATCAAGTATAGTGGAGCCCATTACCTGTGGGGGCATCCATTGTACTTTTAAATAGCTCTACAACTCTAATTTTCAGGAAGTTCTTTGTTTTGTTTTACAACAAGTCAATAACTGTCTTTCTACAACTTCCACCAACTGGTTTTAGTTCTTCCCTCTTCATCCAAACTGGGCAGTTAGGTGGCACAGTGGATAGAGTTCTGGGCTTGGAGTCAGGAAGACTTGAGTTCAAATCTGGTCTCATACATTGTCTAGCTGTGTGACCTGGGAAAGTCACTTAACCCTATTTGCTTCAGTTTCCCTATCTGTAAAATGATCAGGAGAATGAAATAGCTAACCATTCCAGTATCTTTGCCAAAAGGAGTCATGAAGAGTCAGACACAACTGAAAAATGACTTAACAACAACAACTTGATCCAAACAGAACCAGTCTAATCTCTTTTTAGTATGACAACCTTCAAAAACCTGAAGACTTCTGAGCTAGTCCTTTTCCCAAGTCGTCTTTCCAGGTTAAACATCTCTAGTTAACTCATTTAATCCTTATAAGGCAGGATCTCAAAATAGAGACTCTTAAAGAGGCAGATTTATGAGAAACTGCTCAATTGCAAGACAGGAAATTTTTTTAATACTTTGGTATAATTGCTAGCTGGTGAAAGCGGAAAGTAAATGAGAGATGACAATGAAAATATGATTTTCCTAAAGAGTTTGAAAACTACTTTCTTTTATGGAAAATGGGTATAATTCTTGCCATTGAAACCCAAAAGAGCTAACTCTTTATTTCTACGATCAAAATATGTTTCCAAGAAGATACTGAGGGCCATTGAACTCAGTGAGAATTCTGTCCTTGGATATACATTTGGCTTTTACTCTGTAGTTTCTAGAGCTAAAGCGAATTTCTGATGACTTAATTGGTTAGCATTCAATGTTCCTTTTGACCTCTAACTTGTATTAACAAGTCATGATTTTAGATGACTTCATCTAAATTTTTAAGGTCCTGGCTACACAAAGATAAAATGTAAAATGATCTCTATAGCCAAGGAACTTATGTTTTGGTAGGAGAGGCAACAAATAGCTGTGTAAGTATATATAGAATGAATATAAAGAGAATAATTACAAGTAAATACAAGGTAATTAAATGTAAGGTCAATGGTAAGGAAAAGTAATAGTATTTTGAGGAGAGATCGGGAAAGCCTTCTTGTAAAAAGTGATTCTTGAGATGAGTCTTGAAAGAAAAAGGACTTTTTCAGTAGATATGAGGACAAAATGCATTACAGGTAATTGGGGGAACCAGTACAAAGTCATGAAAATGGGAGATAGAGTGTTGTGTATGAGGAACACAGAAAAGATCAATTTAAATTAAACATAGAATGTAGGAGGGGGAGGTATGTGCAATAAAATTGGAAAGACCACTGAGGTCAGTTGATAAAGGAATTTAAAATAAAACAGGAGGAACTAATATTTTATTCCAAAAGCAATAGGAAGACACTGGAATATACTGAGTAGAGGAGTGACATGGTCAGATATATGATTAAGAAAAACCACTTTGGCAAGTAGTAGAGGATATATTGAATTGGAGAGAGATGAGTAAGGAGACCAATTAGAAGACAATTTCAGTAAACTATAATTGTAATGAGGACCTGAACCAAAATGGTGGCTGTGTAAGTAGAAAAAATGGTATCAGATATGAAAGACATTGGGGAGGGGACAATAGCAAGATCTGGCCATTGAATATGTGGGGAGGGGGGGTGAAAGCAAATGAGTAGTAGAACATGACATTGAGTATGAACCTGGGAGACAGGAAGAATGGTAATGTCCTTAATAGAAATAGGGTACGTTCAGTATAGGTGTTGGGGGGGGGAATATAATGAGTTCTCTTTTGCAAATGTTGAATTTTAAATGTCTCTGGGACATCCAGTTTCAAATGTCCAGTAGGGTAAGAGCTCTCCATTCATAAGGAAACAGCTTTAAAGGAAACTGGGGTTTCATCTGCAAGATAGTAATATGGTTGGATACAATGAATAAATGAATGAATATCATTCTTTCATCATTAATCAAATCAAGACTCCTTGAAAAAAATGCAATAGGAATAATTATGGAGATTCTATATTCTTACAAAATTCATAAAATACACTGTGGACTTTGAGAAAATGCCAAAACTTCTCAGATGACTTCATTTACAAGGTGATCACCCTACATAGCTTGCAAGGAAGCTAGAGATTACCAAAAAAAAAAAAAAAAGGTCCCCCAAAGGAGCCAGACTCATGTTAACTGATTATGACAGTAAAAACCCTTAAATCTGGTAAAAAGGTAGATATGAAATATTTTATTTCCAAAAGAAATCAAACTAAAATGGACAAAGAAAATGAAGAAAATTAACTGGTCGTCCTCTTTTCAAGAATGTGGTTCCTCTTCTGTTTCATTTCCAAGTGCTCTCTCAAATAGTATGACACTGTTGGAGATTGTCTAGTCACTTTTGTTCCCTGTTTACAAAAAGGGCAAAATTTTAATCAATTATTTCTTATTTCATTGTTAAGCAAAGGTTTAAATCTGTACTTTCTGATTCCCCAAACTGACATGACAGAGCTGTAATACCTAATGTTTCATATACTTCAACAGTTTCATTTCCTGAAGTGCAAGCATGTGGCAGAACTGATCTAATCAGAGATGAAGTTTCAGCACCCATCTGTTTAAAATTTTATTTTCTGTTGGTCTTATCTATACTTAAGCAAATTGATTTTTTTAAAAAAGGGAAATTTCTTAAGTCAAAAGTAAGCTGTAAGTGGCTCTAGCAGGACAAAAAGTGCCTCTACTTTTAGGAATTTTAAATACTAATATTGATTTCTTACCCTTACGCAACTTCTTTTCCCAACTCACATAACATGGTCCTACAAGACCATATGAAGACATGAAGTTCTTCCTGGAAACAGAATTTTATCTACTGCCCAACAATCATCATCATCATCATCATCATCATCATCATCATCATCATCATCATCATCAAAATAGCTAACATTTATATAGTGCTTTTGAGATTATTATCTCATTTGATCCTCACAACAACCCTGGGAAGTCAAATGCTATTATTATGCATATTTTACAGATGAGAAAACTGGGGCAAATGGAGGTTAAGGGAGTTGCCCAGGATTGCATAGCTAATAGGTGACTGAGGCTGGATTTGAACTGAGGTGCTCCTGCCTCTGTCTGGAGCTCTATCCACTGTGCCACCTCACTATCTCATGGCCACCAGGGGATACTCATAGTTTCTGACTATGACATAGATGAAGATATGGTAAAAGGTAATTGAGAAAGAATGATCAGACAGGTGGTAAGAAAACTAGGAGGGAGCAGTATAACAAAAATCTACAAAGAAGGTCAGAGATGCTGGTGCAACTCTGTAATCCCAGCTATTAGAGAGGCTAAGGTTAGTGGATCAATGGAGTTCAGGAATTGTAAGACAATAAGGTTTCTGCGGTAAATCAGGCACTACTGCGAACCACTGGAAGCAGAGAGGGAGGCAGGGGGTAAGAAAAGGCTGCCTAAGGAAGGATATTATTCTCAGGTCAGAAATGAAGGAGGTCAAAGCTTCCATTCCAATCATTAGTGGAATCAAGCCCATGAAGGATCACTGAGCTTTCAGCCAAGGAGAGATAAGGAGACCCAGTCTCAAAAAGAAAAAGAAAAAAAATGGAAGGGGGAAAAGAAAACTTAGAGAGAAGAAAGTATCCAAAAGAGAAGAATAATTGATAGTGTTAAAGGCAGCAGAGGGGTTAAAAAAAAAAGACAGAGAATTGAATAAAGGTTATTAGATTTGGCAATTAAGAGGTCATTGGTGACTTTGGAAAGAACAATTTCAATTGCTTGATGAAGTCAGAAGCCAGAATGCAGTTTTGAACTTCTTAATAACATTAGCCAAGAAGGGGAGAAGTGATACAGAAGAGCTAGCAGGAAACGTAGACGCTTATTCAGAACTTGTTGACTGGATTCCTCTCCTTCCCAACTTCTACCTAATACTAGGTAACTTGACCATACATATCAATGTTCCTTCAAACATTCTAACTTTATAATTTCTCAGTCTCGAGTCCTCTCCATCTAAGCCACACAGAGAGAATAACATTGTGTTTCTCACCATCATCCACACATATTCCACCTCTATGATCAAAAACTCCAACAGTACTCTAATATATCATTCTTTCTTTCCCTAAACTTCATCCTTCCTTGTAAAACTATTCTTTGTCTTCATCTTAATTTCTAATTCTCCCCACCTCTCAGTGTTTTCTAAGCCATTATCCCTACTCTGAAATCATATTTGTCCCTCCCAATCTCAGCTCTATAAGAAACCAATCCAACTCCATGCTGTCATATAATTTCAAATCCCTCAACCTCTTTGTTTTATCTGAGATCATTGCTTAATTAAACCACAACTCTGGATTACTTCCACCATTTGTAGTTCTCTGCTCCCAGTTGTGTTCTACTGAACAAAGATGGAGGAAATCATGCAACCAATGTGACTGACTCCACTACAAATTTTGTTTGTCTAATCACAACCAGCCTTCACTGACAGACATCAAACCTTTTACAATTTACTAGTTGATTTGCTATCTGACTCTTAACAGAAGCTATTCCTAGTCAGTACTTCTCTCCTTAAGCCTCCCACTTCTTCCTCTTCCCCACAGTCTCAGTTTAGGATTTCACCTCTTTATTAAGAAAATCAAGGACATTCATCATGAGTTTATTCTTCTCTGCTATACTTCATCTCAAAAACAATTGACATCAGTTCTCTCCCCCTTCTCTATTTCCCTCTGACAATGTTTTGGTTCTTCTCTTTGCCAGCACCGTCCCCTCTTCTGGAGCACTTGATTCCATCACCTCACATGTTCTCTGGCAAATTGTTCCTTCAACATCCCCTCTCATTCTAATCTTCAACCTTTTCCTACCTACTTGTCCCTTTCCTGATGTTTACAAATGCATCAACATCATGGGAAAAGATGTTATTAGGCCCTACTACTTCTCAAGTTAATCACCTTACATTTCTTCTCTCTTTATCAGCCAAAATCCTAGGAAAAATCCTTCTATATATATTGCCTCCCATCATCTCCTCTTGATGCTAAATCTTCAACAATCTGTCTTCTATTCTCATGCAACTTAAACTGCTCTTTTCAAAGTTACTATTGAATTATTTTTTATTTATTTTATTCTGAACTTAAGAAATAAAATAAGCATTTACATAGGAAAAAAAGATAACTGCAGATGAAACTGCAAGTCTGTTATGTACAACTTGCTACTCCCATCGCTTCCACCAATTAATGCCAACAGAATTTTGAATGCGGTCTAGACTGGACTGGTCTCTAACTGGGAATAGCCAGAGCAGGCTAGAGGCAGGTGTATCAGGATACAAAGTAGCAAAATAACTGATTTCAGAGTGAGAAAAATGACTTGCATGCAAGGAAGCCCCCCATCCTGAGAAGAAGGGCTTAACATGTTGGGGATGTAGGCAATGTTTATACACATAATTGGGCTGGACTATGTTATAATTACTTTTAGGTGTGGTGTTACTGTTCCCATGCACTCTATGGGAACAGTATTGTCTCAAGTCTTGGGAGTCGTGCCTAGCCTGTGGGGCACAGAACCAGAGTTCTGTGATGGGAAGAGGACTTCAGTACCTGTCAGCGAAAAGGAACAGTGGTTGTGAATGTGTATTGGATGGCCCTGGAACGTAGGGGGAGCTAAATCTCTCAGTGAATACCTGGTGCTGGTCCAAGCAATAAGCTTTGCCAGAAGCTGGGATCATTCCAGCGTGCAAAGGATTATTGTTATGGCAAAATCAGAACACAGCCTGCTTGCTGGGCCTTAGCTCTGGAAAACAGAGTATCTTCAAAATATTTTGATATTAATATACAATAAAGTTATCATTTAATTTTTTCTACCCTCCCCACTCTGCCCTAGAGATGGCTACCATTAGACACAAATATGTATATATTTTAAATCAATTTATACACACTTCTATTTATTACTTCTTTCTCTGGATACAGAGTATCTTCCTTCATAGGTCCTTTGTAGTGAAGCTGGGTATTTATAATAGTCAAAATTACTTAGTCGCCCAAAGTTGTTTTTAAAACAATATTGCTTTTACTGTATACAATATTCTCTTGGTTCTGCTCATTTCACTCATTCCATTATTTCATGGAAGTCTGCCCATGTTTTTCTAAGATCATCGAGTTCATCATTCCTTTTGGCACAGTAGTATTACATCACTTTTATAAACCATAACTTGTTCAGCCATTCCCAATTGACAGGCATCCCTACAATTTCCAGCTCTTTGCCACCACAAAGACAGCTACTATAAATATTTTAGAACATATAGGTTCTTTTCCTTTTCCTCTAATAATCTTTGGAAGCAGATGTAATAGTGGTATGGCTGGGTCAAAGGATATAGGCAGTTTAATAAATCTTTGGGTATAATTCCAAATTGCTCTCCAAAATGGTTGGACAACCATTGAACTCTTGATTGCCAGATCTGAAGGTCTTCTCTCAGGCCTCACCTTTTTGCATTTGATACTCTTTCCTAAATACTATCTTCTCCCTGGGTTTCCTGAATATTGATCTCCTTGATTTTCTTCTTATCTGTCTCTCCACTCCTCAATATCCTGCATAGGATTATCATCCATATCATACTCCCTTACTTTGGGAGTGCCCTAAATCTCAGTCTTAGGTCCTTTTCTCTTTTCTCTACATTCTCTCTCTGTGACCTCAAAAACTCCCAGATTTCATTATTAACTCTATGCAGACCCAGCGCAAATCATTCTCCTGAGTTCTAGTTCTACATTATCAGATTGCCTGTTAGACACTTCAAACTGGATATCTCAGACACCCCTCAAACTCAAAATGTCCAAAATAGAATTCATTATCTTCCCTCTTAAAACTTTTCCTCTTCTGAACTTCCATATTTTTAGGGGATTCATTATGTTTACCTGGTTAATATCCTCATTTTTATTTTTATTGTCTCAATATTATTATTCAGACAAGGAAGTCATTTGCCTCACTTTTAGCAGAATACATTCCCTCAGAGGGGATCAGAGGGAAAAATCACACTGTACTTTTATACAAATGAAAATCTATCATTTTTATACAGTGGAATGACACTAAAATAGAGCATCAAGGGCTGGCTTCAGGTGAAAAAAAGAACCTATAAAAAGGCTCAAAGCAGTCTGAAGGGAAGAGTATAACCTTCCACTTTGCTTTACGGTGGTAGACAGATAGGTAAGTAGGTAGGTAAATGGGTAGGCAAGAGAGAAAGAGACAGAGACAGAACATAGATTAAGCACTTACTCTGTGCACGTACCAGGCATTGCTATGCCCTGGAAATACAAATATCTGTCTGCTGGGGACTTGCATTCTAATGGAGGAAGAAAATACATAAAGGGAACCTGGAAAGGGTTGAGAGTAGGGGAGGCATATTGCTGAGGCATGGTGTGGAGATGCCTAGGAAGTGGTATAAAGCAGAGATGTCAAACATGTAACACTACCAAGGTAGTTCCTATCTGATTTTAATGTATTGGGGTGTGTGTGTGTGGGTGTGTGGGTGTGTGTGTATGGGTGTGTGTGGGTGTGTGTGTTTCTCAGTCAATATATAGCCTACAGGGATCCTTATGAATGGTTTTATGGTCTTCATTTTTATTTGAGTTTGACACCACTCATATGGAGGAATGATTCCTGGCAAAATCAAAGACAAGAGAATCAGGGATAATACAACAAACATTTATGAAGTGCTTTCATGTGCAAAACCACGCAATTAGGTTAAAGAAAACATATAAAGTTTAAATAAGATAATATGGTATTCTGAAGCTCAGAGAGTAAAAAGGACACACTAAGAGGGAGTAGTTCACAATGTGAAGAGTTTCATAGAAGTCCAATTCTTTTTCCAATCATACATCGGTTAGATAAAATTTATTCCTCTTCTTGTATGTTAGTCTTCATTACTTATAGGCTGCTGTCTATTTATGCCCATTACATATGTATCTCCAATGCCACTTGAGTGACCCACAATTCTGATTCATTTGAAATTGTAGTTTCCCATGGGTCTCAGTTGTATAGCATTACCAGAAGAATATGGACTGTTTAAATGTTTTGTTTTTTCTTTGTTTTGAAGTCATTTAAAGTACTGTATAATTTTCCATATCTAATCTATCCCACTTCCTTCTTATTTAATTATGGGCCCAGCTTATTGTCCAATTATAAAGTTTGTCCAAGTTACAAGTATTGATGCAGCAATTCAATAGTTTATCCACTGTACCTGATTATACAGCCTTGTATTTGTATTCCTGACCCTAGCATAGTGTCTAGCACATATTAGGTGCTTAGTAATTGCTTGTTGATTGATTGACTAAACAGTAGCCATTCTTCAGAGAAAATAAATTAATGGAGCATGCATGTGAAAAATAGAAAATAAACAAAAGAGCCCCGAGCAAGAAAAATTTACCAAAATTAAACAAAATTGAAAAACCTTTTTACTAATTCTTAAAAGTAGTTCTAAAAGACCAACCAAAAAAAAAACCCTGACAAATCTTTAGTTAATCTAATAAAAAAAAAAGGGGAAACCAATCTATTAAACTATAAAAAATAAAATTATGGGGGGAAATCACCAAAAAAGGAAGATGAAATGAAGAAAATTATCAGAAATTATTTTGCACAGTTATTTGTAAGCTTCGCTTCAAATAGAATATAAGTTCTTTGAGAGCAGAGACTATTTCTTTTTTTGAATTTATATCTCTTTTGCCTAGTGTGGTTAACTGTTACATAGTTTGTGGAATGAACGAATATAGCAAAACTGAAAGTTTAGAAATAACAAATGAATATGAAAATGCTCAAACTGACAAGAAGGAAATGTAATCTACTATTATGTATATACGGTATATCAGAAGGAGAAAGTGAACAGGTAATAAATGAGATGTGTTATAAAAAAAAATATGTAAAAAAAACCACAGGTACCAGACAGATTCAAAAGCAAATTCTATCAGACTTTTAAAGAATGATTCCTTTGCTCTATAAACTGTTTTCAAAAATAATGACAGTACCCTACTCAGTTTTTACGATAAGATAAACATTAACATAGATGTAAAAATACAGAATGTACCAACATAGCCAATTTTTAAAGAATATTCATTATTATACAATCAAATTAGATTTATACCATAAAGTTCATAATGGTTCAAAGTTCAAATAATAAATCACATTAATATCAAAAATAAGGAAAAACTATGTGATTGGGTAAATAAATTCAGAAGAAAAACCTTTAATATAATAGAAAGCTCATTTACATAGTTTAAGAGTATAAGAATGTAAGGATAGAGAGGATTTGTCTAAAATAAAGAACTAGCATTATTTGTAGTACAGTAGCATTAGCACCTTTCCAGGTAAAAATAAAGGTGAAGCAAGAATGCATAGTTTCATTATTATTACTTGTACAGTTCCAGAATGCAACCTATAGCAATAAGACTTGGACAGATATTAAAATGATTTGTTGTTCAGTTGTTTCAGACCTGTCCAACTCTTTGTGACCCTACTTGGGGTTTTCTTGGCAAAGATACCACAGTGATTTGCCATTTCCTTCTCCAGTTCATTTTACAGATGAGGAAACTGAGGCAAATAGTGTTAAGTGACTTACCAAGGGTCACACAGCTAGCAAGTGTCTGAGGCTGGACTTTAACTTAGGTACTATGAATCCAGGCCTGGAACTTTATCCACTGTGCCAGCTAGCTGCCCCAACAATAATGAGACAATATGCCAAAATTTAGAGGCTTTATCCAAAGCAGTCCTTAGGGGAAATTTATATGGCTAAACATTTTCAACTAAATAACAGAAAGAGAGTAGATCAATGAATTAGCATGCAACTAAAAAAAAATAGAAAACCAATAAATTCCAAAAAACACCAACGTAACAACAAAATAGAAATCTCAAAAATCAAAGGAGAGATTAACAAAAACAAAAGGCAAATACAGTAAAAATAGATGGGCCATTAACTAACTTGATTTAGAAATGAAGAGATAAACCAAATTATCCATTTCAAAAATGAAAAAAGTAAATTCACAACCAATGAAGAAACTTAATTATTAAAAGCTAGTTACCTAATCACACACAATTAAAGTTGATTATCTAAATTAAATAGATCAACATTTAAAAAAAATATATGTTACTTAGATTAACTGAACAAGTAGAGTATTTAAGTAAGTCTATCTTAAAAAAAAATTGAGCAAGCCATAATTGATCTCACAAAGGATAAAATCTCAGGTTCAAATGATTTACAAATGAGTTCTATCATTTAAAGAGCAATTAATTCCAATATTACACAGTTATTGGAAAAAAAATAAGAAAAGAAGGGGCCCTACCAAATTCCTTCTATGACCAAGAAAAAAAAATTGCCTTGATACCAAAACTAGAAAGTCAAAAGAGAGAAAGAAAATTGTAGATCAATATCTCTAATGAATACAGATACAAAAAGATTTTAAAATAATATAACCAAGGAAACTATAGCAACATATCATAAAGATTACATACACTCTGACCAGGCTTAATTTAAAGGGTTGGTTCAATATTAGAGAAACAAAGTAATTGACCAAGTTAATAATAAAAACAATAAAAATCACATGATGATATCGAGAGATTCAGAAAAGGCTTTGGACAAGATACAATACCCATTATTGTTAAAAAAAAAAAAACAATAAAAACTATAGGAATAACAGAGCTTTCCTTAGTATGATAAGTATTATCCATCTAAAATCAAAAGTCAGCATGACCTGGAATTGAGTAAATTAGGGACCTTTTCAATAAGATCGGGGTAAAGAAAAGACACCTATCGTAACTAGTATTATTTGATACAGTGTTGGAAATGCTAATTGTAGCAAAAAAGACAAAAAAAGAAAATGAAGGAATAAGCAGAGGGAAATAGGGAAAAAAACACTTTTTGGAGATGATATGATGGCTTTCTTACAGAATCCTAGAGAATCAACTAAAAAACTAACTGAAGTAATTAACAATGTAAGCAAAATTGCAGATATAAAATAAACTCATATAAATTATTAGTTTTTCAGTATATGACAAGCAAATCCCAACAGGAAATTTCATTTGAAATAAGTACATATAATATAAAATACTTAAGAGTCTACCTATCAAGACATAAATAAGAGCTATATGAACAAAATTACAAAATAGTTTTTTACACATAAAGACAGATCTAAGTAATTGGAGAAATGTTAATTGTTCATGCATAAGCTAAGTCAATATATGAAGACGGTAATACTACCAAAATTGGCTTGCATATTTAGTGTCATACCAATCAGGTGTGACAAAAGGAATAATTTATAGAGCTGGGGAGGGGAATCATCTGGTAGAATAAAAGGTCAAGAATATCAAGAGGACTGATGAAAAAGGTTGGTAGGAAGGAGGCCTACCAGTATCTAGTTTCAAACTATACTACAAAACCATAATCATTTTTAAAAATTGGCACCAGGAAGAGAGGTTGATCAGTGGAACAAATTAGGTAAGCAATATGTAGAAGCAAATGAGCATAGCAACCCAGTGATAGACTCCAGCTATTATGGCAAAAACATGCTGTTCAAGAAAAACTGCTGGAAAAACTGTTCCATTGGTTTATCTTTCTATTTCTTAGCCAGTACCAGATAGTTTTGATAATTACTGCCTTAGAATATAGCTTAAAATCTGGTACTGGTAAGCCGCCTTCCTATAAATCTTTTTCATTAGTTCCTTTGATATTCTTGACCTTTTCTTCTTCAAAATGAGTTTTGTTATTATTTTTTTCTAGCTCGGTAAAATAATTTTTGTAATTTTATTGAGATGGCATTGAATTTATAAATTGATTTAAGTAAAATTATCATTTTTATTATATTGGCCCTGTCTACTCATAAACAATTAATATTTCTTCAATTATTTAAATTTGAATTTATTTGTATAATTTTTTTTATAATTTTGCTTATATACTTCCTGAGTTTGTTTTGGCAGGTATATACTCACAGGTATCTTATACTGTCTAGAGTTATTTTAAATGGGATGTCTCTTACTGTCTCTTCTTGCAAGGTTTTGATTGTGATACATAGGAATTCTGATGATTTCTCTATATTTACTTTATATCCTGCTACTTTACTAAAACTATTAATTGTTTCTATTAATGTTTTAGTTGAATTTTTGGCATTTTCCAAGAAATCTGGAAGAAATTAAGTATAGAACAATATCTTACAAAACATACCAAGACAAATCCAAGCTTGGGTACATGATTTGGACATAAATGATTTTATCATTAACAAATTAAAGTAGCCTGGGAGAAATTACCTATCAGCTCTATGAATAGGGCAAGAGTTCATGACCAAACTAGACACCAAGATGATCACAGGAAGTAAAATGGATAATTTTAATTACATAAAATGAGAAAGGGTTTGTATGAGCAAAAACAATGTAACTAAAATTAGGAAGGGAAGCACATAAAAGAGGAAAAAATATTTGCAGCAAATTTCTTTGATAAATGTCTCATTTCTAAGGTTTATATGGAACTTACTAAAATTTATTTTTAAAAAGGTATTCCCCAATTTTTAAAAGACCAAAGAATTTGAACAAATAGTTTTCAGAGGAAGAAATCCAAGTCATTAATATCCATATAAAAATGTGCTAAATTACTAATAATTAGAGAAATCCAAATTATAACAACTCTGAAGTACCACTCCAAACCCATCAGACTGGCAGAGGTGACAAAAAGAAAAATGATAAACACTGGAGAGGCTAAGAGAAAACAAGTTCCTTAATCCATATACACACAAAAAAATTAGTAATTTTTTTTGTAGCAGAAAATAATTGGAAATAGAGAGGGTGCTCATTAATTTAGGAATGACTGAACAAGTTATGGTGTAGAAATGTACCGTACTATTGTACTGTAAGAAATGATGAATGGGATGGTTTCAGAAAAATCTAGGAAGACTTGAATGAATTGCTGCAAAATAAAATGAACAGAATCAAGAGGACAATTTATACAGTAACAATATTGTAAAGATAAATAACTTTGAAAAGCTTAGGAACTCTGATCAACACAACGACAAACATAATTCTGAATGACTTACCATGAAACATGCTTCCCACTTCTATGTAGAAAGGTAATTGACTCAAAGTGCTTGGCTGCTGGAGAAAGAAGAGAAAAGAGGTTTGTTGGTTTGTTTGTTTGTTTGTTTTTAATATTGCCTTTGCAGGAATTTGTTTTTCTTGATCATACATGTTTGTTATAGGATTTGTTTTTCTTGATTTCTCATTGTGAGAAAGGAAGAGGTACAGCAAAAGGAAGGGGAAAGGAAAGAATTCAAACCTGAAAATATGATAAAAATTAAATTTTAAAAAGTAAAAATAGACTGTCAAAAAACATTTTAAAAATGTTCAAATTTGCCAATCAATCAGAAAAAATATCTATGAAAACCTTGAAATTTAACTTTACAACCATCAGACTGAAAAAGACAGTATAAGATTATGAAATTCAGTATTATAGAGTCTGTGAGAAATTGGCAGACTAATGCACTACAGGTAGAGCTATGAATTAGTTCAATCATTTTAGAAAGCAATATGGAATTGTACAGTAAGAATGAGCAAAAAAAAATGTTCACCCCCTTGAACATAGATGTTCCACAATTAGGGTGATACTCTAAGGAAGTTATTGAGGAGGAAAAAAGATTACTATTTTTACAACACTATTTATTAATATCAAAAGACTAGGAAAAAGCCATATGACCACACATTTAGGAATGACTGAATAAATGATGGTGCATAAAGATTAAGGTACATTTTTTTAAGATAAATGAAGCCATTTAGTGAAGAAATGGACAGAAAGGGAGATTTATTTTGTGAAAGGAGATAACATATTGACATTATTATAGATGAACATTTTGATATTGGAAAAGAACTTTGTTTTAATATTCATTTTTAACATTTGTATATGAAGAAAGAAATACAACTTTTAGCTTTCAAAGAGAAAATGATCTGAGGTATAGATGCAAAAACAGATTTCTTTGCAAACAATGTGGAATGATATATCACTTGTGTGGGAACAGTTTTCAAATCATAAAGAGCCAGAGGAAATTTTTTATTTATTTTACAAAGTAGAGAAATGTTTGTGCAAAAACAATCACCATTTCAAGGGCGCAAAAGAGATGGAAGATCATGTTGAAGCCTTCAGAGCTGCAAAGTATGATGGAATGTCCACCAAGTCGCATAAACATGTTAAAACTTTTTTTTAAAGTGAAATCATATAAACATTTGGAAACAGGTGTGGTTTTTAAAGAACTTTTTATTTGATAGGGAAAATTTAGAGAGCTGTGGCTTTTTCAGACAAAAGTGAGTATCATTGGGAGTCAGGTTGGCTCTCAGTTAAGCCATTAAGAATAGAACAGGAATCCAGCATAGGAAACTAAGGAGTAGTAGATGCACAGCAGGGAATCTGGAAAAACTACTCTGCCAGAAAAAGGGCAGTTAGAAGCAAATTGTGTGATAGAAGGCTTCAGCTTAATGATTCCTGACTGGACAAAGAGAATTAACTTCATTTTCTTTTTTTTTAGGCAAGGCAATGGGATTAAGTGACTTGCCCAGGGTCACACAGCTAGTAAGTGTTATGTGTCTAAGGCCAGATTTGAACTCAGGACCTCCTGAATCCAGGGCTGGTGCTCTACTAACTTCATTTTCTAAGAGCTCCAATGACAAGGCTTGAATTAGCAGTATGGTGGAGAGTTTAGAAGTGATGAGCTTACCCTGGTTGGGGGGGAGGGGATGGACAGATAGTTTTGCGGAGATGAAACCTTGGTAAGGAAGCAAATGCAAAGTGGAGTGAAGAAATGGTAAGACAAGTGATCCTTGAAGTTGGAAGTGAATAAGACAGACAAAAGAAAATAGTGTAGGATGAGTAGAAGAGACTGATAAAAACAGAGATTTTGAGCTGAAAAGGCCCTTAGAGGTTATCTATTCCAACCAACTCATTTAACAGATGAGGAACTGAGGATTTAACTGAAGTTAAGAGTAACAGATTAAGATAACTTCCCAATGTCACACAGGTGTCAAGTGGCAAAGCCAGGATTTAAAACAATGCTTTCTGACTTCAAATCCAACTGCCCCATCCTGTGTCTTTGATAATATAAAGAGGAAGAGGAGCCATGAAAAGAAACAGTGAAGAAGAGATCAGAAAAGTAATAAGTGAACCAGGGGAGTACAGTGTTTCAGAAGGTTAGGGAACCAATTCTTTAAATAAGAAAGAGATGGTCACTGATATCAAATTCTTCAGAGTTCAAAAAGGATGGAAAGTGATAAAATATCATGGGCTTTGTCAATTAGAATTTCACTGGTGACCTTGGGGGGAAGTATGTCAGTAAAGTGTAGAGATGTTCTCCTGATTAAAAGTAGCTAAGCAAGGAGTAAGGAGTAGAGAACTGAGTCATTTCATGTAGATTTTTTTTCAAAAACTTGGTGGAAAAGGAAAATAGATAGGACAAGACTTCAGTGAGTGAGTAGAATCTTTTGAATGTGGAAATCTGAGCATTTTGAAGGCTAATGGGTAAGAGATGATAGAGAGGGAGAATCTGGGGATGCAAGAAGAAGAGATAATTGTTGGTGCAGTCTCTTTGAATGGAATAAGTAGATAGGATAAAATGGGATCTAGGGTTCAATTGAGAAGGCTAAACTTTGATAATTACAACTATTTGTCACCTTCCATCTCTCAAATTCATAGCACAAATTAGGATTATGATATTTATAACAGCTTGTTAAAGACAGCAAGTCAACATGAAAATCTCACAGATATTATGCATTTGCTATTAGAGTGAAGAACCTTGGTACTCCAAAATTTGTGTCATTCTATCAAGTCTTACAGTCAATGTTCTATTTTTCTCTTTGTTCTAAGAATGAGATAAACACAGTACATCCTGGAACAGTGAAGTAGATGATAGTAGATCTAGGTGGATTCAAACTGGTTGAACAATCAGTCTCAAAGTGTGATTAATGGGTTGGTGTCAATTCTGAAGGGTCTCTGATTGAATTCTATAGTGCTCTGTCCTTGGTCCTGCCCTATTTAACATTTGTATTAATAATGCAGATAAAAATATACAAGGCATATTTATCTAATATGCAGTTGGGAGAATTTGCTAGGGGACTGAATTGGTGAAAGAATTGGAATCCCAAAATACCTTGTCAATACGAAGATATTTAGATGATCTGCTTTATCTGGTTCATGTAATCTCACACAATATCCTAAGAACTCCTAAGGTCAATAGAACTCAATTTGCTCTTTACTAGTAGATGAGGCATTACAATTTCAAAATATCTAATCAGAACAATTGATCAGCAAGAATACAGTAAGCATTTGCTATTTGCCAGACACTTTACTGAGCACTAAATATACAATGACAAAAGTGAAACCATCACTGTCTTCAAGGAACTTACATTCTAACAGGGGAGACAACTGCACATATATAGGTATATACAAAACAAATATAATATAATTTTGATAGGGAAAGCATTAGATGCTATGGGGAGGGGAGGAGGACCAGGAAAGTCCTTATGCAGAAGGTACCAGAAGAGACAAAATTGTAAAGTAAAACATTAGAGGGAAAAGAGATCTCAGCACCCATTCCCTAATGAGTACAAGTTGCAAGTTCATCCCTTATCCCCTCCAGAAAAGACTAAGAAAATAGCTCTCTCAAGACTCACACTTCAAAAATACAGAGAAATAGCATATCCAGATACAAAGACAAAATTGAATTTTTGAATAATTTAATATTAATCAGCTTCTTTCTATCTAACATCTGGATCTCCACTTAAATCATTCCTAATCTACCCAGCTCTAGTACAGTTTGGATGTCTCTCCTCTGTGTCTGTGAAGTCCCAGGTATATCCCAAAATTTCTAAGTTCCTAGTAGGCCCAAATTAATTGTCCCTCAGATCTCTCTTCAAATGGTCCTGGGTTCCTGGTTAAAAACAAAAAAAAAATCTGCTTAAAAATATCTAAAACCATATCCATGTTCTCCATTGTCTTTGAAAAAGAACTACCATTTCCCAGGTACAGAGTGTCATGGGAAATGAAGTCCTAGGAACTTAATCAAGCTTATTCTTCCTTAAGGCCCACAGTCTTATAGTAAATAGATTATTACTCCTAGTTGATATGCCCCTCTTACATAAGTATAATATCCAGAACAACGTCAGTTATGTTCATATATATTCTACACTGATCAGAAAAGAACATTAGATTTGAAATCTGAAGATCACTGTTCAAATCCTGCTTCTCTTATGTGACTTTTAATAATTTCTCTGAATCTCAGTATACTCAGTATATAAGAGAACTATCCTAGATGACATCTAAAACCCCTTCAAATTTTTAATATGTGATCCTAATTTTACAGAATTTTGTTCAGTTCTAGGCAAAACCAGTATGGTGTGGGCCTCAAAACCATGCCATATGAGAATTGTTTATAGTAACTAGAAATGTCTAATATGAATAGGACATTATACACATTCTGTTTTGGGGTGAGGGGAGAATATGATGGTTGTTCAGAAATATTTGAAAGAGTATAACACAGAAGAAGCATTAGGCCTGTTCTGTTTCACCCCTAGACAGCAATAACTAGGGACAATGAGTGCATACCACGGAAAGGAAAATTATGAGTCAGTAAGAGAAAAACTTCATACCATTTAGAATTGTTCAGACGCAGAATGGGCTACCGTAGTAGGCAGTGAGTCCCCTGACTAGATATCTCCAAGAAGATAAATGCTTTGCTGTGTTATAGAGGCATACCTGTTCAGGTACAAAATTACTTCTGAATTCTCTCCCCCACCTCTAAAATTCTATGCATTTACCCATGAACAAGTTCCTGAAAAACAGCTTCTATTTAGCATTTTTAGCTCAATTACTACTCCTGATATCCCTGCAGTGGGTCACTGAAAACAGTGGCAACAGTAAGAGAGTATACTTGTCATTCACCCTTACAGATCCACAACTATGATGAAGGTTCTAAATAATTATGGCAAAAATGTTCCTTTTACAGAGGCCATCACCTTTTTTAACTTATCCACCCAAGGCCACTAAAATACAGATAAGTAGGCGATTTGCCGAGTGAAGGGAGACTCAGTGAACTAATTACAGAGTCAGGCCTGCAATACTTAGTCAAAGTTCTCAGTCAGTAGCTGAGTCATGGATTATTATTATTATTATTATTATTATTATTATTATTATTATTATTATTACTATAACTTAGGATTTAGCTCTGGGAACATGATTACAATTCAAATGTCTTTTAAAGGTTCTCTCTCCCCCAAAATATTTTAGCATCTAAAGTCCCAATGGCCTGCACAATTGTTCATCCCTGTTCTCTCAACAGCTGTTATAATAGTGCAGGTTAGTCAGAGGTCTGTAGGGATTTTTAGATTCAGATGAAAAGATGATTTCTTATCTAAAGGCAAACCATTACATTGGTTTCCTACATCCCCAGAGCACTAATCATCCTTAGAGTTATAATCCCATAAGAATGTCTGCTTTTTCCTGATTCTAGCACCTAAAATTATTCTTGAGATGA
Organism: Phascolarctos cinereus; assembly: GCF_003287225.1. Taxonomy (NCBI): domain Eukaryota; kingdom Metazoa; phylum Chordata; class Mammalia; order Diprotodontia; family Phascolarctidae; genus Phascolarctos; species Phascolarctos cinereus. The sequence goes on from NW_027556098.1 coordinate 203,173,605, forward strand.
TATGTTTGGATGCTTTCATTTATGGTGCTGGAACACTACTGTATCTTTTCTTGTACTATGAGAAATGATTTCTCTAACAGCAGTTGTCAAATTCATCCTATCAGCTTCTTTTCCTCTTTGGAAATATTCCTTACTTCCTTCTAAGAAAGTAGTATAATTTTTAAAAAACAAAAGAAAATAGGAAAAACAGTTTAATATGATTTTTGCAAGAAGTACAATCATTTACAAGTCTTCATACAAGTGTATCATGACATACCAAACAGAGACTCATAAATTAAAGGATCCAAAAAGACCTTGAGAGTTCACATGATCCAACCCGACTGCCTTCAGGCATCAACACACATAAACCATCTCAGACAAATAAGCATTTTCTCTGTTCTTAACCTCCAGAAGGAAAAAAAGAAAAGAAAAGATTCAGTTCCAATATTTAACAACCTTCTAGACAAGAGAACTCTTCCTTGTATCTAACCTAAAGTTCTCAAACTATAGCACCTGTAGGGGAATATTTTGTGTCATAAATATTGCAGAAAAAGTTTAGAAGAATTATTCATATCATTTATACCCACATCCACGGAAGTAAAATTGCTCATATGTATAATATCTTGACATAACTATAGTACTAAATCTTGCCTCTAAAGAGCAACAAATGAATTAATTAGAAAATTCCCAAATAAGCTGAACTAAGCATAGCAACATGTCTTTATGGACTGGACCTATAATTTCATTGTCATAGGAAATTCATAGTAAGGAAAGTGCCTGCTCAGTAACTTACAGACTTTAAGTGTCATGAGGGGAACTGTAAGGTCAAGAAGTGACTTGCCTAGGATCATACAGCCAATATATATATCAGTAGCATAACTTGAACCCTTGGCTTTTTGCTTCATAGGTTGGCTCTTTATGCATTATAATCTCTCTCTTCCTCACCCTCAACCTCACATGCTAGTATTAAATATAAATCTAACTTAAGAAATCCTTAAGGCAACTTTCTCTCAGTAATATCTGTATTTTGTGGTGGAAGAGAAATTTGAATTCATCTGAATAGATACAATAATCAATGAGTAAAGAGTAATTGTCTCACCATCATTTAAGACTAGAATAAGTTTGTTGCTAAGAAATGTATTACTCACCTTCTAAAAATATTATGCTTCCATAAAAGCTTATTATGTGCAGAGATGTACACTGAAATAGGTAATTATTTAAACCCCATTCTCCCCTAACTTTAAATCATACTGGATGTCTATTACCTTTTTTTTTTGAAACTTGAAACAATGGAGAATAAGTCTAACAAAGTGGTCAATTACAAAGTCATTTCTGTTTCTCAAAAAGCAGAGTAGTTTTCATGACTAATGACACAAAGGGAAAATAGAAAACTTATTTGATGTTCCCTGTGTGACTTCCTAGAAAGGCATCCAGCTACCAGCCCCTGATAAGTTGATAATCTCTACCCTCTGCCAAATTGTCCTGCTCAGAGAGAGTAGGTTATTTGAGAAGAGTCATATTGTGTCTCTGGTGATAGGCATCACAACTTTCAAGGCAAAAATCATCGTAAGGTTCACAATGACTGCACAGTTCCTCCAAGAGGCTATAGCAAAAAATGGCACAGACAGCAATCCTCAATTAGAGGAAGGGGAAAAAGCTCCCAAGGTTAGAGAACACAGAAATAATTCAATGGGCAGCCCCAGACCTCTTGTTCCTCTTGGCTCAGCAGTTCTTAACCTTTTTTGTGTCACAGAGCCCTTTGGTCATTTAGAGAAGGGAAGAAAGGAAGAATAAGCATTTATAAAGTGTCTATTATGTGCCAGGTATAGTGCAATGCATTTTTACAAATATTTTCTCATTCAATAGTCACAACTCTTATTATTGTTATTATCCCTATTTTACAGTTAAGGAAACTGAGGAGAACAGATGTTAAGTGACTGCCTACTGTCACACAGCTAGTAAGTATCCAAGGCTGGATTGGAACTCAGGTCCTCCTGATGCCATGCCAAGTGCTTTTTCTACTGCACCACCAGCTGCCTCAAGTGAAACCTATGGACCCTTTCTCAGAATATTTTTAAATGCATAAAATGAAACACATTCAATTATAAAGGAAATCAATTATATTGAAGCCCATTTATCCAAATATTTAGAAAAAAAAGTTCACAGACCCCAGATTCAGAACTCCTGCTCCAGCTATTTTACTATATGAAGATAGCTGACTACACAGGAGGGTAGAGAAGGATGGAACTAACAAACCTCCACCAATGTATTTAATGTGGCTAATCACTGAGAGAACACAATTAATTCAAAATAAGGACATTTACTGAAATAGCAGAGTAAGAATATGTCCTGTTCTCTCCCTCACCCCCAAGGAAATACATCAGAGGCAGAGCATGGAATAGTGGATAGAGAACTAGCCTTGGAGTCAGGAAAACCCTGATTCAAGTATTTGCCTCTGACACATACCAGCTGTGTGATCCCAGACAAGTTACTTCATGACTTAGTGCCACAGACAACTCTTTAAGATTCAGAGTTCCAGAGAAAGTGCTGATCTGCATGGTTAGAGGAAATCTTTACACCAATGAAATCATAAGGCTAGTCATCAAAGGGGGAAAAAACACAACAAAATAAAACTAGAGAAGACATAAAAATCCATATATTTGTGGAATATATGTGACCTTACCACACATGTGCCTCCAGTGCTTGACAGTGCCTAGCACAGAATAAGCACTTAATAAATGTTGATTGATTGATTCATTGATATGAAAGGCATTGAAGCCTGTGAAACTAAAGAACCATTTATGTCTTCTGGCAATATCATACCATCCTCCTGCTGGGCCTAATCCCGACTGTTCTCATATGACATGTAGTCTCTACTGGACACTCCTCCCTGATGATCTTGCATGGTGAATACTAGATGATGCTCTGCTGGTCTCATGAATGTATTTCTGTGCTGGTTTCATGGCTTCTAAACTTTGCTGTACTGCTAACTTGTGGGCTTTATCACTTCAGGCAGCCTGTTGGCTCCTATCTGCTAGGGCACACTAGCAAGAAAATCTCTCTGTGATAGTGAAACGCAAATAGATCTTTAGCCATAGCTTAGTCAAAACTGTAGGAAATGATATAAATGAAAAATACAAGACTTCCTTTCCATAGCACAGCCAAAAACCAAAAGGCTAGCAGAATGCTTCCAGGCTAAGATTAAATCTAATTTTTAGACTTATTTCTTGTTTAAGAAAGTACACATTCTCATCTTAAGTTATTCTTATCTGATCTGATCTAGGATTAGAAAATTCTTGTAACTCTCACTTAATTCCCTTAGGCGGATCTTGTGCCCAAACCCATTTTTGGTTGCTCCACCAAAGGAACCTCATGGAAATATGTGCATATATATGAGCTACTATTATTTTTCCCTAGGCTGCACCCCCCAAAAAAAACTGTCAAGTTGCATTTTGACAGGCAAATATGACTGAGAAAGTACAAAAGCTAAGAGGGCACATTCTTGCCTTCATTATGTATATGTGGCTGGCAGCAAACCTACCAGGCTTCAAACTACCATAAATCTTAGTCTTTGTAGTCTGGGAAGAAATAGTCTTAGACATACTTCAGTTATTCTTTCTAGGATAAATGTACATGAAGATAGGAGGTGGTCAGAAGACTACTGAACCAATTTGATCTTTTAAATACCCTTATTTATCTGTATCAGATTTTCTATAATTTGGGAGAGGATAGACATGAAAAGCTCTAAAGGTATGAAAACCTCCAAGGATAAGTTGGTTTACTAACAGTATGTCAGGGATAAGAAGAAGAAACAATTTTCCTGAAACACTATTTGCTGACTCACACCTTGGATATTATATTAATATTGACTGACTTTTTTTCCCTTTTTTAATTTTCTTTTATCTTTGTCACAAACTTGACATATGCGAACATTTATACATTCAAAGAACAGAAAAAGAAGAATATATTTGATACCTGAAATATCTATTACATGCAACTTTCCTAAAGCTTATGTTATGACTAATATGGATATATATTTTGTATGACTGCACGTGTATAATCTATATAAAATTGCTTGCCTTTTCAATAAGGGGTGAGGGGAGGGAGGGTGAGAATTTGGAACTCAAATTTTTAAAAAATAAATGTTTAAAAGTTTTTACATGTAATTGGGAAAAATAAAACATTTTAAAAATCAAAAAGTATATGTTAAATTTAACACAATGTTTCTAACACAATTCTGCTTATCTGTGTCCCCTTCTGAACATCCTTTCGTTCTTTTCTGCTATCTTCTTTGTTTTATCATCATTACCTCCTTCCTCCCTTATCAATCCCCCCTTAAAAATGAAAACCTTCCCTTAAAACAAAACAGCACAGTCAAGCAAAACAAATTCACATATTGGCCATGTCTGAAAACATTTGTCTCATTCTAGACCTTGAATACATTATATCTCTGACAAGCAGTGAAGATCATAAATAATTATCACTCTTCTAGCATAGTGGTTGGTCATTGTGTTGACCACCGTCCTTAAGACTTGAATAGTTGTTTTCCTTTACAAAGTTGTTGTCATATAAATGTTCTCCTGGTTCCGCTCCCATCAGCCTATTGTGTGCCCTTTTGACACTAGCTTTCACTTCCATTCCAGACGAATGAAGGTGAAAAGTAACTTCCAGAAATGGCCGCATAAGCACCAACCCATGCATGAGAGATTTTATGAAAAAAAGATTCCTTATCATAATTACTTTTTTTCCAGTCTTACACCCTGGCTGCCTTTTGGGGTAAGTGGGGTTGCCCAAAAAATTACATGCCACTCAATCAATAATGTCATCTCTATTATCCAAGAGCAATACCAAGCATCAAATGTCAAGACAGATTTATCAATGGTCCTGGGGCATAGCCAATTCAGAGCTATGCTCCTTACAGCTCAGCACCATAGGGCACAATAAGTTACTGGAAGATGAATGTGAGCTGGCTAGCCCCAAAGGCATGGTGTGGGTGATTGAAATAAGTTGATAACAAGACAAAAAAAAAGTTAGAAAGACACATGCAAATACATTGCCAAGTAGCATGACACTGACACCGAGCTAATGGGAACAATCTAAGGTACAATACTTGTTTGTGGTCAGAGCTTCTGTGAAGTCCATGAAGGGAGTATCCAGAAAATGCCCAAATATTACCTAAAAGGCAAATGATTTGTTGTACAATCTACAAAGGAAAGCATGCCATATCGTTTTTCAGTCACACAAGGAGAACAAAACATTGACAGCATCATATACAAAACACAATTGATGGACAAAAGAGTTAATATCATTCATAGTGTGTAAAACATATAATTTTATTATTTCAAAGGATTTGGGACCTAGATACAGTAGTTGTCAAGAAAATATGTTAACACAGGACTAGGCATGTGGTAGGTCAGAAGTTGTTCATCTTGTTTTCACTTCTTGGACACCTTTTGCAATCTGATAAAGCCCATTGACCCTTCTCAGAATGACGTTTGAAATACATAAAATAAAATGCCTGGCATTATGAAGGGAACAAAGTATATTAAATACAGTTTTCAAAATATTTCTTTTACAAAAAGTTTTTTTTAAACAAGACCCCCAACTTGAGAACTCCCATTAACAATTTTTAAAATGCACGTACCCAGTGGCTCTAGTCCTATATGGCCCTAATACTAGGGTATGTACAACTAAAGGTCACTGGGCAAAATGAATAACTACTTAGTCTTTTGAAAGTATGATGAATTCCAAGGGCCAACAGAATACTTCCAATTCAACTCAGTCCAATCAATTCAACAAGCATTTATCAAATGCCTACTATATGCCAGACACTATTTGATGAATTGGGCTTGCAAAGAGAAAAATGAAACAGTAGCTGCCATCAAGGAGTTAACATACTACTGGGAGCAAAAACATGTACTCACATGAAGACGTGCAAAATAAAAACAGAGCAACTGCAGGAGCTGGGAAGGACTAATAATTAGAGGGATCAGGAAAGGCCTCGTGAAATAAGTGGCAATTGAGCTGATCCTTGAAAGGAGCAAAGGATTACAAGAGTTGGACTTGAGGACAGAAGGCATTACAGATACATGTGAGACCAAATGAGTAAAACATCTATTAAGGACCTTCTGTATGCAGAGCACTTTTTTGGTTATTGGGGAAGGTACAAAGTTTAGAATAGACATAATACCATGAATCTTGCACTCTAGAGGGGGTAAAAGGAAGATGACAAAAAGACAACTATATAGTACAAACTAATAAATAATTGCATTGGAGAGATGGGGGAAAGTGCCGTGTAACATCCACAAGAAAAGGTCTCCAGCCTCCCCAGGTACTGGCTCTTATTTGCCTTAGTTGCTTCAGACTACAGATGTTTTCTCCTTGGTCTATAACCTTTCTTCTTCCCTCCAGCACTCTGTGCTTATAAAGTATAAATTTTATTAATTAAAATTTCATGGAAGAGAAGACATTTGAAACAGGCTTTAAAGTATGAGTAAGAATCTAATAGGCAAAGATGAGAAAGAAAATGTTCTAGACATGAGAAAAATCATGCCAACAAAAGTACAGAGATGGGATAGCACGATTTACATCTAGTGGATAGAGATTATTCAGTTTGGCCCCAGTAGAGGAAATGGTGTGCAGTAGTATAAAATAAGACTAGAAATGTAAGGCAGCATGAGACTATAGTGGGACATTAATGCCTGACAAAAGAACTTGAACTTTACTCAGTAAGTAATAGGTAGCCATTGAAGGATTTTGAACAGAGGAGTGATAAAATGAGGCCTATAAATAATAAAGATTGACCTAACAAGAGTTGGAGGTATAGTTAAAGGGAAAGGAGAAATAGGAAGGCATTTTAGTAATCTATTGTAACAATCTAGCAATAAAGTACTAATAGTGAAAATAGTAAGGACAAGAGAGATTTAAGAGATATCACGGCAGTACAATCAACTGGATTTGGTAAATAATCAGATACAAAAGATGAGGGAGAGGCAAGAGTCAAAGATAATACAAAATGTTAGAACATGGGTATGTATGAAGGGATATTATAAACTTGCTTACTTAAAAGAATGAATAAATTATTTCACATTCTACAGGTAGGTAGAGGTGTGGGTCTGGAACTTGACATAAAAATCAGGGCCAGAAATATGGATCTGGGAGTAATCTGTACAGACCCACCAGTTGAAGAGGAAGAACTTAATGACATGGCCAAGTAAGGAAGTATAAGGAGAAAAGAGAACAGAGGATAAGTCTTTGAAAGATACCAAGTTGAAGGATCAGGAGAGGATAAGGAGCTAGGAAAGGAGCCAGAAAAGGAAATTTTAGAGAAGCAGGAGGAAAGCCAGGTGATGTCTGTGAAGCCAGGGGAATATTCAGAAGAAAGTAATGGCCAACAACATTGAATACTACAGGAAGGGAAAAGCATTTTGATTTGGGTAATAGAAGGTAACCTTTGAGAGACCATTTTAAGTAAGGAAAAGGGGGAAAGAAAATATTGTAAGGAATGGAAGACAGTATGGGTAATAAAAAAGTGAAGACACTGAGTATAGATAGCTTTTTCTAGAAGTTTAGTAATGAAGCTGGCTAAGGCATAAAAAAGGGACAAAGGAAAAACTAAAATGAGATAATGTTTATAAAATGCTTTGCAAATCTTCAAGCACTATATAAATGCTAGTTATTATTATTAAGAAAGATTGGAAAATCTAAACATCTTTACAGACAAGAAGACAAGGAGAGAGATGGAAAAGTAAACAACAGAGAAGGATAGACTGAAGATGAATAGTAAAGTGCAGCTACGTGTTGGGCAAAGACCCTTTTAGATTAGAATGAAGGAAAGAATGTGATTAAGGGAAACAGGGCAATTAGCATTAGTAAGAAGAATACTTCTTCCTCCATGATTAGAGAGGAGAGAATGGGTGATAAGTCTAGACATTCTGAGAATTGATTAAGAATAACTGAGGAAACTTCCTGCAGATGGCCACGTTTCCATTCAGTTACCAAGTCTTACTGAATTGACTTCCACAATAACTCTAGCATCCATTTTGTCTTTTCTCCCCAATGTCTTTCATGTCTTCACCACCTTTCACCTAAACTATTATAATAGTCTCAAAAGAAAAAAAAAAGCTGCCTCAAATCTCTCCCCTCTCCAATCTACCCTTCATATAGCTATCAAAATAAGCTTCCTCATGCACTGATTAAAACCCTTCAGTGGCTCCCTACTGCCTATAGGATAAAAAAAAATATTTAGCCTAACCTTTAAAGTATTCCACAGTCTGATTCTAATTAACTTTTTTATTAGTTTATTTTAATTTATCAATAATCACTTCTATATGCTTTTGAGTTTAAAATTTTTCTCCCCCTTCCTCCCCACCACCCTCCCCAAGACAGCACACAATCTGATATAGGCTTTACATTTACATTCCTATTAAACATATTTTCACATTAGTGATGTTGTAAGTAAAAATTAAAACCAATAGGAGGAACCTTCAGAAAGAGAAAACAAAACTCAACAGAAGAGAAAAAAAATAGCAATTCAACTTCCATAGTTCTTTCTTTGGATGTGGATAGCATTTTCTATCACACGGCCTCTGGAGATGTCTTAGATCCTTGTATTGCTGGGAAGGGTTAAGTTTATCAATATTAGTCATCACACAACATGGCTGTTATTGTGTACAATGTTCTCTTGGTTCTGCTCACTTCACTCAGCATCAGACCATATAAGTCTTTCCAGGTTTTTCTGAAGTCAGCCTATTCATCATTTCTTATAAAACAATAGTATTCTATTATATTCATATACCACAACTTGCTCAGCCATTCCTCAATTGATGGGCATCCTCTCAACTTCCAATTCTTTGCCACCACAAAAAGAGCTGCTATAAATATTTTTTGTACATGTTGGTCTTTTTCCCATTTGTATGATCTCTCTAGGATATAGCTCTAGAAGTGCTATTGCGGGGTCAAAGGGTATGCACATTTTTTAGCTCTTTGGGCATAGTTCCAAATTGCTCTCCAAAATGGTTGGATTTCACAACTCCACCAACAATGCATTAGTGTTCCATCCAATTAACTGCTAAGGGAAGATCACAGACCCCAAAAGGGACTCTAAATAAAACAGTCTAATCCCAGGCTGTGAAAGCAATTATTGTTTGAGAAGAAGAACGTGCAAGGGAGAGAAAACTTGCAAAGTAGCAGAGAGGGAGAGAAGTCTCAGCTGTTTTAAGGGGAGTGGGAAAAGATAATATAGTTTCTAGAGGCTTTTGGGCAGGGATCACAGCATTAATGGGAGAAGACATCCGTAGAAACAATATGTCAGGAAGTAGAATGTTTAGAAAGTACCAAGCAATGTCTTGAGTCTGCAGCTGCTGCTCAAGATTGCCCTTGAGCTGGTCAAGGCTGGTTCTATAGTTTCTGGCAACTATAGGCATCTTCAAATTCAGCTAGAGTTCACTCACAAAGGATCACTGGTGTGTCAAGTAGCTCTGAGCTTCAGAAGTCTTTTTGATTGGCTGACTCTGACAAGTTAGTATAGTCATTACAGAGCCCAGGTTAACACTACCTATCCAGCCTCATTCGACATTATTCTCTTTCTGCTCTAGCTAGCTGTTGCTCTCTCTTCCTGCATTCCCCTACTTGAGTGCAATTTTGCAAGTTATTCCCATTACTTTATAAACACTCCCTAATTATCTCCACCTAAAAACTTTCCATGCCTTAAAGGCCCTCCTCACCCCACACCTGTGTCACCTCTTTGACAAAGTTTTCCCCAATTCACCCCCAGATAAAAGCAATCTCTTCCTGTTCAAATTTCCCTTGAGGAAATTACCCCTATAATATACCATGTTTTATCAAAAGGTTGGCCATCAGCAGTTCATAAAGTTATCTACTACAGTGATCTACCAGCCATCTACTAAAGAAAACATTTACTAAAGAGCTTTTGACATGTCAGTGGAGGGAATATCTACATCAGTAAAATCATAACTCTTTTGAAGCATTGAAACAAATGTATTTGGCAATAAAGTACCCTCATGCTCGGTCTGTTTGATAATGAGCTTTATATCCATTAAGGTGATGATAATGGGATCTTGAGAGTTGAACAGTTGAAAGTTTTTGAGTTTTTTTTAATGTGAACAAGTTTTGATTTAAAAATCAACCTCCCACAGGTGTGCCACCTGCTCACTTGTCATTTCCAAAGCCTATATTCTCTAGCTGTGAGCAGAGTAAATTGTGTTCTTCTGGGCTCACAGTGACAGCGCATTCAGAAACTCTGCCAGGGGACAGAACACTGCTGGGCATCCTTTCATTACTTGTTCCTCACCCTTGTAAAATACATCAACCTAACCTTGGGCTCCTGGTGTTGGTAGAGTTCCATGATGAGGTCTTCAGCATAGGGGCCCACTTATGATATAAAAAAAAATGCCCCAGTGTTATTAATATTGGTGTGAAGGTGACATCATGGGTAGCACAGAGGTAGTTTTCTGGTGTTTCTTGGTGAAATAGAAGGATCCACTGCTTCTGGAATGTTGTTCTGAAGGGTGTAGACAATGGGACCAACTTCCATCTGAAGACCACCCCTGTCTCTTCTCCCCAGGATACAGACAGCTATGTCAACAGCTCTGCTGTGAATTTTTTTAGCATCAGGTAACTGAGAAGCCTGTGAACCAGCTCTGCTAATCCATTGTCTAGCAGAAAAAAGAAGCACACATCTTTGTTCCTATCTATACCCTTTTCTTTCTGTACCTTTATGAAATCCTGAGATTCCAGGCTGCATAGAGGTTGTCAACCTCCAGATCCTGACCATGTCTCTATTTTGTATTTGGGGTACAAGATCTATAAGATGGGGAATAATCAAGCAATGTGATTCTCATATGAAATGCCACGTGTTAGCAACTGAATACAACTTCCATTCTGGAATCTCAGCAAGCTCTGCCCTTTAAATGGATGCTTTGGGGCAAATTAAAGAGCATGACATCAATCAGTCAGCCTCTTACAGTTCTTATGTAAATTAATTCTCATTCTACCCTGAAACAACCAAAGTTAAGGTCCCTACATAGAAATTTACCCTGTCCTGATAGTTTGATAGTTCAAAATACCATAGTAAAAATCCCTCATGGTTTTTATTAACCCAAAGACTTACAGAATCATTCAAACCACATTTTTTATCAACACCATCAGTAGCTTAAATTCAAAAGTCCAAATTTCACAAAAGGATTCAACAGCTTGAGAATGTATTTATGATATCAATTTATAGGATTGATACATGGACCCCACAACCATCATATCTGTGGAACATTTCTAGAATTGGAACAAGATGATAAGGATGTTACACATCCATAAGAGAAGAGCAAACAGTTACCACATACAAAACATACCAAGCTCCCTCTTCCCCTATAACTTGTCCAAATATCCCCAATTCCTTTTTGCTTAGTTGTATTTTTGCCTAGCGATAATTCCTGGCTTTCCCCCGTCTGCCATCCTGAACTCTGCCTCACTCCTTCTTGATGTAATTTCAAAATAATGACTCAATTTTGAACTTAACCCACTGGCAGCATATTTATTCAAGGCTCCCAAATACAGTGTTCTCACTGTTCTAGTCAACACATAATGTCTTGTATGCTGAGTTTACAATAAAGTCCCTGATGGTGCCCATTGAATAAACCAATTCTGACAAGCACTAGCCAATAAAATTATAACGTTATGTGTATCTTTATGACAAAAACTAAAGGAATCACTAATTATAATAATGTTGCCCCTCATACACAGAGAAATCTTGACAAAACTCAGAAAATCCATGCTTCCCAACTATAGATCAGTGTGAGATAAACCAGCTCCTGCACGGGGTGTGGAAGATAGCATGGACAGTTTACAGATTTAAGGATACTGAGTGCAGATTGTTAAAGAGGGGCTTGCTTGATATTCAAAATTCATCAAAAGGAAGACCAAGAACTGTCATCACAGTTTACATAACCTGGCAGCAGGTGATCTTGATTATACATAGCAGGAAATCCCTCGGTGTATCATATTCAGAAAGTCAATGTCAGGATGTCTTAGGATACTGTAGTTAACACCATATTTGTAAATGAATGCAAAGCAGAAATCAGCTCTCCTTGTAACATATCAATAATTGGTTGAGATATTTTCAAAAGTATTTTCTCACAAAACCTATTGCTAGCTTTGAGTTCAACATGAACTGAGAAATAAAATCTCACGGAGCGTGAGGAGAAATAGAAACAATACCACACATATCTAGGCAACATCCACCATACCCACATACCCAGGAAGTCAGTGGAGTTTGTCAGCGTGAAGAGAAGAGGGAAACATCATGTGCAGGTATGATAGCCACCTTCTGTGTGACTTTCATTCATGCTCCTCTTCCATGAAAATCAATTACTTGCAAATGGATAAAAATTCAGAGGGCAAATCTTCACTAGTGATCTATTCATCTGTTTATCTGCCCCCAGTCTGTCTCCCAACCTCCAGTTTCTCATCTCCAACTGCTTATTGAATGTCTCAAATTCAACATGTCCAAAATTAAACTAATTATTTTTCCCCCCTCAAAAAAAAAACCTCTCCCCTCTCCCAAACTTCCTCATTACTATCAGGGGAAGCACCATTCTCCCAGTCAATCCAAGACGTCATCCTCAAGTCACTCTCTCTCGGCCCCTGAACTACTACAAAAGCCAGCTAGCTGATCTCCCTCCCTAAGTCTCTCTCTGGCCAAGTCCATCTCCCACTCAGCTACCAAAATGATCTTTCTAAAGTGCAGCTAGATAAACACTAACATTTAGTGCTGTAATGTTAATTCATTTGATCTGAACACATTATCCTCCTGCTTAAAAAACATACGGTGGCTCCTTATTACCCTCAGAACCAAATATAAAATCCCCCGTTTGGCTTTTAAATCCCATCATAAACTAGGCCCTTCCTACCTTTCTTGTCTTATACTTAGCTCCTCTCCTCATAATGTGTGAATGAGTGACACTAGCCTTCTTGTTGTTCCTCACCCTGGATATCTTAAGTCCATGCATCTTAATTCCATGATATCTCAATTCCACGACTACATCTCACGCCTAGAAAGTTTTCCTTCCTCATCTCTGTCTCTTGGCTTCCTTCAAGTACAGGCTTAAAATTTAACCTGCTGCAAGAGGGTTTTCTCCTTCCTTCTCAACACTAGTACTTTTCTTTTAATACTACCTCCTATTAACCATGTAAATATATTGTAGGTAAATAAAAATTTGTATGATATTTCCCCCGTTAGAATGTAAGCCCCTTGAGGGAAGGGACTGTTTTTGCCTTTTTGTGAATCCCCAGGGCTTATAACCATTCCTAGCCCATAGTGTTTAATAAATGCTTGTTGACTTGATGTGATTTGTCTAGGGCCTGCATTTTGGGATGTACTAGTAGTTTCATATTACTGGAATTTACTCCCTCCTCACCTCTGCCCTTCAGAATCCCTATCTTCCTTCAAAGCACAGCTCAGATGTCACTCACTTCCTGATGCCATCAGTTGCTAGGACTCCCTGTCTTGAAATTACTTTGAATAATTTTGTTACATACTTTGCGTTTAGTCATCTATGGGCATGTTATATCTTCCCAGTGGAATGTAAGCGGTTTTTTTTCCTCCCAAAGCCACTCTGAATATTAGTTCTTTAGAAATTCGCAATTTTGACTCAATGGATTGTGGCCCAATGGATAAACTGATATGCTCAGTGTATGCAGCAGGCTTCTTCTCAGCTACAGGTCTTTTTTGTGAGGCAGGTTTCTTTTCCCCAGAGGGTTTCTTTTCAGCTATGGACTTCTTTTCCATAGGTTTCTATGCTGCTGGAGACTTCTTTTCCTCTAGCTTCTTTTCTGCTGGTTTCTTCTGTCTTAGAACCTCTTTGCTCCTACAAGCTTCTTTTCATCTACTGCTTTCTTTGCTCCATAATCTTTAGTATGGCAACTCTTTTATTTTCTCTGAATCTCTGACTCTTAGCCTGGTAAAGAATTGTAATCCAGCATGTTGTCTTGGCATATGGGTTCAGTTTTACCATAATTCTCAAGTCTGTCAGTGGGTTCTTCTCAAGTACTCATAGACGAATCTTTTTGTGTGGGTCCGTGAAGAGCCCTCCAGATCTCTGGGCTTTTCAAAATCCTAGTAAGGTTTGTGTTGGTCATCTTGTGCATGGGAAGATTGTAGTAACTCTTTAGGGTAGCAGGCCTATGCCATGTACCATACAGATCATCCAACTTGTGGAAAGCACTTTCACTCCAAATACAAAAAGACCCCACATGTCCACCAGGAGCAAGGAACACGTCAAACAGTGCTTTGTACACAGTGGTCCTTAATATATGTTTGCTGAGTCAAATTAGATTGAAGGTGAGACATGGTACAGCAGTACTGTGGTATTAAAAAAGTTAAAGAGGCAAAATTTCTGGATAATTTAATCATTTTATTAATAATGCCAGCATGTTTATTAATAAAAGGATGGTCATTTGACTCTCTCTCTCTCTCTCTCTCTCTCTCTCTCTCTCTCTCTCTCTCTCTCTCTCAATCTCTCTCTCTCTCTCAATCTCTCTCACCAAATACCCCCTCATACTGGTGGACTCACAATTCATATACTCCTAGAAGAGCAGGTGTTCCTGAGGGGGGCAATCAACTCTGGCTAATAGTTAATGAGAAAATGAATATTACAATGAGAGGCTGGACTATCTTAAAATGAGGGTCTTGGTGTATGTGATTTGGATCACCCAAATCTTAGTCAAAGAGATGTCAATTTCCATACCCCTGATCTGAGTAAACACAATGAGCAGGAATGCATCCATTAACCTAAATTTAGAATTTCTTTACTGGCTGATTAGATCTTGGCCTGGGTAAATCTTTAACAGAGCTTTCCCACACTGGTTGATTTCTGGATGAGGAAGTAGAAAAGAGGTAAAACCTTGGTTCTGAATGAATAATTAGTTATTAATACAAGAGGGAAATAATCATTTCTCACAAACATAAATACTTGCATTTAGTCCTCATCACATTCACTCTCAGACTAAGAAATAATGTGCTGACTTGCCACCCACAGTTACCCAGGAATTTACCTTATTGAAATAAATGGTATGGAATTGAATTGGATTGGACTGGATTCCTAATTATCTATTTTTGTGATTTTGTGTGCTTTCTGTTCATTCTGGGGTGTGTGTGTGTGTGTGTGTGTGTGTGAGTGTAACTATGACTGGGACTGTGGTTATATATTTTTGAAGTTTAGGTTTTCTAGTACAGACAATTGGGTTCTTTGTGTTCATTTGCAGAAAAGTGTGAAGAAAATAGAGACCTGTAAGAAATTGGTCAGATCATTTTGGGCACAAGAAAATAATAAAAGTCAGCTTTAGATTCTGACAGGTTGTTTCTAAGGCTCTCTGCATGATCTATCTCACACCATGCTGTCTGTCATTCAGTCAGTCAGCTAGCATTTATTAAATGCCTAATATGTTCCGGGCACTCCACTCAGTAAAGGATACAAAGAAAGGCAAATGATAGTGTGTGCTCTCAAAGAGCTTACAATACACTGGGGAAGACAATATGGAAACAGCTATCCACAAACAAGCTAAATATAGGCAAAATTGGAGATAATCAGAGTAGAGAAGGCACTAGCATTAAAGGGATAAGGAAAGGCTTTTTGCAGACTGTAATTGAGACTTAAAGGAAACCAGGGAGGCTATGAGGCAAAGAGGAGGAAAGAGAAAGTTCCAGAAATGGGAGAGAGCCAATGAAAACACTCCAAGTTGGGAAATGGAGTGTCTTTGTGAGAAATAGCAGGGATTACAGAGCACTGAACGTAAGACTAAATGATTGTGCATGCTGGAAACTGTGTTGGGGATACACAATATGAAATACATCAGCTCTTTGTTATGAAAATCAGCTCTACACTAGTTATTTGCAACTTGGACTTTCTGGAAACATAATTTCTAACAATGAGTCTACATTTACATCAGCTGAAAATAAGAACTCGGTGGACAATAATCCTATCCAAGCTTTCACCAATGTACCTCTTTATCCTGAAAATCAAATGGTCAGTCTGAAAGGATAGTGAAGGCTACTATGATGGCATGAAGTGGATTATTTCAGGAAATTTGCTGATAAGGCTTGTCAAATTTCTTGGTAGAGAAAGAAAAATGCTTCAAGTCAGGAAAGCTGACTTCAAATCCCAACTCTAGGATTCACTAGCTGTGTGACCATGAAAATTTCACTGTTTCATCATCTATAAAATATTTACATCACCCACCTCACAGGGTTGTTTTAATCAAAGTGCTTTGTAAACCTTAAAAAGCTAAAAATGAACCATTGTTTTATTCTCACTATTATTATTATTTTGCCCAAAATGGCATTCCATATTCAACAGCAGGAATCAGTCATGCAACATCTCTAGATGTACTTTGACAATTTCCATTCAGATATATTAGAGGAATTCCAAGACAAGCAAATATATCTGCAGCAATTCTTTACCTGGCTTAAATTTTTTTTTATTATAACTAGTAAATCAGCAACAAATATTAATATTTCCAATTCACAGTAAATGCCATAAAATGGGGTTTGTGAAACCACAAAACCACTACATAGAGTCTGTTCCTTTTAACGTATATTAAATAAAATGTTGTAGTACTGACATGGCTCTGCTTTATGGTGTCCCCTTCTGAACCTCCCTCTGGTCTCCTCTATATACATTTTAAATGTTTCATTGACAAAAGTTTCTTTCCTTTTTTTTTTGCATACTATGTCCCCATGCTACCCCTAATGTTCACCCCAAAAAATATATATATATGTATGTATGTGTGTATACATATATATGTATATATAATATATATATATATGTGTGTGTGTGTGTATATGTATATATGTGTGTGTGTGTGTGTGTGTATATATATATATATAAACAAAATAAATGTGCATTGTAACCATCATGTCTGGAAATGTGTGTCTCATTCTGTTCCTACAGTCCATCAATCACCTCTCCATTGAGAGTGGAAATCATGCTTTATTATCAGTATGCTGGAGTCATGATTGGTCATTGCATTTCTCAGAGGATTTAAGTCTTTTGAAGTTATCTTCCTTTACAATGCTATGGTCCCAATATTAAAGGAGAATTTTTTTATTAAAAGGTGAAAAACAGAACAAAAATCCTTGAATGAGCAACCACTACTTCAAAAACTGTTGGTGTAATGTTCCTTCCCTCTACAACTACCTCTTCCCCCTGCTATATGAAATAGCAGGCACTTGGGACAAGGCACAGTTGTCTATGAAGCAAGGGCAAAGAGGAAGTTGTAAAAGAAGAGACACAAGGACCAGCAATAACAGCACAACTCTTTACTGAGAAAGTGGGAAAGAAGGGTGCTAAGTCAATTGGCAATATTATTTCAGGTACTAGTAGCAGCACAACCTAATCAGAAGTCTTTGCCTAAACAAGAAATCAAAAACTAGGAACACCGTCAGCTATGAAGCCTGTCTTCTGCAGAGTCCACCTTGATTTTAAATCTATTCCATGTGCTCAGTCCCAGGACTCGAGATCCTCCAGTTTCTACCTATCCATTGAGTAGTCTGACAAGGAATAGGTGAGTGGCCATCATCATCATTTACTAGTGCTTTAAGATGTGCAAAGCACTTTACAAATAATAACTCATTTGATTAACAACTTTCGGGAGACAGGTGTTATTATTTTCTCCATTTTGCAGATAAGGAAACTGAGGCAGGCAATTTCAAGTAAGTGATTTGCCTGGGATCACACAGCTAATAAGTATCTGAGGCTAAATTTGAACTCAAGTCTTCCTGACTCCAGATCCAATGATTTTTCTACTAGCTACCTACAAATCCCCAGATTCCTTGGCCACTCTGAAGGGCAATCCTAGCTCTGTAGCCCTACTAGCTAAACTGCCAGATGCTCAAATGAATCTCATTTTTCTGTACCAGCTTCATCAACCATGATAATGGTAAGAGACTCCAGATCCAGCCTCTTCTCTGTAGCAACCATTGATGCCTCCACAGGCTCTTCTTTTCCCCCTCTTCAATCCTTTCTCTCAGTTACCAATCTTACCACCATGCATAACTTGAAACAAATCTAGTTTTCTTCCCTTAGTTGAATGGAAAATAAATATTGGGGTAAGAGCACTGAATGATGAGGGAAGAAAGGACAGAAGGAAGAGGACAGTGAAAGAATGGAAAGAAACTGGAGAAGCCGCCTGTACTACTCTCCTACCTTTCTCTTATTTTTGTGGCTTCAGCTTCAAGTCCCAAATGTCCAAGAAAAACCTTGAGGTAATTGGCCCCCACCAAATGTAACAGGAGTTTCATGTGCTTCAAAAAAAATCACAATCAATTCCCAATAGTATGAAATTGGCATTGACTTGCTGATAGTCTTTAGTGGAGAGTGAATGCTGCCTAAGGACCTTTATTGTGAATGAGAATGACAGCACTTCAGGAAGACCTGATGTAAATTCCATGACAGGTTATATAGTCACAAACAAAAGTACTCTTGCCACTGTCACACATTATCACTTTAAAATAAAATGTCAAATCTGTATTACATTGAAGAAAATACTGTGCAGAAACTTCTAGTGTAGATATATGTGCAAATGCATCAACAGCAATTCCAGTGTCTTCATTCCTCAATCAAAATATGATCTAGGAAAATAACCACAAAGCATTCATAACTAGCATTCCTGGTTCTCCTCTTTGGAACTTTAAAAATTGGTAGTAATCTATTTGTTTGTCAATATAAAATATTAAGTTTGGCCATTTAATTTTAGGTTTCTTCAGGCTAAAATTAGTTCAACATTAAGCTTAGTTATCAAAATGCTGAGGAGAATAATAGGTGAATTATTGTGATTTGAAAATTTTAGAAATTATTTTTAGCAATAAATGAATAAGACTACTGTAATTCTGAGTCTAGCTGGATCCCCTCAAGTTCTCATACCATATCTCTTCTTCCTTTCTTGGCTAAACTCCTAGAAAGAGTAGTTTACAACCAATGCCTCCTTTTTTCCACCACCCATGTTAACAATATGACTTCTAAACCCATCCCTCTACTGAAACTGCTCTCTCAAAGGTCATCAATAATCTTATGTCTACTAAATCTGTATGGTGGCTCTGGAGTCAGAAAACCAGAGCTTAAAAATTGGCTTTTCCACTTACTACTTGTGTGACCTTAAGAAGGACACCTGATCTCTGTGGACTTGTTTCTTATCTGCAAAATGAAAGAGTGGGACTTTATGTCCCAGAAGGGACTTCAAGGTCCCTTCCCATTCTAAATCTATGATTTGATGATCCTTCTCCTAAATACACTCTCTTCTCTGAATTTTCTTCAAATTATTCTTTCCTGGTTATCCTCCTACTTGTCTGACCTTTCTGTTTGTCTCTTTCATTGATTTATCTTCCTCCTGCTGGCCCCTAAGTGTTGATGTCCCCAAAGGTTCCATTCTAAGCCCCTTCTCTTCTGCCTCCTTTCTCTAAGTAATTTCATCTGATGCCATGTGTACAGTTCAATTATTGCCTCTGGGAAATAATTCACAAATCTTTATAGCCACATACATAACTTATATCAAATTGCTTGCTGTCTTATGGAAGGGGGAAGTATGGGAGGAGGGGAGAAAATTTGGAACTCAAAAAATTTTTAAATGAATGTTAAAAATTGTCTTTACAGGTAACTGGAAAAATAAAATACAATTAAAAAATAAAAGAATGTTAAAAATAAACAAATAACTTGTGTATTAAAAAAAAATAAACATATAAGCCCTATAACACTAGAAAGAATCTTTACAGCCAGCCAGAAATCTTTTCCCTGAGCTCCTGTCCCTCAGATCTGACTACCTATCATACATCCCCACCTAGATATCCCACCAGCCCCCCAAAATGAGCCCCTAAAAGTGAACTCATTCTTTTCTGCCCTAAACCTTACCCTTCTCCCAAGTTTCCTATTTCAGTTGATGGCAACACTACCCTCCTAGCCACACAGGTTCACATCTTTGTTGTCATCTTTGATTCTTCCCTCTGCCTCACCCCATTTCCTCCAAGCCTTGGAATTTTCGAGCCCCAACAGTTCTCCCTCTATAATATTGCTCACGGTCAACCCTTTCTCTTTCTTTATGGCCATCATTTTAGTTTTCAGGCCATTAGCACTTGGACTATAATAACAGCTTCCTAACTAGTCTTTCTGCTTTAGGTCTTTTCTCTGATTCATCCTTCACACAGCTGCAGAATTAATTTTTCTAATGAGTAAGTGAAAACACCTCAGATACAGTGAGGAAGATTGGTAAAGGCAATTGGTAAAGTCCTTTGATTTCTCTGACTTTAGAATGAAAGAGCCTGGGTTCAAATCCTAAATCTGTTGCTTTCTGGCTGTGTAACCTTATGAAGTGGACAGAATACTGGACTTGGAGTTAAGAACCCTTACCTCAGAAACTTACAAGCTGTGTGTCCTCTACATAAGTCATTTGACCCCTCTGAGCATCAGTTTCCTTATCTATAAAATGGGAATAATGATAGCACCTACCTCACTAACTACTCTCAATAACAGTGTGAGCTAAGGAAAATATCATTTGATTTTCCTGGCCCCAACTTTTTCATTTTCAAGAATGAGACAGTTAAACTAAATAAAGTCTATTGTATATAGCTATTCTATAATATGCATAGAATTGTTGCCTCATGTCAAATCATGGAGTGTAGACTTTAGAATGCCAGGGACAACTCTAAACAGAAAAAAAAAGTATTATTTCTTTGTTCTGCTTATCCAATAGGACCCTATCATAACATAGCTCATTATTACATGGATGATAACTTACTATCAAACCATATACCTAAGAACGCTGCAACTATATACCGGAAACAGAGCTGGAACCAGGGGTAAGCAAGGCAGGAAGCTACCTCGGGTGCAACATATAAGAGAGAGTGAGAGACACTTCCTAATATAACTTTTTATAAATGCATATATTTTGATCCCAGAAAATTTTACTCTTTATTTTAAGCTTTTATTTAGTGATGGGGAAGTTCCATGTGTTAACAGTGAGGGCTCAGAGTTTCAATGGACAATAATACACAATTTTTAAAAACAGCTCAAGGTATCTAAATGTCTTGTCCTTCCTCTGACATCAGAAAACTAATATCACATACTATGATATATGGATATTCATCTTATTCCTCCATCCTCCCATCCCTATCAACATTTTTAAAGGGTTTCAGTGTTTTCCTGATGCTGCAAATGCTTTTATTGATCACTCTGAAGCTTCAATTAAACTGTTTAAGTGATGTGTCCCCAATCCATCAAATCACAAACATACAAACTTCCTCACACATTTAACAACTGCACCACTTATGTTCCATTGCAAATAATAGTAATTTGATCCTTGTACCTCCAGCTGACCCAAAATTAATAAAATTGTTAAATGAATTCTAGAGCACCTTAAGCAGGGAATCTGCCTCTATTACTACATACAATACCTACTTAGCATCATGAGCATTTATTAAGGTAAGGAATATAATACATTTTTAAACATTTAGGTCCATAGATTGAATTCAGTTCAATAAATAGGTCTATAGATTTAGAGCTGGATACAACCTTGTAGGGCATCTACTTTAACCCTTACTTTACAGATGAGGAAAATAAGCTTCAGTCAGTCAATGCGCATTTATTAAGCACCCACTATGTGCTGGGCACTATGCTAAATTCAAGGAATCAAAACAACAAAAGCCTGCCCCTGCTCCCAGGAGCTCACAAACTAAGGGGAGAGATAGCAAGAAAAGAATATGAACGAACAAGCTACATCCTGGAGAAATGGGAAATACCTGAAAGAAGGAAGGCACTAGAATTAAGAAGTGTGGGGAAAGGCTTCCTGTAAATAATTAGATTTTAGTTGGGACTTGAAGGAAGCCAGAATTTCCTAGCAGAGATGAGGAGGGAGAGCATTCCCTGACATGGAGGCCAGCCAGAGAACATGGCTGGAGCAAGGATGAAATGTTTTATTCATGGAAGAGCAAGGAGGCCAGTGTTACTAGATCAAATTACTATACAGTCTTCATGTAGAGTAAAGTGTAAGAAAACTTGAAGGTGGTGGGGACAGGAGGGCTAAGCTATGAAGAACCTTGAACACAAAACAGAGAATTTTTCTATTTGATATTGGAGCTAATAGAAAGCCACCAGAGTTTATTGAGTATGAGGATGCCATGGTCACATAGGAGCTTTAGGAAAGTCATTTGACTAATTGACCAACTTGTTTAACCTTCTCACTTTATTGATTAGGAAAAGGAGGCCCAGAAAAGTCAAATAATTTCCGTAAGTTCACACAGGTAGTAAGTAACAAAGTCTAAAGTCAAACCCAGGTCCTCTGATACCAAATCAAGTATGCCTTCTACTATAGGCACACTTTACACTACAAAGCACTGTGCTAGGAATTGGGGATATAAAGACAAAAATGAGAGCCCCACGTCTCAATGATTTTAAATTCTAATGGGGAGTGGGGATGGATAGAAGAAAAGGATGAGATATATGTACTGTGAAAAATGATTTTTCTTAGTAATCATTATATTAGAGACTCAGAGTTTCCCCCAGACCCCTTCTTCCAAAGTTCAGTTTCTTCTTCAGAACTTTACTGATAATGAAATTGCATTGAGTCTCCTTATCCTGATCAAACCCCAACCCTAGCTGGGAAGTAATTTAATCAAAGGTACTGAAGCTCTATTGTGTTCTGCTCTGGCTTGGGTAGAGACAGATAGCCCAAGGTTGGGAGTGGTCTGGTTTGGTCTGGAGGGTGGGGGAGGTAGCCTGATAGAAGAGGTATTTCCTCTGTCTAGAGGTAAAATGATGAGGTGATATTAGCCCCTGTCAAAAAGATACATAAACGGAGCTCCCCAACCCAAAATGGGCTCAGTTCCAAAACTGCAACTCCTCCTGCCTGCTTGAAGAAAAAGAAACACACTGATAGACACAACCTATTCATTTTTGTCTTTCTTAGACCAAACTCTGAGGTTGACAGTGTGTGTGTGTGTGTGTGTATGTGTGTATGTATATATGTGCATACATATATACATACATACATATATATATGTATACATACATACATATATATATATACACACAAATAAATAAAGGTATTCACAAATAGTTTCATGAAGGAAAGTGTTAATAATTGGGAGGATCAGGAAAGGCCTTATGGAGGAAATGGTCACTGAGCTGTGCTTTGAAGGAAACTAGGAATTCTACGATAAGGGAGTACATTCCAGACGTTGTGTACCCCTCGTACAAATGTGTGGAGATGGTAGATAAAATACATATGAGGGAAAAACTACCAGGCAAGTTTGATTAAAACCGAAAGTGCATGAAGTGGAATACTATGAAATAAGACTGGACAGAGTAGGAGCTCGCTAGATTGTTGAAGGCTTTAAACATCAGGCCAAGGATTTCATATTTTACTCAAAGGCAATAGGGAGTTTTGGAAGCTGTTTAAGTAGTGATATTGGGGTGAGGGGGATTTTCAAATCTGAGTTTTAAAAATATCAATTTGGCAGTAGAAGGTGGTTTGGAAAATGGAGAGACTGCAGGCATGATGGCTGGGTAGGAAGTTATTGCAATAGCCCAATAATAAGGGTAATAAGGGCTTAAATTAGAACAGAAGTTGTGTGTGGAGATAAGAGAACAAATGCAGAGGTGCCAGGCAAACCAGTTATTAGAAGATCTATGACCACAAAGTGACAAAACTTCAGAATCCACTTTAAATGAAATTATGAAATAGGCAAAGTATATTTACAATACCTTCCTACCTCCCTTTCTGCATCCTTTACCCACATCCTGACACTCCATTTCCTCTGCTCCTCACTGTTTAGTGCCTTCATCATGCTCTCTAGCTCTCCAGAGTCATTCAATTAAGTTCCTCTCTTATTTTTCTTCTGCTCAAGAGCATCCCATGTTCCCCTCATACCCGACAAAGAATTTTCTTCTTTAGTGGAAGTTGATCTCTGTTGATAGAAGGAAACTGTTTTAACTAATTATATTGAAATATAAATGAGTCCTAGGTTAAAGGTATTAACCTACTCAGAGGTATTTATATTTTCAAACATTTGCTTATTAACCTAAAGAAATGAATCTCTGGCTCAAATTCTTAAAATCTAGACACTACTCAGATTCTTATAATCTAGCCAACAGCTCACTAATGTTCAGACTCCTTAAGAGTCTGCCCAATGTGATGGGTGTTCTAATAAACCTTGTCTTTGGCTACAAGAAGGTTTGGGTCAAATTCTTTTGGCTAGGACCCACGTATTGTGATTTGAGGGTCCCAGCAAAACCCTAAAGCTCAACATTTTGGTGGCCTGTATGGGGAAACTGCCTAACCCCAAGACCTCTTCCAGGCAAGACTGGGAGATATATAAGCCTCCCTCCTCCCCCCTCTTTCTTGCCCTGAGTTGGGGTCGCTCTCCAAGCACCTAGGAAGGCTTGGAGGTATTTTTCGGGCAAACAGTTATGAGGCTGTCTCACACTGGGCCTGATACTCTCAGGCTCTCAGTTCACTGGTTTATTCAAAGCCAAGGACCTGGGTACACCTTCCACAGCATAGACGACAAGGACCGATGCCCTGTCTGGAAGGGTATGCCCAATTCTGTCCATTCTTTCAGTGCTAGAGAATTGGGAAAACTGCAGATGCTTTTTGTTTCCCTGAGGCTTACTTACTCCTTTCCCTCTATATCCCTGAATCCTCCTTCATGGAGATTACAGGGAAAAGTTAGAACAGAAAAAAAAAAACATCTTAGCAGATTCTGGAGGTTTTGTGATCAATCATTAAGGAGTTTTGAAACTCCTCCTTACAACCCTGGTCACTCCCTTCCCTTGAGTCAAGAGAGTATCTGTTAACCCCTGTCATAGGAGAAGAGAGTTGTACCCTCCCTCTTCCCACCTTTGAATTTGCCCTCCTCCGGACCAGCCAAGATGGCGGAGTGAAAGCAGTGACTTGCTTGAGCTCTCCTCCAAACCCCTCCAAATACTCACAAAAAATGGCTCTGAACAAATTCTGAAGCAGCAGAACCCACAAAAAGACAAAGTGAAACAAATTTCCAGCCCAAGACAACCTGGATGATTGATCAGAAAGGTGTGTCGCGCCGGGCTGGGAGCGCAGCGCAGTGCAGTGTGCACAGGCCGCTGCAAACCTGGAGCAGGCCTCAAAGGACTGAATCGCGGGCAGCTGTGGAGGTTTACAGACTCCTCAATCCACCAATGCCAAAGACAACTTAGAAGGTCAGTGGGAAAAGTCTGTTTCTGTCGGTGGTCAGAGAGGAAGGCGGGGTTTCAGCTCCATTCCCAAGAGCGTGGCCCTGAGTGGGGGGGGGGGCAGCTGCTTCCCTAGCTTCTGGCCCACAGACTGAGGGGGAATCCAGTGGCTGATCAGAGAGGGACTGCAGGGATCTCTTTGCCAGTGCTGAGGCAGGAATCTCTTGCTTTGCCCGTGTGTGGATCTGAGTCACAGTTCTGGGCGGCAGTGCTGGGATGAGGAGGAGTGCTGGCATGGTGGAGCTTGTAGTGGCTGTAGAGAGGAACCCCTCCTCACAGTTACGGGACAGAAAGGAATACTTGTGGTCACAGGCCAGGAAAGGAGTAAACACCTCGCCCCTTATCATACTCCCTTGGAAGAACTGAAAATTTACAGGTCCCTACAAGTATCTCTGAAAACAGCTACACAAACCCCTGAAGCTTGGGACAGTACACTCTCCACATTGGAAGCAGACTCTTACCTTAGCAAAGAGTTTAAAACTCAAATAATTGGCTGGGATCATGAGCAAGCAGCACAAAAGAGTCGGACTATATTATCTTACTTTGGTGAAAAAGAAGATCAAAATATACAACCAGAAGAAGACAACAAAATCAAAGCTCCTACATCCAAAGCCTCCAAGAAAAATATGAATCAGTCCCAGGCCTTGGAAGAGCTCAAAAGGGATTTGAGAAGCAAGTAAGGGAAGTAGAGGAAAAACTGGGAAGAGAAATGAGAGTGATGCAAGAAAATCATGAAAAACAAGTCAACAGCTTGCTAAAGGAGACCCAAAAAAATACTGAAGAAAATAACACCTTAAAAAACAGCCTAACCCAAATGGCAAAAGAGGTCCAAAAAGCCAATGAGGAGAAAATGCCCTAAAAAGCAAATTGGCCAATGAGAAAGGAAGTCCAAAAGCTTACTGAAGAAAACTTCCTTAAAAATTAGAATAGAGCAATTGGAAACAGTGACTTTATGAGAAATCAAGACACTGTAAAACAAATCCAAAGGAATGAAAAATTAGAAAACAATGTGAAATATCTCATTGGAAAAACAACTGACCTGGAAAATAGATCCAGGAGAGAGAATTTAAAAAGTATTGGACTATCTGAAAGCCATGATCAAAAAAAGAGCCTAGACATCATCTTTCAAGAAATTATCAAGGAAAACTGCCCTGATATATTAGAACCAGAGGGCAAAATAGAAATTGAAAGAATCCACAGATCTCCTCCTGAAAGAGATCCCCAAAGGAAAACTCCTAGGAATATTGTAGCCAAATTCCAGAGTTCCCAGGTCAAGGAGAAAATATTACAAGCTGCCAGAAGGAAACAATTCAAGTACTGTGGAAACACAATCAGGATAACACAAGATTTAGCAGCTTCTACATTAAAGGACAGCAGGGCATGGAATATAATATTCCAGGGCAAAGGAGATAGGATTACAACCAAGAATCACCTACCCAGCAAAACTGAGTATAATCCTTCAGGGGAAAAAATGGTCATTCAGTGAAATAGAGGACTTTCAAGCATTCCTGATGAAAAGACCAGAGCTAAACAGAAAATTTGACTTTCAAATACAGGACTCCAGTGGAACATGAAAAGGTAAACAGGAAAGAGAAATCATAAGAGACTTATTAAGATTGAACTGTTTACATTCCTGCATGGAAAGATGATATTTGTAACTCATGAGACCTATTAGGGTAGTTGAGGAAAAAATTATGTATGTAGATAGATAGATAGAGAGCACAGGGTGAGTTGAAGATTAAGGGGTCATATCTGGAGAATAAAATTAAGGGATGAGAGAGGATGATACTCGGGGAAGAAGAAAGGGAGAGGTAGAATGGGGTAAATTATCTCACAAAAAAAACAGAAAAGAAAAGTCTCTCACAGTGGAGGGGAAACAGGGGAAGGTGAAGGGAATGAGTGAATCTTATTCTCATAGGATTTGGCTTAAGGAGAGAATAACATACACATTCAATTGGGTATGTAAATCTGTCTTACCCTACAGGAGAATAGGGGGAGAAGGGGACAAGAGAGCAGGGGGGTGATAGACAGGAGGGCAGATTGGGAAAGGGTAATCAGAAGCAAATATTTCTGAGGAGGGACAGGGTCAAAAGAAAGAATAGAATAAATGGGAGGGCAGGATAGGATTAAGGGAAATAGAGTTAGTTTTTCACAACATGTCTACTAAGGAAGTGTTTTGCATAACTGCACATGTACAACCTATATTGAGTTGCTTGCCTTTTCAATGAGGGTGGGTGGGGAGGGAGGAAGGGAGAAAATTTGGAACTCAAAGTTTTAAAAACACATGTTTTAAAAAAAATGTTTCCACATGCAACTGGGAAATAAGAAATACAGGAAATGGGGGTACAGAAGTCTATCCTGCTCTACAGGAAAATAGAAGGGGAAGGGGATAAGAGAAGGGAGGGAGGAGAGACAGAAGAGAAGGCAGACCAGGGGAAGAGGTATTCAGAATGCATGCCATCTTGGGGTGGAGGGAGGGGAGAGAAATTTGGAACTCAAAAACTTGTGGAAGTGAACATTGAAAACTAGAAATAAATAAATTTAAAAGCTTAAAAAAAATTTAAAAAATGAATTTGCCCTCCTCCACCTGGCAAAAGGAAGGAGGAAAGCAGCAGCAGCTACAGTGTTGGGCTCCACTGGCAATGGCCTTGAGTCCTAGGGCAACCTTTGACTGAAAGCATCACCCAGGTTCAGCACATCCTGCTCAAGGTAAAGAAGCTAGCCTCTAAACTTGGGTAAGCACACTCTTCTAAAATTTTAAAAGTAAGCACATCCACTTCAGTTTAAGTTTTGTTTCTCAGGGGAGGACAGAACTCTGCATGGTATGTTTCTAGAGGAGCAGTGAGTTGTGGCTACATGCTTGGGCTAAACCCCTAACCCTACCAAGGAGTGACTGAACCCCTTTTCTCACAGTGGGAAGTCAGCATCAGGAAAAGCTGAGAGGACATTTTTAGCCTCAGTCTATGATGGGATCCTCCTGGCCCAGTTTCCACATTATGTTCCTTTGCAAGGGAATGTTACCCACCTGGCTATTCCTGGGTCTAGCTGTGAGGTGGATTTGATATTGCATGGTTAGAAAACTGAATTATCTGAATCCAAACAGAGCTAAGGATGTTTTATCTTGTCATATTTGGGCCCTAAATCTAGTCCCTGCTTTATATCTGGGCCCTACAATCTTTTTTGTCAGGTTTGTGTCTTTCAGACCACAGGCCATTCACCTACAGTTGGTAGCAAAGAGTGGCTAGCAGCCAATGTCCCCCAAGCTGAGACCTTTGCCCCTTACCCCAAAAGAATTTGGGACCCATTTATTTGAGGGAGGAATGATGAGGATGGTATCTAGACCCCAAAAAGGAAAAATCCTGGACTTTCCCACATAGCCAAATCTCTAGCATTCACCTGAGTCTATAATCCCATCAACTGGCCTTTCATGTGGCTATGCCCAATTTCCCAATTCTCTATTACACTTAACCTAGCCTAGCCCTCCATTGTTTTACCTCCAATCCTACGGCCCCCAATCCTAGCTAAGCTCCATTCTCCATTGGCCACGTCGTCCAGGTCCCAGGCATTCTGTTCACCCCAGCTTACTGGCCACTCCCATCCAGATGCTCCTTAGACCTCTCCTCCAGTCACCCCAAACTACTTAGCCACTCCTAGGTCCCTCCCATAGTCTTTCCGTACAAAAGGTCCATCTTGTCTCCATTAAGGTGCTCAGATTCTTACAATCTAGACACTGCTCAGATTCTTATAATCTAGCCAATAGTGAACAATTGTTCAGACTCCTTAAGAGTCTGCCCAATATGATGGATGTTCTAATAAACTTTGTCTTTGGCTGAAAAAAATAAAAAGAAATGAATTCCTGTCAGGGATTTGAAGAAGTTTGTAGTTCGAATAAAAAGTCTTACTGATGTCCCTCAAATCATTTCACACAAGTATCTAGTTATCCTTTCCTCAAAAGACTGATGCTGAGCATTTTTGTATCCCATTTCTATTCCAATCATGTTTCAGGATCATGCAGTGTCCACACAATACTGTAAGGAGCTGAAAAGAGAACATTTCAGTCAGTCAAGTGATTGGTATGGCTACGTGTACCAAACAGGTGATTTGAATGACTTTTTCACTAAACTGACAATCTCCTGATTGTTTTTGCAGCATATAGGCCAAGCAATTTGGTCTCTCTTCTCCACCTGAAGCAATATCATTGCTTTATTCCCTCACTTAGCCCTATAGTACTGGATCAAGAAACAAGTGATTTCTTCACAGCATCCTATTGGTATGAAATCATTTTTGTTTTAAATCATGTTAAAATGTCTAAAGATCTCATCCTGTATTGCATTTCTTCCTGTGACCAGATCATTCTTTCTTAATATATTATATATATGTGTATATATAATATATTTGTTGTCCTGTCATTTCAGTTGTGTCTGACTCTTCATGACCCCATTTGAGGTTTTCTTGGCAGAGATACTGGAGTGGTTTGCCATTTCCTTCTCTAGTTCATTTTACAAATAAGAAACTGAGGCAAACAAGGTTAAGTAACTTGCCCAGAATCACATAGCTAGTAAGTGTCTGAGGCCAGATTTGAACTCAGGAACATGAGTCTTCCTGACTTTGAACCTGGCACTCTATTCACTGTGCCACTTAGCTGTCCTATTTAATGTATAATATGTGTGTATGTGTGTGTACACACACATATCTAATATGTATAGAGAGAGAAAGAGAGAAATATTTTTTTTAATCTTGGATTTTCCAAATTGTTTCCAGTCCTTTCTCAACACACACACACACACACACACACACACACACACACACACACACACACCCCTCACAGATAGATCTGTCAACCTAATCTCAAGTCCTAAGAATACACAAATACATATGCATGAATATATGCCACAATCATTTTCTCTTTCTTTAAGTCAATGCCTGTGTCCTTTACTAAGTGTGTAGAACATATAGAAACATTTGAGGACTTGATAAAGGTAAAATTCCAACAACAAAACTCTTCACTTTCAAATACCCTGAGATAGCTTTTCAAGAGAGATATTTTCATTCCATGATCACTTGGATCTGACATTGCTCTCCACTCAGGAGCACCTTCTTCTGAAGCCAACATAGAATAAACTTCCTGTTAGCCTCAGATCAGTTTAGCTGCACCTATCTTCTTTAATTGAATAAAAAAAGTAATAATATTTTCACTACATTCCAGTTTGAATCCTCAAAACCAGCTTCTGTGGAAACTAAACTTGTTACTTTCATACCTTGCAGTTTCACTGTCTTATTCTGATACAAAATAAGTTTCCACTGAGTTCAAAGAGAGCATGTTACTGTCATGTTCTCAGTAAAACGAGGGGGTTGGACGGGGTGACCTCTAAGGCCTCTTCCAACTCCAAACCCATGATCCTACATCTCTAAGGACAGCTGAAAAGACTGACCTCTCTGCAGGCAGTCTCATACACAAACAAATGCGTTTTAAAAGGTTTTCATAAAAGTTTTTGTTGTCGATTAAACTGCATGAATGTTATTACCATTGCTCCTGCAAAAATCTTGTTTTTCAGTCTCTAAATTTAGGGCCTAAAGAGAACTGGCAGAGTACTGTTATTTTTTTTTAAGGATATAAGCTGCTGCGTGGTTTTCATTTTGAAAAATCTTCACCAAAATAATTTTTCTTTCTCTGGCTCCCAAAGTCATCTGAAAATGTATTCTGTGGAATGGGTAAATCACTCCTAGTAGACCCAGTACTTGGGCATGTTATTAATATGATTTGGGGAGTGTTTATGTGAGTAATCATTTAAAGTTCTAAGAATTGGTGAGTGGAATATGGATATTCAACCAGGGAATTTAGGCTGCTAAGTTGATTACTCTGGTCTTTGATTAATTGCTCAAATGGATAGATATGCAATTATTTGGAGCTAAGGCAAGGTGGGGGAAGAGTCTTTGAAGTACCTGATTAAGAACAATGAGTCAGCCCCCTCTTCTCCCCAAGGCTGCTGTTATTCACAGCCAGGTGGATGATTTCAAGCACAGTGCAGGCCATTTGTCCAGGGGCAGAGCTTGAGTGGTTTTTGGTGAGGATGAATTTTTCTAGGATTTCATTTTACTGAGAAGACAGAAGTAAAATGTCAGGTGTTTTAGGATACCCTAATTTCTGCTGAGCTTGTCAGTTGTTATTCTTAAACTCATATTACCATGTAATTAGTGATATGCCTGAGATATACTAGAAAGAGTGACCTCCTTGGGTCTCAGTTTCTTCATCTGTGAAATAATGGATGTTGGACTGGATCAATTTTGAAGTCCCTCCCAGCTCTAAATCTATGGTCTAAGAATTCTCTGACTGACAGACAGAAGCATTTCTGGGGAAAGGGAGTATGTACTTATCCTTCTTTCCCTGTTAAACTGAAGCAGCTGGAAAGCAGAGTCTTTGTCACATCTTTTTATCCTAGTGCCTCAAATTTAGGAGGATGTTTAAAAAGATTTGTTCAGTATTATAATTATAATATCAAATCATCTGGAGAAGTGACGGGAAAATGTACCTCTCTTGTTTCTTTGCTGAGGTGAGGTTCTGTGAGTGTGGAACCTTGTTCCCCAGAAAGATACAAAAAAATCCACCTCAACTCATTCTTTTTGGGGATCTGTGGGTGTGGACCATTGCATATACTGTCAGACTGTTGATTTATTGGCTAGTTTTGCCAAAATGCTTTCTTATTTATATCTCTTTTTAAACATTTTATTATAAGGTATAGTCCACTGGGTAGACAGGGGAGGAAGACTGGCATATTTGGAAATGGAAGTGATAGAAAAATAAAAGCTTTAAATACATTTTATATTCTATTTTAATTGAATCTATGTGTTTTCATAATGCTGCTCACCCTGGGATTCAGGCCCTCTAAGAAATTCTACTAGCTCCACTTTTACAAATGGGAAAACTGAATCACCCAGAGGTAAAATGGCATGCCCTAGCTTGCACAAAAATTCTATTACATGGTTACCATAGAAGCCAGTTCACCTATCCTGAGGATGACAGTGACCCCTCTTTGCCACATGAAGAAGCATGGTATGAATATACACAGGCATTGACCCAAGAACATAGCTCCCAAGAAGGACAGTCTTGGGATGTTTAAAATGAGGAGATAAGGTTCCTGGTGTCCCAGAACACTTTATGCTTTCCTAGATGGTCTTTAACATATCAAGTGGGGCCAGCTTTGGACAGAGGAAGACCTCTGACATCATGGGATGTTATCATGACTTGTGCATGAACTGAATTTAAGTGAGGCAGAGTTGCACAAAGTCATCAACCTCTCTCTTCCAGAGTCATCAAAGTCCAGGGGCAAGAAAAGAGTCAAGATGATTAGCAATGGCCTTGAATGCAGTGGTAACCTTAACATCGCTGATGTCTAACTAAGCTCTAAGGGCTCCATAGCATCTACTTTAGCCACCTTGCTGTTGGAACAAATTGATCTCATCTACCCATCCTCTTAGAGAACGTTCTCTCACGCCATTTCACTGACAGGATACCCTCAATCTGGTTCAGCCCGTCTGTCAAGATGGATTACTGGGGTGCAGCTGCTGTTCATGATAGTTTCTTAGAGTTACAAGTCAGAGTTGAGCACCAGGTAGACACCAAAGGTGGATAATAGATTGTGTTTAAAATCACTTAACTTCTCAGAGTCCGAGGCAATTTTCTAGGACTCTAAGTTACAGACCAGTTGTCAACTAAATCTATCTAAATTAAATCAGATAAATAGTCAAAGGATATGAACAGACAGTTCTCAGATGAAGAAATTAAAGCCATCTATAGTCATATGAAAAAATGCTCTAAATCGTTATTGATTAGAGAAATGCAAATCAAAACAACTCTGAGGTACCACATCACACCTATCAGATTGGCCAACATGACAAAACAGGAAAATGATAAATGTTGGAGAAGATGTGGGAAAATTGGAACACTAATACATTGTTGGTGGAGTTGTGAAATGATCCAACCATTTTGGAGAACAATTTAGAACTATGCCCAAAGGGCTACAAAAATGTGCATACCCTTTGATCCAGCAATAACACTTCTAGGGCTATATCCCAAAGAGATCAAACAAATGGGAAAAGGACCCACATGTACAAAAATATTCATAGCAGCTCTTTTTGTGGTGGCAAAGAATTGGAAATTGAGAGGATGCCCATCAATTGGGGAATGGCTGAACAAGTTGTGGTATATGAATGTAATGGAATACTATTGTGCTATAAGAAAGGATGAACAGGCTGACTTCAGAAAAACCTGGAAAGACTTATATGGTCTGATGCTGAGTGAAATGAGCAGAACCAAGAGGACTTTGTACACAATAACAGCCACGTTATGCAGTGACTAAGATTGTTAAACTGAACCCTTCTCAGCATTACGAGGATCTAAGACATCTCCAGAGGCCTCGGGATGGAAAATGCTGTCCACATCCAAAGAAAGAACTATGGAAGTCAAATCACTATCACTTGTTTTTACCTTCTGTTGAGTTTTGTTTCATCTTTCTGATGGTTCCTCCTATTGGTTTTAATTTGTACTTACAACTTCACTAATGTGAAAATATGTTTAATGGGTATGTAAATGTAAAGCCTATTATCAGATTGTGCCGTCTTGGGGAGGGTGGTGGGAGGAAGGGGGAGAAAAATTTTCAACTCAAAAGCATATGGAAGTGATTGTTGATAAATCAAAATTAATTAATAAAAAATTAATTAATTAAATCCGAGAAAGTTCCCATTAGAAGCTTCCTATATCCCTACACCAATGTAATCACTGATGTAGACAAAAAAGAAAAAGCTTACACACAACTGACTATTCTCTAGAATGTTTTAGGTAATCTAGAAGTAAGCAAAGCACTTTTTCTCATTTATTTCCAGAAAGAAACTGTTGATGCCTCCTTAGTAATTTAAGGGGAATTCAATTAGTAGTAATAATAATCAGAATTTACATTTATATGGCACTTTTATTACCATCATTTCATTTGATCATCACAAAACCTTGCAAGGATTATTTTGCTCATTTTACAAATGAAGAAACTGAGGATCATATGATCATATGATTTATAAGTAGTAAAGCTATACTCAAATCCAAGTCTCAAGTCCTTTCTCTGCCTATAATACCATACTGTCTCTCGGCCAACAAAGTTAAAGGATAATGAATAGTATCCATGGGATTAGGCCACACATTTAGCCCCTAAATTCAGCAAATGAAAGATGTGGTACTGTTTAAACTACTTTCTCTGCAAGGGTGATCATATAGCTTGAGCAAGCTCTTGTTTCAAGCACATATGGACCCCATTGATAGGTGGGTGCATTAGACATATCTAAGTAAGCAATACTTAAAGGTAAATAAGCATGTATTGATATCACACTCTGGCACTATTCATTTGAGTCTAAATGACATGAATTCTCCCTGAAAGGTTAAACTCAGAAGAATTGGCAGCCTCTCCAATCTAGCTATGCATAACAGACACTATGTAAATAGCTGTTGTCAGAAGGCACAGAGACAAGTGTCAATTATGCTCAATTTGACTGTGACTATGTGGGAGTCTTCTTACTCAGACTCACCAAGAGTTTCAGAATCAGATATGAATGCAAAACTCAACCTTTTGTTTATTATTAACCTTAGCAAACATTCCCCACTTCTCTTTGTTGTGCATAGGTATGAGAGGCAGCCTGTAACAGTGCAGAGAAAGCTGATCTCAGTCAGAGAGACCAGGGTTCAAGTCACACCTCAGACTATGTGAGCCTGGGCAACTTAACCTAAATTCTCAGTGCTCTAAATAACTCTCTAAGATTCTAAACTGAAGAGAGAGTGACAATCAGCAATGGTAGAAGGAGTTTCCTTCATGAGAGTTCTCTATAACAATGAACAAGTCTCACTTTAAAAAAAAATTATGGTTATGTACCTATATTAGTCATTGAAATTTAAAAAATAAAAAATGGTTACGTGCATGTATTGAGAATTGAAGTTTCCAGACATTTGCATACATTGTCTGGGAATCTAAAGAACTAAGTTTACAGTATCCTATAAATATAACACGGCAGCTAGATGGCACAGTGGATAGAGCACTGGGCCTGGAGTCAGGAAGACCTGAGTTCAAATCCAGCCTCAGACATTAACTAGCTGTGTGAGCCTGGGCAAGTCACTTAACCCTATTTGCCTCAGTCTCTTCATCTGTAAAATGAGTGGGAGAAGGAAATGGCAAACCAATCCAGTATCTTTGCCAAGAAAACCTCAGATGGGATCACAAAGAGAAAGACATGACTGAAATGACTGAAAAGCAACAATATAAATATGACAAAAATAAACAGAATCACTATGCAGCCTCAAATTTACTGCCCGGGCTCCAAATGGACGTGCTTGTTACTCACAGATTAGAAAAAAGGCAGCCCAACACAGGTCAATAAGAGACTGGCTTTAGAGGCACAGATGCCTCTGGTCAAGCCTTACTTCTCACATGCTAGCTGGAGGACCCTGGGCAAGCCATTGAACATTTCAGTTCCCCCAGGCTATTTTCTCAAACTGTAAGTTATAGACAAGCTGCGGATCAGTATCAGTAAAGAGAGTTTCCATATTGGGAGCTCTGTATACTGACAAAATCATTTGTTGTTGTTCAGTCATTATCAGTCATGTTCAACTCTGTGATTCCTTTTGGGGGTATTTTCTTGGCAAAGATGCTGCAGTGGTTTGCCATTTCCTTCTCTATTTTATTTTACAGATGAGGAAACTGAGACAAGCAGGGGTAAGTGACTTGCTCAGGGTCACACAACTAGTAAATATGTGAAGCCAGGTTTGAACTCAGGCCTACCTGATGTCAGGCCTGGTATTCTACCTACCGTGCTACCTAGCTGCCTGATGAAAACAGGTGTCAACATCAACAACGAAAAATCCACTAAATTTATGATTTTTATAAGATAAGATATGAAAGGGGAAAAAAGATGTTGACAACACTGGATTTTGTTTTTATTTGTTTTTGTTTTATTTCATTTGTATTATTCTCTAGATGATCCAAGCCAGCCTCCTGGGTCAGAGGAAGAGCATTTGCTTAAACTTCCATTTGCACTTACAGTACCTACCACAATGCTGGCCACATAGTA
Source organism: Phascolarctos cinereus (assembly GCF_003287225.1). Classification (NCBI taxonomy): domain Eukaryota; kingdom Metazoa; phylum Chordata; class Mammalia; order Diprotodontia; family Phascolarctidae; genus Phascolarctos; species Phascolarctos cinereus. Next base: position 203,209,952 of record NW_027556098.1, read on the forward strand.
GGTGCTCAATCAATGTTTATCAACTTAATGGCTTGATTTTCTATCTCAAAAGAATATGTGATATATCCAATTCAATATTTCTCAGCCAGAAATATCTAGAATAATAAAAATGACAAAGGGAATCAAATGGAGAGGAAAATTATGTCTACTATACCTTAGTTCAAGAAGAATTTTTTAAAAGTAATCAAGTGAACTGTTTTTCTCGTGAAAACAGGATTGATAAAATTTGGCACTTTGCTAATAGACTGACTTACCCACAGGAGGACTGGAATTTAATGTCATAGCTAGAAACAACCTTTCTCTTGGGAAAGGAGATTACAGAAGGAATTTAGGCCAAGCCAGAATAAGTGATTAAGGCGTTAAACTGACTCAAGAAAATCTCAGTTGGATCACTCTAAGTGGGGAAATACAAAAGGAAAGACTCTAATCAGAGTTCACTGGAAAAAATATCAGTGAATAAAGACCATCTTTAAAGGCTAAAAGGCTAAAATTGAGAATGATCAAAAAATGTGTAAATTGGCAGAAATAGATGACTTGTTTTATTCTGTTTATAGTTTATTCTTTTTCTTCTAGTTGGAGTTTTTCTTTAAGATTCTACCAATTCAAAAAGATAAAAGATTTTTTTTAAAAGGAATATTTCTTTAAAGCAATATTCAACAATTTGTTTTCATGCCTTTACTTTAGGATACTACTTTTGCCTTACCATTATTCCATGCTCCCCTCTGTACCTCAAGCCAATATTCAGCATCTCTCTCTAAATTCCACAACAAAGACCTTTCCTCAACCATTGTTCAGAATTGGTGCAGAATTACTGCATCTTTATCCTAACCTAATATGTACACCAATTATCTTCATTTCATTCCCACCTCTAATTCCCAAAGCTGGTAGACTGCCAAACAAATCCACTTCAGCATTCTTCCTTTTTAATTTAATAACAAACTTCTTGTTATTCATATTCAAATACTCTGAATTTCTATTATCATTATGTGTCCTACATGGGTGATCACAACTGGCTCCTCATCACAGGTGTAATAATGCCAGAGCCTGCACTTTCTAAAGCTAATTATGAATGCTCTAAAATGACTGTTTGCAGCTCACAGCCTTAATCCTTTTCAAAACAACCACATTTTCAAATAAGGTTATCTTTTCTTCTTTTGCTGCTACAAGTTGCTTTTTCTTCTCCTCAGATGTTATCTTGCCTTTCCCACTATTTCTCAGAGCAGTGGAACCCTTTCTCTCAGTCTACAGAGATTTCCCTTGCCTTGAGGGAGAACTAAAAAAGACTGAAAATGAAAAAAAAAAAGAATCAACAGATATGTCATTATTTGGGCAGACAGTAAACAACATAAGCAAAGTAAGAAGAAAGACAGCTGTTAACAAGCTTCCTAGGACCATAACAAGAACTATGATCTCTTTGCTAGAGATTTGTTTTTACTTTTCCTCCTTTATTCTTATAAATTTTTATCATACTAATGAATTTATTGCTACTGGATACACTATGTTAGATGCTATGCCACTTTCAAGATGAGTGAAGATAAAAACTGGTACAATCTGCAGCTGGTGGGAAGGGTGTGGACCAAACTGTTTTCAGCAAAGGGGCTCAAATTCTGGAATCATGTAGACCCTCGAATCATCCTCAGAATAATCTCACCCTACTACAGAAGGAATCAAGCTTCTCTCCCACTTTTTGGCTTGGTATGCCCTAACCCAGCAGCAGAATCCTCTAAAACAAAGTTTTGGTATGACTGACATTTATAGTCTCTCTAAAAGGGATTCACAGGGACCGTTCTAGAAAAGTACTCAGCGTACAAAATAGCTATCAGCTATAGGACAGCTACTTATTTCCTCTGTCACAAAGAAATGTAAAACACAATAGACTTGTAGCATCTTAAATACTTAAAACACAAAACAATAACCCATCATTATTGTTGTTATCTCCCTGAAAGACAGAGGTACTTTTTATCTGTGCTGAACTGCCATTTCACTTTTACCTCCTTATGCTGTCTCAGCCACTCACAAGGTCTACTGGCTAACCAAAAAGAGGTCATTGGTCCTACCAGATTCATGATGATCCTGTCAGTGGTCATCTTTTTGAAGAAGTGCTGTAATTACAGAAAGCACCTCCTCCTGGTTAGCTGGCACCAAATCAAGAATCCACTCTTAAACTTACAAAGTAGCCACCAATGTTGAAAACATCCATCTCAGGATCACTGGTTGCTGGTCATAGACTTGTTTCCAAGGAGGGAATACAAAGGCAGAAGACTGCAGCCAAGGGTTGGAGGTATGATCTCAAGTTCACCTTATCAAGCACATGTTCTTATCATTGTCATGCATGTGCTTGTAGCTGTCATTCCTACTGGGGATGAGAAGGTGGAAGGGAAAAACAGAGAAACCCCCTATCTCCACTCATGAGAAGTCCAAGAGAAAGTCACAAAATTATATTCTCAAAAAGAGAGAAAGGCAGAGCCTTTCTTTGGTCTTGATAGCTTACTTAAGGGATGACTCTTCCTGCCTTCATCATCAACCATCTCTGACGCAATAACTCAATCTTGGGGACCAATGAGGTGTTACTATGTCAGCCTAGAACTTATTTCCATCAGGAAGGTGCCAGAGGACACATACCACAGAAAGGACAAAGTATATTCCCTCTACATCTGTAAGATGGAGCAGTTCTGAAGGAAATGAATGCCTTAATCCCACAGGTCATTCCTGTTATGCAAATAAGAAGAAAGATAGTAAGCAAAAGGCCTTACTAACAAAGAAAATAGTTAAACATTTATCACAAACAGTGACTATACCTAGCTTCATTTGAGAGTGAAACAAGCAATGTTAATCAGAAGGGAGCCATGAAAGTTCACCTTCCTAAAAAATTACAAACATGCTACCCTGCATATGCTCAAAAACATTGTACCTTATACCAATGTAACTTGGAGTCCTCCATTATGAATTTGTTCCTTTTGGATAAGGAACACTATTCACCTCTCCTAGCTTCCCTTTAATATATAAGTACTTCCAGAAGAATAAGACTATCAAATCACTGAATTTATTTCATTAAATTGCCAGAGTACTGGGTACCTTCAGGGAAATGGCAGAGAGAAGAAAGACGGAATAAAAGACACAAGATAGAGAGACTGGGGCTCTGAAGATACATTTCATCTTCTTCACCATATCAACTAAAGATCCATGAGAGACCTGCTTTATGTTGTGTTCTGTTTTTTAATCACTTGAGATGGCTAGGAGTGTATACCATGGCCCTCTCTGCATAAAAATAATTAGTGCGTACATGGACATGACAAGTGGTTTCTTAATACGGTAATCATATTTTTGACCAACTTTCATAATTATATGCCAGCTGTCAACATAAGGCTTCATTTTTGCTGCCAGTTAACTAAAAGTATAGTCTGGAGATCTACTTAATGCATCCCTTAGGCCAGCATTCTCCAACTCAAACTATAGTGAGCATTGATAAAATTCTTAAATCCCCTACCTTGGACCAAGTACTTTACCTTCCAGAGTCTCAAGATAATACTTCTCAGAGGCTCAGGGGATGGGACCAGCAACCAGAAAAAAGAAGGAGCAGAATAGGGGAAAAGGCAAAAGAGAAAGCAAAGACAGTTTTTACCTTGTTAAATTTTAAGATACAAGGACCTTGGTAAGTAAAATCTTTAGAACCAGGAAAATAATATTCGCAACGACTACAACAATGTAAACAGAAAAAACAACAAAACAATGGAAAAAGTAAATGTTATGAAATTACAAGGGTCACCAAAAAAAAGAGACATGAATAGGTAGATACCTCCTTCCACACCTTCACAGAGGTGAATAAGTCATTAAGTGCAGAATACTTCATAACATTGGACTTTTTCAACTGTGTTTATTTGGTCTGTTTAATTTTTTTTTCTTCTTTAAAAAATTCTTTCGTGGAAGTCATAGTTCTCTGGGAAGGACAGAAGGAGAAAATGCAGTTGAAGAAAAAATAAAGGGCATCAATGAAAAATTTATTCTTTTAAGTGAAAGTGGGTTGGTAAAAATTTGCCACTGACTTTGCCAGTACATAAGTCAATATCTTGGTGTTTTATTTATACCATTTCTTTATACCATTCTTTATACCATTTCCTTAAAGAGCTATTTTGAAGACCAAAGTTTAGCTGATCTATTTTTTTTCTGCTTGCTGTGTATCAACTAGCAAAAAAAAAAAGGAGCCAAATGTAGTGGCACATGCCTGTAATTCTTACTAGACAGAAGGCTGAGGCTGATGAATTGCTTGAACTTAGGAGTTCTGAGCTCAGAGGGTTAAGCTGGTCAGGTGACTGAGCTAGGTCCCGCACCAATATGGTAAACCTCTGGAAATGGCAGATTCCCTAGGCCACCTAACAAGAAGTGAACTGTCCCAGCTCAGAAAAAGAGCAGGTCAAAGTTCCCATGCTGATGAGTGGTAGGATCAGCTCCAGTAGCTGATGCACTTTTAGTATAGGAAAGACAAGGAAATGCAGGAGGAGGAGGAGGAGGAGGAGGAGGAGAAGAAGAAGAGGAGGAGGAAAGGGGAAGGGGAAGGGGAAGGGGAAGGAGGAAAGGGATGGGGAAAGGAAGAGGAAGGGAAAGGAGAAAAAAGGTAAGAAAGAGAAGAAGAAGAAGGGTAAGGGGTAAAGGAATAGGGAAGGGAAAGGAAAGGGGAAGCCATCCTGTATTTCACATATTCTTAATTACATCTCATCAAATAGAGTCAGCAAATTGGGGGTTGGGGTGGGAATCATTACCCTCAACAGAACAAGAGTTTACAGGATGTTATCTTCATTAAGATGTATTAATTGTCCATTTGCATTTTTTCCCTGAGTCTACACAACTAAAATTTTCAATTCTGAAACTATCAGTGGTCATTTAGTTACAAGATGAGAGAAGAGTTACACAGCTTTCCTAGTCCCTTCTGAATTAAGAGCAGCTTTCATTTCTGAAAGCACATCATTATTCTTATGTCAGATGCTTGTCCTAAATCAAAGATTTGTTTTCAACTGAGCCCTAAAAAAACAAAACAAAATTAAAAAGCTTCAACATTTCTATACTATTTAGAGTTTAAATGATTTTTAAAACTATGTTCTCCTTTCCTATTCCATGTCAGGCATAGTTCTGACTTATAGTGAAACTGATCATTTAATGTGCTTGTGACTGGGCACCCCTCAGCAATTCAGAGTGTTACCATAAATTTATTCATTTTTTTGACAGCACTTTGAACTTAACTACAATGTCAAGCTTTGTTTCTGACCTTTTAGTTATTATCAGTTCCTTCATGGCCACTGCTGAATACAGACTTCAAAAGCAATGGATATTTAAAACTACAAAAATATCTCATCCTCATCAACCTTTGAAAGTATTAACTGCCCCCTTCCTTCCCCCTGAATGTTCTGCTGTACTCTTAACAGAATAAATTTTTAATGAAATAATTTCCTGAAAATATTGAATATAGAGAAATAGGACTCTGTTAACTGAGTAATGTTATTAAAAGGAAAACACCATGTACACACAGCCCAAGAACCTACACAAAAGTACCAGAAGATCAGCCAGTCACCCAATATAACCCAAACAAAGAAGAAAATATTCTGATAGCAAGAATACTAATGTCTCCTCCACAAACTGCCATCTTCTGCTATCGAACTGATATAATCAATATTTCTAGAATGGAAGTCAGAGACTAAAAGAGAAAGAATGGAGGATGATGACAAAAGGTTTTGCAAGATTCAGTAGAAGAGAAGACGGAGCTCACAGAGAATGATTTCTGTGTTCCCCATGAAGTAAGCTCAATTCTACAGACCTTTCCTCAATCTCCTCTGCTGCAAATGCTTTTCCTCGGAAATTATCTTCCACTTACTCAATTTGTATCTTGTATGGGCATAGTTGTTTACATGTTGTTTCCTCCAGGACAGGGATAATGTTTTTTTGTCTTTCTTTGTATCCTCAGTGGTTAGCACAGTGCCTAGCACGAAGTAGGCACTTAATTAATACTTGCCGACTGACTATGAGAGCAGCTGAAAGCCTTGAAGGAGGGAATGACTTGATCGATAATCCAATAAACATTTACTTAGTGCCTACTATGTGTCAGACACTGTGCTAAGTTATCTCGCTACTTAAGGGGGAAAAAAAGAAAATTTAAAATGTCATTGTGAGGAATAAGATATATTATTAGTTAAGGAGGAGTAAAAGGATTGCCTTGCTATTTAGCAAGGGCTCAGGTGGGATTAAATAACATAAGTTGGTAGTGGAGCTAGTCAGCATGATTACATGACTCTCTCCAGCTCCATCTATCAGCATGTGTAGAGAAGCAGAAGAGGTGGATAGTTGGAATAATCTGGGGTTGGGGTGTGGCAAGGCCTAAGACTGAGAAATGCTGGGAAAAGGGATACATGCAGTAAGTTATTAGATTCTTTTTCTAATGACCTTGTTGAAAAAACAGAGTCTTATATTGACACAACTAGTAAATAATGAAGAAAGCTGGTTGGAAACCTGGATCTTGTACTAAGAAACTAATAGCCATGTCCATGTATATGCTAATTAATATATTATAGATGGAGTCACAGTATCTACTCTCAATCACCTTAGTGAATAAGCAACTGAACATAACATAGATAAAGATTTTCCTGTTTCTTTAGCTAATATCATAAAGTACATAAGGTTTGTCTTCAAAGCTCCAGTCTCCCTTTCTTGTGCCTTTTTATTATCTCCCTCCTTCCAACCAATCCCCTAAGAAGACATGAGCTATAATAGAACAGAGGGCTAGAGATTTGAGAGTAGAGAATAATATAATGTTAAAATGTTTAACTCTAGTGTCAAAATTGGGTGGTGGGAGGGAGTGAAACTACAGCAGGGGTGAAATCCTAAAGAATTAATGACAGGTTTAGAGACCAGAAGTCACAGTGTTGGGTTGAAGAATATTTTTAGGAAATGTAAGGCACAAGGAAAAATGGAATGGCAAAATGTTGATTAGATAAAGGAGCTACAGAATTCTTCATCATGGAAATAGAACTCTTGTGGGTGATGAGGAGCTCAAAAGTTTAACCCATGAATTTAAGTAGAGTGAGGGGCTACGGTTTTATTTTTATTTTACTTTTACATTTGCTAGAAATACCAGCTTTAATTAGCCTGGGGAATATGAAAAAAATTACAGCCTGCATATACAGGTCCAACCTTAATTTATTAAGTGCTGGCACAGGGTATATATAATACCTTGCCTCATTACATTAATTGGTTCCTTGAAAATATGTTGAAAGCACATTACCAGAGGAGATAAGAATGGAACGTTGTTGGAGTTTAAGCACTAGCCAAGATCAGCACTCGCCTCTTTTGCATCTTGGGCAATTGGCCAAAAATGATATGACAATGGAGTCCCTGACATTTATGATGAACCCTGGTTATGGTGTATTAGTGAGGCGGTAAGTCTGAGACACTGACTGTGGTAATGCTATGTAGAATATGCCTATACCTTGGAATAGAGAGGCTGGGAGTGACAACAGAGAATGTGGTAACAAGACTGAACTGGAATTTTTGGCTCCCAATAAGAGCACAGACAATATAGACCACATGTTGGTTTGAAAGAGGAAAGACCCTTCTAAAATTCCTTCAGCAAGTGTCTGAAGAAAGGGTGATGTAAATCACATAGCAGAGGGCTGCAGTACAGCCTGAGACACCCCAACTGTAGCCAAAACAGATAAAAATGTAATTAGGAAATATTTAACAAAATAAAAATACAATAGAACATAGATAAGTAAATGTGTAGTTTTCTAATCAATATGCAATAGTTGTGTTCAATTTATTGGCCTCTGTTCTATTTCAGTTTGATACTATTAATCATTAAATTCAATACTATGCATCTAGATCAATACTGAATTTGGCTATACCCCAAAAAGAAAAGTTGCATATTAATAGACATAACCCAAATCAAAAGGAAAACAAGTCACTTTCCTTCGACCACCATCTGTTACCCCATTAATGGAGCCTAGTTCTCCAGCATTCTAAATATACCTGAACATCATATTGCAAAGGAGAAAAAAATAAGTGTCCAGTTTGCCCACTTCTCACTCTGTTTTTTTGGCCTGGTTTTAGTTACAGACTCATCCTTTCACTGAAAGGACTGGTACAGTGTTTCAATATGGAAACTTGCAGAGTTGTGTGATTGTTTTCCCAAGGCAATCAGGCTAGCAGTAGTCAGTTATATTTTCTTGGTACATCTCAGAAGTGCTTCTCGGGTGACTTGATTAGAATCATGTGGTGTATGACAAAGAGAAACTTCATCAACTCCTCATGGAAGTTGAGGAAATTAAGGAATTAGGAGGCTAAGGTTTTTTGGTTTTTTGGTTTGGTTTTGTTTTCTGTTTTTGTTTGTTTTTGGTGAGGCAATCAGGGTTAAGTGACTTTCCCAGGGTCACACAGCTAGTAAATGTCAGGTGTCTGAGGCCAGATTTGAACGCAGCTCCTCATGACTCCAAGGCCGGAGTGCTATCCACTGTGCCACCTAGCTGCCCCACAGGCTAAGATTCTTAAGCAACCACAAATGTGTATATTGAAATCCCCTAGTATAAGGGTGGAGCAGGTAAGTGGCACCGTGGACTGGACCTAGAATCAGGAGGACTCATCTACCTGAATTTAAATCTGGCCTCAGACTCTTACTAGATGTGTGAACCTGCGCAAGTCATTTAACCCTATTTGCCTCAGTTTCCTCATCTGTAAAATGAGCTAGAGAAGAAAATGGCAAGCTGCTCCAGTATCTCTGCCAAGAAAACCCCAAGAGGGGTCATGAATAGTTAGTCATAACCGAAAAATGAGTGAACACCAAAAAGTATAAGAGTAGGAGTTGGGAAGAAGATTGTGAAGCAGGTATGCACTAATTCTAAAAAAAAGGATAAATTGCCTAGGGATCAGTAAACAATGAGAAAGGGACAGAGAGACAGAGAGATGAGATAGAGATGATGGAGACAGAGAAATCCTCCTTCAAAGGAGGACAGGTTGCCAGGCAACAGTTGGTAACAAAACTGACTAGCATGTTGGATCAGGGCCACAAATTTATTTAGTCAAAAAAATAAATAAATAAAACAGAGAACATATTAGAAGTTAAGTAAAAATGAGAACTAGGGAGTAGGGCTTAAAGGCCCACTGACAGTAATAGTGTTGTCAAGAAAGTGCGAGACTGAAAAAGAAAGTTTTCCTCCAGAACTATTCAGGTTCCATGTCTCAAACCCAACAAAATTGCAGAATTTTGGGAGAAGAAGGGGAGGCAAAAGGAGGGCTCACAAAATGTTATCCTTCTCTACTCCCTGAGTTCTTCTTTTATGAAATAATTACCATTCATGATGGCAATGTTCTTTCATAACAATAAATTATATACAATGACAAAATATTACATGTATATCATTTGCATTTATGATTACTTTAATATTTCTCAGTCTGTTCCAGAAAATTGGCAAGAATGTCCAGCATCCCAAGGTTGTTGCCAGGAGCAGAGAAGTGTCAATTCATTTCCAGTTTTCCTGGCATTTGAAATTTCTGTTTGCTTTCTTTTTTTAACAAATGAGTAAACTAACATCACATACAATCAAGATTTAAACTGGAATGCAGGATTCTAATATAGCTCCATCACACATTTTGAACAGACACAAAACTAGAGGACCTTGTATAGTAAATTTTGAATAATTATATATTTATTAAGAGTAACAACCTCACATTGGAATTAAGGATACTCAGGCTCACTTCTAAATGTGACCCTCTCCAACTTGTTTTCTTAAAAAAAATTTTAAAAGATTATTTCTTCTTCTTTAATACACTTTGAATTGTCACAGAATCCTAGCATCATTTTCTCTGAGGCAAAGTTGTCCCTTCTAATTCTGCCCATCGTACTTTACTCTCTTCTACACATTCAGCTATCCTATTCTTAAAAAAAAAAAAGAGCTTTGTTTGACAATGACAATCCATTTGTTACAGGGAAATACTCAAGTAAAAATGATATATTACAGTATGACTTTTTCATTCACTGCTGTATAAATCAACTAACTAGTCTGAGCCTCATTTGGCAACTGATCTTCTGGTTAATCCAGTCAGTATAAGATGGCTCACCTAAACTGAAGGGTTTGGGATTTTTTTTGTTTGTTCCTCTGTTTTTATACTAGACCACAGGCATGTGATCAGTCAGGTGTGACTATATCACTCATGCATCTTTATTATGTGAGCTAGTCAAAGTCTCCTTTTTTGAATATTTAACGTTTTTATTAATACTTTCTATTTTTATAGCATTATAGTTTTCCCCAGTGCCCCTCCCCCTTCTCCTTCCAGAGAACCATCCCATATAATAGAATTTTTTAAAGATTAAAAAGATAAGAGGAAAAAATCAGTACAACTGACCTATACATTGGAAAAATCTTGAAAACATGTGCAATATGCAACACTTATGGATCTCCCACTCCATGGGGGTGGGGGGTGGGGGGTGTCCTCTCATATCTGTTCTTTCAAGTTGTGCTGGATCTTTATAATTTTGCTACATTCGCTTTTGATTGTTTTGTGTGTGGTTGTACTTTCCATTTATATTGTTATCATGTATATTGTTTTCTTGGCTCTGCTTATTTCAGTCTGCTTCAGTTCATGCAGATCTTTCCATGTTTCTTTGTATTTATCACACAAAACATCTCTTTCAGCACAATAATATTCCACTAATCTAATGATTTTCTATTCCTAAATCAATGGGCAGTTACTTTTTTCTTGAAGGTAGCTGGTGGTGCAGTGGCTAGAGCATTAAACCTAGAATCAGGAAGGCCCAAGTTCACATTCATACAAACACTAGCTGTGTGATCCTGGCAAGTTATGTAAATCTCTATTTGCCTTAGTTTCCTTAACTGTAAAATGGGAATATCAATAGCACCTACCTCACTGAGTGTTTGTGAGGATCAAAAGAGGTATTTGTAAAATGAACTTAGCATAGTGCCTGACACCTAGTAGGTACTATATAAAAACCTATTTCCTGCCCTTTCCTCTTCCCCAGCTCTTGGGGTATAAACTCAGTAACTCTCTAATTCAAAGGACATGGGCATTTTAGACATTTAATTTACATGACTCCAAATTGTATTCCAAAATGGTTGTACCATTTCACAGTTCCATTAAAAATGTATTAGTGTGGGACAGCTAGGTGGCGCAGTGGATAAAGTTCTGGCCTTGGAGCCAGGAGGACCTGAGTTCAAATCCGACCTCAGACACTTGACACTTACTAGTGACCCTCCACAAGTCACTTAACTCTCGTTGCCTTACAAAAATAGATAGATAGATAGATAGATAGATAGATAGATAGATAGATAGATAGATGAATGAATAACACAACTCCATAAAAAAAATGTATTAGTATGTCCATCATCCTATAACCCTTCCAACATTGACTATTGCCACTCCTTTTCATCTTTACCAATATATAGGATATGAGGTAAATTCTCAGAATTGTATTGATTTGCATTTCTGCTATAATTATTTGTAGCATTCTTGCATGTGGTTGCGAATACTTCGTACTTCTTCTGAGAAGTCTTTTTTTTTCTTGTCTTTGACTTCTTTACACCTCTATCGGTGGAATTGCTATTGGTCTAAAGTATATTTATTAATTATTTATATATCTTGGATACTAAACCCTGAGAAATTGATACAATTTTTTCCATTCAAATACTTCCCTTCTTATCCTGGGTACATTAGTTTTGTCTATGAAAATACTTTTCAGTTTCATGTAATTAAAGTTATCTATATTATTTTTTGTAATTGCTTCTGTCTCGTGTTTGGTTAAGCATATATCTCTTACACATAGCTGTGAGAAGCATATGATCTGCTTCTTTTCTAATTTTTTAAAAGAATGATCTTCATATTAAGGTTATATATCCATTCAGAAAATATTACAAAATATGATGCAAACTATTAGTTTCTAATTTCCATTTTCTCTATCAGTTTTCATCAAATAGGGAACTCTTTCCTAGGTAATCTATGTTTGCCACTTCATGAAACACTATGTTAATTGAGTTCCATTGTTTCTAATTTCCCCTTATCTGGTCTATTCCATTGATCTACCTATTTTTTAGCCAATAGCAGATAATTTTGATGACTGCTGCTTTATAATATGAGATCTGAACTGCTTTTCCCCTTTTGTCCCTACCTCTTTTCATCATCTCCCTTGACATTCCAGATCTTTTGTTTTTCCAAATGAATTTTATTATTTTATCAAGTTCTATAAAGTATCCCCTTGATAATTTTACTGATACAGCATTAAGAGTATAAATTAACTTTGCTAGTCATTGTCATTTTTATCATATTGGCACAAGCACTAAATACTCCTCTGGCTACTAAATTGCTCTTTATTTCTTTAAGGAACACTTTGTAATTGAATCTATGCAAATCTTTTTTGTGTTTTGCTGGACCAATCCCCATATATTTCATGCATTTTGTAGTTATTTAGAATGGATTTCACTTTCTATTATTCCCTCTTTGGTTTTGTTATTATTATATAGAAATACAATTGATTTTTGAGGGTTTATTTTATTGTCTATGATTTTACTGAAGCTATTGATCGTCTCACTTAGGATCTTCGATGATTCCCTATGATTTTCCAAATATGGCATTATAACATCAGCAAATAGGGACAGTATTATCTCCTCTTTACCTATCTTTATGCCTTTAATTTTTTTTCTCTTGACTTATTGCTATTACTAGTATTTTCAGAATTATTACCAAATAATAATGGGAAGAGTGAACATCCTTGCTTTACTTTTGTACTTAATGGAAAAGGTTCTAGTGTATTTCTACTGCATTTGATGCTTGCTTTTATGTTGCTAATAGGTAAGACTCCACTGGGAAACAAAACATATAAGTGGCTGGGGGTTTTGGGGGGTTTTTTTGTTTGTTTTTATTGCTTCTCTTGCCATCAGCCTAATAACTATTACCCATTACCTTCTACAAAGTAAGAGTGAAATTTCAATATGACATATACTACTCTTGCAATCTGCTAGATTAAAATAATTTCCCCTCACATCCAATCAGTTATAAAGTTCTGTCATTTCTGCCTTCATAACATTTTTTATATATGCCCCCTTCTCTCCTCTGACACCAATATCAACCAGGCATAAGGCCCGCTCCCCTACGTACTATTGCAGTAGACTTCTGGTTAATTTCCCTGCCTCAAATCTCTCTCTCTATTCCAGTCTATCTTCCACTCACCTGTCAAACTGATCTTCCCTGACTTTCTTCAAGTTCCAGCTAAAATCTTACCTTCTATAGAAAGGTTTCCTTGATCCCCCTTAATGCTGGTGCCTTCTTTTTGTTAATTATCTCCACTTTATCTCGTATATATCTTGTTTTTACATCAATTCTTATCTTGTGAGAGGAATAGCAAAGAAACCAATATTCCTAGATCAACAGAGTATGTGGGAAGAGGAAGATGGGAAAAGTTTGGGAGTGTAGGAGGGAGACAGGTTATAAAGGGCTTTGAACATCAAACAGAGGTTTTTATACTTGGTCTGGGAGGTGATAGGGAGTCACTCACATTTACTGAATGGGAGAGGGGGAGGAGTGACATGGTTAGACTCCTGTTTTTAGGTAGATCAATTTGACAGCTGAATGAAAGATGAACTGGAGTAGGGAAAAACTTGAGGCAGGGGGGCTAACCAGGCTACTGTAATAATCCATGAATGACATGATGAGGTCCTATACCAAGGTGATGTCAGTGCGAGAGGAGAGAAGGGACATATGTGAGAGGTGTTATGAAGGTAAAATTGACAGGACTTAGCAACTGATTAGTTATGGGGGTAAGAGAGAGGTAGAAGTTGAGGATGATGAGTAGGCCATGAGCCAGGGTGACTGGGAGGATAGTATTGCCCAGATGGCTTGGGGGAAAATATAATGAGTTCTGGCAGTTGAAGATGCAAGACTAAAGGTTAGGGGATAGGTTAGGGCTGTATAGATCTGAGACTCATTAGCAGAGAGAAAATAATTGAATGCAAAGGAGGTGATGAGATGGTTGCAGATGTTGAATTTGCCTTAAGGCAGTCTCTAACCCTGCCATGCAACCTCTCCACCATTTTCTCTATTACTCTATATTCCTTGACTTGGAGCTATATTCCATAGCTATCTTTGGATTATTTCCCTTATTTTCTTCATGTGCATTCTAGGTTTTTCTGTATTTTAATATTTTCTTGAAAGAATACAAATAAAAATGCAGACTATCAAAAACAATAGAAATCATTCACATTCATTAACAATCAGAGAAAAATATCTTCTCATCTCTCTCTGTCAGATCCAGTTAAACTCTGACAATGCAGTTCTCTTCCCTGCTTCCTACTTTCCACCTTCTACCTTTTCCTTAGCTGCTTGATTGCTCAAATGGCTACAATTAATGGGAGTCACCAACCCTATTCCTTCCCATGAGATGTAGGACTGGCTACCAGGCCTTACCTCTATGCCCTCCTGACCTGATCACAATATAATCTGACCTACTGACTTAACCTAAGGACCCCTGGGTCTTTCCATCAAAATTGCAATGGAGCTTTCTTCTATGAATTTGTCCATCCTGCTTAGAGTTGAGCTTAAGAGCTGGTACTGTCTTGTTTTTTTCTGTTTCTATTCCCATGACTTAACATAGTACTTTGCACATAGTAAGCACTTAATAAATGGTTTTTTTTATTCATTCATTTTACTCTAGAATAGCAACTACATCTCAACTACTCCAGATCCAAAAAATAGCTTTTAAATGCAATAGGAAAAGTTTGTTAGATTATATGAAATTTCTTAAGTTTCTTGACAAATCAAACTTTTGTTAAATTGTTTTCAAGGAACCTAACTTGCTCATCTACACATCACAGAGATATTTCTTCTAATATTCTCTTATGTGGTAGAATAGCAGCCATGTATTTCTATGCACTCTTGAAATCATGAACTAAGCTATGTGGACTAGAATTGCCTGTTACCTTCAATGCTGAGCCTGTGTCACACTGGCATTTTGAGCTATATTTATGGCAGTAAGAAAAATGATAATTACTCACTCTCTTTTTCTCTGCTGTCAGATATTTCTATAGAAAGCAAAGCAAAAAAAAAGTGTGCTAGCTTTCTTGTTGGACACTGTCATTTGCAAATACCACCCATCTCAGCAGTTGACAGTGTAATGAGAGAGAAAGTGTTTTTTTTTTTACAAATTTTCTTCTATAAGAAAAAAAGCCACCAAAATAAAGGAAAAAAATCAATAATGAGACTGATGGCTGTGGAAAGTGTTAGAGTCTCCCACACACTAATATGTCATCAATTGGAACACATCATCAAAGTGGATTAAATTCAGCAGTTTAAATGTCAAGATTTGAAGCTCACATGCTTTGGATTTTACTGTTGCATCACCTAGACTGTCCCAAGACCCCAGAGATTCAAAAGCCTGTCAAGAGAAACTTTAGAGAGTTTCCAAACCCAGCAACTTAGATCCTATTTTGTACAAATGTGTCTCGGAAACTCAAAGGAAACATTAACTATGAGTTTGATTGCCTTGTTAATGATCCCTTAAAAGAATTTTACATGTTGTTGTTACACTCCTTATTGACAGACTTTGACAGCTTAATAACATTCTTCATGAATCTGAATCAATTTATTCATAAGAACTACCACTGCCTTATGTACTAATGAAGCAATTAATGCCAATTCTAGTGCAAGACAAAGGCTTACAAGGGGCATCACTGATTGTTTAGTATGCCACACTTGTGACCCACAAGAGTAAGATCTATATAATGCTAACTCTGAGACCAGAATCTTGTTTGTGTTTCTTAAAAACAATACATTCATGACAGCATTCATTATCTGAGCAAAAATAACCAGCATGATTATCTGCTTTAATGTTTCATTTTAGAATTTGATTTATTCTATCTAATCCTAATATGTGTACATGTAACTGATTGTCAAAAGAAAAACACAGAAACATCAATGATTTCATAAATGAGATCACTGGCTACAGAGGGCTTTAAGGAATACTGATCTCATCTATTGACCTCTGACTGGTAAGTTCACTTGCCATGTGACTGCACGTCCCTCGGGCTTTCCCACAGTCATCTACAGACATAAAACTTAATCAAAAGTTGTTTTAGAATTCATTATTTCATGTTCCTCTTGGAAAAATGCTTCCAGCACTATATGGCCTAAAAATAGGCTTGCTTTGAACTAGAACCACTTGATTTTCAATCCAACAATAAATAATAGTAATATTAAATCTCATAAAAGTGTGAAAAGATATAATGTGCACATATGTATAGATACACATGCGTACATTACATAGCTATAGATGTAGATTTGAATAAAGATATAGATATGGTGAGGAGAAAGAGAGAAAGAGTGAAAGAGAAAGAGAGAATCTAACATGATTAATTAGCTCCATAACAACCATGGTTTTAAGGGAAGCAAGATTTCAAAGATCAATAAGTTTCATCAAAATGGTATTTATGCATATGTAGGAAAAGGTAATCTTAATCTTTTTTTATAGACCCCTTTAGCAGTCTGGTAAAGCCTGTGGACTGCTTCTCATGTTTTTAAATAAAATACATAAGAGTATAAAAGAAACCAATTATATTAAAATACAATTTATTCTGTATTTTTTAAAAACCACGTTTATGGACTACAGGCTAACAACTTCCAAGGATAAACAATATAGTAGCAGTAAGTAACTTAGTTAGTGACATTGGTCTTAAGCACTAGCTTGTGTTGTCATCTACTACACAACTGCATCTTTATCTAAAGCAATCTGATGGGTTTCTCAATGTTACCATAGATAATTCTTTTTTATTGACAGTATTGTGAATTAAAATTTGTAAGGGCAATATTATCCAGAGTTTGCCATATTTTGAGAATATGTGTGTTTATATGAAGAGTTAGATAAGTAAATTTATTCAATTTATATTTCAAACAGAAATGCCACCTCACAACTTAAATCTTACTACCAAGTTTATTGATAATATACAAAACATCATTGGTACCACAAAAAAGATGGGAGGACACAAGTTTGAATAAGCCACATTGTTCATCCATTTCTTCAGCTATCTATTCTGACCCCTAAGAAAGATAGCAATACACATGATCATTCCAGACCAAAGGTAATCCTATCAAAAATTATAGACCATCTGAGTGGCAACGGTGGTAGGGAGTAGCACTATTTTATATTTAGGAGAATAAGGAAAGCCAGAGACTTTTTCAAATATACCAACAAACCCCAGATAGTCTCCCAATGCACTAGTCATGAATAAGCTAAGAAAAATAACATAAGGATGTATACCATGGTTGGAGTTCCATTGGTAAGGCTTCACTCATGGAGCTATCAATCATTCTATTTGTTTTGTTCCTTTCTCCTGTGGGCAAAATCTGGCCCAGACTCTCTCCCTAGTACAGTCTAGCCAGCCTGCATCAAAGATAATAGATGAAAGAAACAGAGAGACAGAGAAACAAAGGTGGAGAGGGAAGGAGGGAAGGAATGAAGGAAGGAAAGAAAGAAGGAAGGAAGCAAGGAAGCATGACTATTGTGCTCAGGAATATTGTTTTTAAAAGTCTTCTATAACTGTTTCATTACTTTCAGTACAACTAATCAAGTAGGATTCCCCTACCCTATGTGGTTGGGTAACTGTCAAATACCCAGATGTTTAAGTCATTCCAATCACACCACTATGCAGGAGTGCCTTAGCTGATATTTTTGACAAAATATTACAGGTGAAACTATTCTGAACATAAAGACACAGCCTTTAATAAAATAATGTGTATGAACCACTTTGAGTAAACAAGACAGAAAGAGAGAGAGAGAGAGAGAGAGAGAGAGAGAGAGAGAAAGAAAGAAAGAAAGAAAGAAAGAAAGAAAGAAAGAAAGAAAGAAAGAAGAAGAAAAAAGAAATCCTATAACTTTCTATTGTCCCAGCCTCTCTTCTGTGCATCTGCCAACTCAATTGATTAGAGGCTATAGCAGGGTTTTAGTACCAAACACCAAATCTATGTGAAATCCAAGTGTCTGTTATACGTAAATATCTTCTAACCGTTGTTATAAGAGTATTGAATAAGGA
The DNA here is from genome assembly GCF_003287225.1 of Phascolarctos cinereus. Lineage (NCBI taxonomy): Eukaryota > Metazoa > Chordata > Mammalia > Diprotodontia > Phascolarctidae > Phascolarctos > Phascolarctos cinereus. The sequence goes on from NW_027556098.1 coordinate 203,228,017, forward strand.
CAAAAATTAGAGTTGTTTATCTCTAATAAGAGAAAATTGAAGGGAGGGTTAGACTGAGCAATGCCAATTTATTTCAGCTAGAAAACAAAGACAAGAAAGAGCCCAGAGAGAGCTGAAGTGGAGCCTGATGTGAAGAAAGGCCCTACCCACCAAAGGTAGGAAAGATAAGGTCATAGGAGAGCACTTATGTGACTCAGCATAAGTTCTAAAGTCAAAAGATAAATAGACATACTAATCCAAATTTAGCTATTCCTTTGCCATGTCATCTTAATCTGATCCCTGGTCATCCTGGGAATTATTTTACTCATTTGTAAAACGTCAAAAAACAAGGAATAATAGCAGACCTTTTACATAGCTCTTAAACATTTAGAAATCACTTTACATATATTATCTCATTTGATGTTCACAGAAATCCTCTGAGATAGCTATTGAATATATTAGTAGACCCATTTTACAGATCAGTCAACACTAAGGGAAGTAAAATGATTTTTCCAACATCATACAATCACTTAGCATCAGACCTGGGCTTGAAACCCAGTCTCTGCACTCTGTATCTTTGCAGATAGCACACTACAATTCCATTGAACTAAAGCTATGATTAAGCACTTTCTAAATCTAACCTAACCCCACTAGGCTTATATTGATGACCCACAGTTTAGGGAAAATTCTCTCCATTGACCAGGGCTCACTGTTTGACCCCAGAAATCACACAGTAGAAAAGGAATTTTGAAATCAAGAATATGTCTAGGAAACAGCTTTCTCACCAAGCAGCAACAACCTAGCCAATGCTATAGTTTGAAAGCCAATACTTAAGATCGTGGATTCAAAGCTAGAAGGGACCTCAGAAGTCATCTATTTCAACATCTTCATTTTACAGATGAGGAAACTTAGACCCAAAACAGACATTAACTGACTTGCCCAAGTCACATAGGCACTAAGTGGCTGGGTAGTGATGAATGAAAAAGAATTTATTAAGCACTTACTAGAAGCCCAGCACTGGGGGCTGGGGTTATATACTCAGAAAAAAAGATAATCCCTGCCCTTAAGAATTTATATTCTAATGAAAGGAACAACAGAGGGAATGGTGACACTGTGATTTAAAGAACTATTAGATTGAGAGGCACAAAGGCAGAGTTGATTGATCACAGTTCAAGTTTTTAGAGGTAGGTTTGGTAGGAAAGGGGAGTTAGGAGGGGAATGAAAGGGCAGGAGATGAGGCAGTACTCAGAAGATCCTCTACAGCATGGTGACTGGTGTGGGCTGCTGGGCCATTGACTATGAGGCTGTGGAGGAGGTGATGGGAGAGGAGGTAGGGATTGGAACTCAATTCCTCTAACTCTCAATCCAGCAATCTTTCAGCTGGGCTGCCTCACAGCCTTCAAAATTTAGAGGAGTTGAGGAGGGGTGGGGGATTAAATGAAAAGAAAATTTTTCTCTCATCTCAACAACTTATGAGAAACTGATGCATGTGTCACAGATAAGAAATAATCTCATCAGTCTGAAGATTTCTATGACTCAACACATATGCTGCTGAAGGTTACATGAGTTTCAATGCACATTTAATAAACATGGAGCTCTTTAGTTCTATAAAAGACTTCTAAAATGTTAGCATGTGACATTTGTAATTTTTAATAATAGAGGTTTAAATTCTACATATGCAAATTAAATATGCAAAGCTTGCTAATGATCTTTAAGATCTGAAAGGTCTAAGTCAATATACATGGTGCTAAAAATTTTCTGCCCTAACTATAGTCTATAATCCAAAAATCAATAGCAAAATATAAATTACTGCTATTTTAAGAATATTCACTAAAGCAAGTTTTGTTTTTTATTAAAATTGTTCTCTCTCAGCCCAGCCAGGGTAAGGAGATAATTAAATTTGATCTAGTTTTGGTACCATGGCTAATAGTATTAGGAATTTAAACCCTTCTTCAATGCCAAAGCCTGAGTGCAAGGCCACAGCCCTTGCCAACATTTATCTTTAAAAAAAAAAAAAGACTGGGAAACCAATAGCCTTGATTTTCTTCCTTTCCCTTGACATTTCATCCCAATCACAGCTCAGCATCCAATTAAATGCTGTCAGGTACCATTAGGAGGACCAATTATTGCCATCTCTGTCATCCATGCTCAAAGCAGGTTGACAAGGTTACATCAGGTAATTCTAAAAAGGTTTACTTCGATTTGTCACTGTCCTGAAGCCTGAGGTTTTCTCAAATATTTAAGCAAAGTTCCATGCTCAAAAGAGGGCAGATGTTTTTGCAAAAAAAAAAAAACTGGTCACAGCTGGTATGTGGACATGTTATTATGGCAGGCCATCTTGCCACATGATCATTACCATTAGTGGGGAAGAGCAGGAAAGTTTGGGCTCTTCAGGTGCCAGCTCCACATCTGCCACACTAACTCAAAATACATTCTGTAGCCTTCTTTCCAAATTCAAACAAGTTCCAGAACTAAGATTTCTCAATGACCAAGAGAGACTTTGCATCTCTTCTTTTATGCTATGATAAGATCTAGACTATAGTCATTCATCACATGAGTTGGTCCAATCTCTAATAAAATGTTTTCAGGTATAAAGGGAAAGAATGTGCAGAAATCACATTGCATCAAGCAAAATGAAATGACAGCACTTGGGGCAAAGGCATTAGCAATACCACTGTATATTTATGAAGAGAGGGCTTTTTGTGGTAGTTGATAGACATTTTGTATTCATCTGCACAACATTCCCATGAGGAGCCCTAGTGGCAAGATTACAACCCCAATTTTCTCTATCAGCATTGGGAATAAAGACACAAGGGAATAAAACAAGTTTATGCTCCAAGTCAGTGGCAGAACTGAGAAAATAATTCAGGTCCTTTGATTCCTAGTGTAGTATATACACAATAGGATAACCTATCTATTCATTAAATGCCTATACAAGAAGGAATACTGGTATAAGGTTCCTGCTAATGTTTTCCTTTAAATTCAGAAGGTCTGAATCAGAAGTGAAGGAAGGCTTTTAGAAAGCCCACACAGTGTCTGCAGCTTGAAGGAAAAGATCAATTACCTTGTTAGATCTAAAGTTTATTTTATTTTTGCAGTCTTAAATTAAAGAGCAGCCTGGGACAGAATGTAGGTCAGCCTTGGAGTCAAAAGACCAGGTTCAAGTCTTTCATTTGACTTCTACTAGCTGTATTACCATAGGTTTGTTACTTAACCTCTCACCGCCCCACAGACAACCTGTCTCTTGTTACTTATGTGACTTTGGACAAGTCTCTTAACCTATGTGACCCTCATTTTTTTCATCTGTCACGACAGGATTGTATTAGATGTCCTCTATGGTCTCATCCTTCTCAAAATCTGTGGTCTTAGGAACAGTATAAGGAATTTCCATATGAAGCATTCTCTACCCAAAAATCACAGATTCATAAGAAGTGAATAGATAAATGATAGGTAGATGATAATATTTTTGTAGACTCTGTATTTAATAAAGTAGGATGATTTAGTATATCTATTTGTTTCAAGAAGGAATCACAATATTAAATCAAATTGGTACTCACAAAAGTCTCATGACCCGGCTTTCTATCTTATGGAAAATTAGTAGCACACTATATCAATTCTCTCCTTGTTAGAGACTACCAGATACAGGTTCTGAGAAAGAATGTTTTATCAGCTGACCTCTCTGCAGATTTTGCTGTTCTTCTATGCCAATCACGCATTTCAAGTCCAGAGCTATAGTGAATATATATTTGGCAAAGGTCCCAGCACACTGAGCCCTAGTCTTTTGTACACTAGGGAAATTAGGGAAGTCAAGTCTTCTCTCAGTAATTTTTCATTTATTTCATTCTCTTCCAGTGTTGTTTCCAAAATAGACTTCTTTCTAAGACCTGTGTTTGATATGATGTTTTCTTCCAAATGTATAAGGATATGGTCCTCACTATGTTGAGGCTTAGCTAAATTTGTAAAATAAGTACTTTGCCTAGGGTTCCTCTTTTCTTTTCAGACAACATCCTCTCCCCATTTGGGGGAGCTCCTCTACCAGGAGCTTAGCATCCCCATATTCCCTCTACTACCCAAGGACCCCAGGTAAGATCCCTCTGGAGCCTGAACCCCTGGCCTTAAAATGTATACCAGGCTACACCTCCTATGTTCTAACCAAAATCTACCTGTCCTGTCCATTACATCCATCATACATCTTGACTAATGTGATAATGGTGTCCACAGGCTGACTGCTCTTCTCACACATATCATTTGCTTTTACAGAAGGATTATCTCCAAAGGAATGAATAATGTTGAAAATTTCAGGCATTGTGATGGACTGCTGGAAGAAAGTTTTGGAGAGGCTACCTACTCCATAGGATCTAGAATTGTAAGGCTTCTTAGAGGTCATCTAGATAAGAAGAAACTAAAGTTCAGGAGAATTAAACTACCTCATCTCGCTTAGGTGATTAAGTAGCAGCACCCTTATGGTGTGCTAGACTTAGAGTCAGGGGACCTGCTTTCAAATCTCACTTATAGTGCTTACTACTTGCCTCATATGGGGCAAATTATTCAACTTCCCTGAGTTTCATTTGTACATGGCACCAGTACATCCTTAGCCTATGCAGGGAACCATTTAGGGGAGGCCAGTACCAGAAAGAGGCATGAAGTAAAAGGCAGAATTCTGAAAAGAGAGAAATAAATGGATTCAGAACCTCACAGGGAAAAACTGGGAAAAGAAATTGAAATATCCAACCTCATTCAGACCTAGAGTGAGGCTCACAGACTACATCATCCATGTAGCCCCAAAGGGAAACTATGACTAACATATCAAGTAACCACGTGCACTGATGATAAACTTTGACCCATCCCTTCTCTGGTGCCATGAGTCAAATAGACCATATGGGTCCAACAGGAAGATGAGATCCACCAAAGAGAAAAGTTACTCGATGCTCAACAAGGCGGGGAGGAGGGTTTTTCGGTTGTTAAAGGGACTGCATATGAGCCTATTCCTCATTTTTGTTTTTCATTTTGTTTTGTTTTACTTTAATCAGGTTAAATAAAAACTATACTGTGTCTTATCGTATCTTATTATCATGAAGGGAAGCTGCAGATTCTTTTGGTGAGAGACATGAGTCAAATGTTAATGTTCTCAGAGGAAACCTCATGCGAGAGCACAGCCCATGGAAATTATTATCAAAAGAAATTCCCAAGATTAAAGCCTGTCAGCTGATCAACAACCCAACTGATTTATGGATTACATGAGTAAAAAGGGAGAAGACTTTAATATCTTGTGAAGAGTAGGCCAGGTTTAAACCTATATAAGAACCCATTCACACATCACACTGGAGTAAATAAATGTTCATGGATCAGATTAACAGGATTTAAGATTAAAAATTATCAAGAGTTTCAACATGAACTGTACAAGAAATCTCATCTCTGATGCTTATTGTTTGTCATTTAACATCTATGATCCCCAGTTTTTCACCTGTAAAATGGAGATAAGAATACCTGTGACACTTACAAGGTTTTTAGAAAGGTCAAAAGCAGTATTATCATAGGATCATAGATTTAGAGTTGGAATGGACCTCAGAAGTTCTTTAGTCTAACCCTGTCATTTTCAAACTATAAAACTGAGTCTCAGGGAAGTTAAGTAGCTCCTTGTTCAAAATCACACAAGGAGTAAATGGCAAAGCTGCAGTTTGCACCCAGGTCCTCTAATTCCAAACCTAGGACTCTTTCCATTGCACCATAATTTCTACACAGAATGATTTTTTAAATATTATTTTTAAAATTATATATCAACTCTTATTGGGACTAATATTATTATCTCCATCAAGGAGACTAATGTACCTTTCCCTGTAGCTTTCCCTTCATTCCTCCCACAAACACCCCAGTATACCCAAACCTCATGGGATGGCCAGGTAGAAGCAACCACCAATAAGGACACTCTTTCCCTTCTCTAATCTAGGGTCTGATGATGTATCTTAATTGACCCCTGGACATGACCATTGCTCCCCACATTGAGGGCCTGCCATCTGCTCTGCCCCAGAGCATATGTGTTTTCTCCCCAAATTAGCTTGTGAGCTCCTTGAGAACAAGTACTGTCTCATTTTTTTTTTGTTTCCCCAGTGCTACCACAGTGCTTTGCACATAGTAACTGTGCAATAAACACCTTTTTTGTTCATTCATAATGAATTTAAGTGACTGGTTCCAGGTTTCAAAATAATACATATATTCTAGAAATGACTAAAAACTAGATCTCTAACTCACTTGAATGCTCTTCATCTTAACCTAGATAAGATGGAAAGCCAGACAAAACAGTGACCAATTAACAAATATTTATTAAAAACTTACTAAATACCAGGTATTTTTCTATGCACCCAAAACATTCCTTGTCTAAGGTGATTCGTGCCAAACCACTGACATTTTCTTAATCCTTGGGCACATTTAGATATTATTGACCACTCTTTTTTACATGCTCTTTCTTGACTTCTAAAATGCCATACTTTCTTGGATCTCCTACCTCTAAACATTCATTATTCTTTGATTATTTATTATTATTTATTCATTACTCTTTCATTATTTGATATTTAATTATTCATTATTATTTGCTAAATCCTCTTCCTCTTTCCAACTCATTTAAATAAATCAAGATTCTGTTCTGGGCCATCTTTTCTTTCTCTATACTTCTTTTGGTAAAAAATCATCATCACTACTAAATCATTAGCCCCAACTCTTTTCCTGAACTCTGAACCATCATTTCTAGCTGTCCACAAGATATCTTCACCTGTACATCCCATTGCACCTTAAACTCTATATGAATGAGTGAATGTAAAAAGGCACTTTGTACAAAGCACTGTGACAAGTTCTGGGTGTACAAATAGAAAAGTAAGAAAATTCCTGCTCTCAAGTAGCTCACACTCAAATAGGGGAGTCAACACAGATGGAAAATTTCAGCTACAAGTCAGATGGAAAGTCCAGTAGCAAAGCAGATGGTAATACCTTTTCTTTAATGTAATTTCCACTGATAAGATATCAGTTTCTGATGTTTCTTTGCTCACTTGAATGACCCTGGCATGCCCAGTTTATTTATTCATTAAATTAAAATGTAATTCATTAATAATTAAATTGTTCCAATCTTTAAAGCTTAATTCAAAAATGTCAGCCTCCTCCAGGAAGCCTTGCTACATTCTCATTACCTCTTCCACACACACACACTTCAATCAATAATGGCATTCTCTTCTCTAGACCTCATATAACAAATTACTCACACCTCTCATATATTGATCATATTTCTTTTGTATCATTGTTATTTGGATAGGGGAATATGTTGCCCAGGTAAATTATGTTTGTCCACATAGGTCTGTCTAGATTTGGCTTGCAGTGAAGTATGAATAGCTACCCCTAGAGTCTCTTGCACCCACCTTTCTCCAAAGGACACTGATTCCTGCCATGAGGGGAGCAGAAGACTGGGACCACCAGGATGGCTGCTCTGCTCTTCTCAGAGAGGATGTACAGACTATAATGTTATCTACCCACTTCCCTAAATATGGTTAGTTTAGGGAAAATAATTTTGAGGTACAATTCACTCTCCTAATTTCCATGCTTTTGATAGGGAAAGAGGACATCCAAAGGCTTGACTTCCTTTCCCATCAAATGCCAATTCTACAAAGACTGCCACACATAATGAACAACACATAAACCCATTTATAAAATCTGCTAGCAAATAGAAATTAGAGAAGTTATACAGAGTAGAATATGCCATAAAATACATGAAGTGAATGAGCTCTCCCAATGGAAGCAAGATCTCTCAGCTCAATCATAAGAGACAGTGAGAATGAGGCCTAAACTCACCCAAGGGCAATTTCTCTAAAGTCTCTAGCATGGTTACCTTGGAATAAAGATATAATACAGGCACTGGCTGGCTCCTCTACATATTAGCTTTCGCCCAGAGACTTTCTCTCTCTTCAGGGACCTCTTCTAGGAAAGAACTTAGACGTGTACCTCTCCTCTTTTAAAGCTGGAAGCCATAAGAACAGGATCTCTCCTATGCTAAACACTCATTAACTCTGCCCCTCACAAAGGCATAGAGCATGGTAAACAATCTGCAGTAATAAGAAGAGTCTTACGCAAATAGGCTTGAGCCCAGGTTACATTCATTCCTGTATATCACATTTCCCCTCCACCTGATTGTAAGTTCTATGACAACAACATATGGACAGATAAATGGATTGATGGATGATGAGGCATTTATTAAATGCTTTGTGTCAGGCATTGTGCTAAGCACTAGGGATAGAAAATAAAAGTAAGCCAGACATTCTCAGCCTTCAAAGGGCTTGCATTTTAATGGGAAAAGACAATATATAAACAGCTAGAGAGGGGGGCTAAGTATAGCATGGTATAGAAATGGCTGCAAAGCAGGGTGGAGGCCCAGCTCTAAACAAGATGATGAAAGCTTATCTATCAGAGCCCAGGAGTAAATCCAAATTATTCCAGAGAGAGGAGGTTGAAAAGGATGCCTGAAGAGGCAGCAACATGGTCTATCAGAGCCCAGAGACCCAGGGGTAGAATTGCAAAGAGAGAGAAGATTGAGGAAGATAACTGAAATGGAGTCATCATGGTCTGAAAAGGGCTGTAAAGTGATGAGAAGGCCTGATTCTGGGCAAGATGAAATGAAATTTCACCTGTCAAAGCCAAGGGAGTCCTGGTAAACTATGTCTTATCTAATTATAACCCATATCATCTACTCACTCTTGAATTCTCTAGGGAATTACTGGGTTGAAAATACTCTCATCCAATATCTACTCCATTACAGACCAGACTAGTACCACAAATCAAATCACAAAATATTTAGTTGGGACAGGGTTGTAAAAATTTAGCATCAGTCTCAATCCGAATGAGAACCATCTCCCATGAATGCAAAATTATTGAATCCATGGGAAACAAAAGAAGATAAAAACAGTCCCTTACCACAAAGAATGCACACTAATTAAGGAGATAGATACGAAAGTAGCTAGATATATACAAGATATACGAAGAGTAGATGGGAAGTAATCTCAGAGGGCAAAGGGCTAACAGTATTGCGAGGAGCTAGAGAGGAAGCAAGGTAAAAGGGCCGCAGAATTTGAGCTGAGCCCTTTCCCTTTAAAAAAGCCAAGGGAATGAAGTAGCAGAGAGGAGAGAATTCTGGGCTTGAGGGACAGCCACTGAGAAGGAACAGAATCAGGAGATGGAATATGAAGTGTAAGAAACAAGCCGGCCATTGTGCCTGGATCATAGGGTGCATGGAGAGGAATAAAGTATAAGACAACTGAAAGTACAGGAAAAGATCAAGGTTGTAATGAGTTTAAATGACAAACAAAGCATTTCATGGTTGATTCTGAAGGTAATATGGGGCCAATGGAATTTAATGAGTGGGAATGACATCATCACACCTTAGCTTTATGAAAATCATTTTGGCAATTGATCAGAGAATGACTTGTAGTGGGGAAAAACAAGTGGCAGAGAGAGTGATTACAGGCTATTGCTAGGGGATGAGGGCCTCAAGTAAGGTTATGTGATTAAGGGAGATGGGATAGATGGACAGAGAGACAGAGACAGGAAGAAGAAGAAGAAGAAGAGAAGAAGAAGAAGAAGAAGAAGAAGAAGAAGAAGAAGAAGAAGAAGAAGAAGAAGAAGAAGAAGAAGAAGAAGAAGAAGAAGAAGAAGAAGAAGAAGAAGAAGAAGAAGAAAGAAGAAATTTTATAATGGTAGAAATGTCAAGGTTTGGCAATAAATTGGATGTGTAGAGTGATACTGAGTGAGGAGTCAAGGATAACACTGAGGTTGCAAGGATAACACTGAGGTCTGGAAGGATGCTGATACCCTGAATAATAATAGGAAAGTTGGGAAAGGTGAGGCTTTGCAGGAAGAAAAGATAATGGGTTCTGTTTTGGACATATTGAGAAAGATTTTGAAAAATATAAGGAGGAACTTTTTTTAAACCAACAAATGCTATTAAAAAGATGAATAGGTTGATAAGTTACCTTACACAGTAATGAGTTCCCATCCTTGGATGCATTCAAGCAGGCCTAGATAAGAACTTGCCAGAGAAAGTGTGGGCAACTGGGAACAGAATTAGATGACCTTTGAGGTTCCTTCCAACTTTAAGATTCTATGACACTAGCTAATACTGAACTTGCAATTTAAACCTCTCTTATAATTTAAGTGCATTCTCAATAGTTCTGTACTCAATGGAGAAAGGGAGCTGGTCAGTCAATGCCATTCTTATAATAATATCCCTTCAATAACTGAAGACAATTATTAAATCACCCTTCAGCCTCCTTTTCTCTAGACTATAGAATTCTACCTCCTTTAACCTTTCTTAAGAGATCTAATTCTTTAATTATGTCCTTTGCTCTTCTCTGCCATTAAAGAAGAAAAGAACTGACTTCTTAGACTTCATGGTAGTTCCTTAATATTAGAGCTGTAGAACATTGGTATGTCTGTGGAATTGGTGAAACAGCAGAAAGAGGCTATCTCTAGTTAATTCTGCTGTGTCAAAAAGACAGATTTCTTGGCAGTCAATCCAGCACCTTTCTCCAGCACTAAAGAAAATTAGAGGGGGTAAAAAGGAAATATCACATTACTAAAACATACTGTTCAGAAAATATAAGTATACGCTGAGAAAGGAACTGACTTAAGGACAAAAGCTCCAGTTTCCAATTAATGAGCAAAATCATTTAATGGAAATTATGTACAAGTAAATGTAGCCTGGAATACAACCTTACCCTATGCCTCTGAGAAGACAAAAAGCACACTGACCATGAAGAGCTACTAATAAAGAATTGGTGCAGACCTTTCTTTTTGTAGATTTCTTACACCCAGGCTCAATAAATCAAAAAGGATTATTTTATCTGTGGCTTAGAATTCTGCAGAGACATATTGAACTTATAAGAGATGGCAGAACCTGGCCAAGTTCTGTCTTCAGATAATAAATCCTACTCTGATTCTGACATTGCTTTCAGAGTTTTTTCCATTTTTATTTCAGGGTGGGACATTGGGGGAGGAAAAATAACTACCTCTGGCTCAAACTGCAATGTTAGAAAGATTTTCTTTTCCAATCTTTTCTTTATCTAGTCTCTTTTAATCCATCTTGGGCATCTCTGCAAGGTTAATCTTTCCAAAATGTAACACTAGTCATGCCACTACCCAGTTCAGAAACTTTCAGGGGCTCCTTACTGCCTATCAGAATTGATCTGGGCCTAGAGGATTTGGGTTCAAGTCCCAACTCTGCTACTTACTAGCTGCATGAGCAAGTTACTAGTGGTCTCTGAGTCTCAACTGCCTTATCTTTAAACTGGGAATAAGAATACTGGTACCGTATACCTCACAGTATTTTTGTGAGGAATAAATGAGATAATGTATGTGAAGTATTTTTAAATTAGGAAGCAAGATAGAAATATGAACTATTTTTTATTCAATAGAGTGTTAGATACGATAGTTGTCTTGAGTATTTGAGGGACTATCATGTTAAAGAGTAATTAGATATTTATTCCATGTTGCTCATAAATGGCAGAACTAAGAAGTTAAATGGAAACAGATTTGGCCTCCTTTAAAAAAAATTAACCAGTAATTTTTAGCTCCTTGATGGCACAGACCATTTTTCATTTTGAGTTTGTATGCCTAGAACATAGGTTTTAATAAATGACATAGACTGGAAATAAAAACCAAAATCCTCATCCTAACATTCAAGACTCTTTCACATCACAATTTGAATCTAGCCTACCCTTCCAGATTTGCCTCCCCCCCACTTCCCAATAATCCAGCCAAATGAAATTACTATTGTTCTCTGAACACTCCCCAATTTTCCATCATTTCTTCCTTCACGCCACTTTCTTTGATTTGGGATGCCTTCCCTCAAACATCACTGTCAAAATTTTCAAGTCCCAGCTCAAATGCTATTATTATTATGGTCGATGTTTGTGTCACTGCATTTGACATATATTATAGGTATTTGTGTGCATATCTTACTTCCTATGAACTCTTTGAAGTCAGGAGCTATGTCAAATATATCTTTGTATCCTCCCACTATGCCTATTGCAAAAATTTGTATTAAAATTGGTGCTTGTCAATTTTTTAAATTAGAATGAACCACACTACGGGAAAGTTATAGGCATGTCAAAAAAGAAGAAAAGTATTTGATGTGCATCCATCTACATCTTACAGACAGTTTACCAATATTTTTGGACCCCAACTCATTTATTCTGCAAGGTATTTTTTTCTTCTCACTTTGATCCAATACACTTGGGAAGAAAGTCCTATTTTTTTAAAACAGTGAGGCTTGATTTGACTTATTTACTTTTCAAAACACTTGGGAAAATGAGAACTGCTGCTTCTCATCATGCAACCAAAAAATCATGAAGGCTCTGACAACATGATGCCTGCTACTGATAAAGATTTAATTTTCCAACAATGCATTGCCACCACTGACAGAAATGATTATTTGCAAGGAAGGATTTCCTCTGATTATAGGGCAACAATTTCCCACTGAGTTTGTTTGAGATGTCTTCTCTTACCTCCTGTCTACTCTTGCAAATGGCTCTGAGATCTTTCACTTGGGGGAAAAAAGTAATAACTGGACAGAGATGATACATCTTTGATTATTTTTAACAAAAGTATGATTCTTTCTCTTCTTTTCCTGTTTTTTTCCTCATTTATTAAGAAGCAGCAGAACAAATAAAAAAACAGTGGCTCTGGGGATCAGAAAATCTGGTTGCCACCTACTAACTTGGAAAAGTCCCTTCACATTTAAGAATCTCAGTCTGTGCATCTGAAGAATGGGAAGGTTAAGCTAGAGGGCCTCTATGTCTCCTTCTATTTCTAATTCCAATGAACTTTCTCCCTTCTCTTTTTATGTAATGGAAAATGCTAAAATAATGAAAATGTAGCAAGATACTGAAGACTGGTGTCCAACGTTCATCTACTGAACACCAAGTAGGACTTAGCTCTGCCCATTTTTAAGGGAAGGCTAAGAGTAAGAGAAGCTTCACAAAAGGCAATGACTTCGGGAGATTGGCTTCAGGGAGGAAATGAGGGCAGCTAAGATCAAAAAGTTTTTGACCACAACCCAGGCCACTGCTACCAGAAGCAAATACAGATACATGAAAGGGTACAATAGCGTGCAGATATACTCCAGAAGTAAATACAGGTATGCATCTGTGAAAGATGTGAAAGTGTCTGGTTTTGTTGAACTTACTAGAGAGGTAGATCCAAAACAGTGGTTCCAATTACCCTCTTTGCTTCTTCTTCCCAAGAAGAGCATATATTCATTTCAACATGTATCTCTTTTTAAAATTCATCTTATATTTCTATTGAGCTATTCTTAAGTTAATATGAAGCTAAAATTGTGGTTAATCTTAGCATTATTGGTCTATATGTGTTTCATTTGCTCAAAAGTAGCTGAATAGGGTATGGTTAGTGAGAAAGGGGAGAACGGAGAGATAGAGAGACAGAGACAGAGAGACAGAAAGAGAAAGAAAGATTCTCTTTCTAATCCCTGGGGGTTTCTCTAGGTGGGGGCTCAGAGCTAGACATAAAAGAGATGTTACTGATACATACTTTTATAGATTCAAACAAACAATTCAGACAAATTCGAACAATTCAAAGAAAAGAACAAGTGAACATGAATGCTGTGTGCATAAAACAAGCTAGGATCTGGCATGTGGGGTGGTAGCACAGGGAGTCTTCCCATTTCCCATTATTTATCATGACTGGAAGGTTTAATAGAAAACCTATCCCCACTCCACCCCCAAATGTGGAGTTAAGGGTATTGACTAAAGAGAAAATCACTTCACTAAAGGAAGAGCTGGGAATAAAAGGTGCTTCCTAGACAATGGTGGGGGCCAGCCAAGAGGGAGTAATTAGTTCTCCAAAATCAAACATCTTCTATCCCTTATAGTGTTAGAAGAATACCTCCACCACTGCCAGACAAATAAAACAAAAGCATTCAATTTCACGCTCAAGTAACTTAAATATTGAAGTTCACTATTACACTTCTATTAGATTTTTCAGAGCCTAATAGGAATGTCCACCCAGATGTTTAGCCCATACATTTAATGCACCCTCATAGTTTTGTTACTGTGTATTCTTTGCTTTATTTTTTTAATTGTTAGAGCTAGAAAAAAATTTAATTCAGCGCACAAATTTTTCATTAGCTTGCATTGACCAGAATTTCCAGTCTCACTCCCCCATTAGAAGAAAATAATAGAAGAATCTGCTAGAATCAATATCCAGACAACCTCACAACTAAACGTCCCATAAAACTAGATGATACAAATAAAAGAGAAGGAAGAGCATTACCCATTTCTTCAAACCTTACACGGGATTTTTAAAAAATCAAACCAATACACCAATTTCCTTATTCACAACCCAGGTGTTCTAGAACCTGATCACATGAGCTAATGTCTGCTTTAATAACAATTTTAATGATACATGCAAATAATCAACATAAGTGTAAATATTTTTGTCTACTTGCAATTTTAAAATAACCAAAACATGATATTTTAGAACTGTAGGAGACCTTAAAAGTCATTTGTTCTAACACCCTCCTTCAACAAATGAAGATACTGAGATGCAGAGAAGAAAAGTGATTATGCTAAAGTTCCACCAAATTATTAGAAGATCTGCTAATGAAACCCAAAACATTTATTTTTCCAATACATCATGCTGCCTCTGAGTACAATAAACTTTGGCAGGGGTGGGGAGAGTGGAGAAAGGGAAAATGAGAAAAAGATGGAAGAGAAAAGAGAAAGAGGGAAGAGGATAGCTATAGGAGAGAAAAAGACAGAGAACCAAGCAATCAGGATTGTAAAGGAGATATCTAAAACTCAGTGGTCAAGGAGAAACAAGGCAGGTAATTAAATCTAAGCTATAATTGAATTTCTGTTTGTGGAATGGATTCTGTCCCACTGCCTTCATTAGGGCATGACAGTAAATTGTTCATTTTCATTTAAAAGTAGTTTAGCAGTACTAGCATATGGAAAAAGTGGACATCTGCCATAAATGAACTCACAGTTCTTTAGGAGCTCCCCTAAAACAAAGAGGCAGAACAACCAAGCAATTTGTCATGGAATTTAGCAAGGAAAAACAACCAGAAGAGCTACTATAGAAGATAAAAGAGTAAGGTTCTTAAGTCAAACAAATACAAAATTCTATATGACAACATTCTATGCACAAAGTGCACATTGGTTTCAGTCCTAGAAGAGAAAATGAAAGGGATAGAGAGGCCCATTTCTGCTCTCTGGGTTATCAGAGAGAACTAAGCTTCCTTCAATGAATTGAAAGAGTGGCCGAAACATTAAAGAATAAAGACTCTACAAGAAACCAAGAGAAATCTTCACTTATATCAGTGATTTAGGGATACAGAAGAGAGAGAAGAGGGGATGCTGGCCATTTGAAGCTAAGTAATAGTTGGGAGGCTCTTTCCTTAGAAGAAAGAGCAGAGATATTTTAAGAAGAAGCAGCTTCTCATGTGCTCCAAAGAATAGTGATATAGATCCGTGGGTGTCACTGTGTGAGAGAACATGCAAAAATGGATAGAAAAAGAAAAGAATATTGGTGATTGTGCCTTGTTGCTGCAGAGTATGAAGGTAGCCATGTACTGATGTAAAATAAACCATAGAGAGATCAGCTGCCTTTCTGGAGTGTGTATCTTGGACAAAGTCTCCTGTGACTTGTCAAACCTGACAACCGCTAGCCATTCCTGGTTATTCATGTATGGGCCAGAATGAGAAAGGACCTAGAAATTATTGCTAATGATTTTATGAAACCCTGAAGGAAAAAATGAAGACCAAATGGGTACAGGTGGAATTTTTCATTTCTATTCTATTCCCAGTTGAAGGTAGGGATTCAGAAAAGAAAGGTTAATGAACAGTTGGTTAGGAAGATGGTGCCTGAGGACAGGATTTAAAATGCTGGGCCACAAAGTATAGAAATGCTAGGCTGTTGCCCAGCTATGGGATTATATGTAAAGAACTGATAAAATATATATATTTGCATAGAATTCTCTCAATCAAAGGGTTTTAAATCCAAAGTGGAAAGGAAGGTAGAAAAGAACTACCTACATAGATCTGCCAAGCCTAGTACAATAAAACATAGCAACTATAACACAGGGTCAAAAACATAGAAAGATAGCAAGAGAAATCATCAATAATTCAAAAGAAAAAATATCAGAAGAGAGCCAACAAAAAAGCAATGGTTTCAGATGGCACACACAACCACATGGAAAATGGGAAATAAAAATAAAGTGTACTAGAAATGTTAATGCAAGTAGTGATGTTTGACCTCAAAGGCATCCCTGAGATTTCATAAGACAATACTCATGACTAGAATATGGCTCTGGAAGGGATTATTCAAAATAGTAGTATAGATAAATGGAAAGTGGAAGAGAAATGCAATGGACAGCATTTAGGTAAGAACAAATTGAGGAAGAAACAGTTTATATTACCATAGGAACATTCTATTGACACTTTGACATCTGGGGAACTCTCATAGATGAAAATAGAATAGCTGATAAATCTATTACTTATCTTAATAATAATCCCATTCTTCAAAAGAGTAGAGGAGAAGAAACAATGAAAAGACCTGTTCTATATCTGACTCTGACCAATAAAAGGAACTTTCAATTCTAAGAGTATTCTTTTCCTAGTTAACATTGAGAAGCTCCCAGATTGAAATTCAATAGAAAGGATTTGGAGATTGGGTAAAAAGTATTCCTAGAAGGGAAATTTTTATCTGTAATAATCCTGTAGAGAAAATAGAACCTTGACCATAAAAATATCACTTATACTGACACTATTCTCCAAATCTTTTAATAGATCAACATAGTATCAGTAAATAAAGCCTAACATCTCAACCCAATACATAATAGAGATAACCAGAACAATATATCTTATAAAATACTTTCCAGAAACCCCTTGGTTTTATAAAGTGCATTATCTAAATGATATTGAAGACAAGTGTAATTGATTCATTATGCATCCATGTTCAAATGAAATAAGGTTTCTTTTTAAATCTTCATAAAAAATAAATATCTTTTCACATATACTTCAGCAATTTAAACTGCAATAAATGCCATGGATGAAGTAGAAAAAAATGAGGACGTCTTTAATCTCTTGATTTGGTACACAACTGCAATAATTAGCTGAACTAAACTTTCATTACACTCGATATTTTAATCCTATCGACGTGGTGGTTTCCATTATGTAGATTTTGAATTGCAGAAAGATGACAGAAGTAGGAAACATATGACACCTTTGCACTTACCCCTAGTTATTTAGTGTTCTGTTCTAGACTAAGAGTTTTCTTAACCTTTTTTTGCATTATGGACCCCTTCAGTCTGTTGAAGCCAATGGATCCTGTCTCAGGATAATATTTTAAATGCATAAAAATAAAAGGCATATGATTGCAAAAGAAACAAATTGTTTTGAAATACAATTATCAAAATATTTGTTAAAGTAGTTCACAGACCCAAAATTAAGAACTTCTTTTCTAGATAATGATAAGACTCTTCCCAAGCCCAGCACCAGGGGGTAGAAAAAACTCATTGTGGAAGACCATCAAAATGGAGTATCCATCAAAGACAGAATCCGGGTTTGAATAAATGGATTCAAAAGGCCTGATGAATTGACACCACCGCATAATGAAATCCAGTGGCTGGACACGAAGAAATGAGATAACATCTGGCCCAGGCAGAAGGGTAGCTTGATGCTGGGAGCAAAATAGAAAAAGGAGTTCAAATACCAGCAGAGAAGCGATGATAAGATTAGGGCTAATGCCCAAAACATGTGTTTGGGAGACTAGGTTTCATAGAAAAGACCTATTTTCCTTGCTTTTTATTGTAGTTTGTATGTTACTTTTTAGTGCTAATGGAGTCGAATATTTTTAAACAATTCAACAACTATTTATTAAGTACCTGATAGGTGTTAGGAGCACAAAGACAAAAACAAAACAGGTCCTGTGCTCAAGGAGATTACATTTTATTGAGAGAATCCAAACTGTACATGGAAAAGTAAATACAAGATAAATTGGGAAAAGTAAATACAAGATAAATTGAGGAGGATGAGGACGAACACTACTGGGCTAGGGAAAGGCTTTGCAAAAGAGGTGACACCTGAGCTGACCATTGAAGGAAGTTAGGAAGTCAATGAGGTTTGGGCCAAGGGGAGACAGACATTTCAAGAATGGAGGCATCTGTGTAAAATGACAGATAAAAGTGTGCTGAACAGCTAGTAGTCTCTGTTTGGTGGGACATAAGAGTATGTAAACAAGAGCAATGTGAAATAAGTCTGGCAATGTAGGAAGGAGCCTGATTATGAGGGCCTCTACTGCCAGGTTAAGGACTTTGCATTTTATCCTAGAGGAAGTAGGGAACAACTGAGTGGGACAGTGACATGGTCACTACTACAAATCTACAAAAAAAAAAACTGTCAAAAAATTACAAAAGTAATTCCTGGTCCATAATAAATAAGTGGTCAAAAGACATAAACAAATTTCAAAAGAGGAAATGCAAATCATTAATCATCACTTGAAACATTCTTTAATCTCATTAAAATAGCATGTATGCTCTGGCCCTCACTCCAAGAGCCAAGCCTGCTGTTATCACCCTTCAGAGTTCAAGAGGGGGACCCTGAGAGGTTAAATGGTCTCTTGATCTACTGAGATCAGCTGGAGTCCTCCTTGCTTGTGATCCTGCCCCATTGTTAGAGAGTCAGTGATAGCACTCTAGTTCTATTTAGCCACTTAACATCAATTAGCTTTAAAAAAGACATTTACTTCAAAGACATAGCAAAAACAAATGTACAAGCATTTCCCTCAATATCTCTGGAACATATTGTCCCTTATACCTGCAGGCTCTGAGAGAATAGGTTCAAAACATAGCACAGCTCCTACATAGCTTTGATGCTAGCAAGCTCATGTCCAGATGTGGTAAGCCTCCTATGTGAATGTTTTCACTGGGTCCAGAGGGTCTCTTCCCCTTACAGCTTTATTTTTTATCAGATACCATGAGCCAAAAAAAGTCATCATTTGAAGGGAAATAGCCAAAGAGGAAGTAAATGAAGCTGATAAAACTTTTTGAATGCCCCTAAAGCCAATCAGAGAGCCTCCTTTATACCATATGATTAGCCAACCAGAACCAGTCAGAGAATGTCAATACAAATGCCACAGTCTCTCTAAGGCACTTCACATCATGATCCTCTAGGGAACAAGCTCCTTCGTATCCTTCATGTGGAAAGGGTGCAATAGTTGAGCAAGCCAATGGAGTCTAGACACGCACTAGACCTTCATTACACTAATATTCAGAACTACAAATTAAGACCGCTTTGGGGTTCCATATCACAATCACAAAATTGGCAAAGATATTTAAAAGCAATATAACAGTACTGGCAGAGACGTTGAAGAATAAGTACATCATTTATCATTATAAGAATCACACTTGCAGAAGCTTGAAGAGAAAGCTGACTGTACACAATAAAAATTACAAAAAATAAACATGTTGTTTCTGAGGAATATGTGTAGTTAATACCTTGTGCATCTCCTTCATGCTGAAGTGAGTTGTGCAATATACAGGAATGGATTATAAAGTGGAGAAGGCAGCAACTAGAAACTAGAAGGGGGAAACAAGAGGTTGAGTCATGAGGCTAGCTGGCTGAAGTGTGAGGCCATGGAGTAAGTCCCCAGCAGATGATGATATCATATCCTGTTAGGTTTTGCACCAGAGTTTCCATTCCATAAAGGTGGTATTATGTAACCTGTAACAGTGGCATAAAGCTCTGAACAGCATTAACCATGTAAAGTAAAGGTTTGCTTTACTTTTCAGATCATTAATATCAGATTCAAGTCAAAGCAATACCAATAATTATTAGGCCTCTACTATGTACAAGACACTATACTCATTTCAAGATTATCAACAGCTACAAGCAAGATAAATGTGTTGGCCTCAAAAAAGAGTTTAATGAGATTTAAATAGTGAAACAGTATTAATAACTACAATAACAAAAAAATACTTCAATGGGCCTATGACCCCTTCATGTGACTACTCCCTCTGATGGCGCATATTTCAACCTGTCCATACCTAGGTGGTGCAGGGGATAGAGTGCCAGGCCTGGAGTTAGGAAGACTTATCTTCCTTAGTTCAAATCCAGCCTCAGATGCTTACTAGCTATGTGGCTGGACAAGTCATTTAACCCCGTTTGTCTCAGTTTCCTTATCTGTAAAATGAACTAGAGAAACGGCAAACCAGTTCAGCATCTTTGCCAAGAAAATCCTAAAAAGGGTCATGAAGAGTTGGACATGACTGAAAATAACTGAACACAAAACATACTCTCTCATCCTGTGCAACTTTTGCTTATGTCCTACAATAAGGCTTGGACCAACAGTACATCCAAGGTGCTAGAGTTCTATCTCTAGTTATCCTGGTATATTTTGGATAGACTTCATCGGTTATTCCACATGATTGGCTGTGCAATAGTAAGACCATTTACTCTCTTCTCCCTTGGCTTCCATGACATTTCTTTCTCCTTGTTCTCATACCTATTTGACCATCTGTCATCAGTCACTTTACTGGATCCTTATCCATCTCCCTCTTCCTTCATGTTAGTATCCCAGAAGACTTTGTCTTGGTCTTCTTTCCTTTCTCTCTACTGTCTCCCTTCATGATCTCATCAACTTCCACCATCTCTACACAGATGACTATCAAACCTATATGTCTAAGCAAAATTTCTTGAACAGAAAGGCAAATTCAACATATCCAACACATAAAGATTTTTATTTCACCTTAAACCTATATTCCCTTCAAAGTTCCCTGTCCAATGAGGATAATTCTATACTCTCATAATCTTGGAGTCATCCTGGATTCTTGTCTCTGCTTCACTCCACAAAGCCAATCAATTAGCAAGTTTTATTAATTCTGCCTCCTCCATAATAATTCTTATAACAACTTTTTCTTTCACTCACCCAGCTTCTATTGCCTTAATTCTGGTCTTTATTGCTAATCTAGTTGCCAAAATACTCTCCTAAGGCATTGGAAGTTCAGTGCCTTAGGGAAAATTTTTCAGTGGCTCCCCATTGCATCTAGGACAAGACACAAATTTAGCCTGGCATTTATGGCCATCCATGATATAACTAAGCATTCATTTCTGACTTCATTTCACATTATTTCCTTTTAAAAACTACATTTCAGTAAAACTGAGTTACCAGCTAGTCCTTAACTTGAAATTCCTTCTTCCACACCTTTGCCTGGAATATAATTCTCATGATCCTTCTCTTCCTCCCAGGGTCATCTCAGGCATCACCTCCTCTTTCATTTCATCTCTTACCCTCCCCACTCAGTGGTATTTCTTACCTCAAATTTACTTATCTGTACAAATCTAGTATTCATCACCACCACCAGATGTGGGAGCAAACATAGTATAGCATTTACAACTGGAAGAGACATTAAAGATTATTTATCCAATTTATCTAATCCTTTCCAATGAGGCTACTAAGGCCAGAAGAAGTTGAGTAAATTGTTCAAGGTCACATAGGATGGAGCAGTACCAGACCCTTTTCTCTTAAAGAGAAAGACTATCATTGTGACTAACAATGCCAGTCATATAGTCATTGCTAAATAAACATGTATCAAATTGAATTTAATTTGGAGTCAATAACTAAATTCAGCTTTTGGTACTGCTACTTATCACCCATTTTACCGTATACAAGTCACTTTCACATCTCTGGAATTTGGTTCTCTCATCTTTAAAATAAGGCAGTCAAACTAGCTGATCCCTAAGCTCTCATCCAGGTCTAAATCCTTAAACTCTAAGGATGGGATAAAGGGGATAAATGCAGAGTTTATTCTTGACAAGGCAGAGAATGACCTCATCCTGAGGAACTGAGAGAAGCTGATAGATCAGAACAAACAGACCTTTTAAGAGGGCTGATGAGAAAGCTCATTCTAAACAGCCTCAGACTATTAAGAGGAAAGGTCACCTGCTGAGAGGGAAAGGTGAGGGTTGAAATTAGGGCCTTAAGGAGACAGAAAATTTGGAACGAGTGCTGTAGGGAATGTGATAACAGTCAATCAGAGGTGAATAAAAAACTTCTGGGCACCTCTGAAGGCCTAATTGAAGTTACATAAAATACAGTTTTAGTCGAGCCAGTCAATAGAATTTTGTGACATCCTCTACTTAGTTCTGAGGGTTAGAGGCAGAAAAAGGGTATGATGGCAATGACCTAGAGTTGGGATCAATTGTAAACATTTATATGGAGCTTTAAGGCTTACAAAGCATTTTACATACTTTGCATCATTTGATCTTCACAACAATCCTTGCAGGTATTATTTTCCCCAATTTACAGATGCGGAAACTGAGGCTAGCAAAATAAAAAGATTCACCTATGGCCACATAGCTGGCAAGTATCAAAGGCAAGAGATTAAACCAAGTCTTCCCTGATTTCAAGTCCAGTACTCTTTCAAAGGATTTTAGAATGGAGGACAGTGTCAAGTTGGAATGGCTATTGAGTCAACACTATAAAAGGAAGAAAGTAAAACTACAAGTGTGATGGATTGTGAAAACAGGGAGTGGTAGTGGAAGGATAATAAGAATTAGAGTTACTGGGTTCAAATCTTTCACAGTTAGGCTTCTCTTGGCCTTAACTTCCTCATCTGACAGGGTTAGAGTAAATCATCTCTAATATCTTTTCCAGATATAAATTCTGTTTCCATTACTAATCCTACTATGTTCACTGGGCTGCATGTGCCCAGCTCAATGAAGCACTGGTAAAGCAAGAGGAATGTCTGTGTTAGTGGTCAATCTAAGACCCAGAAGATTACTGCTGATCAAAGACAATGAAGACCCATGATGAAAAATGCTATCCAGCTCCAGAGAAAGAACTAATGAACTCTGAGTGCATACTGAAGCAAACTTTTTAAAGTTTATTTTTCTTGTTTTGTGTGTGTGTTTTCTTTTGCTAATATAAAAATATGTTTTGTGTGATTTCATATGCATAATCAATATTATATTGTTTGCCTTCTCAAAGGGCTGGGGAGGGATGGGAGACAAGGAGAGAATTTGCAAAAGTTTTTAAATGAATGTCTAAAAATTTTACATGTACTTGGGAACTATTTAATGAAATAAATAAAAATATATTTTAAAAAGATGCTTTGGGGGAAGAACTTAGAAGTCTTAACAACCTCCTCTCCCTTCATTCCCCTCAAAATAAATTCTTAATGTATCATGTTCCATCTCTCAAGGTCCATAGAGATCATCTAGGTCAAATCCTTTATTTTGTAGATGAGGAAATGGGCCTTACAGAGAAGCAGTTAGTTGTCCATGGTCATAGAAGAAGGTTTATTCAGCTCTTACCGAAATTGAGGCCGAGTCAACATGTAATTGAATGTATATAGACATTTTAAAATGTTTTATTAAAAACATAATATTCAGCATAAAAACAAGCAAAATCATTGGGCATTATTTATAATTTAAATTAAATAATTTCAAAGCATGAAAGTCATAGAACTATTTCAATAATTCCCTATCAGAATTCTTTGTCCTTTCATTCTCATTTATTTTCCCTCAACTGACTAGTCAGTATGTGCTCCATTCTTCTAGCTCTGCTTTTTTATGTTTGTTTTTGTTTTTGTTCACTTGCATTATTTCCTAAAGACATTTTCAGATTCCTTCACTAAAAAAAAAAAATTCTGTTAATCAAAAATAAAGTGGTCAATGATTAAATTTCCCAGAATAAACAGAAAGGCTTTTAATAAGAAAGCAATTCAAATAATAAAACGGCTCCAGATGATTTCATTCCTCTCTTGTTGCAATTTCCCATTACACTTTGAATTGCTGTTATTCATGTACAGCTTTTATCCCCCTACTACACTTACCCTTGAGGATGGGTACCAGGAGTTATTCATCTTTGTTTGCCCCTCACTGTTCAACACAGTGACCTATACACAGTAGGTACTTTGTGAATGTCTGCTCAGTAAGTTCCAAATGCTTATTCAACCTAAATATAAAAGGTCGCATCAATTAAAAAAAAATAGAAAACAGAAGGCAATACTTTCAAAAATATGTCTAAGAGGAGAACTTTTAATAAAATACAAGATATAAAAATAATAAAATATAAAATATAACTTCCTTTATGTAAAATTAAAGAGATTTATGAGAAAAAAGCAAAGGGAGCTAAAATAAAAAGATAAGCAGTTATGTGGGAAAAAAAACTTTGCATCTCATAAAAGTCTGATATCAAAGATTTATGAATAATTAACACAAATATGTGTCCAAGAGTCATTCCCCAATAGATAAGGATATAAAGTTTTCAAATTAAAAAATTCATGCTATGAACAATTTCAAAAAGAAAAATGCTCCAAATCACCAAGAGAAAAAGATATTAAAACAACAGAAGTTTTGACTCTCCATCCTTATCCATCTATGATCTCATCAATACAATACTCCCTCTAGACCATTTTTGCCTATTATTATCTTTGGCAATTTGATGGACATGAGGTGTGAGACTTACAGAGTATTATATGGTTTTTTTTTAAGTAGGCTGACATATAAATAAGGAATTATTCAGGTAAAGAAATATAAAGAATATTATCATAGAAATGTCTGCCCAGAAAAAAAAAAGATAATCTGTTCACCTAGTGAGAGTAAGAGATAACCATTGTCAGCCCACATTCTCCATTGGTAGCCATACAATGTCATAAAAAATTAAAGGAAGGCCACTAGTCTGTTGTGTGGAACTTTGCAGTGGATTTACAGAAGGGCATAGACAAAAATGCCACATAGAGTGGGTAACTATTGTGATAAATGATTGCTTCTCTGGGCACAGAAATATATGGTTGGTTCCTCTGTGAACTGATCCAATCATTCTGAAAAATTATTTGGAATTATTTAATAAAGTTCACCAAGCTATTCAGACCTGTTGAGTCAACCATCCCGCTACTGGGCATATCCCCTAAAGAAGTAAATAACTACAAGAAAGCATTCCTTTTTAAGTAACATATTCCTAGGAGCATTTTTTGTAGTAGCACAAAGAAGAAAACAAAGTGAATGTCCATCAAATGGAAAATAGCTAAACAAATTGAGGTACATAAACATGATAGAATATTATTGCACTGCAAAAATAAATGAAGAATTCAAGAAAACTTGGAAAAACTTGTTTGAACTGACACAGACTAATGTAAACAAAATTAGGAGAATATAGATGAGACTATAAAAATAAAAATGAAAACAACAATAAAAAAGCAGCCAACCTCGGGTTAATTTCAATCTTTGTCCTAGAGCACAGATGATAAAGTATACTTTCTTCTTCTCAGAAAGAGACAGGGGACTTAAGGTATAAATGCTGTCAAATGTAATCATTTTGAAAGGCATCATCTGAGTCCATCACCTGAGTCTGTTTACTGTCAAGCAGTTAAGAATGAAGACTGTCAGCAGTATTATAAAGGATTGATTGCAAGAGAAGCACACTTACAGGTGAGGGAGCTGATAAAAAGGAACGTTCAACCTTCCCACAAATATGAAACTTCAATTCCTTGTGACTTAAATCACACATAAAATTCCAATCCTGCCCATTTGGGGCATTCCCTTTGTCAAATTTTCTGTGCCTAAAGTGATCAGAAATGTTTTCCTTTTAAAAATAAGCATGGGTTTAAACAGATGAAAAATCTAACTTTGAAGTTAGAACAAGAAACTGCCATCTAAGAGGCCAGGGGAGGTGGTTTTGAAAACACATGGTCTCATCAGGAAAGAGTTAGGTAATTTAACCAGAAAGGATTCATGTTGGAGAGCCAGATCAATATGTAATTTTATTAGGATTGCTTCCCTATTGTCCTTTGGGTCCTTGCCAAAGGAGCTCTCTGGCTGACTTAGGACAGTGGGTCAAACTAAAATCACTGTTTTGCAACCCAAAAAAGAAAATGAAACTTGGCTAGGTGGCATATGAAAACCGTCTGAAATTTCCTTAGAGTTTCAGTCATGAAAAAGGTGAGATGGAGTTTCTCTGGCTATCAAGTTCATTATCCCCAAAGTCTCTCTGGGCAACTTCAATAATGCATTGATGATTAAACTCCTCATTTTCTGTTATGTTTTCTCTCTTGGACCTTAAAATAAATGCTTTTTATCTGATCCACACTTCACTGAGTGCCATGATTTGGAAAAGATAATAAAATACTGATTGATGCTGCCCCCAAAGAAAACATTGAACCTACCTCCATTCTAGCAGAAGACACTTAAGGGAATAGATTTACCTGCTAAAAAATTCTATGATTCTGGCCTACAAGGAAAAGAATCATCTTAAGAGGAACAGTGCCATAAGATCATGATTCTCAGTCTAAAAGTAAGGCAAGACACATAACAGATGTAAGATGTAAGTGAAGGGGATCTCTAACAGCTTAATAATAAAAATTAGTGATTGTGATTAATTAACCCTGGATGGATCTTTTCTATTAATTTGATTAATTCTATTAATTCTAATTAATTTTCCCATTGAAATAAGTCAGATTTGGGGCACACGTCTACACAGGGACTTTCACACTAATGATACAAAAACAAATCCTTTGAACAAAAAGCAATTTTTTTATAATAAAAGTCTGACCAAGTTTACATTCTGAACTTTGAACTTTGAACTTGGCTTTGCAGAAATAGAGTTCAGTAATGAGTATCCCTTCAGGAGAGGGAAGGAAGGGAAGAAAGAAGGAATGAAAAGAGTGAGGGAGATAAAAAAAGGAAAAAAATTAAGAAACTTTTAAAATCAGAAAAGTTACTTCATAAAAGAAAAACCAAAAGCATCAACAGCTACAGTTTGCTCATTTTCCAAAAAAAAAAAAAGAATTTGATATGTAATTTTTATGGTAATCAACCAGAAGAAATGAAATTTAATTTTATATAAGCTTTGATCACCTAAATGTAATTAAAATTACAAAATAATATAAATGATGGCTTGGAAGAGTATCAGCATGCCTCACATTATGCAGTTTATTTTATTACTTTTTACTTAGGCCACTACATTTCACTATTCTAATTAATGTGTGTAAAATATATACATATATATACACATATACACACACATGTAGGTTGCCTATACTGTATTAAGTTCTTCGAGAAAATTATTTGAGTAGTTCCCAAACCTCAGTTTTTCCTCCAGAAATATGTCTATGTTTTAAATATTTATTAAGTTGTCATTACTACATTTAGTTGATTTTCTTATCATAAATGCTATAAAAAAAAGAGAATGGCAAACATTGGGTCTTGCAATATGGATAAAATTTTAGCTGTAATTCATTTCAAATGAACACAATACAGAAATGAGAGGAGGTATATGGTACAAAATAAAGCCTACCAAAAGAACTGTGTAAATATGAAATGAAAAGGTTATGCCTCTTCTTAGTAGATCAGCATTTTATATGATCTAAATCTTCATAAACCAGTGTACTTATATCTAATTGTCAAAAGGTTTCTTAATCAAGAATATTCAGTACTGGGACACGCATTTCCTCCTATGGGGGAGAAAAGACAAGGTGTTGAAGTAAAGATAAAACATTAGCACTTAGTTTTCACAGAAAACACATCATGCCTATGCGATTTCAAATTTCCTCACTAGCCCTCTAGCCCCCTGCTCTCACACACATGCAAAAAAAAAAAATCACCCATTGAAATTCTATCAAAGCTTCACTCCTTGATTTTAAATCTTTGATTCTTATCTTGATCAACAGACCGATCAACCATAATTCCAGAGGACCAATGATGAAGAATGGTACTCCTAAATATTTGGGAGTCTACCTGGCTAATCAGACACACACAAGAACTATGTATAAATACAAGAAAAAACATTCTTTATACAAACTGAAACAGACCTAAATAATTGGAGAAACATTAATTGCTTGTGGGTAAGCCTAACCAATATAATAAAAATGACAATACAATCTAAATTAATTTACTTATTTAGTACCATAATATACTTTATAGAGTCACAAAAAAAATATTATAAAATTCATCTGAAGGAATAAAAAAATCAAGAATCTCAAGCAAAATAATGGAGGAAAGCAGGAATAAAGGGAGCTTAGTAGTACCAGATCTCAGGCTATACTACAGATCACTAATCATCAAATGTTTTTGGTACTATGTAAGACATAGAGTGGTCAATCCATGGAAGAAATTGGATTCATATCATACAGAATAAAATGTGATTGATGTGTGTTTGATAAACCCAAAGATCACTCAGGCACTGGGTTAAGAACTAACTATTCTACAAACACTGCTAGAAAAAAAAAATGGAAAACAGTTTAGTAGAAATTAGGTATAGACCAACATTTCTCATCATCTACCAAGTTAAGGTCTAAATGGATACAGGACTTAGACATAAAGGGTAATACCATAAACAAGTTAGAAGAGCAAGGAAGAAATTCCTTTCAGATCTGTGGATAAAGGAAAAGTGTACAACCAAACAAGGGCTAGAGAAGATAACAGAAGGTAAAATAGATAATTTTGATGACATAAAATTAAAAAGGTTTTGCACAAACAAAATCAATTAGAAGAGAAAAATGTAAATGAGAAAAAAATCTTTTCAGCAGTTTTTTCTAATAAAGGTCTCATTTCTAAGATATATAGGAAACTGATTCAAATTTATAAGAATAAGAGCCATTTTCCAATTAACAAATGGTGAAATTATATGAACAGGCAGTTTTCAGAGGAAGAAATCCAAGCTACCAACAGTTACATGAAAAAAAATAACCCAAATCACTAATACTTAGAGAAATGCAACAAACATTCAGTGTTTCATGTTTGTACACTTCCTTTGCTTATTCAAGTACCAAGTCCTATCAATTCTACATTCACAACATCTATCACATCCAACCTTTCTTCTCTTTTTGTGCTGACACTGACCTAGTACATGCTCTCATTACCACCTGCCCAGACTATCAAAATAGCATAACAACTTTTCCTACTCCCACTGGGTCCCCCTCCAACCCATCCTTTTTACTATTGCCAGTCCTACTTTCTGTAGGAATCACAAAGACTGACCCCCTTAAACTTTAGGAGACTCTGTGAGAAGTACTGCTTTTCTCCCTCTCTTAAGAGACAGTATGGAAACAGTGCTAGCTCTGAGAGCCAAAGTAACTAAGGTGAAATCCTAACTCTACCAGTATGCAGCCTTGAAGAAATTATTTAATGTCTATAGACTCTTTTTTCCTCATCTATAAAATAAGGGACCTCAAAAGTCCCTTCTAGCTCTGTATCAACGGTTCTTCTATGATCCTTCATCTTTAATTAATTTAAGGATTTAATTAATTTAATTTAATCAAGGATTTAAAGTTAGGATGAAAAACTAGTTATTCTACCTTTATTTGGATTTGGGGAGATGGCAAAGGGGGAAAGTTGGCTTGCTAAATGAAAAGAAAAGCTAGGGATGGCAAAGAGCCCTCAAGTGAGATGACAGGCAAAAAAAAAATTTGAGAACAAGATGAGCTTATCACTTCATGTTTCTTTTACAGCGTAGTTTGTTTCTTTTGCTCTTGTTTCTCTGCCTGAGATTCCTTTCTGTAGTTTTCTATCCTATCCAAAAACACATTCCAAATACCTGATGAAAAAATTTCACACAAATAGTTACAGTGAAGATCCAGCTTGAGAGATTGAAAGTGAATCAATGCAAACAAATATTCATAAGAGCCAAGTACTTTAATTCTTCTTTTTTCATGCTTCAAGGAACTGAGTGTGTTCTTTGGAATGAACTAAAGCTGTCAAAAAGTCTATAATCAACACACTATAACTGCACAAGGATTGAATCATGGTATGTGTTTCTGAAGACTCAAGGGATAATGTGTACAATTATTTGTGCCCCACTCTTCATACATTTTACTTGTCCAAAGTCTCTTTAAAAAAAAACAACATTAAAATTAAGGGAAAAAAACTTCATTGGAATACAGGCTATGAAACATGAGATCACACCCCAATGTGCCCCATAAAGCATTAATACCCTGCTAATCTTCAACCCTGAATCACCCCCTAAAACCCACTTTCTCTGCTCTACTCCCATTAATTAGTCATTTTTCAATCATGTCTAACTCTTTGTGACCCCTTTGGGTCTTCTTGGCAAAGATTCTGGACTGGTTTGCCATTTCCTTCTTGAGCTCATTTTACAGATGAGGAAACTGAGGCAAACAGGGTTAAGTGATTTATCCAGGGTCACATAGCTAGTAAGCATCTGAGGCTGGATTTGAACTCAGGAAGAAGAATCTTGCTAACTCCAGGCCCAGCACTCTAACCACTGTACTGCATAGCTAGTCTAGCTCTATTCCCATGCTGCTACTCAAAGCCCCTGGAAAAATTACACAATCATGCTCTCGGGGGCTACCGTACTTATGTAATCTAATCGCATCTGAGTTATCATTGCTACGTCACAATCCTTATATTATGCTTACATGATTAATTCTCTATCCCTTTTCCCCCAGTGGCTCTTCTAAAGCATTTCTTCTGTCCTAACCCCAACCCCTTCCATCCCCTCTTTTTCTCAGTCCAGATAGCCTAACCTACTTCAATGAGATAATCAGGACCATCAGTCATGAGGTCACACAATCCTCCTGCTTCATTCCTCAAAACTCTTTTATGTATTAACCCATCATTTTGTGCTTTAATCAAATTCCTGAGGAAAAAGTAGCTTTTCTCCTTGCAAAAGCTTACCCCTCTTGTACTTTTCATCTTATCTACTCTATCTACTCCAAGAATTTACTTCATTAATTCCTTCCACTTTCCTGGTTTGTATCTAAATTTATAGATTCTTTCTCCACAATCAGAGTAAGATTAAGACCTAAGGGTGGCAGTGAGGTGAAAGCTGGTGTCTTTTGCTACCTTTTTTTCCTATGAGTTTTCCAGTAGTGTTCCTGTGCTATTGATAAAAAATACATAGTTAGATTGAAGGTAGGCATGAATATATTTTTATAATTTAAGATCTAGAACCAGAATAACATATTTTCCACTACCTATCTTCAGCTTTTGACACAGTTGAACACTTCTCTTGGAATACTCATTCTTCTCCTGCCACTTGTGATAACACTTAATGCATTATTCATCTTGGATACTTAAAGGGATAAATAACTACACCAATTATGTTGTATCCTATACCAGTACATATCACAACCTTTGAAATTTTTGTCTATGCTGTTTGATGAATCCTCCATGGAGAATCCATTCAATATGTTTAAAGCCTTATTCATCTTCTTTCAATATTTCTTAAACACCAGTGCTGCGCTAAAAGCAGGATATGTATATATGTTGCAACTCAGTCTCACCCATCATTTTGCTTTCCATTGTTCTTTCGGTTGCTGGTATTTTTTATTCTATTTGATATGATTTTCTGTGATATGTAGTCATATAGCTTCATCCTATACTGGAGTTTAAAAGATGGACTTTTGGGTCAGTGGACTGCTTGGAATTATGAAAAGAGGTCTTCCTCTCCTTCCCCAAATACTATTCAACACTAACAATTCAATATTCTCTTCTTACCCAGTTCTGGGCTTAGCCTACTGATCATCTTCAAAGCCTATCCAAGATACATGCTTGTGCTGGTAGATGAATTCAATGGGATGACCATGCAAGTTCACACCATGATATGACTAGTGTACATTTTAGTCCAACTTAGCTTTCTCATTTAAATAGTTCATCTGATTTCTTTCGAGTGAATATAAATTCAGTTAAGGAGTTTTTGAAGCATTTGGGGGTCTAACACTGTCAGCAAAATGGCATCTGAAAATAGGAGCATTTGGAGAGTCTTGCACCATTGACACAAAATCCCTCTTCTACTTTGACTTTATGTAGGACACCTTCCTTTACAACAGAGAACCCTGTAGCACGTCTCCATATTTTTTGACACATTTGATGTTGATAATTAATGGGTGACTGAACAAAGTTTTCCCATGGTAGCATTTGTCATAGAATCTTCAATGATTTTAACATAGATAAGAGGCATCCTGTCTGAGGAATCCCTTTTAGGAAGGATTTTGCTGTCCCAAGTCAAAAACTTTTTGAAAGCAACAAAGAATCTCCATAGCAGAATCTTATCCTTAACTTACTGTTAGTTGTATTACTGCAAAAAGTGGTCTGCTATAAAACAATTATTTTTAAAAGCCTACTCTTTAAATATTTTCATCAAGTATAGCCAGAATTCATGTTTCCTGTCTTAAAGATGATACACACATGGAAAAGCAAATAGATGGATCAGTGGTTGTTGGCCTTCCCTTTTTTATATACCTGGAAAACTGAACTATCAGTGCCTTCAAAACTGTGTTGCCTCCAGCACAGATTTCTTCTATTTCTATTTAGTTATGTTCAAAGATGCTACCGCTTTCTTTATATCCCAATATTTTACACATCACCAATACTGAAGTGCCAGATTTCTGTAGATCTATTATTGCAAGTGACAGCAGATCACTATGGCAGTTCTAGTCTGCTTCACTTCTATTTGTTGTCCTCCCTCCAGTGTTGTCTACAGATAAAAAGTGGATGACCTCACTTAGCCGGGTCTCACTCCAAGGTTTCATTAGTTTTGTTTCCCTCTCAACTACTTTTTCACAACTTTGTGAGGTAGTGTTGATGTCATATTCCTTCACCCTCAATTTAACATTTCAATAAACATTTATTGAGTCTTTACTATGTGCAAAGCCCTTTGCTAGAGCCTGAGAATGCAAAGACAAAACATGGTGCCATCTCTGTGGTCAACAAGTTTACAGCCTAAAGGGGGAATATGGCATGTACAAGTGTATAATAAGTATAATATAAAGTGCAGCATAACAATAACAAAGCAGAGAGGCAGATATTTAGCAAAGTCCTGAATACTTTAAGAAAATTAAGGTGGAAGGGAGCACTATGAACTTGTGGTAGTGTGGTAAGATTAGGGAAGATTTCACCAGAGGGAGGGGAGTCACCTAAACTGAGCTTTGTAAGTGATCATGGATTGTAAATAGATTTTCTTTAGCTGTCATACCTCTGCTTAGAAAAGAAATTTGACATTTGCCAAGTTAACTGGTTTCTGGATTCTTTCAGCCTCCTTATTGTGACAACAATTTTGTACTGATTTAATTTTCCTTAAAAAATGATGGCTCTTCCATGTCCCATTTTTTGGAGTTGATACTTTCAAAAGATTGGGTTGGAATTACTGTGATTAGATTCAGTTTATTTTCATTTTTATCCTTCTTCTGAGTTGATATTCATTTTAATCTTTGTTCTAATCAGTCAATGAACTGCCTATGCATTTCATGCATACATTATGTGCAACCAAATAAGCCAAAAGAAGTAAGCAGATAACCTACTAATCCCTGGGAAGTCCTTTCAAAGGAGCACTAGGTTTGTCCCCCCACCCAACAAACACACACACACACACACACACACACACACACAACTTTCAGACTGACAGACTCACTAAGAAGCTGAAAGATCAAAGGGCCATTCTCCATTGTCCAGGTAGTGACTCTATTGGACCAATTGACTCCAACTCCCCTTGTCCATGGACATTAATCTTCTATTTCATAGGTCTTTCTCCTACCTTGCTCATCCCAACAAGGATCTATACCTGGCAAATTTATGTCCACCCTTAGTACTAAATAAAGTCTAAGAGGAGTTCCTGGTGAAGGGAAACTGACTCTGAGAAATGCTGAGGTCATCTCCAGTACTTGGTGGTAGGATACGAACCACAGGAGAGAATCTCAGACCTAGCTCTATATGTTCAGCCTGAGAATTGGTAAAAAGTCTTCCAACAAAAGAAAGGCTCTAGTTATAAGGATGTGGGCAAACCCATTACAAAAAGACTAAAGAAGGTAGTAGATGCATGAGAAGTGCCTAAGTTGACAAGGATGGATGTGCTGAAAAATTGGGTCAGCTGACTTAAAACTTAGTTTAAAATTCTCATACAACCCTGTAGTGGTCGAGTGTGATAAATTATCTCCATATGCATTGCCCAGTTCAATAGCTCATCTGTGTTTTTGCACCAAACTATAGCATGAAAATCTAAACCTTATCTTTCACCAGTCCCTTCTTGGACCTTGACGCAATTATCTATTTCTGTCTCTGGCACTGCCTTCTGTCTCTGATCCTTTCTAGGTAAACACACTGTCCACCTGAGTCCAAACTTCTAAACTCTATCTGCACTGGAACTTCTCCATTTATCTCTCTTTCTCTATGTTCCAGGTCAGCAAAGGATCCAGCCTAAAGCATGAATCATTTTTGGCCATGTTCTACATCCCACTCCAGCAGTTTCCCACCCTAGCTGGCATGCTAGAAAGTGCATAAGGCAGTACATTATTGAGTAGCAAGGTATGTGTGGATTTGATTTGAAAGAATTTCTCAAATTCTTTATAGAATCTCTCTATTTCATCCGCTGCAACAGATTTTGATATATTAGCTACAATTATCTTCATAGTTGTCTCAACTTATGTTCAACATGAGCACTGCTAACCTGGGTTTTAATCCCAACTCTTCCACTACTGTGTGTGACCTTGTACAGATCATTCCTCTCATGAGTATTTTATACTGAGTGTTTTCATCAGTAAATTGAAGATGTTGGACTCAATTATTTCTGGAGTTCTTTCCAAATCTTTGACCTAAGTAATATGATAGTTAAAGAAGGAAGTGAGGACAGACAACTTGAATTATGTTTTCCAACAGTTGGATTAAATGAAATTTTCCTAAGGATAATTCTAATAAAGCATATAAGAAACCTCAATACCAGTTCAGGGAAGCTGTTTCTTAATTATTCGAAGTATTTTATTTCAAACTAAATTCAAATTTGTTCAAAAGATCCTTGGCCTATTTTATAAAGCAAGTAAGACAAGCTAAACTGAAATCATGCTGAAGTTGCAAGAACAAGATTCCTAATACTAAATTAAATAATTCTTACAGCATGGACACTGGGGGAAGGAGGAGTAAGAAGCCACACTCCTATCAGTACAGCAGAATATTGAGGAAGAGAATATTCACTAGAAGTATGAAAGTGAATAAAGACAACAATGGCAAATGTGCATAAATTCACACCTAGATTATAGCCTCCATGATAAGCAGTCTAAAATCAAGCTCACCAGCTGAGACAAAGAAGCTGATTTTAAATGGCTGCAAGTTTGAAAGGAAATTTTGACTTAAAAGGACTCATACTAGAAATACACTAAAAGTTGATTAATTTATATAATATTGATAGAAAGTATGGTAGCAGAGTGAAAAAAAATAATAGTTTCTACATTTTAGTTTCTTTCAGTCTTGCTCCTAATAATATTTTTGTTCTGTCTTGATAGAAATGTAATGTAATGGCCTTCCATGATCCCTCTAACCTTCACAGCTAGGGCCACTTAGCTTCTGCTTCATAGATACAGCCACTTCTAGCAGTAGGCAGTGAGATTCAAGACTTTACTGACTTGGCATCAGCTCAACCTTAAGCTGTTTTACTGTAACTTTGTATTCCCTTACCAATTCAAGTAAATGAGCTCTTCCCTTAATCCCACGTGATCAAGTCCCTCATTGTATTCCAGTTACAGAAACTAGAATATATTTCATATTTTGTCTTATTTGCCTGTCTTATTTGCCTTCTTTTGGTTCCTCATCTAGCAACCTAGTTCCTTTAGGGCTTGAGTCTTGATTATTTTTTCCTCCTACTACTTTAATGAGGAAAGTACTACATATGTTATCTCCATTTTAAAAGTGAAGAAACTGACTTAGAAAATTTAAGTGACTTGCCCACAATCATGAATCTATTAATTGTCAGAGATAGGATTTGAATCCAGTCTTCTCAACCCTACATCCAGCACTTTATCCACTATGCCAAGATGCCTCTGTAGTTAGATAGAAATAGCAGACACACCTTGAAGAAGACAAACAATGGACACTTTTTTCTTGCCATATTTACTTTTTCCAATCTGTCTCCCTAATCTTAGACTGTTTATAATTCTTCCATAATGTAGGTCCCACCCAGACTCCAAGTAATATAGTAAATAATTTTTTAAAAAAGATATGTAGTAAACAATTATATCAATCAATCTCCCCATCACCACAAGCTTTTAGACTTCAAGGGACCTAAAGGCCTCTCAAAGACTGCCACCTATCTGCTGCATCTCCTCTGAATTTCCTACAATTTGAACTTCCCTTCAAAACAGTTGGGTAGCACAGCAGACTGGCCTCTGAGTCTGGGAAGCAATCTACTTTTAGGAAGAGCCACATTCAAATTCTGCCTCAGACCTTTTTAGCCATACGACCCTAAGTTAATCATTTTCCCCCTCTGTGGTTCAATTATTTCATATGTAAAATGAGGGGGTTAGACTATTGAGGTACAGGTTAAATTTGATGGTCTTTAGACTCCTTTAAATACATGTTTTCTTGCCCTGACCCTTTGGGTTTTGGTTATTTCCAAAACCACCTATCCTGTAGCTAGCTAACCTAGCTGTGGTTATGCTAATAATAATAATAGCTAATGTTAATGTAGAACTTTACAGAATGTTTTACATATATAATCTCAGTTGATTAAAAAAAACTTAAATTATGACATAAACTGCATAATAATTTTTATGCGAAAAAGCAAAACTGCCTGAATTGAGGCAGAAAAACCACAAACGAAATCTTTAATCTGTCAGTATTACCTAATAAAGCAGCAGTGGCATCTAGTGGCAACTATCTCAAACTGTAGCCATGAATCCTAGGATTGATGTCAAAGTCTCACCAGAGAATGAGACTGAATTCAGTTCCTAAATATTTACAAGTATCTTGAGTCTGCTTCTACCTCTGGCTGGGAGTGAGATCCTCAAAAAAAAGAGTCCCTAAGTGTTTTGGAATTTCTGCCAAGTGAGGTCTTGTGGATTTTTTTTCTCTAAACTTTTTGGAAATTCTTCTTTTAGTTGTTGATGTTTTATTTTTATGTTACAAACAG
The DNA here is from genome assembly GCF_003287225.1 of Phascolarctos cinereus. Lineage (NCBI taxonomy): Eukaryota > Metazoa > Chordata > Mammalia > Diprotodontia > Phascolarctidae > Phascolarctos > Phascolarctos cinereus. The sequence continues at coordinate 203,264,893 of NW_027556098.1, forward strand.
TTACAGATTACTCCTACTTCATGAGAGATCTCTTAAAACAAAGCAAAATACTTAAGTAAAACTAATAATAACAGTGACTTCATTAGAAAGTATATGAAATATGTTACATCTGTAGCAGCCTCACATCTTTATTTTTTATTTGATAGAAATCTATTTTCTCTCCCTCCTAACCTCACCCCACTGAAAACAAAAATAGAAAAGAAAAACTATTTTCTTGTAACACACGCATAATCACACCCTCCATGGGAAACATACATACAAATGTATGTATGTGTGAATATACATGTGAATATGTATATACTTTTCATTCTGCATCCTAAATTTATCACCTCTCTGTAATGGAGAGCATGTTTCATCATTTGTCTTTTGGGACTGTGAATGGTTGATCATAATTCTCACAGCAACCAGTTGTTTGTTTTTACAGTATTGTTGTTACTATATAAATTGTTCTCCTGGTTAGATACATGTCATTCTTCATAGGTTGACAAAAGTTGCCAAAAAATGTTGATTTTTGTAATATTAATGTTATTGTATAAATTATCTTTCTAGTTCTACTTATTTGAAATTTCAAAACTTAGTATTTTCAGTAAAAGTTTAGACACGAAATGTGTGACCTACACCTTCACAGTGACATCTTACTTCTCAGTTTAATCACCACCTCCACAGCCCTTCTTCACCACCTCCACAGCCCTTCTGGAGCAAGTTCATTCTTCAATATTTTTCAATAATTTCTCAGGAATCACAAGAACCAATTTAAAAGTCAAATAATTCATTCTCTTTCTCTGAAGTTTTTTCTATAACAAATTTAGCCTGATGGGATGCCTGTATCTGATGATACTGACAAACCAAGATATTCTCATAGTGTCGATATTTCTTCCCATTTTGTGAAACCTGAGCTATAAGAAATCCATATTGAAAGCTTTTGAATTATTGAAAGTATAATTATCATATAAGCTAGAATGCTCATCCATGCAATGTTTGCTTCCCTTTCTCTTCTTTCTTGCTACCATTTAAACTCTCTCTTCATAGCCCAACCTAGATGGGGACAAATGCTTATGTTCAAACCTTATCGAAAACTGGCATGCAAGGAGGGATAAATCCATATGTCCTATATAATTTATTTGTGTTTACAGATATTACATGAGCCTAAAAATTAGAAACTTTCCAAAGTAGGACTACTTACTAGGTTGCAGACAGAAATTTATGTTCTATCTTTGATTATAGCTAGCATTACTTTAAAACTATTAATTCTTCATTTATCTCCTAATTTGACACAATTCAGTATGCTATAAATATTATAATTTTTTCAGGGCCCTTATCCTTTCCACCACATCCCCATCTCAATTATTTGCTTTGGTTTTCTTCTAAACCAGTATTGGTCTAATCCAATCCAAACCAACAAACTTCTGTTAAGCACCTATGATGCATAAGAGACTATAATAAGTGCTGAGGATCCAAAAACCAAAACGACACAAAACCAATCCTTCCCCTCAAGAAATTTACACTCTACTTGGGGGAACAACATGTAAATATATTATGATAATTTGAGGAGAGAGGAATGGGCACTAACAACTAAAGGGAAGAAGAAAGGCTTCCCATGGGAAACACATGAGCCAAGATCTAAAGGAAGCTAGTGACTCAAAGAGGCAGTGGAGAGGAGAGAGCAAGTATATTCCAGGTACTAGAAACAGCGTGTACAAAGAAATGGAGGTAGGAGATGGAATGCATAGTTCTTGACTGGAAGTTAGAATGTATGGAGGTGAGTAATAGTCAATAAGTAAATTTGGAAAGGCTGTCTGAAGCCAGAGCACGTAGGGCTCTAAATGCCAAGCTAACAACAACAGCAAGGAGTTTATATGTTATACAAAGACAATAGGAACCCATAAACATCTCCAGGACAAGGGAAAGACATGGTCAGACTTGTGTTTTTACAAGATTAGTTTAATAATATAATGGGTTAGAGAAAAGAGAGAGAGTGTGGAAGAAGGGAGTCCAAATTAAGAGACTATGTCAATATTACAGGGAGAACTGATAAAGGCCTAAAGTAGAATGGTGGCCATATTTATAAAGGTAAGGGAATAAATGTGAAAGATACTGTGGAAGTAGGATTAATAAAACCTAGCAACTTATCAGATACGGCAGGGAGTGGGAAGAAGGGACAGGGAACATGAAAAGGAAAGGAAAAGGAGAGCAAAGACATAAGAATTACTCTAAGGTTACAAACCTAGATTGATGTAAGAGTGGTGGTACCTTCAAAATAAATAGGAAAGTTCAGAAGAGAGGTGGTTTGGGGAAGAAAGATAAAGAATTATATTTTAGACACATTAAGTTTGAGATGCCTATGAGACATACAGGGCAGCTAGGTGGCACGGTAGATAGAGTTCTGGGCCTGGAGTGAGAAAAACCTGAGTTCAAATTCGGCCTGGGACACCCACTAGCTGTGTGATCCTGGGCAAGTCACTTAACCCTGTTTGCCTCAGTTTCCTCATCTGGAGAAGGAAAAGGAAAATCCCTCCAACGTCTTTGCCAAGAAAACTCCGAATGGGGTCACAAAGAGCCAGACATGATTGAAAATGACTGAACAACAACAAAAATGAGACGTACAGTTCTGAGTGTCTAATACGTAGTTGGTGATATATAGGAATGAAGGAGTGAAGAAGCATTGATACAGCACCTACTATGTGCCAGGCATTGTGCTAAGCATTGTTTACAAATATTACGTCATTTGATCCTCACAACAACTCTGTGAGGTAAATATTATTCTCCCCATTTTACATTTGAGTAAACTGAGGCAACAAGCGTTTAAGTGACTTGCCCAGAGTACCATAGCTAGCAAGTGTCTGAGGCCAGAACTGAACAAAGTCTTCCTGACTCCAGGCCCAATGCCCTATCCACTGCATTACCTATTGCCTATGTGACTGTAGCTCAGAAAGGAAACTCAGGCTAGATATATAGATGTGGGAGTTATCAAAATACAGATGATAATGAAATCCCTGGGAGCTTATAAGATCACCAAGATAGTGTTCAAAGTCTCACCTAAGGCTCTAAAACCTTCATATGTTTCATATGTGGCCTTTGAAGAAAAGGTTAAGAATAAAATGTCAGTATGAAATACATTGAATAAAGATAAACACGAGGCCTGAAATAATATAACACCAAAGAGATGTGTATGTGCTAAGTAGCAGTAATAACCTAAGCACTAACATTTTGAGAAATATTACAGTAGCCCTTTGTTAATAACACAGTTTAATTCTCCCTACAACCCTTGGTCACACTGATAACCTTTGTTTTACAGGATACAGATCACTTCGTAGATGTCCTTAGGCATAGGCTGTGCCTGTGGCTTATTGGCATGTTTCATTTAAAATCTCTTCTGCCTTTCCATCAAGCAATACGTGACAGGGCGCAGCAAAATGTAGCCCTAAGTCTGACTATTTGATTAGTACACTGAACCCGTAAGGGGTCCCTATACCCTATGAGCTATTAGGTATCTGAAAGGAGATTAAAGCAAATTTAGACAATCTCAAAGACAAAGTCTCTGGAGAAATAGAATTTGCCTGACTGTTTCCAGTCATTTCCCTAAGTAAAAAAGTAGACATTCAGGGTGCCCATCATTTAACCAATTCAGCTTAAAGTTGTTGAGTTTTTTTTTAATTAAATTAAATACTTGCTACTTTGAGAATTTAAGCCATTCGCATCAATGTTTAATGCTCTCTTTTGGTTGCCTTGATAAGGAAGCACAGTGTTGAATAAGTTAATGTAGAATTACAGCAATATGCTTGTCTCTGATACAAATGTGGATATTTGTTACGTGGCCAAGTGTTTTGGCAGCACTCACGGTACATCTGAGCAAGTCGGTTCTGAGGAGTCAGCCTGAACCTCAACCCTCTCCTTTAAGCGCCCCCTCCTTCAGGGAAAACAAAATCGTAGACAGGAGTTAGTCACTTCCAGGAAGCAGGGCACCAGTTTGTCAAGTACATGACCATCAGTCTCAGAACCGTTTGTAAGGAAACAAAGAGATCACTCTAGATTTTTGTGCTGTTAAACTTATAAAATCTCGTAAAGAATCCTCCTGATCAGGTATTCAGTTATCTCTCAATTTGTGGGATGCCTCTGTTCAATTTAAGTTAAATTCAAAACATTTATTACATGCCAATTATGTGCAAAGCATGGTGCTAAGTGACAGGACACAAGAATAACAACAACAACAAAATGCAAGTCCCTTCTTTCAAGGAGTTTACATTCTCCTAGGGAAGATATGTCATAGGAACAGCTAAGTAAATATGTATTATACAGCAGAAATAAGGAAAAGTCTGATTGTTAGGTAGAACTTGAGCTGAACCTTAACAAGAGCAAGGGAGGTACAGAAAGGAGCACAAATGGAGCAATTTGTTATTACCTTGGTAAACTGATATTGATACAGATATATAGTTATAGATGTTACCTGACCGTAACAGCCTCCGGCAAGACACTGGCTTGCCACATAGACCTTGGTATTTGTAGTTCTCAGCTTGGAAAGATAGGAAACTAATGGAGATCAGATTTCACATGGGAAGTTGGAAGTTTTTCATGTAGCAAGTATAGCCAGAAACTTTGAGAAGAAAAAGAAGAAATAGCAGTTGTACCATGGCAGCAGCATGACTATGGCAGCCTGTATCTGTGATATTTGCAGTTCCCTTCAGAACTATGAGAAATGACTTCCAAGTGGAAAAGAAGAGAGGTGTGGCACTGGGTTTTTATCACTGGCTCTTCTTACTCCACTAGTAGGAGCACTGAGAGAAAACCAGACACATTGAATGGAGGTCTCCAACCTTCTCCTGCTTACTTACTCTTAATTGTGTTTGGATTTTTTTATGTTTTTAAAGAATACATTTGCCAGATTTTATTTTATTTCTCATAAATACCCAGGGTTTATCTTGTCCTTATGTTGCTTTGTGTCCCTCTGTTTGCATAATAAGGACATAGGAGAGCTCTTGGAACCCCCTAGAAGAGAGGGACCTCTCCTAGAAGAGGGCTGGAAACTCAACCCCCAGGCCAATGTTAGAAAATTTTGCTCTCTAATTGGGGTCATAGCATAAGCTATTTCAGAACCACAAGCAGAATTACCATGAATGTGAGCCTTATTTTTAAAATCTATTCCATAGACATGAGGCTAAGAGTAACTATATGTAACTTAGATGACTGATAGATAGATAGAAAATTGATAGAAAGATAATAGACAGATAGATCTTTTAAAAACTCCCTGTACATGGCAGTTCATTTGCTTTATAGTCCTCTTGTCTGCTGTTCTCTATATCTTGAAATGTTTGTGATTCTTGAATTCATAAAAGAAAGGGGTGGGGGGAGAGAGAGAGAGAGGAAGAACTGGTGAGATGATTTACACAATATCGGAGTGTGGGGGAAGGGGGAGGAGTGGAGCAGACTAAGCAGGTGATTGATGGGTTAGTGCCTCAGTTGCAAGATATCCTTGGCTCCCAGTCAGGACCAAAGATCCATCATCTACCTTCCACTGCTTCCACTCCCTTTCCACTTCTTGCTCAGGGAATTATAATCAAATGAACATTATCATTAGTATTGTTGTCCCATGGACAATCTTTGGTCTTATTGCTCCACTTGGAATTCCTGAGCAGAAACTCCTTTCCCTAGACACAAAGTACAGCACTTCATGACCATCCATCTCAGCCTCATCCTTCCCGTGCTCCAAAGGACTTGACTGTACTCTTCCATTGTGCCCCCTGGAACATCCCTTCTATTGTGAACAAACTGTCCTTCATAACAGAAATATGTCTTCCTCCTGGGAAGTTACTTTGCAAATATTTCGGTTTTGATTTCCTACATATATGTTGTTTCCAGACAATAACTCTTCTTTGACATCAATGACTGTTTCCTTTTATGTGTGTTCCCAGCATCCAGCACAATTCCCAGGACACAGTAGATGCTTTATATATGCTTGTTGAATTTAACTGAACTGAACTGAATTGAAGAAACAGAAGTGAGGAGGGCAAGTATTCTAGGCATGGAAACACAGGCACAGAAGCTGGATAAGGAATCCCAAGTAAGCCAGTTTTGTTGGCCTTATGAGTGCATGAGGTAGAGTAATGTGATATCAAGCATAGGTTAGATTCAAATTGGAAAAGGCTTTAAATGCTTTTGAAGTTCATGAATGACTGAATGAGGAAATTTAGTCACTTCTTTTTAAAGTGTGAAACTATTGAGTACCTTTGCCCCTTTTGAAAGCAATACTTTTAGACCAGAGATATTATCACTAGTGCAAATTAAAATGAACTAGTCCAACTCCATTTTCAAGATGTGATGAGCTTGCCAAGGATTTTATTTTCCCCTGTGTACAGCATTGCCCTGCTAATTTGGCATGTTATGAATGTTTTGCATCATGGAATAAAAGCAAGAAAACTGACTTGAAATCGGAATACATCAGTTCAAACCCTGGCACTGCCACCTATATCCATGTGACCTTGGGCAAACCAGTTACCCTCTCTGTGCTTCAGTTTCATTGTGGGTAAAATGAAGGGGTTAGACTGCATGAACTTTGAGTTCCCTTCCAGCTATAAATCTATGATACTCTGATGTTATGATCCCTCTAAACACATAGGATTATCCCCAATTGAAAAATGGTCAAAGAATATGAGCAGGCAGTTTTCAGAAGAGGAAATCCAAGCTATAAATAGCCATATTTAAAAAAAAAAAGATGCAAATCACTAATGATTAGAGGAATGCAAATTAAAGGAACACATATTCTTTGCACCCTTCAGCTGGGTAAAGATGATAAAAATGGAAAATGACAAATGTTGGAGGTACATGGGAAAACAGGTAATTTAATATGTTATTGGTGGATCTGTAAATTGATCTGGCCATTCTGGAAAGAAATTTGGAACTATTCCTAAAATTCTGCTAAGTAATAGTACTATAAAATCTACCAACACCCCCCATACCTCCACCAAAGATATCAAAGAAAGAGAAGGGTCAATTTGTATAAAAAAAAAAAACTTGTAGCAGTTCTTTCTGTGATGGCAAACAAATGTAAACTAAGAGGGTGGGGCAACAATTGGAGAATGCTTGACCAAATGATAGTATATGAATATAATGTAATACTATTACTCTGTAAGAAATGATAAAGATGATTTCAGTGAAACCCGAGATTTGTGTGATACAGAATTAAATGATCAGGTGAACAATTTATACAATAACAATAATATTGTAAAGACAAAAATAAAAAATCTTGAAATACTTAAGTACTCTGAACAAAGCAATGACTGATCATAATTCCAGAAGACCATAATGAAACATGCTATCCACTTCCCAGCAGAGAAACGATTGACTCAGGGTACAGATTGAGAAATATACTTTTTTGGACGTGGCTAATAAAGGAATTCATTTTATTTAACTATACCTATTTATTGTATGGATTTTCTATACAATAAGAGGTAAGGAGTGAAGAAAACAGGCGTTTGTTATAAAAATTAAATTAAAAATAAAACACATAGATTTTCAATGGTGTAAATAATAACAGTTGACATTTGCATAGCACTTTACAAACATTGCCCCATTTGTTTGTCATAACCACCCAATGTGGTAAGTACTACAGGTATTATTATCCTTGTTTTACAGATGAGGAAACAAGGCTCAGAGAAATAAAGTGACTTGCCTGTGGTCACACAACTATTAAGCCTAGAGGTAGGCCTAGAGGCAACTCAGGTCTCTTTGGGCACCAGATCCAGCCTTCCTTCTACTATACCACACTGTCACTTCATTCTTCAAATCCAGAATTTCTAAGTCCACCTATCACAACTTCTAGTTCTGAACAATAATTTCTGCATCACAGTGTAAGACGAATGTGTTGTGAAGCCCTTTTCACATTTTCTACTTCTCATCACAAGGTGAATACTGGATTACATTGAAGTCTAGAAATTATTTGATATTGAATCCTGCCTGAAGGAGGTTATCAAAGTTGTAGGTCAATGGCCTAATCTAATGTGACAAACATATCTTAATAGCCATGGACTACCTCCTAACTAAAGGTTAATCTTCACTCAGATGCCTATAATTAAGAGTTGCCTAAAACAGGAAGACATTATCAAAAATAAAAGAGATTAAAATGTTTGGAGCAAATTATTACATTTAATAACCATACAAGCTTAAAAATCACTGTTAGGTTATGGCATATGAAATCATGTTAAAAACATAATATATTTGAAATACTATTCTTCAGAAAAAAATTCATAAAGCTTTAAAGATAATTTTTATGACTAATCACAACTTCCTTATGAGGTAGCTATTATTAATCATTGTTCTTATTCACCAGGGAAATGGACCAGACAGGTCAAATCCACAGGCACACTTTCCACTATGTAGTTTTTCAAGCTATGTAGTTTTTCATAAAATGAGACTGAAAAGTTTTAGTTCTTTTTGTGTTTCATCTCCTTTTGTTCTCTTTTCTAACTGAACACATAGACATTTCCAGGCACAAATCTACAAGTACTGTAAATGCCCCACTTCAGTGGCTCAACCCTCTTAGTCCTTGTATATATTCATTTAAAGTTGTTTTGGATCTCTGTGTGTGGTTTCATCATCTGTGTTGCTATAAATCTTACCTATTGTTCTATCTAGCGACTGCTAACAATCTGAAAATAATAAAGGGTTCCATTTTTTCTGTAATTTTCTATGGTCCCTATTGCAAAGCTCTGGATCCAGTGGTGACTATGAATTATTGTGAGTGTCTGAAGTTTCAAGGATTTAATGAATTTGGAACTTCTACTCATTTTTAATGACTTTTATAAAGGGGTAAAGGGGAGGATTCACAGTTTGCCCCATGTCATAAGATCTGCCACTTTGACAATGGAGCTTTGAGTAAGCTTTGATACTACAGTCCAATCTATTTATTTACCTAGGCCATAATTTCACAAGCACATGCTTTGTCACTTGTATATCTATAGGTTAATTTCTATCTATCTGAAGATAAATCGCCCATTCATATTTTGTTATATGTTTACCTTGAGTAGCTGGAATCTCCACAAAATCCCCACTCCAGTGCTCTACTGTGGCATGGAGGTAACCATGGGTTCTTGTATATTCTCCTGTCACTCACTTTCTGATTCCATCCCCTCTGATGGAGATTTCCCTGGTGGCTGGATCTCAAAGTGTATCAGCCTTCTCCTACTCTGGGCAACTCCTGCTCACCACATATGTCTCTTTCCCAAGTAACTTCTGGGGGGCAAAACTGGCTCCAGCTGGATGTTAGGTTCTTTTCTTGAGTCTTAGCAGAGTCCCCCATAGCTACTGTCCTACTGCAGCTTCCTCTGTTCCTTGGATTTGGGGCTGAACTCTTTTGTAATATAGATAGAACTCTATGAGATCCTTTCCCAACTAAGACAACCATATATTGTGGGGAGGGGAAAATAGAGTTGAGCAAAAGCCCTCAGTCACTTTGTGAAGCCCCACTGTCCTGTCTATATTTGGGGATGGAGAGGGAAGGATTGCTGAGTCTGTGTGTGTTAGGGATTGAGGATTAGCCTTCTCTGATGTTAGTTTACTGAGTTATTACCTCACTGGGGCTCTTGGTGTCCTAAACAATGAAGGTTGAAATTGTTTTTCTCTTGTGCATATTTCATATAGTTGAGAGATTTAGGAGGTTGTGAAGATTAGAGAAAATGTCTAGTCCTCCATCTTTTTTGTCATGTGACCCAGATGGTGGACTCTTAAAGACCTTGCCAGTGAAATACAATCACTGGAAGGTTCTACCATGCTGGAAAAAAAGTATCTGCTACTTGAGGACCACTCAGGACAGAGAGACTCCATGTGGCAAGTCCTTAGCCATGGAATTGATGAAATAAATAAAAAGTACAAAGTGGACTTCATTTTTATATGTCTTCTTCTGCACCACAGTAATGGGATGGGAAGGCTGTCAGTGTGTTCAGCACAAGTCCCTTTGCTAATGATCCCTCTAGCTGCATTCCCTACCAAGGTTTAACTGAGAGAAAGCAATTACCATAAGAGGAGAACAAAATAGCCCAGAAAGTACTTTGGTCAGCAAACACTTGACCTCCTTGCCAAGCAGAGAGGCATGGTAACCAATGAACATACCAGTTAATAACAGAAAATGTATTTGCTAAACAATATAAAGAGCATTAGAAAATTACAATTGGTATTGCCATATACACACAAAAACAGTGAAACAGTAAAAGGGAAAATAAGTCTACAGAAAGCTTGGCATGATATTCAACTGAACTAAATCATACTAAATGTATTTATAGATGAAATGAAAGGAGAGCAATAAACCTGAGAGTGAAACAAACCAGTCAGCATTGCTATAGAAAGCTTTTTTCATCATCACTAGAAACAGAACCAGCACATTTGGAATCACTTCAATCCTCAATGTGCTGCATGAGAAAATGAAAATGGCAGTAAAGAAGATGAAGTTGGGATGAGCAACAGAATCAGACTAAGTACACACAGAAGAAATATTGAAAGCAATGCATTTAATCATAATGAGTTATTGATTTTCAAAGTAACTGAGGGAGTACCAACTAATTAGGAAAAAGTCATATATAATAGTATTAGCAGAAAAAAAGAGTCAACTGAAAAGACCTCAATTAAGTGCTACCCACATGACAACTTTCTCATCTTTATGAAAAAATTAAGAATGACCTACAAATATTATGAAATACATCTTTGATGAAAATATGAGAAAAGAACAGGCAGGTTTTCACAAATTATGCAGAGTGTTGCATGAACATGGAATAGCATTCCCTATGGATTGTTGTCACGGACACCTGCGTCCACAACTGTTTATTTTCCAGTCAAGTATGAGAGAGAGAGAGAGAAAGACACGCGGGCCAGGTGGGAGGTGTAGAGAACAGACTCTGTTTATTAATCTGAGGGTTAGGGTTTTTATACCTCATTCATGAGAACAGAACCCAGAGTAGCAAAGGCAAAAGTATCAACAATTATTTTTCTCATAGGAACAGCAACCGGGGGAGTCCCTCCTGAACCGTCTCCTTGCTTCCTGGTTATCTTCAAGGTCCTTCTGTTCTCAAGAGAGAGACAGAGTAAGAGGGGGTTGGAGAGCCTATGTATCTGACTTGGGCAGCCCTGAGACAAAGGACAGTCAACAGGTAAAACCTGGCATGGCCTAAATCCTCAGACTTGTCAGAACAAGCCCTCTACAGATTGTGAGGTCCCCTAGATAGTCCTCCATGTGTATGACATTCAGTTAATTTCATAAGACCCCAGAATACAATGGAACTTTCTCAAGAAGGTCTAATACCACTGAAAAGAAATAGATCTAAAATCTACAGAGTAAAACATGAATAAATGAAGTGTGACTAATGAGATGGCCCATTAGTACATAGATCTTGTATAGGTACTAAGAAACTGGACCCAGAATTAAAGAAGAGGATTTGAAATGTGTGCAGCATTCAGGGGCATTCCATACTGTTTCCTGACTCCCAGAAGAGCTGAAAACTTTTTAGTATCAACATTCTTCCTATATGGGCCATAAATCATGAAGACCACAATCCCCAAAGACTCAAAATTACAGGTGATTCAGAAGTCAATGGAGTGATTCCTGGTGGGTACAAGTGGTCTGGAGGATATTATCAATGATAGTGTGTTCAAGTGGTAAAAAGATACAGCACTTTAAGATCTATGTCAGGCAAGAATATATGATTGGAAAAAAAGATGTGAGAAAGTCATATAATGAATAATGGATAGCCTAGGTGTTATATTACTACAAAGCTTTAAGAGGGTCAACTAACTGGAGCTTCACTCCAGAGCACTGAGATATGGAAAGTATAAGATTTTTGCACCTCCACTCACTCAGCAGCATAGAAACACTTAGTAACCAACTAAAGAGCCTAGAACCTAGTTAACAAGAAATATTCATTGAAGTAGGAATATCATCATTAATTATATCAATCTGCGAGTCATAATAACAGTTCACCACCACCACCATCCCTTTGCCCTCATCTGAATTTTGTCCCAATTTCTTCCTATATTTTTCCCATAATAAATTACAAAATTGGCTTGAGGGTATATAAAGTGCTGCTTTTCCCAGGCACTTAAATAGCTATTTGTGGCGGGGGGGGGGGTAATCCATAAAGATCTGACAAAATCTAGATCAGGAGGTTCTTGAACTTTTAAATATATATATTCAATAATTATATTTCAATATAGTTGGTTTGCTTTGTAATCCCATTATTTTATTTAATGCATTTAAAAACATTATTCTGATGAGTTCATAGGCTTCTAAAAATTGCCAAAATGGTCCATGACACAAATAAGGTTAAGAACCTTTGCTCAGGGTAGCTAGGTAGTACAGTGGATAGAGCACCAATTCTGGAGTCAGAAGGACCTGAGTTCAAATCCAACCTTAGACACTTGACACTTACTAGCTATGTGACCCTGGGCAAGTCACTTAACTCCATTGCCTAGCCCCCCCTCCCAAAAAAAAAAAGCAACCTCTGCTCTATGGAGGATTTGTAAGAGGACAAGGAAGAGATACAACACCCAAGATGTGAAGGAATAAACAGGCTTAAATCTATGTCACTGAAGAAAGCATGTACACCCATGGGATTATAGATCCATTGAAGAAATTAGAGCAAATCAACATAAATCCTTGTAATATGTGTCCAACCTATGTTGCATATTAAAGAGGTCTATTACATCAATGTGCAAGAAGGCGAAGTATTTTTATTTATATACTTGTTTAGTTTAAAGAGTCTATAATTTTCATCATCATCACCATAGCTTATATTTATATAGCACTTTAAGACCTATAAAGCACTTTACCTTATTTGATTCTCAGAACAATTATGTAAGACAAGTGGTATTGTTATTCCCATTGGAAAATAGAGGCTAAGCACTTAAATGTGTGCCCCAGTGATACACAGGATTTGGGGTAGAATTTGAACCCAGATCTTTTATACCACATTACCTTTCAGTGTTATAAACACTAATCAAAATGGTTGTGTCTCAGTTGAGGACTGACATGAACAAATTCAAAAGAGAATAATTCCTTAGAAAGATCTATAGTGATTAACAGAAATGCGAGCATATTTTAAAGGACTAACAGCAAAATAAAATAGACCTGAAAATGTTCCACAGTCTATAAGTGAAGTTAAGCATCTTTTCCTGTTCTGTACTTTATATATTCTTATCAAAGGAAGAGGTGAAGTATTTCTTTAACAAATGACTCATATTCAAAAATACCATTAGATTTATGTCTTGACTAAGAGGAAGACACTTGAATCTTCTACAGTTAGACTTACCAAGGACTTCCATCATATGGCCATTTCTGCTACAAGGTGTCTACACGCTAGCTTTCAACTCTGCTATAGAGATAATAAACAGCCCTATATAACTGCCTCCTCACCACAGGAAGAAAATGACTGAGCTGCCAATATTTTCTCAGATGGGATGAATATTTAAGCCAGCTGTGCTGAACACAATGTCTAGTAAGTCTGGAACTGTTGACCTTTTTCAAATGTACCCATCGGCCACAGTAGAACTATTTTCTATTTTAGCAGCAAAAATTGACAGAAGAATAGATTTATGCTATGATACTACTTAGTTTTATAACTTTTGGGGGAAAACTGATTCCACAGTATTTTAGCTCTCCTATTTGTCATCTGATTCCATCAAATATAATGTTCTATCAAATCTTCTTGATAGCCTAGTGCTCTGTTTTTACTAGACTTTGATTTTTAAGGTGATACTAGTTATAAATTGGGAGAAAAAAAACTGGGTATCAGCAGAAAATAGAGATTTAAGAACTGAAAATACCATGAACAATTTTTTTTCCTTAAAGGAAGACTTTCTTATAATCAGCATGAGATCAGGATGCCCACAAATACTCATAGGCATGATTCTACCTCTGCTATTTGCAAAATAGTACGAATGCAAGAGAAGGCAATGCTTTCAGTAATATATGCCTGGCCCTTGATGCAGATTTTGCCTATTCCAGGTTATCTATTTCTCCATCTCTATGACCCACCCCCTGTACCACAAGTGAGCATTTGTTCTAGTCCACAGAGTCTTCCTGCCTGAACATGGTCCCTAATATCTGGAGATTGGGCAAAAGTGAATCTGATAAGAAGATAAAGTAGGTTGTCTTTTCCTATAAGCCAGCACTCATTCCAGAATTCCTTGCCATATTTTCATTACAGTGAACCCAATAATTCTCAGAGCCTACTATGAAATAATAATATGCCCACAGATTTCTCTAGAACGAGATCTCATAGATTGTTGGGGGCCACACAATGACAACAGCCACCCCCAGTGACTGATGAGGATGGAAGAGGTGCTACAAGATTGGAGACATGCAAGCACTGTCATAATTTCCAAAAAGAAAAGAAAGTCTGCAAATTACAGTTAAATAAGCTTGAATTAATTCCTTGTGAAATTCTATATTAAAGGAGTGGGCTTAGAGCTACTAGAAATAGAAGAAGTGATCACAAAAAACCAGCATAGATTAAGAACAAACATTAGATTAATTTTATTTCCATTTTTAACAATAACTAGATTTCAGCAAGACCCTTGAAAAAGTTTCTCATATCCTGGTGACCAAGATTTTGTAATAAGAACTAGATTATAATAAAATTAAACAGATTTGGAGTTGCTGAATGATTAAATGGCACTGTCAGGGGTCTCTAGTGGAATACTCCAGGACTCTGTCCTTTGAACTTCTCTATTCAACATTTTTATCAAAGACTTTTGATGAAAAGAAAAATGATAACTGAATGGAGTTCAAAGGTCAGAAAAGTCTGAGCATGTTTATGGAAAGACAGGAATTACCAATGTCAAGGAAAAAAAGATGTGAGAGACTACTAGAGCAAAGTACTGGAGGAAGGAGACAGAAGAGAATGAATAATAGGTACAAATAGGAGGGGTTATAGCCTTCCCAAGTAATAGGGATGTTTCTTCTTTTGGGACTGGAGCAAGGGATAAAAGATGCTAATGTTGCTGAGAAAGTTTGAGAAGTAGAAGAGGGGAGCTAAAGTATGGCTTCAGTATACTTCTGTATACACCTTAAAAATCAATCTCTTCAATGAAGTAGAATGCTAGGTTATCAATCAAACAAACATTTCTCGATCACCTCCTATGTACTGGCAATTATGGTAGGAGACATTCCCTATTCTAATGGAGTTTATGTTCTACTGGCAGAATACAACATATACACATAGAATATATGCAAAATTAACACACAGTAGCTAGGTGTGGAACAAACAACTGAAAGAATCAGGAGGTGAAAGATGAACTTAGCCTTGAGGGGACCTGGGTATTCCAAGAGGCAGAGGTGACAAGAGAGAGCATTCTATCAGACAACAGGGCTCTCCAGCAAGGGTTTGGAGGAAGATGATAGAATATTATGGATGGGGGGCAGCGAGTAGACTATAAAAAGAAAATGGTAAGTAATCTACCTGGAACTATGGGCTGGAATAAGATTGTGAAGGAGATAGATGCAAGAGACATTGACCAAATAGAATCAATAAGTCTTGCCAAATGATTGGATATGGAAGGTAAGAGAAAATGAGGAACCAAGCATGACTTATAGGCTACAAATCTGGGTGACTAGAAGAATGGCAGTGCCAGAGAAGTTAGGAAAAGAGCCATGTTTAGAGGGAAAAAATATTGAGTTCTGTTTTGAACATGTTGAATTTTTTGTACTTATGGGAAATCCAGAGGGATATGTCAAGCAAGCAATTGTAGATGTGGGACTGGAGGGCAGGAGAGAGATAAGAGCCGGATCCATACACCTGGGAGTCATGTGCATAAAGATGATAGTTCAATCCAGGGGATCAGATAAGATCCTTGAGAGTGTGTGTGTAGTCCAAAAGGAGCAGGTTAGCATAAAAACCCCAGGAACGAGTCCTAGGATACACCTACAGATAAGGAGTAGGATATGAATGATGATTATGCAAAAGAAACCAAAAAGGATTGGTCTAAAGGTAGGAAGAGAAGTATAACACAAATACAACCATGAAAACCCAAGGAAAGAAGACCCAGAAGAAAGAATAGTTAGTAGAGTCAAAGCCAAGAAAGATGAGTACTGAGAAAAGATGAATGGATTTAGCGATAAAGAGGTCATTGGTGACCTTGAAGAAATGAGTTTCAGTCAACTATTGAGGAGAGAAGAAAACCATATTGCAAAAGGTTGAGAATAAGTGAAAGGGTAAGAAAGCAAAGCCAAAGAATGTGAACATCTGGCTATGGAAGAAAGAAGAGTTATAGCATGATAACTTAAGAGCATGGTGTGAGTGTAAGCAGTAATAGTAAGGCTGATGGTAAGAGGGAAGAAGATAAAATTTTAAATAACTTCTGTGAAGAATAAGATAAGCAATTGATCACAGTAGAGTAGAAGGATTATTAAGCAATTAACAGTCCTGAGTTTATGTATCATGAATTTGCAATGGGTTGAATCAGTTAAATTTCATGACTCTTCACCAACTTTTAGCAGCTATTGGCACTACAGCAGAAAAATCAGTAGGCAGTAATCATTGAGAGATGAACATTCACAGGTCAAAAAACAGCAAAAGTTCAGGGATGCAGGAATTCTGGTGTGTTAGAGAATGAAACAGTAGAGTGATCAACAACAGGATCAATCAGAATGAACAATTATACTAAATAATTTCTGAGGTCCCCCTATTTCTAACATTCTATGATTCTAACATTTTAATCTCGAACCATCTAGTCTCAGATGCAGGGGAGAGAGAGCTGGACTTAGAGTCAGGAAGACCTGAGTTCAAATCTAGCCTTAGACACTTAGTGGGTGACCTTGGGCAAGTTACTTAGCCTCAGCTGTCTCAGTTTCCTCAACTATAAAATAAGGACAATAACAACACTACTTCCCAAGGTTGTAGTGAGGATCAAATAAGAATATTTGTAAAGCACTTAGCACAGTGTGTGGTACAAAGCAGGCATTTAAAAAATGCTTATTTATTCATCTTCCTTCCTTCCTTTCTTTATTCTTTTTTTTTCTATACTAACAGTCCTACATGATAGGCTGACTAGTCTGCTATAAACAAGGATACTCTTGATCCCTTGAGAAAGATTTATTTTATTCTTTGTCCTTTTTTAATTATCAAGATCCTATTTTACATCAACTCTACAAAAAAAGTGGCTAACAATATTGCAATACCTCTCCCCACTTTGTTAAGTGCAACAGGATGCATAAGACTACTTTTTCTAGTATATTGGAATACTTTATTTTGTTTGTTGTTCTTTAATTTCCCTTTAACTCTTTCTCCCAACACTTTAGTCTGGATGTTCAGACATAGGTTACACATAATTTGCTCTAGGTATCTTAGTCTAGCTGATCTTCCTAAAAACAGAGGAAAAAAAATCATTAAAAGTCCCTTCCTTTGCACAGTCATTCATCAGCTGGTGGTTTGGCACATACAAAATGGGAAATAGCATACAGTTTCTTTATCTGATCTTCATTGCTTCTTTCTATTTTAAGTCAGAGAAAATTTTAGGAGTTGGGAGAGCAGGGTTAGAATCCATTCAGCATGCCATAAATTCAGCAAGACACAAAACCACAGAGGCAGGCTTCTAAAATCTGTGGAGCTTATATATAACTAAGGTTATATCTTCTTCCATCCTTAGTTCTTTAGGTTAGCAATAAACTGTATTAAATTAGAATGGCAATAATCTTTATTGATTTATTTTTCTAGCCATGACAGAGATGTGAATGCATACTCTGAAAGAAATGAAAACGAAATATGGAGTAAAGTGGAAACAATGTACAGAAAAAAAAAGCAAAATCCCTCAGGTCCTTATTTAGTATATTGAAGCAGCAATTTATCAAGAATAAGGTGACTTCTTGGCACAGGCCAAATCTCAGGTGCCCTGTAGAGAGGACAGATGGGATATATGGTCACTTTAATTAGTACCCTAAATCATATTCCTTAGTAGATTGTCTTTGTTGAGTTGCTGCAGCATAAAAGGAGAGTTGTTCCCAAAAAGTTGCTATCCCAAAGATATCAATGGAGAATAGCAAAAGTATATAGCCCTTGTGGACAGCAAACAACATGCAGCAGAATGAACACTCTGCTCACAGACCCTAAGCCACCCAGAATTCAAACTTATATAGTTTTTTAAACAAAGAGCTGTCAATCAATATTATGTTAAAGCCCTTTAATATAAGGGCATGAGTTGGGGAGGAGAGGACAATTGCAGGGTTTGCCATGAATTCATTGAAAAAGAAAGAGGAGTGTTCTGGTGGTTGGTAGATCACAGTTACCAAAACTTTGGGTTATAGATATGAACCCTTTATAAATGCATCTTCATTTATTCAGTCAGAAAAAAAAAATGTATTACAGGTAAGTTTTGATGGGGCCCTGGAGTTTGTTAACGGTGCTGCCCAGGAATATATGGAAAGTTTTAGAAAGCCAGGACACCTGAGGACACTGGGCTCAGGATAGGCGTGAAAATTAATAGAGGAGAAGATTAAGAAATGAGGGTAGAGGTGACAGAAAACCAACTCTGCTTACTTCATAATTTTGTAAAACATCTACTGCAGGAATAATTGATGAGCTACAAAAAATAAGGTTTGACTTTAAAAAACCTTAATACCATATTTCATTCGTTTTTTTTTCTTTCTAACAAGTTAAAGACACTCTCCCAGGTATATTTCCACCTACCATCATAATATCTCTGTTATGGCAGGTCTCTAATTTGATGTAAAATGATACAAAGAGATTAAATTTATCCAAGTTCATATTTGGCTAATGGTTATTTCTGGGATTAGAACCCACCAAAGTCTCTTTAATTCTTTCCAAGTGTTCCTTTTTCTGCTAAATTAGTGATCACAAACTTTTTGGCCTTCAGGATGTCAGGGATTGGCATAACTATGGAGAAGTACAATATACAACTGTAGGACAGGAAGAGCAGAGTAAGAAGAGTGAAGTAGCCTTAATGAAAACCTATTCACTTCCCCACAACTAATTTCTTCAGTTATTCCCAGACCTCTTTCAGTCTAGCCACACTGGCATCATATTGGAGCATAGAATAGAAGCAGAATCATAGCATGAGACCAGGAGCCACAGCCAATTATTTGAATCTCTGTGGACTAAAGTCAGAACATGTAAACAATGTATCAAATACAACTTCCTCCAATGCCAAGATTTTAAAATCCAATTACATTTTGAACTTCTTTTGCACTTATGGGACTTATCACTATTACTTCAGATGGCTTGAGTCCAATTTCTAGTAACTGATGGGCAAATGACCAAACAAAAAATGAAAGAAAAAGAAAATCAAACATTATAAAAAAGCTCCCTAAAGTAAAGATGTATATCTGAAACTTATCTAACATCTCACCATTCTTCTTATTGCCTAGAAATTCTACCAATGATAGACAATGTTTCTTCAAAATTATTTAATATTGTGTCTTTAGGGTTTTTTATTTCTAATTTTATTTCACCTAAATTCAGATAAAAGCAGTTTTTGATCTAAATTTCCCATGATAACACCTTTCCTTTGTTTTATTTTAGTTCATAGCTTATCTCTTCTGATATCTCTTAATGAGATATGGGATCTTAAAGGCTATGCCAGAACGCCCCAAGTTCTGACAGGTCCTGCTAACATGGAAAAGGTTTGACTCTGAGTCTGAGGATGGATCCTTGATGATCTATTGTCTGAGAACCAGCCTAGCTAAGTGTGGAGAAGCTCATCACCAGAAGGCTGGCCCTGAGGTGATGAGTGTTTTGGCCAGGCAATTCATGAAAACCATCTAGTAAGACATAGAGAGATTCCAATCTGCATCAGTGTACTAAAGAAAGTGTTATATTTTTTGAGCAGCGGATCTTATTTTCACAAATGAACATTACTCTTATTATCATAATAATACAGTTTGTCCCCTGAGGGAACTCAGAAAGAGGGCCATGTCATCCATCTGCCCCAAAGCAACACCTTCCATCTGCACCAGCACAAGGCAACCTCCACCTCCTGCTGCCAGTCAATCGCCAACTTTGATGGGGAGAACCTGTGGCACAGAAAGGAGCTTCCTTTTGACCTCAAGCCTTCCATCTCCTGCTGTTCCCATCCCATGAGGGAAGAGGAATAGCAAAGTCAGTGGTGAATAGGATTTATTTCTCCTGCTTTGCAGGTTCAGTTTCCATCTCTTGCTGTGATCTCTAGCCCTCCAAGGGAAGAGGAATATTGAAGTGTCATCTCCCATCTGACCATTTAACGATGTTCCTCCCTTCTTGGGCTGCACTTATCTACAGTGTGATCTCCAGACTCCTTTGGGAAAAAGAATGGGGTCTTCCACTCAATGACTAACATTTTTACATCCCTCTACTTGCTCAAATAATCCCATTCCATTGTGTCTCCTTTAAAATATTTCCCTTCTGTTATCTGCACTTTATCATTTATTTTCCATTTTTTCCTGTCTATTAGCTCATTCCATTTTATCTACAAATATGCCCATGTCTACCCCATACTGGAAAAAAATTCACTTGATTCTTCCATCCCCACTAACTCTTATCCTACATCTCTTCTACCTTTCGAGGCTAAACTCCCTGCAAAGGCCATCTAAAATAGATGCTTTCACTTTCTCTCCTCTCACTCTCTTCTTAACCTCTTACAATCAAATTTTGACCCCATTGTTCCACCTAAACTGCTCCCTCCAAAGTCACCGATGACCTCTTAGTTACCAAATCCAATTTTCTCAGTCCTCATTCTTCTTAATCTCTCTGCATCCTTTGGCGCTGCTGATCACTCTTCTCCTTGATACTTTCTTCTATCTAGGTTTTTGAGACACTATTCTACCCTGATTCTCCTCCCACCTATCTAACAGTTCCCTCTCAGTCTATGTTGCTGCACATATAACTTGTTTATATGTGTTTCTTTGCTTATTGTCTCCCTCATTAGATTGTTAGTTGCCTCTTTTTTCTATTCCCAGTATTAGCACAGTGCCTGGAACATACTAAGTGCTTAATAAATGTTTATTGACTGACTGCTTACCAGCACACACCTACAAATAGTCAAATAAGTTGTAATTTTAGCAGCACAATGAACTTTTAATGTGGAAACTTCACCCACTTCACAATCAATCTCTGGCTAAATTTACAAATCTCAGGGAGTTGCCTGTGGGACATGAAAGTTAAGTGACTTGTCCAGGGCTTTGTAGCTATTATCAGAGATAGGATTTGAGTCCATGTCTTCCTGACTTGAGATAGCGCTATCTACAACATCAGGCTATCTCTTATCAAGGTATTTAGCCAATGAATTATATTAAATCACTGCCGCAGAAAATCATATTAAAATGGTTTTGCCTTAGCATCCCACTGGATTTGTACTGAAATTTTTTTCTGTGAATCTGCTTAAAAAACAGACACACACAAATGAATAGTGTTTCTATGGATTTAAAACAAAATCCTTATGAGTTTCTACTTCCTTTTCTTCAAGTTCCTCAAAGGTAAAATTTTATTTTGTTTTGTTTATTAAAGTCAGGCTTTGTGTTTTCAAATCGCCCAAATGCTTTTCTACCTACTCTGAGTAGATGTTGGGTGACTGACCCCCAAAGTCACTAAAAGAATTTCTTTCTTTACCAAACTGTCAGTTTTGTTGTTACTATGTGTAGACCCAGTCTCCAAGAAACACTCTTTCATGAGTTAACTTACTTTATACACAAAAAAGCAATTGATGCCTTGGCAATAGCAATGCTTCTATACTCATGCCTTCCCCATCATTCTGGGAAGCAACTCGTATGTAGATACAGCCCAGCAACTGTTCTTGCAAATGTTACTGTCACAGCTACCGAAGACCTAGAAAAGAATGTTTCAACTATTAAAGTTCTTGGTGCTACCAAATGATTCAACATCAGAAACCGATACTTTATTGGTGGAAAATGACATTAAAGAGGAGAGATTAACATCTGCTCTGTTGCTGCACCCTGAAGAACATGGGATTTTTCTATCTGATATACCTAAAACCTTTTATAAGCATTGCCTCCCCACCCCATTAAACTGTGATCTTCCTGAGATCAGGGTTTGTCTTGCTTTTTCTTTTATATCCACAGCACTTAGGATGGTGCTTTGCACATAGTAAGCACCTAATACATGCTTTACTCATTTATTTGATTCATTTTTTTCTTTTGCTGAATAATACTTGAATCTCAAAAAGTCAGATATTTGGGGCCCTAGTTCTAAAGTACCTCTTGTTAGGAATTATGAAAGATAACTTCAGTTTAGAGGATGTCTGTGTTCTACTCCAAATAAATCTGTATCATGTCTATGTCACATCAGAGCTAGAATCTACAGGTGAAAAGGAGAACTAGATCCCCAATTGTCAAGGACTCACATTATTCTTTCCAGATTTGTAGCCCGTAGCCCACCCAAAAACCATAGGATCAGAGAGTAAATAGGAACTTACTTGAACTATTAACCAAATGATAACAAGTATCATACCAGAACATTGATAAGTATGTTATGGTAACATTCAACAAGAGAGTCAAACCAGAAGGCTTGAGGCACTTGAGTAGCAATGTCCCTCCTTTCCAAGGCTAACCTTCCTACCTGAGGTGCCCTTTATTCCATGACTTATTTAGGCTCTAATTCTATTAATTATCTTCTATCCTCTTTTTATCTTAAACTCCCCCTTATCAACCAGCTCCATCTATATAAACATGTGTATCAATTTCTCCTACTCTAATACAAAGCAAAACAAAACAATAACATTTAAAAGCAACAGCAGAACTCTCCCTGATCCTATTACCTCCTCAAGGTACCCACTTATTAAAGAGTCCTGAGTAGACCCAAAATTCACACATTTCTCAAGTCCTGTCAGTCTGAGCACCTTTAAATATTAAATCTATTCAAAGTAAAAAAGATTTTAAGTCTGTATGCTTGTTTGAAACTTTGGCTGAGTAACCAGGCGAGAGATCTCTCAAGAACAAGCTTTAGTGCAAAGTTTCTATTTTAAATTACTTTCTTGGACTGTATTTCAATTCTTTCATGTCAGGGCCCAGGAGAACTCTGGTTGTACAGAAATGTGCTGTTTTACTTTTCATTTTTTAAAAAGGTTAATGTTCAGTCAAAGATATGGGAGAAAGGTTGGGCCTATCTGAATTTTATTCAAACTCTTTCTTTCATCTTCAGTATCAATCCCCATTTTCAATTATCTAAACTCAGTTCAAGAGTTAAAATCCCTCAGGCTATAGAATTTAAATGGTCAGAATTATGTCCAAATGGCAATGCTAGCACTTGGAATCCTTATTTTAATTCCCTTCAGAGATATATTTGTAACCATAATTCAACAACAACAAATCACAGGACCTGCTAGAAAAAGATGACTAATTTATTATGGGGGGTGGGGAGGGAGAATTTTTTCCCCACTATTCACAAGAAGAATCAGAGAGGATATAGAAAGAATCCACCTGTAGCTTCCAAGAGCTTACAACTGAGGGAAAAGCAATAGGAAATATAGAATTTTAAAATTATTTTTAGGTTAAGAAAAAATATTTTATTTCCATCACCTCAGTCATTTATTAAGCACCTATGCAGCAGACACTGTGTTAAGTGTGCGGGATACAAAGCAAGGCAAAAGAAAGGCCCTGCTTTTAAAAGGTTTATAGTCTAATGGAGGAGACAACATGCCAACAACTATGTACAAATAAGTATACAGGATAAACTAAAAAGAATCAACAAAGACACTGTTGTTGTTGTGTTGATCAGTCGTTTTTCAGTCATTTCCAAGTCTTCGTGATCCCATTTGGGATTTTCTTGGCAAAGATACTGGAATGATTTGCTATGTCCTTCTCCAGGTCATTTTACAGATGAGAAAAGTGAGGTAAATAGGGTGAAGTGATTTGCCCAGGTTCACATACCTAGCAAGTGTCTGAAGCTAGATTTGAACTCAGAAAGAGGAGTCTTAGAAAGAGGACTTTAAGCCTGGAACTCTATTCACTATGCCATAGAGCTGTTCAATAGAGAGAAGGCTTTGATTTTCAGAAATCACAAGTGATTTTTCTTTCAGACTGATTTTTGAATATGGAAATGGGAGCATTAACAGACATGTTCTTTCATTTCTAAATTTTCTAAGTATCCTGAGTCTGGAAAGCTTAATTTTGGAACAGAAATATGTCACATTCTTGGATGTCAAGTTTAGGTTTGGGGATTCATGATTCCACAAAGTTTTAGCTTATTATACACACATATATATAATACTTTGATCTCGCTTTTACCAATTCCATAGCCACCTTATGTAACACAATTTTTACAAAACCTTCACTGTATAAACTTTAAATGTCCTTTTCAAAGTTAAGGATTTTAACCCCCTTTATGAGTTTAAAAAGCAATCAGGGCATTCAGTATTTGTTATTATAGAATTTCCCGGTTGGATGGACCTCAGAGCTCAGCTAGTCTTCTCAACTTTGAATAAGAATGCCTTCTAGCATGTCCTGACAAATTATTATCTGGCCTCTGCTTGGAAACTTCTGTTGTCAAGGATCCTATGACATCCCTAGGCAGCCCTTGTCATTCTTAGCCATTGTTAGGAAGCCTTCCCTTCATCAAGCTTAAATTTGATCCTCCAAACCTTCCACCTATTACTTTAAGTTCTCTCATGTGGGGCCAAGCAGAATAAATTTAATCATTCTTCTGTATGATAGTCTTTTAAATATTTGAAGACAGCCATCATGCTCCTCCTTGCCACCAAGCTGTCTCCTGTTCTGGCTAGCTAAATAACCCCAGTTCTTTCAACAAGTCCTTATATGATGTGATCTCTAGTTCTCTTACCACACTGAATGCTCTCCTCTGGATTCAATCTTTGTTGTCAATGTTCTTCTTAAAATGTAGTGCCCAGAGTTAAATACATTATTCTCCATATGGCTTGACTACACCAAAACTATTATCTTCTTTTTTCTGAATACCATGTTTCATTTAATAATGGAGTGTAAAATCATTAGCCTTTTTGACCACTATATTACATCATTTGTTTCACATAGAGCTTAAAATTCATGAAAAACCCTCATTCTGTTTCACCCAGTTTTCTAGCTGCTCCTCCTCCTTATATTTGTGCTGTTGATGATTTCTTTAATCCAAATGTAGAGCTTTGTATTTGTCCCTAACAAATTTCATCATAGTAGTTCTGTCCTTCTGGACCCAAGGAGAAGAAAAAAAAAATGTAATACCTATTTTGACAATCCTTCAACTATTTGAAAATAGCTATCATCCCTTCCCCTTTCCCCAAGTCTTCATTCTAACCTGTGAAGATCTCTATGGATATCAACTAACTATCCCCCAACAAGGGAGCTTTGACAAGCATGCCATTTATTCCTTCATCCAAGTTGATAAAAATATTGGACAGCAAAGATCGATCTGTGGAACACTCCATTTAAATTGAGTTGCCAAAAGTCTGAGTGTAGTTCAATTATAGGACTTGACTTAGAGGGGTGGAGAGGAATAGAAAAGATACTCTGGACAACAAAAATCAAATCAGTCAATTGATCAATGAGCATGCAATTGCCAACAAGTGCTATGCACTGTGCTAAGCTCTGGGAACACAAAGACAAAAGTCCCTGTCATCTTGGAGCTTAACTTTTAACATGAATAAGTAAATATTAGCACATATCAAGCCATCCTAGGTAGCAAATGTCTACCTTCCCTTCTCATCTCAATGATATCTTTGCAAGAACATTCTATACAGGAATTGAAAATATGCTTGATGAAATACAAGAAGAGAACAAGCAGACTTTTATAGATTATTTTCTGCATCTGACCAGATCCTGCTGTATTTCTTGTTTATTGATTTTTTTGAAAAAGCATTTATGAACAAAATGTATCTTTGAAGACACTTCTTAGACACATGTCTCCCACACACATATCAAAATCATATGTGACACTGATAATGTGATCGTGGATGGAATTGTTCAGTGACCTATTAAGAATGCACATCAATCAAGCCATAAAACAGGGAGATGCACCTTCCAATATCTTCACTAGTGTTTTGGAAGAGGTCCTAAACAAAGTACAAACTAAATACAGATCGATTCGTTCTCTATTTGCAGATGGCATTGTATTAATTACATTAAGCCCCTACAAAGTGTCCTCAGTGAAATCTTCAGCAATGCCAGAGATTGGTCTAACCAGATACTCTGATTCATGTATGAAACTTTACATATGAAAAAGGTATATTGCTGAATTTTTATATTTATATTGAATATTTATATCTTGGCTAAGTATTGCAAATGGACAATGACCCAGACCCAAATTTGAATAGGAGGGGGAGCTAAGACTATATCACATTTGGGAAACTGAGAAATACTTTCAGTGATCCTATATACCAAAAGCCCATCCCTTTTACACTAATATTGTCTAATTTATTCTGTATAAATATGTCACAAAACATTACAATATTAGAAGAACTTAAATGATAAATTACTCAGAAGCCTAGGTCATAGTTACCAATGAAAAAGTGATATAGAAGAATATTGAGATTCCAAGACAAGTATGTGAAGAAATGAAACAGGCTGGTCCTGTTCAGTAGCAATAATGAGAGATAATAAGCTTAAGTGCTACACTGGTACCTATAGAATATTAAAGAAGCCAGAGAAAGACCTGCCCCATATAAATTTATATGGATAACTTGTGGAAAGACATGGACAAAAATAACACAAGATGAAAAGATAGGGGGGGGTTCTGATCTAAATCAATGGAGGAATGAAATCAGGAATCCACCCATGTACCAAAAGTTAGGGGCCATCCATTAATTAATTAATGTGGGATACCTCATAGTCCTCACCAATTAAAGTATAGTTCATCATAGAAGTTGCTGGGACTGTTTTGATAGACTAGTGGAATGCTATGTTGACTTCTCTTCCATAAAAGTCACACTAGGATTCTAACATTGCTATCACATCAGCATTCTACTCTTTTTGGGAGCACAGCAGATCCTAACTGAAAAGGATGGACAGAGACTATTAGGGACTCGATTTCTCCCCAAACAAAGATAGAGTAAATTATACTGCCTATCATCAATAAGCCAGCCAATCAATAAGCTTTTATTGTCTGCTACGTACCAGGCACCATGCTAAGCATTAAGGATACAAAGAAAGGCAAAAAAAAAAGTTTCTGTTCTCAAGGAGCTAATGATTATCAAGATTTTTTGGCAAATAAAATCAAATAATTAGGGGATTTTTATTAAAATAATCTTTTGATTGACTTAAGGCCATTTCAATAGGGTCATCTGGGATTTCTGTAATGAGCTCCCTTGAAATTTCAGAAATGTATTTCCCAGTCTCTTCAGTACAGCCAGGTTGTTTGATCATGAAGATTGCCATAGTGGAAATAGCAGGCAATCATAAAGCTAGAAACATCCAAGGTCATTATTCTCCACTGGGCACAAGACTCCATGTTAAAGTGTTTTTAACTAGCGGCAAATATGCCATTGTAATTTGTCCCTCCAATCAGAGGAAAAGAATTCCGGTTGAAGGTTTGGATTCTCCTTCAGGGGTTGGTTACATGATTGCTGGTGTGGTTATGAATAAATGATCTTAAAATAATATAGCCACAGCTTATGTACTTTACAAATGTATCCCAAGCATCAGGGGCCCCCCTACAAATGGCTCTAAACTCACATGTATCTAGGTCTGTTCTGAAGAGCTGAATCCAAGAAGCATCAGGATCTCTTTGGTTGATAAATACCTAATTTGGATTTCTCCAGAAATATATATAAAATAAACAAAACACCAAAGTGCTTAGATAAGGCTCATGTCTAGGACTTTTCCCAAATGTGGGTGTCAGGGTCCTCAAATTCGTAACAGGCATTCACCATACAATGTGGATATCAGGTATGGGAATACAAAGACAAAAATAATACAATCGCTGACCTCAAGTTGCTCACAGCACTATTTCTTTACATTCCAGAGTAAACTATTTATAGACTAATGAATTCTTGGGAAAATCACAGCTCCCTTCCTTTAAAGCTATGGTCAGGATATGCAGGTAATTTCATGAGAATCTTCAAATTTATAATAAATATTAATACATATGTACCTGTAGACAAGTTAATAAAAAGAATATCGTTAAGTAAAACAGAGGAAGGATAAGCTTGGGTCAAAAAAGAATTTATTTGAATCCTGGATTTTCTCAACCCAGACAAATCAGACTTTTATTGTAAATCATCCAAAGTAACAGAACATTTGGATGGATTGATGAGCACACCGAGCTGACAAATTTATTGACAGAAATGAAACAGCTGAAATAGTAAGGTGAGGACACACTGTGATTTCCAGTAAAAAAGTTTACACTTCGTTGATGATGAAATGTCAAGGATAATTTAACAACCTACTGTGGTTTCATACTAAAGTCAATTTTTTTAAAAAAGAAAAAAAGACAAAGCAGCAAAGTTAATGTTAGCTTAAAATACAACAATAAAAAGCAAAATGTACACAAAATTAAGAGGAAGATGAGGGAAACAAATTATTTCTGCAAAGAAGGAAACTATCATGTATTAAAGTCAATGAAAGGTCACAGCTGAAATTCTTTTACAAGAAATAATTGCTGTCCCAGCCCTGGGAGAGATGATTTTAAATGTTTGCTCTCCTTGTGAATCAGCAGGAAGATCAATGCACCTGTATCACCTCCTCTAGAAATCACTGAATTTTAAAAAATAATAATTACTGTAAACTAATTCAAGCATATGTAAGGTATGAGGTTAATTCATTATTAATTATATTCACTATACTCACATTTCTGTTGGTTTCAGAGTAGAAATTGGTCTAAATTGTAAATCTGCAATGGGAAGTCACCTACAAATCTAATTATCTAAACATGAACATATTATCCCTTGCAAATGGAGCATGCTATCATATTCTCAGTCCATACTTTCTACCAACTAAAGCATCACCAACCAAACTGACATCTCTTTTGGACATTTTGCAAGCCAAAGGGCAACTTCTGATAATTAGGTTTGGGTGTGGATAGAAAGTTATCTTGACTCAAGTGCTTTTGAATCTAATTGTCCTTTGATTCACTTAAACTCCTTTCAGGAGGTACTATTTAAATGCGATAGATTAAAATGAGATAATATTTGTAAAGCACTTTGAAAACCTTAAAATAATATGTAAATGTTAGATAGTATTATATTATAATTGGAGAAAAGATCTCTTACTATCATGTGATAGTATATTTCTGCAGGATCTATGTTCTTCATTTTTTTATCAAAATAGTGTGTCTCAGAGCCATAACCAGGCAAAGAAACTGACACTGTACCCCAGGGCAGTGAATTTAGATGGTGCTAACAACATTTACAATTCTTTGACAAGCTACAAAGAGCAGAAATTAGCACCTCGTTAGCAAAAATGATTAGTTAAAATAAGAAACTATTAGATGGTAGTCTGCAGTGAACTTCTAGGCAGGTTCCCCAGCTGAGTACTATCCTTGATTTCTATATATGCTTCATTTCTCTTGCCCTAGGCAGAATTTGTGGTATTTGCCCAGGCATAAAAATTTCTAGTTATAGCTCAGGAGTATAAATTAAACATAATGTGGAGTAGCGTATAAAAGGCTAATCTTGGAGTGAGAAAGATTTGAGCTGAATTCCTGCTTTGGACACATAGTAGGCTGTGTGGTATTGGACAAATCACTTAAGCTTTATCTGCCCCAATTTCCTCATCTTTAAAATGTAGATAATAGTAACACCTCCCAGGGTTGTTGCGAGGATCAAATGATATATTTGTAAAGTATTTAGCACAGTGCCTGGTGCATAGTAGGCATTCTATAAATGTTAGTTATCATGATCATTATTATTATTACTATCTGATTATGGGAAAATCACTTAACCTCTCAACATCTCCAAGCTACTCTCTAAGACTGTAAGTTACAGAAGAATTGGCAATCTGCATTGTTGGAGGGTGATCCCATACCAGGGAGCTCTCCTCATCAATGAAATCATAAGTCCAGACCAAAAAAAAAGTATATATGTGTTCATACATTATATGCTATAACAGAATCCAGACTGACAGACTGCACAGTGTACCAAACAAAAATATGAATACTCTTAAATTCTTACTTGTGTCAACAGAGAGAAAAACTTGCATGGGTTTGCTTTTCCCTGCCTTATAAAATGCATTGGAAACCCTCAAGAGAGCATGTCCTGAAAATTCTGAGCAATAGCACAATGATTTTACTTTTATATAGTCACCAGAAGCTTTAGAATAGAATCTGCCTCTGTTAAGCTTTCTTCTATATCTGAAATGTCCTACATCTTTGCCTCTTTAATTCCTACTCCCTTTAAATTTCATCTTCAATGTCAGCTCCTCCATAATGTTTCCCAGATCCCTGCCCCTCTCCACTGCTACCAACCTTCCCTTCACTCTTCTGTGTGGTACAGCTGCCCAAAAATAACACTCAGAGATTTTCTAGGTATAAAGTGAAAGATTCATTACGTTCTCGCGAGAATCGGGCAACTGCTACATCCAGCGAGGCAAGGCACAAAGACCAGGACAAAGGTTATATAGCCCTAAAGCAGAGATACCCACCCACCACTGGCTTTGAATTCCCATTGGGCAGGAATTTCAGCCTTGCAATCTAAAACGTGAAAATCTACCTCAGAAACAAGAAACCACATTATAATACTACCAATGCTAGCTATTTATCCTTATTTAGTAATTAGCCATTACCTAATGCTGATGTAACAATACAAATCATGTGATTTCTAGGAACCTGAAACTTAGGCCTATTCAGGTTAGTGTAACCAACCTCGAGTTTGCGAGAGTCTTTTACCCAAGGTCATATAACTAGCTAGAGGATGAGAAAAACAGGATGCTCTTATGGCTCAAGAATTTCTGCTAACACTATCTAAAAGTAGGGGAGGGAGAAGGCTAGGGAAGGGGGTCTTGCATTCTGAGGGGTCTTCACTTAGTGTTGGCACACATGTACCACTCAAAAGCAACAATACCAGAACCATTAACAAGAACTAATGACCTTTGAGGAGGCTTCACTTCTGAGAGATCATCTCTCACACTTCCCATACCTCACATAACAATTTTTAAAACTCTTTCCTCTTATCATAGAATATCATTTGTTATAGTTTTCTCTGTGTTTTATCCCCCTTCCCATACTGTAAGCTTCGGGAGTGTAAGAGTACTGTCGGTTTTGTTGTTGTTGGGGGTTTTTTTTGGTTTTTGTTTATTTGTTTTTTTGGTTAGGCAATGGGGTCAAGTGACTTGCCCAGGGTCACACAGCTAGTAAGTGTCAAGAATCTTAGGCTGGATTTGAACTCAGGTCCTCCTGACTCCAGGGCTGGTGCTCTATCCACTGCACTACCTTGCTGCCCCAAGAGTCCTCTCTTAACTACCTCTCCACCCTCCACCAATTATAAATGGTAGGCACTTACAAAACATTTGTTGAATTTGTTAAATTTGAATTCTTCTAAATTATACCTACATGACATTAGTTAATTGTTGGTACTGGTTATTGGAGATATTTTTCTTAGAAAAATTAATATTTAGTTGGGAGTACTAATGAAAAATAAAAGTATAATCAAACGCTTTGGGAAGTAAGGACTGATTTCTTTGATAGGGTTGTTGAGTTGAATGTTGCCATGATTTAGTTAGCCTTGCCATATATCAATACTTGAGGAGGCCTTGCTTCACACACAATTGCAATTAAGTTAAGGTCAACTGCATATGAGAATTCTGTTCTGTGAGAAAAGGAATCTCAAGTCAATTCTAAGCACTTAAATGATCAATCCAAATTCACTGATATATCCACCTTTGGAAAGAGTTAAATTAGAATTTAACCCTAACAAAAACTGCTCTATCATCAGTCAATTTGCCCAAATCTCTAATGTAGGGATTTTTGTTCTCATCAATGGGAATATTCCATCCAACAACTTATATCTCAACCTATCCATGCCTGTCCATTCTGTGCAGTTATCATCAATGCCCCATAAGCTACCCCAACAGCACTTGGAGCTTTGAATTCTTTTGACAGTAGGCATAGAACCGGAGCATATAGGCTGTCCACTGATTATCTCTCTTGCTATGTGACTGAACCACCTCAGATACACTCAACTAAACAAAGAGCATTTAAAGATGGATTTGGAAGGATGACAACAAGTAAATTAAAAAATGGAAAATATCTGTAAAGATTTTTAGAATAATCTCATTACAATCAAGGACAGTAAAACCACTACACTTGTATTCTAACATCATAATCCCAAATGTCATTGTAGAAAAAGAAGATAGGAAAGAAACCAGACTAGAACAATTATACAAAAAAGAAGGCCCATTCTTGAAATGACACAAATTTGAGGGCATCGAGGGAGTCAGTCCTCAAGTAGGAGAGATACCAAAAGTATGAGGGGAAAAAATCTGGCATAATTATGGTTTTTTTAAGTGACAAAGAGAGATCATTAATTACTAACACATATGACTACATTCCTACTTTTTTAAAGTACAATCTATACATAGATTGACAGTATCCTTAATAAGGTTATGAGAAGGAACTAAGCAGGCTTTTAAAAGTAATATTTCATAGCTGAACACATCTTCTTACTCACACAACTGAGCGAAAGATGTAGAGATGTCAAATATTCTGCCCAAGGGGGCCTCATTGCAGCCAGCAGCACTCTCATTCGGGGCAACTAGATTAAAATGTAATTGGGAAATATTTAACCAAAACAAATAAAAATACAATAGAACAAAGACAATGATAATAGGTAGTTTTCTGAATCAAAATGAAGCATACGATGATCTTTATCTAATATTTAGTGGTCCCCTATTTCTGAGTTTGATACCACTGGAGTAAGGATACAAGATCCTATTGTGTTTGTTTGTTGATAGACAACCTACAACTATATTTATAATAGCTAATAATAGCTACCATCTATATAGCACCTACTATGTGTCTACATGACTAATGTGGAAAAGTGTTTAATATGATTGTACAAATATAGCCTATATGAGGTTGCATGCCATTTTGGGAAGGGGGAGAAAATTTAGAACTCAAAATCTTATAGAAGTGAATGTTGAAAACTAAAAATAAATAATTTTTTAAAAATCCTATCTCTTTCTGCCTTGTCTAGTAAAGTGTCCCCACTATCATCTACTCTTTCTCTCTGATCTTTAATCTTTCCCTATTTGTTCCCTCTCTACCACCTGATTTAATCAGATGAAAGATAATAAAACAAGTACAATAAAGGTGAAGAAAATGAAAACACAGAGGGTCAAGAAAGAAAAAGAGGGGAGAGGGGAAGAAGGAGAAAGAGATAGAGAAGGAGGTAGAGAAGGAAAGGAGGGGAGGGAGGAGAAAGAGGAGACCAAATGAGAAAGGAAAAAGAGAATGAGAAAGAATGAGTGATAGAGAGGGATGGGGGAGAGAGAGAGAGAGAGAGAGAGAGAGAGAGAGAGAGAGAGAGAGAGAGAGAGAGAGAGAGAGAGAGAGTTGCATTTACTGAGCACTCTGTGGTTTTTTGCCAGAAATGATAAAGAAAAGCAAGCTTCAACTATTTCAGTAGGCAACAGGGAGTCCCTGATATTTGAGAACAGAAAAGCCAGGATTATGTCCTCACTTACGGATACTTGGAATAAACATAAGGAGCTTACTTGTTGTCTCCATCATCATAAAAAGTGAAAGGATAACTTCATTGTGCCAAAGCAGACAGAGCATCATCAACAATAAACAATTTGCTCATCTCATCTTCTGAGAGAAATTATAGCCAAGAATACCAATGGCAAATTTTGTTTCTCATGAAGAAAATCACCACAACTCTGACATCTCCACATGTTGGCATATTTTCACGATGTGGAATATCAGCTAGAAGCCTGTCATAACTGTCCACATGTTAATTTATCTTTCTTGGGCAGGAAAATAGCTGAAACAAGATTTCCTGAAAATTATTCCATACTTAAGGGACCCTGAAGCTAACCAAGAAAATTGTCTTCTTCAATTTGTTTTCCCAAATGCCAGTTCTAGTAATTAGTGACTAAACATCTCAGTCTCTTAATCTCTCTGAATTTGTCCTATTTCAGCTTGTTTCTCACGTCTAGAGAAGAGTAGATGAGAAATGTTTTCTAATTGATTTGTTCATTTATTCAAGGAAGATCAAATTTGCGACCTTGCTGCTACTTGGGGTTGCCAATTAAACAGACTTGCCATAACATTCTTTCATAAAGTCATTATGCCTACAGGCATTTAATTTAAGATAAGATTACAGCAGACAACACTGCTCAGAGTAAGCACAGACACACACTAACAAAAACTGTGAAGTCTGAAAAAGAAGTTGTGCAGCTAAAATCTAAGGAATGAGAGCAATAAACCAAAAACCCTAATTGGTAATGAATAATGTAGGGGAAGTGACAGTAACTACGAGAGCATCACCTCTTCTAAGAGTATGTGAAGACTGATCAATGGTGTGCTAGAACAGGCACCTATAGACTTAATGTTAAATCTTCATTGTGAATTTTTACACTTCAGAAATGGACAAAAGCTACAAACCAGGGTTTGAGTTATGGTTTTGTCTTTAGACTTAAGAAAGTAATGGAGAAAATGTTAACAATGCAGATTCAATTTAAAAATGTGTACGTATGTATGGTTTTTTGTTTTGGGTTTTTTTTTTGTTATAGAGCTGGTTCTTAAACATTTACGAAAGCACCCCTGAGATTAAAGATCAGTAATGGACAACTTCTCAATTTTAGCATTTGCCAAGGAAAAGATCCTACCCGGGAAGAGGTTTGCTTGAAATAAGTCGTTTTTTCAGAAGCGTGGCAAGGGAAAGGAGGTATAAGTAGCTCCACGCCATTCCACTTAAGTCCTACTCCAAATTAGCAAAACATCATCAATCAGCTGCAGAATCACAGAATTTGAGGGTTGAAAAGGATCTCAGCAGCCATCTAATCCAACTCATACAAGAAAGGATTTCCCACTCCTATATAATAATAATAAAAGTTAACATTTATATAGTACTTACTATGTGACAGGTACTATACTATGCACTTTGCAAATATCATCTCATTTCATCCTCACAACAACCCTAGGAAGTAGGTGCTATTATTATCCTCATTTTAAAGATGAGGAAACTGAGGCAAACATAAGTTAAGTGACTTGCCCAGGGTCACGCAGCTAGTAAATGTCTAAGGCGGGATTTGAACTCAGGTCTTTCTAACTCCAGATCCAGCAATCTATCCACTGTGCCACCTAGGTACCCTGACAATGTGGCTGACAAATGTTCGTCTAGCCTCTGCATGAAGACCTCCAAGGAAAGTAAATCCACCACTTTTCAAGGTAGCACATTGCACTTTTAGAATGGTGTAATAGGGTTTTTGTTGTTGTTTTGTTTTCTTTTTCTGAAATCAGACTTAAATTAACTTCTTCATAACTTCGGCCCATTGCTCCTGATTCTACCCTGTAGGGCCACATAGAACACTTTCCTTCAGATAGTATCCTTCAGATACTTGAGCAAAGCTATCAGGTTTCCCCCCAGTTTTCTCACATAGGTAGTACAGTGGGTGAAGCGCTGTGCCTGCAGTCAGGAAGACTTGAGCTCAAATTTTACCTCAGCCACTTACTACCTTTATTTCAGTTTCTTCAACTATAAAATGGGAATAATAATAGTACCTACATCCTAGGGTTGTTGAATATCGAATGAGATTATATTTGTGAAGTGCTTAGCACAGTGCCTAGTACATGAAAAGTGCTTAATATTTTTCTTCCCTTTCTTCCTTTCTCTTTTCCAAGCTAAAAATAGAAGCCATTTGGCTTCTGGGTTCAGTACCACCCAGAGGACCAGTGCTGCTTTCAGCACAGCCCTGAAGCCATCATCCAGGGTAGCAACCTTTGTGGAGATGAAAGAATGGGTAACTTCCTCTGCAAGTGCTATAGCTACTAAACAACCAGGAAAGAAAGTTCTCACCACCAAAGTCCTTGGCCCTGTCAAATGGTCAAAAATCAGAAACAGATATGAGTTCAGACAATTTTTTTCCAAAAAGAAAAGCAAGCAGTATGAAATACAGATTTGCAATTTCACATAGAATCTCCTTTTGTATATTTTTATAAGTATGAAAATGCTCTTTTTTGGTGTTTAAATTTATAACGATTTTTTTTCAGAAACATATATGGTTTTATCTGTGGCAATGGCATCAAAGAAGATGCAACACTATCAGTTCTGTGGCTGCTCCCTATGTACCACTGGGCCTTTCTCTCTGACTTGCAGCTGAAACTTCCTTTATCTATTGTCTTCCTTTGTGAGAATAGGAGCTTGTTGAGAGAAGGGTCTCTTGCTTTTTTTATTTGCATCACCAGAGCTTGGAACAGCATTTTGCACATAGGAGGTGCTTAATAAATGCTTTTTTTCATTCATTCACTTAGGTTACCTCTGGTAGTGTCATCTGGAACCACATGAATCAACAGAAATGGGTAGTTTTTATTCATTCTGATAACTCTTTGAAGGTTCTCTGTTCTGTATACACGCCCCAAGAAGACAACAGACCTCTCTATTGTAATTTTCTGACAAACAGCAGTCTCAATATCCCTGGGCAGGCAATCACTGACCACTGTTCCTATTTTCCTTCTCTGTCTCTTTCTTGATGATCTCTCATGTTATAGCTTCTATTATTTTTCTATATTATTCTTTGGAGAACAGACAGCTTCTTCCTCCTCAGAGCGTCTAGTTCTCTCCTTTTTAGGAAAAGTCTTAAATGTGTTTTTTTAAATAATTTTTATTGATGTATTTTGCTTTTGACCTCATCAACATTTCTCTCAGTCAGCCTCACCTTCCCACCTTGAGGAGAGCCATATTTTTTTAAAGAAGAGGGAAGAAAATTTTCAGCAAAACCTAGCAATACATCGAAAAAGTCTGAAAATATATGCACAGTTCCTCATCTGAGGTCCTCCTTCCTCTTCAAAGGAGCAGAGCAGAGGTGTCTTTTCTTTCTTTTATTTCAGGCCATGTTCAATTTAATATAATAATTTTGCAACATTGAATTTTGATTGTTTTGTACTTGTTCTTTGCATTTATATTGCTCTGGTCATCACGTATAGTGTTTTCTTGGCTCTGCTTACTTCATTCTGCACCAGTTCATGTATACCTTTCTATGCTCTGCATTCATCATTTCTTTTTTTAATTTATTGAATAAAATAAGCATTTTCATAACAGTATAATAAAAATGATGATTGCATATTAAACTGTAAAACTTATTATTCCTTATAAATATATAATAAAGTTATCAGATAAATGATGTTATCTCACAACAGTAATATCCTATTATATTCATGTATGTGTACATTCATGTTCATTTGTTTAACCATTTCCCAATCAATGGACATATATTGTTTCCAATTTTTTTACTGTTGTAAAAAGTGTAGCTATACATATTTGGTGATGTGGGGACTTTCCACTTCCTCAGGACATAAGTCTAGTAATGTAATCTTTGGATCAAAGGGGATGGAGGTTTTAATCATTTTATTTGCATAATTCTAAATTGCTTTTCAGAACGGTTTGACTAATACACACCTCCACCTTAAATCTGTTTTTAAGCTCTAATTGCTTTGCTGTCATTTTCCTTCCCTTCTCCCACTCTCTAAAATCTGGACAAGGGTAAAGTCTTCTTTCCTCTGCCTCAGGTCTCTTTGTGGTTCCTACTGAAGCTTCATTTCTATGTCCTACTCACTATGCTAGTACATATTTAATATTGACATAAATGCACATATTTTCATGCCAGAAAATTCTGCTCTCTGTGATAAATGGGTATCTAGTGTGTTATACATCACTGTAATTCGCCATATATGCAAAACATGCAGAGGAGGGTAACACACAGAGGAGGCACAATTTTTAAAGTGTTCAGGTTGCACAAATGCCTTTCCTCCCTTTTATTACAGCAAATGCAGTAGATGGGTAACCCATAGATAAAGTACGATTCACAAGGTATTCACTTGGAAAGTTTTCCTTCATGAGGCTCAATCTCTAGTTTGCTCCATGTCTACACTAGCTGCCTTGCCCCCTTAAGTATGATTACACCCTGAGGCGAACCCAGTGGCTAGCAAGTCTATGCCTGGAAGTGCCATATCATGAGAGTACCTAGCTATGTGTCTCACTTCACTTCTGGCTCACTCTCCAGCTCTGTTCCACCTCCATACAAGCTGCCTTGACCTCGCATAGGTGCCCTCCACTCCCCACCTTTTCTAGCTCTCCTTTATGTGCTGTCTTCTCCTATTAAAATGGAGAGATTTTTGAAATTAGAGATGATCTAGTTTTCTTCTTTTTGTATGTGCCTTGAACACAGTTTTTTGTTGTCATTGTTGTCTCATTTCACCTCTGTCTTTATGACCCCATTTGCAGCTTCCTTGGCAAAGATGCTAGAGTGGTTCACCATTTCCTTCTCTAGCTCCTTTTACAGAACAGGAAACTGAGGCAAATAGGGTTAAGTGACTTGCCCAGGGTCACACAGCTAGTATGTGCCTGAGGCTGTATTTGAACTCAGGTCCACCTGACACCAGGGCCAGTACTCTATATGTTGTACCATTGTACTTTTCATGAACCTGTGCCACCTAGCTGCCCCTCAGCACAGAGCACTAAATATTTGCTCTATCAATCCATCCATCTATCTGTCTATCATCTATCCAACAGTAGCAAATGGGGTAGTTGTTTTAGAGTCAGAGAAGCTGGGCTTGATTCCAGGCTGTGATCCTAGTTGTATGACCTTGTGCAAATCATATCACTCCCTAGGCTACAGTTTGTTCACCTGCAAAATGGGAATAATAACATTTACATTACCTACCTCATAGGATTATCTGAGGATAAACACTGGACTATATAAATGAGCTACCATTAATGGGCAGGAGGATTAGAGCTGTGATTCCATTGGTATAGGAATCTCCTGATGAGGAAGCTCCCTCTACCAGAGCGGGTCACAACCAGCTCTCAAATTTGTAGTTTTAAAGTGTTGCCTGGGGCAATGAAAAATCAAGGAAATCATCCAAGGTCATGCAACTGGTCTGTATTAGAGATGGAACCTGAACCCAGGTCTTCCCACCCCCAAGACTGCTGGCTAACAACTATATCATGCTGTCCCTCATTATTATTTATAACATTTGTTTAATATGTATTTATAAAATTATTGATTCTAAAAATTCATTATTATATCATTGTTTTAACCTGGGGAAATTTAGCTTTCATATTATGCTTTGCACTGATTTGCTAGAAAAATCAAATAATTCACTTTAAACATAAACAACTACCTTTATAAAACTGATAACCAAAAACAAGAAAAGAGAGGAAAGGAGAAAAAAAATGGGAGAGGCACCAAGAAAGATATAAAGAGCCAGTAAAACCAAACACAAACTCTAGGCAAAGAACAAAATATGGGCAAGCACAAAAGCTTGACAGACATGAACCGTAGTCTCATGGGAGCCCTATGGATGAATCTTTCAGGATGTTGGGAGCCTTCCTTAGAGGGCAATTCCTCAGTGGATTGAATCTCTCACAGAATTCATATTAGTTGAAATGTGAGACCCAAATTGTTAGCACTCTCTTCTCTCATTTCTCAAAGCAGTTGAAATTTAAGGGCAGTATCTAAGGTCATGAAAAAAATAGCCAGAAGTAGGCATGTACTTGGGTGTTTTGGAGAGCTGCTTCTTGTTTAGAATCTATGAAAAAACACTACAGTATGAACACTTCTGTAGAAAATCTGCTGGATGGGTGGTATTCTCTATTCATTTTCTCTTCTCGGTAAAAATAGGGATCTAACCTAAGGGAATAAACACATCTGATGCATTTATCAGAACCAATCTTTGATTTTATATAGGCATGATATTTGTAGTATTGGGGTAGCTATCTATGCAAATATTCCTGGATTATTTTTATCATGAGACCATCATATTAATCAAAAATAATGATAATTTAGAAGGTAAAAATATGAAAAAAAGAAACTTTGTCCTTGGCTTAAGACCTTCCTGCTGTAATGATTGATTTGTAGATAGAAGTGCTATGGCTATGGATGATTACACTTTTTATAGAGAGACAGGAAAGGTATCACTGAACCTCATTCACTGCAGATTGTTCTTCAAAGTGCTTTCCATGTGAATTATGTATGTGGGGGAATCAATATTAAGTGAAGTTAGAGGAACAAGGAAACCTAGTCAAATCCCAGTGTTTGGGTGAGGGAAAATAATTTTATCCTAATTCCTCTGTTGCTTGGAGTAGGGCTGTGATATTTTTATCCTCCAAGGACAAAGAGAATTTAAGCTTAAATTCCTTCCAAACTTCAAGATAAATGATATGATAAAATCTATCTTCATAGTACCCCTGTTTTTTCAGGTGTTAAATTTTATTTGGGGTTATATAGTGCTTTTAATTCCAATTGTTATACCACAAACAATTTTTAAATTCCAACAAATTTCCCAAAAGTCATTCATCTACTTACAAGAGCAGTTGTATTTCTTTTAGAGAGCCTGAAGCCAGAAAGAAGGCAATAGTCAACAGTTCAGACCTTGTTACAAAATGATCCACCAGCAATTCCCTTTTCACAGTGCATAAGCAGAAATCAGATAATTTCAAATGAATTACTTCAAAATTTCTAAAACTGCTGATTCTTTTATGTTTTCATTTTGCTTCCATGTTTTTGGTCAGGCTCTCATTAAGCCTGTTTTTAGAAAGAAAAATAAAGCCATTGGATTGATATATTTTTCAGCCTATAAGGAGCATTTCAATGAGTTGATTGAGACTGGAGAGAGAACCAATAACAAAGATTTTTCCTCCTTTAGCTGAGTTTGCCAATAATTAATATTTTTATTATGATTTACTACATAATCCTGTAACAAAGAACTGTGTTATTTCTTTGGGAAAAGACAGAATAGTTAATTGTCCGGCTGCCCTTTAGTTATTGCTCAGTTACTCCTTAATTACATTATTATTCACAGATGACCTTAATGGCTTTGATTTACTATTAAACGTGGTATAATAAGAAAGCCTCAAAGTGCTCAGAGATAAAATACAAATGGATTTTTATAAAAGCACAATGATAATTTGGTATAAACAGCACACAGAAAAATCTAGATGAAACTGGTACATCTATGTAAAGAATATAACTAAATAATCCATAGTGGTCATGTCCAGGCCACTAATGTCTGCTAAGTGGAACCTGGGTTGCTAGGAAGATCCTCAGTCTAAATTCAAAGTACTAATCTTTCTCCTCAACTCCAGTCCCAGATCAACAGATAACATATCTGTTCTATCACCTCAAATTCAATGTATCCACATAGAGCTAATGTTCTTCCCTGTTAAGCCTATCACTCTTCCAAACTTCCCTATTTCCACTGAGGGCAACACCATCCTTCTAATAACACATGTTTACAACCTCAGAGTTATGCTTACCTCTTCCTTCTCCCTTAGTTCTCATAACCAATCAGTCTTGTCAATTCTAGCTTTGTATAGCTCACCTATTTCCCTTTTTGTCAGTCTCATGAACACTTTACTAGTTCAGATTCTCATCACCCCATGCCTAGAATATTGCAGCAGCTTTCATCTGGTCTCCTTGATTCCAGCATCTCCTCTCTCAGACACATAGCTGTCAAAACAACCATCAAAGGCACAGATCTGACCAAATCCCTGACCATGTCTACTTCAGCCACTGTGCCTGTAGGATAAAATATAAACTTAGCCTGACATTTAAAGTCCTCCACAATCTGGCTCCAGCCAACCTTTCCAGACTTCCTTCATATCACTTCCCTTCATGTAATCTACATTCCAGCCAAATTGGATTCCTAGCTGTTGCCCAAACTCTGTAGTCCATTTCCCATCTCTATGCCCTAATAGACTATTCTCATGACTGGAAGGGAGCTTTTCCTGACCTCTAACTCTGAGCATCCTCTCCTTCATTCATAGCCAAGATCAAATGCCACACCTTCTCGAAGTTTTGGTTGTGGGGTTGTTGCTGTTTTTTTATTTCCTCCCACCATCCCCCTACACCTCCCCCAAGTTAGTATTTTTTTACTACTTAAATTCTCTCGTCTTTCCTTATCTGATTTTATGTTGTATAGTGAGATAAATTATCATGCTATTTCCTGATCAATTGATTATATATACACACACATACACACACATACACACACCCACACATCACCACCACCAACAACAACAACAACAATAATAGCAACAGTACTTTAAAGATATTTGGTCCTAAATAAATATTTGTTCAATTGAATTAAATTAATACTGAGATAATTTGGCATTAGGTAACATTCAAAGCCAGTAACAGGCACTAAAGGCCCCTAGTATGATACATGACATGAACAAAACAGAAGCTCAAGGGCAAAATCTTACACCAAAGGAGTAGGAATAGAAGAACAAGTCAAATCGGTCACAGGAATGGAACCCTAAAACTAAAGCCAAAATTGAATAAGGCAAAGCAAGAAGCATACATTAAACTCTTACTACATGCCAGGTACAGTGCTAATTGCTGGGGATACATACAAGCAAAAAAAAAGATTCTGTCCTCAAGAAGCTTACATTCTAATTGTAGAAGACAACAAAAAGGAAAGCTGAAAAGCAGAAAAGGTGGAAGGGAAAGTACCCAATCAGAGCCATAGTGCTGAGGTCCAGAAAGTCTCGAAGGAGGTGAAGCTGGCAACCCACCTCTGGAGGCAAGCCATTGCTCTTTCAGATAGCACTAATTGTTAAGAAGTTTCTTCTGACTTCAACCTTAAATTTACCTTTCTGTAACTTTTACTAACTGTTCCTGGTTCTGACCACAGGGGGCAAAGACAGCAATGAAGGAGTTTTTTCCCTCTTCCTGATTCAAAGAGAAAGGTATTTATATTCCTTCACATCTTATCATAGAGGTTTAGGGAAAGGTTACGTGACTTGCCCAGAGTCACACAGCTAGCTAAGTTACTGCTGACTCCAAGCTTAGGACTCCAGACACTATTCAAGGCAGATTCTGCTACTCTAATACATTGTCCTCCAGTAGTTTCATGTGGGCAAGTTTTGTATTTCTAACTAAATTCACAGTAGAGCAAGGACAATGTTTTCCGTTTCTCTTAAATCCTCCCACAACAATAGATGCACAGAGAAAACTAAATCTTGTATACCAGTTCAGAGAGAAGTGCTTGGGAATAAGTGGAAGGAAATTGTATTTTTTTATTCCATTTTTCTCCAACAGAATTTAAAAGCCAATACTGCAGCTATTTCCATGCTTGACTAACATGAATCCATAATTCATTAGTGACCATTTTGACTTGTGTGGGTGAAAAAACCAGCAAATCCCTTTGTTCCAAACACACAGAAAGCAAGACTGTAAGATACTTTAAAAAAAGAAAAAACTTTAAACAGATGATACGTACACACCGTGGTAAATATCCTGGTTATAAAGGATACATCTGTACTCTGAATGTCTCACAATAACATGAAGGCTGTTTTTAGTTTTCCTGAATAGAGCATGTGTGGCACAGTATCAGAGGGAATTCATAAGAGAAAGAACTCATTAAAAAGATTAGAGATTGCTCATTATCCCACTTACAAAGTCAGCAATCACAAAATGAATGTAAATATAGATACCAAATATAGTCATTCTCATAGGTTGGGAGATGAAGAAAATTTTTTTAATTGAACTGGTAATTTCTGTTGAATGTCATGAACATAACATATGCATATACCTCAACCTCTATATGAGAAACTGCTTCCCATACAAATGTCAGGGCTTAGTTTAAATCAGTTGTGGTGAATGTAGAAGAAAGGAAAAATATTTCACTTTTTTAAGAGAACAAACTTTTTTAGGGCTTGGAACACTTGGTATGCAAGTGGACGCTGCTAATCATAACTGATGTTGTCTATTCATTAAAGAAGCCCCTCAACTTGAAAGCACTTTGTGGGGTATTTCTATTACGATATGTGCTTTAAAGTAATAACACTACATGTAGTTCCTTTATAAAATATTCATCACTCCAGTCTCTCCTCCTCCCTCCCCCATGAGATTAAACTAATGAGATTTTGCTTTATGTGCAGGAAGGTGGCAATTACACAGTATATTTGAAACCTAGT
Organism: Phascolarctos cinereus; assembly: GCF_003287225.1. NCBI lineage: Eukaryota > Metazoa > Chordata > Mammalia > Diprotodontia > Phascolarctidae > Phascolarctos > Phascolarctos cinereus. The sequence goes on from NW_027556098.1 coordinate 203,308,888, forward strand.
AGAAAGGATTTCTGTTTAAAGTAAAAAGCACAGTTAGAAAAGCAGCAGTTGAGCTATGCTCTGAGATAGAAGCAAAGGTTTCCAAGTTGTCTGTTTAAAATGTCCAGTTCAATAAGGAACCTTTATGGGTAATTTAAATCATTAATTTCTCTATAGGGCACCATTAACTCACTCAAGAGGCTACTACATCATGATGGGGTGTGCGGGTGGGAGGTCAGGGGAATGAAGAGACTGATTTAGCATCGCCGCATCATGCTTAATATAACCATTTATATCGCTAAACTTTTTTTCTAGCATTTATGCTTTTTTTAGATGTGATAGCTCTGTGAAGAAGATGCTCTTTTTCGAACTAGTCCTTTACAGCTGTGAAATATTTTGGATCATATTCATCCTTTTCAATTTTGTATTGCCAAAAAAATGCAGTTAATATATAGGGGGGAATGAATACATGTCTTAACAAATTTCATTCATTAGGCTACTCAGCAATTTTTTTTAACTTTCTCATTAAAAAGAGACTGATAAAAAAGAAAACAGTATATAAATTCTATTTATAAATGACTCCATAACTAATTTGAAGGGGAAGTTAGACCTTTGATTATGTTCATTTAAAAATTTAAATTACATTTAGCTAGCTTTGTAAGTCTCTTAAATGAAAGCAGTACAGTAACGGATAGAGAGATAGCTTCATTGTCAACCTAGGAAGACCTAGGTTCAAGACTGGTCTATAACACACACTGGCTGTATGACCCTGACCAAATCACTTGACCTCTCAGAATTCCCATGCAACTCTCTAAGACCAGTTAGACATTAGGATCATGTAATCATAGATTTATAGCTGGAAGGAATATGAGAGGTCATCTAGACTAACCCTCTCTATTTCTAGATAGGAAAACTGAGGCTCAGATAGGTTAAGTGACTTGCCCAGGATCACATAGATTTCAGAAAGTAGCAAAACTTGAACTCAATTCTTTTGACTCCAAATCCAGTAGATTTTCATTGTACCATGCAGAGATGGTATCTGATTGAGAGAAAAAAATAAAAGCTTTTTCCCCCCCAAGGGTGGGGATTTCCCTTGACAATGAAAACTTGGCTCAATATCCACCCTAAAAAAAGGTCCTTTAAATAATTATTTAGAGCTTCTAGGTCATATGAGCAGCAAGGTGACAGATTAGCATTTTCTCCAATCCTCACATCTCAAACCTCTCCAAAACAAATTATGCACCAAAGACAAGCAATTCCAACTGTTATTATGGTCTAGAACACCAAGAATCCAAAACAAATTAAACTGCCCCCCCAAAAAAAGCAGGAAATGACTCTCACTGACCCTGAGCTCACTCATCACCCCTATCCCTCCTCCCACACTTGAAGGCTACATTATCAAACCCAAAAACATGACATAGGCTTACATCAAAACCCATCCTTGCACCTTGGTCCTCTCTTCCTCTTTTCAGTACCAGAGAGACACTGGCTCCAGGCTGCAGATGTTTGCTTGGGCCTCTACAACCAGCTTGGCCTCAGCACTTCAGGAACAAAAGCTTGTCAGAGGATACAACCTGGAAGCACCAACACTGCAAAGCTCTAAACTGCCAAGGCTGAGAAAAACAGGTTCTGAACTGCCAGTCCCATGCCAAACAAGCAGAGATAGCACAGGTCCCCAGGACAGGTGTATGTGAAGAACTGTGTAGCATTCTACCAAACCTGAGAGAAAGAGCACAGCATCCAAGCTGGGGACCGTTCTGACCACCCAAAAGTGAGTTGGAGCAGATACCAAGGCTGGTGAACTGTGAAATGCCAGTGTGGGAGAAGGCTTTTGATGGGGTGCTCATGCCCTACCCCTAAGATCATGTCTCTGGAAGCCTCCCAATTTCTCAGTAGGCCCCTGCCCTGTGAACATATTCACTTATAAGAACAAACACAGGGGTGCCTGGCCCAATGATTTTTGTCCCTGGCTGGCCCAAGGACTCTCCTTCATGCCAGACCCCAAGGTCCATGACTCTGACAACTCCTTCAATGTCTGATATCAACAGTTATTTCTGCAGATTCCCTGCATTTTACCATCCATAGCTCCCAAAGACAACTGGACCCCTAGATTACCTAACTAGCATCCCTGTTATTCCTTTCCTTTGTCCCTCTTCTATATAAGCCCCAGCACTACCCTTACTAGCTTGCAGGTTCTCCAAGGACCCTTGTCTGCTTTTGCTAAACCATTACAATAAACTTTTTGCCACTTGACAAAGAGAAGGCTTGAGTGTATGAATTCATTCCGGGAAACTCTTCCTTGGCCTTCTTGGGGTACCCCTAAACCATTTCACTTTGAAACCCAACTTCCAAGGAAACCACAATCAGAGGAAAGAGAGTCAGGAAGTAAGTGATAAGGAAAATAAGGGAGAAAAGACTGAAAGTACCAAAAATTTCAGGAAGAAAACTCAGACTTTGAACATAAACAGATAAATCAACAGGAAAAACAGCAACAACAGAAAGAAATTTTGGCTTCATATCTAGTAAATGAGTTCAATCATCTATGAATAAATACCGCAAAATAAAAGAAAATGATCCAACACTTGATGAGAGATGGAATTAGAGAACATGGAACCATAGTATTTCAGTGGTTTAAAAGAGAAATGAAAATTATAAGAACAGAAGGCATGTCCTACACAGCAAAAAATAATGACAGAATAGAAAAACTTGAATCTGCAATGGCAACTCTTACAAAAGAAATGAAAGAGAGAACAAGAGATTGGAAATGTAAATACACAGAAGTGGACAACCTACAAGTGAAGCAAAAAATAACATTAAAAGAAAATATGCTCACTATGTAAGTAAAATATACTGAATTTGAAGAAAGGATGCACAGAGGCAACTTAAGGATCATAGGTCTCCCAAAAGAACACAGAAGGACAAAAAAAATTAACACTGGAATGAAGGAAATAATAGAAGAGAACCACCCAGAAGTTCTAAACAAAGAAAATGAAGTCCCAATTCAAAGAATTCACAGATCACCTCCAGAAAAAGAAAAAAAACTCAAGCCTTCAAACTTCAAGACAGATAGTGGTTAAAATTAACCATTCAATTTAGAAACAAGTCTGCAAGCCATCAGGAAAAATAATTCAAACACAAAGGAAAGGACATTCAAATAATGACAGACTTTTCCATACCAATTAGAAAAATGAGGAGGGAATGGGATAATATATTCCGGAGGGCAAAGGAGCTCAAGATGAAGCCCAGGGTGACCTGGCCTGTAAATCTGAGCTTAAAAAATATTGGACATATATGGACATTCAATAAAGAAGAGTTTGAAGCATTTTTAGAAAGAAAATCAAAACTGAAGAGATTATTTGCCACTAGAACAACCCAAACAACAGAAATGCAAGAGGAGTGAATTAAGGTAGCAGGCAAAGACAGGAACAGTAACACAGTAACAACAGAGACACCAGTAAGAGATTTCTTTCTAAATGTATACATGTGAATGGTTCTTCTGTGGGAGGTTACATAGAAGAGAAGGAAGGGAGCAAGGTCTAGATAAAATGTACCGGGGTAAAAACAAAGGCTAACAATGAGGGGAAAGTGACCTCTGTGGTCTCAGGAAGAGAAAAGCCTACAGGAGAATGAATGATGAAGAACAGAGAAAGATCAAAATGGGAGGGGAAAGGAAAGAAGCCTTGTTTTGGAGGTGGGAGGGGGTTCCACTGATGATTGATCCTATTGGCAAAGAGAGATAGTTGGTAAAGGGAGATGAGGGAGGACCTTACTCTCAATGACCCCTGGGGAATTTGGTGCTTGAAAAATCTATTTTTCCTGGTTAGGGAGGAGGGAGTTGAGACCCTGGGGTAACTGACATTTGGAGGAATGGGAGAGCTTGGACACAGGAAGGAGATTACAGGCAAATGTTTAAAAAAAAAAAGTCAGGGGCAGCTAGGTGGTGCAAAGGATAGAGCACCGGCCCTGGAGTCAGGAGAACCTGAGTTCAAATCTGGCCTCAGACACTTGACACTTACTAGCTGTGTGACCCTGGGCAAGTCATTTAACCCCATTGCCTAACCAACCCCCGCAAAAAAGTCAACAAGAAAATTAAACATGTGTGGTAGACTGCATAATCATGGACATGTGGTGGAAGAGGACCATATTATGGAAGCAGTGTCCTTTCTGACACCTGTGATAATTGACAATGTTCTGGAAGTAAGGCACAATGAAAATGGGAGCTTTATAGGGTATGTCCTTCAAAGCAGTGGTAAAAAGCACTTAGAGGGGGGAGTCTAGAATGAATAACTTGGAAGCTTTTATTGCATGAAGAATACAGAGAAAAGAAAGAGGCCAGATGATTATGGAGTAATGTATCAGAGAATGAGAATCCAGAGTAAACAGAAACAGAAGATGGATAAAGAGAGTAAGAGAAATCTTTTTTGGAAAGGGGCACCAAAAATGAAATTTCAAAACTACTGAATAGGACTAACTGAAGGGAAGAAGAGGAAGGGATCTATTTGGCTGAGAGGAAAAGAAAGAAGGGGAAAAAATATATAACCAGATAAAAGTAGGAGAGAAAAAGGAACTAATAAACAAAACCCTAAAGAGAAAAAGGTATCAAATGAGAAGAGGGGATCAAGGGTGTGGTAAAGACAGCCAGTGGGAACAGGGCCATCTTTAAAAAAAGAAAAAGATAAAGGAAGGAAACTGAAGGAACATAATACTGTGCTAAGAGCAGAAGAAAAAACTTGAAACTGAAAAGCTTCTTCACAGACACCATTAAGGCACCCAGGATAAGAAGGGAAGTGGTCAAATAGGGGGAAAATATCTTTGTATCAAATTTCTCTGATAAGGGTTTAGTGTCCAAGATATAAATAGATAGATAGATAGATAGATAGATAGATAGATAGATAGATATGCAAAGATATATATTTATTATGTATGTATATATGAAGGTATATAAGACTAATAGCCATTAATAGATAAATGGTCAAAGAATACGAACAGTTTTCAAAAGACTTGCAAAGTGTTCACAATCACAAGAAAAAATGTTCCAAATCACTAATAATAAGAGAAATGCAAATCAAAGCACCCTAGATTTTACCTTATATCCTGCAAACTGGTAAAAATGGCAAAAAATCACAACAATCAATGGTTGAGGGTTATGGAAAGATAGACACATTAATGCATTATCAATAGAGCTGTGAAATGCTATAACTATTTTTGGAAAAGAACTAAGATCACGCAAATAAAGTGACTAAAATCATATCTGGGCCATATACTTTGACCCAGAGATTCTGTGATTGGTTATACACCCCAAGGAAGCCACTGATGAGAAAAAAGTACCCATATATTACAAAATATTTATAGTAGCACTTTTTGTGATAGCTAAGAATTAGAAATAAAGTAGATGCCATCAAATGGAGAATGGTTAAACAAGTTGTGGTAAAGGAATGTAATGTAATATTACTGTGCTGTAAGAAATGATGTGTGTAATGAATACATAGAAACATGGTATACAAATTGATTCAAAGTGAAGTAAGCAGAACCATGAAAACACTATACACAGTAATTATGACAATGGAAAGAACAGCAATATATCAAAAAATCAAAAGCAAATGTAACAAAATTATAAAGACCAAATGGGACTCAAATTAAGAGATGTGAGAAGACATCCCCCAATCTACTTCATGGAGGTAGGAGGTCCATACATTTTATGTGCTTTTAGACTTTTTCAACATATCAATCAGTTGCACTAACTTCTTTCTCTCCAAAAAAAAATTATTTGTCATATGGGATGGCTCTCCAGAAGGGGAGAGGAAAAGATATATGGGATATTATGATGATGTAAGAAAAAGAAAATATCAATAAAAACTTATTTTAAAAATATTTATTTATAAGCTGACAATATTAGCATCATTCAAGGCCAAAACAAACAATGAGATTCAAATGGTTCCTTACATCTCTTTTATACTGTATTTTTCAGAGTATTTCCAATATTTCAGAAGATTTCACCCATTTAGGGACTCTATCCACCAGCTCAGAGCCCAAATTCTTCATGCTTTATGAGTCAGTAGATAAGACCAAAACTATTTCATCATACAGTGGCCAAATTCAGCCTTTGGGCCTTTTCACACTTAGCAAGGCTGGTCCTCTAAGGCAGGACACAGTCAATTTGCTGGACCATACTTAAAACATTTCCAACATGGTAGGATCTACCAGAGCTTGTACTTGGCTTAAAAAAAACTTTTAATAACCTAAGATCATGTGATTTTAATAACATACAGACCACAATGAGGCATCCTGTAGTAGGACTTCAGTGGAGGCCTCCTGAATTTGACATCACTCAAGGAGAGCCAAGTGATACATTTTTGTTGATGTTCTCCCCTACCTATCTCCTACCATTTAACATCTTAAATCTTATCTATGGCAGAATTCAGCAGATCAATGGCAAATAATAGATTATATTCACATAACCAATTAATCCCTTTTATTTCAAAGTAGCCTTGATTTCCGAAGTATTTGCTTTTTGCAGTTAACTCTGAATTAATATCACAGTGTTTCAGATATCCCTACTCCTCCAGTTCAGAGGGCTCCAGTGCTTTCTACTTTGCAAAGAGCTTCCTGCTGAATCTGTCTTTATCCCTCCTCCCCTTCCCCTTGTTTCTCACAGAGCACAAACACAGCCTGTCCTTTGGATCATTTTTTGTTGTTGTTATTCCTTATTATTTCAATAGCACACCATGGAGTACTAGTCTTTGCTCTTTTTGGTTCTAATTCCAAACACAGTATAATGTATATAAAAAATTTCTCTTGGTTTTTTTTTTAACTCTCATTACTCATCATGTATTAATTACCCATGGAGATCTGTCACTTTATTCTTCTTGACATTTTTATTTCTCATATTTATGGTTCAGAAACATGAATGTGATAGACTCATCACTATTCTATAGTGGTGTTTCTTAATCTCTCTTTGTTGTCCCTTTGGCTTTAAATGACATAAGTTTTCTCGCAGATCCTGGCTAAGTTCTTTCATTACTTGCCAGTTATTTCCAATGGACATAATGAACATTTGTGACTCTTATCTACTGAAGCTTTCTGGGATAAGGCAGAGAAAAAAATTTTTTGAATTTTTTTTTAACTCTAGAATTCTTTCTTTAAACTTTTAAAAATAGTATTATCCTACTAGTTATTTTAAATTTTATTTAGTATAAATTACACCCTCAAATGATTATGCATGCTATAATTTCATGGTCTCAGATACATGCACATATGCATATGTGTATATTATATATATTTTCATATTTTATATTATAGAGAGAGACATATAGAGAGTGGGGAGAGGGAGAGGGATAAAGTTGTGACTCCCAAATAAAAATTTCTTGAACACAAGTATAAGACTACTAATTTCATCCTAGTAGATTTGACTCAAGAGATAGAACATTTTATACAATGTCAGGTTTTAAAATGTGCTAGTTGGTTTATCTTTTTTCTTTGTTATAGAGCATGCAGAAGGACAGAAGGAAACAAGTCTGTGCTAAGAGCTTACAAATATCAGCTCACTTAATCTTCACAATAACTCTTGGGGGTAGGTGCCATTAATATCCCTATTTTACAGTTGAGAAATTGAGACAGAAATTAAGTGACTTGCCCAGGGTCACATAGCTACTAAGTATCTGAGGACAGATTTGAACTCAGGACTCCAGATCCAGTGCTCCATCTACTGCTCCACTTAGATGGGGTAAGGAGGACATATTGGGAAATATAGATGATGTAAAAACAAAACTTTAATCAAATGTAATTTTAAAAAACTAGAAAAAAACAACATTTTACCCAATAATTTAGACAGTCAAGATCTGTTTTGGATTCTGACTCTCCCATCCATCATGTCTGCTCTCCTTCCCACTCTACTTCATCTAAGTCCACTATCACTCAGACCAGAGGTTTCCTCTCTTTCCACAAAGTCAAAAGACACTTTGTCAAATGGCTTGTTGGAACCTAGATATTATATCCCCATTATTTCATTAATCTTCTAGGTTAGTAGCCCTGCCAATAAAGGAAATGAGGTTTCTCTGGAAAGTTTCATTCTTAATGAAGCCATGATAGTTCAAAAATCCTTTTCAGCTCTGTTTCATGATCCTTTTTTTTTGTCAATTATCAAGCATTTTTTGCTCCCTCCCATCTTCCCCCAATCCACTAAAAAGAACAAAGAAAAAATATAGAGAACCACATTATCAATCAAGCAAAATAAATTCACATGTTGATCATGTCAAAAAATGTGTTTCTTATTCTACATATTAGGTCATCATTTCCCTCTCATAAGGTTGGTAGTGTTTTTTATAAGTCTCCTATAATCAAAGTCGATCAGAACTTTTAAGTTCTTCAGAATTGCTTGTTTCTTATGTTGATGTTATAGTATAAATTGTTTTCCTGGTTCTGCCCACTTCTTTCTGTATCAGTTCAAGCAAGCCTTCCCAGGTTTCTTTGAAGAATTTCTTACAGCACAATAGAATTCCATCGTTCATAGAGTACAACTTGTTCAGCCATTCCCTAAGTCATGAGTAACCCCCAAGATTCCAATTCTTTACCACCACAAAGAGATCTCAAGCTACAAATATTTTCATATATACAGGACTGTTCCTCTTTCTTTGGTCTCTCTGGTGTATGGGCCTAAGAGTGGTATAGCTGGGCATGCATGCACTGTTTAGTAATTTAGGGGGTATATTTCCAAATTGTTTTCCAGAATGGTTAAAGCTCCAGGAATGGGGAAACCTGCAGCCTAAAGGCCTTTAAGACCTCTAGGTCCTCAAGTACAGCATTCTGACTGAATCCAAACTTCACAGAACAAATCCCCTTAATAAAGTGCTGCACTTAAGGTCATAGAGGGCTGCACATGGTCTCGAGGCTGCAGGTTCCCCACCCCTGGTAAACCAATTCACAGCACCACCAGCAATGCATAAATGTGCCTGTTTTCCTACAGCCCCTCCAGAATTTGTAATTTTCTTTTGTTTTCAGCTTTGCCAATCTGACAAGTATGAGATTTCATAATTCTGAGAGAACACAGACTCTGAGTATCTGTGAAGCCAAAAGATGAATAACAAGGAGTTTAGAAATGAGAGAGTGAAGATCTCAAGACGAATTTCACCATTTTTTCCTACAAGAATATTTTTAAATATACTAAAGAGACTCACACATTTTGAAACATAGACACCAATATGTTTGAAGTGAGATCATTTAGACTTGGAGAAAGGCAAGGAAGGGGAGAAGCTGTCCATCGTCATAGAGATAAGAGAAAAGGACACGGCCTCCTGGATATAAGCCTTGTGGCTGGAAGGAAAATTGAACTTAGCTTGAAGGTCCAACTTCCCTTCCAGCTCTAAGGCTCATAGTCAGTAAGCCATAGCAAGCTTATTCCTCACAGCTTTTAGCATAAACTAGGTAAATATAATAAGGTGCTAGGATAAATCCAGGTTTCCTCTACCTTATTCTATTACCCCAGAGCCCATGATGGAAGAGAGGGTCCACAGAAACATCTTGGCATAGCCAGAAGCATTTCTGACCTACGTCTATGTCTACTGAAGAGTACAGTTTCCAAGGATAGTCTTGATTGATCCATAGATAAAGCTATTCTGCAACTTTCGGGTACTTGAGATCTCTTTAAAAAAAAAAAACAAATAGAAGACACTAAATGTTTGGGAAAAGGAAATACATGACCTTAAGTAGAAGGAAGTGCTGGCTATGATGGGCCTTGATTTAGCAGTCAGTACTTTCAGCATCTGTTAAGACACTGAAAATGTTTTCTTGAAAGTTGCCCTGATCTCTCTCCCCTCCCTCCCCAGCCCCTGCTTATCCCACCCTCCTACCAGTTTAACCCCTGGCCTCCATCACTGCATCCTGGATTTCCCTACTGTACATCTAATAATGGCATTATCTCTCACTTTAGTGGAGCAAAGAAGTAGTCAAAGACTCAGTTAAGAACTCTGGCCTTGGGCTGAATAAATTGCATACCCATTTAAAGGATAATATCTAACTAGCTTAGGCCATGTTTTTCATCTAGAACATCCAGATGTTTGGAGATATCTTGCACCTGCAACCACCTGTCTATTTGACCCACCCATACCCAACTTTCCATCTCTTTCTCTGGGAACAAATCATTAATATCATTGCTTCTGAAATTATCATATCTACCCACCATTCCTAAAAATCACCCCACCCTACCCCTGACAAAAACTCCCTTCCCTGGCTATCATTATTTTACATATATATATATATATGTGTGTGTGTGTATAGATATATGTATGTATATATATATATATGTGTGTATATATATGTATATGTATATATATATGTATATGTATATATGTATGTATATGTATGTATGTGTATATATATTGTCTCCCTCATTAGGATATTAGCTCCTCAAGGGTAAGAACTGCCTTCCTTTTGTCTGAATCCTCAGCATCTGGTACACAGAAGGTACTTAATAACTACTTTTCTATTCCTTGAAACCCCAGACCCTCCAGGAGAAGTATCTCACAGGGGTGGGGAACCTGTGGCCTCAAGGCTACATGTAGCCTTCTAGGTCCTCGGGTGTGGCCTTTTGACTGAGTCCAAACTTCACAGAACAAATCTTTTTATTAAGGGGATTTGTTCTGTGAAGTTTGGATTCAGTCAAAGGGCTGCACTTGAGGACCTAGAGGGCCACATGTAGCCTTGAGGCCACAGGTTCCCCACCCCTTCTAGAACATATAGTATAATATCTCTGAAGATTTTATATCCTATCCATATCCTATGTGTTTAAAATATAGCTAATGTATCCTTTAAGCTCTGTGTTTTTACAACTAGGCAGAGAAAAAACATTCTTATCTTTCTGGTTTGTATATAGCTTGTACAGTTGATCTCTCAATCTACCTAGATTGCTGATCTGAAATAATTTTTCCTAAAATAACTTTCCATCAAAATGACTTATTTTGCCAGCATTATGCCACCTGAAATACTACAATTTTGGGATTGTTTTTAAAATGTTAAGAACTAAAGCCAAGAGGTTATTAAACATGAAGATGCCAACTGTTTTTCCTCTTTGCTGTTTTTCCTCTTGAAGCTGTAAACAGACACATTATCCCTGGAAATCTCACTGTTATCAGTCAGCTCCTCTCATTCCATACTTCATACCATATGCTTCCCTGGTAAGTTTATTCAATCAATCTAAAGGGCAACATCTATTTCTTCTCCTTCTGCTCCAAATCTCTGTACCCTATAAATTTTATATGATAATCCAAGAACTAGCCACCATAACATTTTAAAAAATAACCCAATGAAAATACATTGAGGAAAATAAATGTGAGCTTATCTGTACTCACAGTCACTTTTTCAAAAGATATATGATTTCTTCAGAGAGGTTACTTTCTTCCCACTGAGAGTACAGCCTCTCCAAGTCTCAGTAGACAGGCTCTAAAGTTCCTATGGCCAAAAATATCAATCACCTCATGACCAACCATCTGGAGACAAACTTCTCAAAACTTAGATAAAATGGTTCTCAGATAGCTGTCTGCTGCTGGGCCCATGCTTTAATATTCTCAAGTCCAATAGGACCTGCCAGATATTGAACTGAATGGATATGGCCTTCAGGAACCCAGTTTCACCTCCATGCCACAATAAGGCATCAGAATGAAGACACAGGGTAAAGGAGAGGGTGAGGAAACAAACCAAAAATATTAGATTAAATAAATCTTAACTCATCCTGTTATCTAATGTGGACCACAGACAAAAATATCAAAAGTCAAAAAAAGAACAGAACACACACACAAATCCAGAACATCTAACTCACTCCTACTAGCCATTGTAAATCTCTGATGTTTCTCACCCAATAAGTTACTGGGGCAATATCAATGGATTTATTTTAAAAATGATAAGATAAGGCCATGGAGAAAGAAGTGAGGCAAAATATTTCAAAAACTAATGAGCCAAGGAGCTTTCCAATTTTCTGAAATATATTCTTTGCATGAAAACTTTTCAAAACTAGGAAATAGTAGCCACTCCCTAAAGATTTAACTATTTAATATAGCATCTTCAAAAACCTGGTTGTCTATCTGTATGATATGTGCAAAATAAACAAGAGTTGGGTTTAAACCAAGTTTAATCCTATGTCCCAAGAATGCCTGATTAAATTCCCGTGACCAGGACTAACTTGAAACAAAATATTTATATTGCAACCTAACATAAGAATGGTTTATGTCATATGAAACTCCTACAAAATATCTTTTAACCTCCACCCAGACAATTGCAACTGCAAGCTTTTAAACCTGGGCTCCAGGAGCCTATCTGACATTTCATTGATCTTCATATCACTCTAGTTATTTGCAGCAATGTGACCAAAAAAAAAATCTCTCAAATTTATTTGTATAAAAGTTGGATCAACTTTTCTGCCTCTAGAAAAAAGAAAGCAGCTTTAATAAGGGAATAAAAAGAAATGAACTTACAAATACTGAGAGTTCAGAAATTGAGGTTAATTAATCCCTGCAAAGAGCAGTATCAACTTTGAGCAATAAAAAGAAAGCTGAAATGGTGAGATGAAAACATGCAGGCTAAATTTTAACTGTTTGGCTGAGCTACACAGAATTAAATGAAAGATTGACATTTATCAGTGATCTTTAGGATAATTCAAAACATTCTCCCCCTCAAAAAAAAAGCCTAAGTTTTTTTTTCCTTTTCTTATTCACCTTTATCACCTGAGTTATCCAGATAATTGTGGCTGTGACTATGTAGCTCTGGAAACATAAATATTTTATATTTTAAAAAAACAACAAAATGCCATTAATTTTAAAATATTTCCTTTAATCATCTTGCGATAATTTGGAATAGCTATATTAACCATCAACTGGGAAAGACAGAAATAGAACTACAACACATCTGAAATTATATTTGATATGCAATCTCCCAGCAATCTTCACATTCCCTCTCTCTACTAACTCACATCAAATGTGCTAAATATTAATATTTATATAATTTTTATATCTTTTAGACACAGAATCCAGTGCTATTTGAGTCTGTTCCACTCTAGACCACAGTATTCTCAGGTGATAAAAGAAATGATGCCCGGGAGTTGTAAAATTTTACAGCACTTAAGAGCACACATGGTGACTTTTGCTAAAAGCAAGTCAGTTTCAAATTGTTAAGCATTGCACTTGTATTATATAAACCCACATATGTATTTAAAATAATCACTGGGGAAAAAAGTAGAATACAGTGATAAAAAAGTTCCATGCCAGGATGAGAAATATAATTTACAGAAATATAATGAATAAAGTAAAAAGTTAAAGCAATACGATTATCTTGAACAACTGAGCAACTTGAAAAGCTGAGTCCTATAGAAGTGTGTGATGTGATTGTATATATGCATCTATCTATAAGCACTGGCCCTATATTTAAATCCTTCTCTGATGCCTCATCATAGAACAGAGGTGACTTTGACCTTTGACATCTATACCTAAGCCAGACAATTGTAGAATTTCATATTTGGAAGGCTCTTCAGAAGCAATCTAGGACAACCCATACCTGAAAAAGAATCTATTTCACAGTATATCCAAAAGCCAGTGTGCCATTTGTTGATGACCAACACATGCTTATCCAGCCTTTCCTTGATGACATCCAGGAAGGAAGCATTCACCACCTCTCAAAGCCGCTCATTCCACTGTTAGATCATGCTGATAGTGGTTTTCTATTCCCTTGAAGCCCTTCTTCCATTTTTTAAAATTTTTTTTTAAAATTTTTTTAATTTTTAAAAAATTCTCCCCAGACAACTGAGAGAATGGAGAAGCATTCCCTGGGGATCTTTACCTTTTCTTCCAGGAAGAAGACCAGCTTGGACTTAAAGTATAAATAGCAGTTACTTATTAATAGCAGCTGCTGTGGCATAAAGACAAAATCTATGCAGGTAACTGTGAAATTTCCTCTGCTCTGCATATTCAATGGAAATGAAATCTTCAGTCCTCTGTCTTGCTATTAGGTCTTGTGACCAGCTGCTTATAGGCAGAGCCATAACAATCAATTCCAGCACCCAAAGCAAAAAATTTCAACATGGTGTTGGAGAGAGAAGGGGTAAAGGACAGTTTAAAATATAATCACTTCCGTATATAGTTATGGTAATAAGCAGACAGGTGTTGAAAAAATTGAGGGACTGAGAGGCAGGATATTCGAAGGAGTCAGGGATTGGAGTGAAAAAGAATACTGTCTGCCAAGTACTGAAATTATTAGTAAGGAAGAAAGAAAATCTTGGAAGTCCATCAATAAAAGCAACAAGAATCTGGACAAGATGGAGCTAATTTTAAAGGAGTAGAGGCGATTGTCAATTGGCAGAAGGAGGGTCTGTAAAGTGGCAGTGGAGAGGAAGAAGTATGCCAGCTTCTCCTTTTGGCCCTATGATTTTGGGGATGTGAAAAGAGGAGTCATTCTTACAGAAGGTGCCAAGAGGTGTGGTGTGATTTCATTAGTATGGGGAGTACCTGGTGAGGAAATCCTCTTTACCAGAACAGAATAGCACCTGCTCTGCAAGTAATAGTCTTGGAGAGTTAGCTGGGGGCAGAGAGGTGAAACGACTCCAGGACTTCTCATAGGGCCACATGGTATATGTCAGAGTCAGGACTTGAAGCCAAATTTCTGAAGCCAGCTGTCTACCCACTACACCCCCAGACTCTGGACACCCGTGACATATAAATGTATCAAGATCTAACTTAGAGATTACAGTGATTTGAATCTCCACTTTGATTTTTTTTTCTCTTTTTGTGAGGCAGTCAGGGTTAAATGACTTGCCCATGGTCACACAGCTAGTAAGTGTCAGGTGTCTGAGGTCAGATTTGAACTCAGGTCCTCCTGACTCCAAGGCTAGAGCTCTATCCACTGCACCACCTAGCTGCCCTTCCGCTTTGATTTAGACAGCATTTCTCAGTTTCTCAAATTGAGGACTCATGACACACAGGAGATGCTAAGGGATCCAAGATTGCTTTCTCATCTAAAGCAGCACAACCTTTCTTGACAGAGTTGTCCTGGCCCAGTCACCATATCCTCTATCACAGAACAATGGAGTAGAATGGCTGTTTCCTTCCCAACCCAGACAGATTACTTCTCCCTTCTTTCCCACCCACTTTAGCAGTAGCTTTGGTACTTGCAGGAATAAGGGAGGAAGGAGTACATGATTCCATAGGAATGGTCACAGTCTCAAAGAGCTTTAAAATTCCTGATTTGTGACATTTTATTGATGCCAAATGAACTGGGTGTTTCATTACCAAGCTGCATTTTAGGGTGCTAATGTGAACAAAAATGCTCACCCATTGTTAGAGGACAAGGTAGAGACACTTTTGTATCAAAACAATTCCCTTTCCTACAGGGTCCTAATCAAATTTGAGGCAAACCGTGTATGTCTTCATTTTAAATTTTCAATTTTTTTTTAAATGTGACTTGCTAAGATTTTTTTTGCACTGTGTCCAAAATACAAATCACAGCAGCCCTATGAAGAAGCATAACCATTTCAATAAAGACAAGAGTAAACATTGTGTATACATTATAAGCCAATTATAGGAATGAATACTGCTCTCTGGTCTACAGAATTCTGAACATGAAGAAATGTTCCTTTGGGTGCAGATCCTTTGAATTACTATGTGCTGGAGAATGACATGCAGTCATATCCTGGAGTCCTAGATTATTCAGTGAACAAGGGATCTTATCACTCCACTCTACATGTGTTACCTTGCCTGGTTTCAGCTCCAGGGAACAAGATGCCCCAGGCTGGTATTCCCCTAGTCTCTCCTCTCCCGGGACTCCCCTCCCGGAAATTTTCCTGATTCCTCTTGCGGATTGTTTCCCCCCCAATTAGATTGCAAGCTCCTTGAGGACAGAGGCTTTCTTTCTTTTCATTAATTGTATCCCAGCAGTTAGCACAGTGCCTGACACATAGTAGGTGTTTAATAAATATTTATTGCATTGGAGGGAAAAAAGGGACCTTAGACATCCAATAGCACAATCCTCTCATTTTACAGATGAGAAAGCTGAGGCCCAGAGAGGAGACCTAACTTGCCCAGGCCACATAGCTGGTTAAATCAGAACTGAGACTCTAATCCAGAAAAGACCACTGGTCTTTTCACTGGATCTACATCATTAGCAGATCAATTATTAGATCTTATCTGAATGTTTCTACTTCCTTCACCTTCTGTCATCTCATCAAATATTTATCATATATACCCTTCAAAAATCTTCCCCAAAAATGTACTAAAGAGAACTATTATTCTTTATCACATTTATTCTTGTTCTGCAAACTTGCCAACACTAAATTCCCTTAACCAATAAATAGCTAGCTATATAGTTGGACTGTCTCTTACCCAACATGATATTTACATAAATATCTCAGTTGAAGAAAAATCCAGATGTGTGAATTGTATGCACAAAACACTTTGTCTTCCACTCTGTCTTCTTCTACTGCCCTCAGGGGTTTAACTCCAAGGACAAATAACATTTCTGTCATATAAACCTAAAAAGTAGTTTCTCAGTAAAGGGTTTATTCATACATAAAGCTATAGATCACTTGATTTTCACTGGCCACCTCAAAAATATATTTTACTGGTATGGGAAAGGTCAGTTTCAAAAGCGAATAGAGAAAATGAGCTGATTTTGTCTAGCATTTGTCAATGATAACCACTGCCGACTGAGTAGAAAGGATAAAAGTGTCCTCTCTGTTGCAACTTTGTTCTCTAAAAAATTATTTTAAAAAAAGTTTGCTTTTCTTAATAGTATACACTGATCTTGGGATTTGGGGCTGGAAGGAGATTCTACTAGGCTAACCCAAGACAAAGAAACCGAGGTCCAAAGGGAAAATGGCATGCCCAAAGTATAGTTTTGTGCCATTTGGGGTGATTCCAACTCAGCAAATATAACCTTAATATCCCTAGTGAATATGTAAGCATATTATGGAGAGGGGAAGAACATATGACTTTTTTGTTTGTTTGTTTTGGTGAGGCATTTGGGGTTAAGTGATTTGCCCCAAATCACACAGCTAGTGAGTGTTATGTGTCTGAGGCCAGATTTGAAATCAGGTCCTTCCAACCCCAGGGCCGGTGCTCTATTCACTGAGCCACCTAGCTGCCCCAAGAATTTAGAGATAGACAACCCCACAAAGAAATGTAATTCTCCTACATTCCTTCAAAGACTTAATTTTTAGCTTTCAAAACATTTTCTTTCAAGTCTTAGCTATATCACTTACAGGCATTCATTTTCTCTTCTTTCTTATCAATTACGCAATTATAGTGCCTACTAAGAGGGCCTCCAACCTTTTAAGAAGACTTCCAGGATTGTGCTGGTGCCAGAACTCACCAGACAGCCAGCTGTCTAGAAAATCAAATGGCGAGTCGCCTCGGAAGGCATACAGAAACTGCAGAGGGAAAAGAAAAACAAATGAAAAGAATTTTTGGCTGGTTTCTAAGCAGCTACTTATTACTTAAATGGATCCTTTTATGTTTATTTTATTACTATTTCTCTACATTTCTAAAAGAGCTTTCATACAACTAGAATTCTTTTCTTAACCCTTAAACTCTGGAAGGGACTCCAAAGACCTGTGTTTATGGGGCTCATCAGGTAAAGAAGCAAACTAGAAGATACCTGGGTGTCCTAGGGCAAAGGGCTTTACACTTCTCAAGGTCTCAGTTTTTATATATGAAAATGTGAAGTTTGGAGGCATAAGGCAGAACCAGCAGCAAGTAAGAGTTTCAGAAAAGCAAACATAGGTTTGATGTGTTCCTAAAAATTAGAACAATTCAAAAGGGGAATGAGCTGCCTCGGAATCACCAAATTTGAGATTAAAATAATGATGGAAGTCAAATTATCATACAGAATGTCATGACTCAGATGTGTAATGGATAAATGCTTAAGTGAGGAAGTATCACAGTTGAGGAAAAACAAGGAAAAGAGAAAGAGGGAAATGAAATGGAAACTTCCCCTGGGGGAAAAAACAACTTTGAACCCAACTCTTACTAGCAAATCAATTTGACCTCTCTGAGCCTCAGTCTCCTCACTGATAATATTGGGGACAAAAATAGCCCCGATCTCACAGTATTATTGAGCTGATTTGTATAAAGCACTTTGTAAACCTAAAAGACAGCTTTAAAATATAAGCTATTTGTTATTATTTTTCTTATCTTCATTTGGAGTGCAGTTAGAAACAGGCACGAGGGGCAGAGCCAAGATGGTGGAGTGAAAGCAGTGACTTGTTTGAGCTCTCCCCCAAACCCCTCCAAATACCTATAAAAATGGTTCTAAACAAATTCTAAAGCAGCAGAACCCACAAAAAGACAGAGTGAAGCAAATTTCCAGCCCAAGGCAACCTGGATTGTTGATAAGAAAGGTATATCACACTAGTTTGGTAGAAGAGCACAGTTTAGCATGGGCATGCAGGCTGCAGTGAACCTGGAGCAGGCCTCAGAAGACTGAATCATGGGCAGCTGTGGCAGTTTCCAGATCTCTCAACCCACTAATGCCAAAGACTACTTAGAAGGTCAGTGGGAAAAGTTTGTTTCTGCCCTGAGAGAGGAGCTAGGTATCAGCCTCAGTTCCAGACAGAGAGCGGGTCTGGGGTGGTGCCTGCCCCCTGAGCTTCAAATTGGGTGGCTCATCAGAGGGGGATTGCAGGGATCTCTTTGCCAGTGCTGAGGCAAGAATCTCTTGCTTTGCGCATGCTTGATCTCCATCACAGTTCTGGGTGGCAATTCTGGGGCGAGGAGGAGCACTGGTGTGGTGGAGCTTGTAGAGGCTGTTCCAGGACAGAAAGGAGTGCTTGTGGTCACTAAGAGAGCAGAGCACAGGCCAGGAAAGGAGTAAATACCTCACCCCTTATCATACCACCTTGCAAGAACAGAAAATTTACAGGTCCCTACAAGTATCTCTGAAAACAGCTGTACAAACCCCCAAAGCTTGAGACAGTACATTCTCCACATTGGAAGCAGACTCTTACCTTAACAAAGAGTTTAAAACTCAAGTAATTGGCTGGGATCATGAGCAAATCTTGCAAAAAGAGTCAGACTATATTATCTTACTTTGATGACGGAGAAGATCCAAAACATAAAACCAGAAGAAGACAACAAAGTCAAAGCTCCTACATCCAAAGCCTCCAAGAAAAATATGAATCAGTCCCAGGCCTTGGAAGAGCTCAAAAGGGATTTTGAGAAGCAAGTAAGGGAAGTAGAGGAAAAACCGGGAAGAGAAATGAGAGTGATGCAAGAAAATCATGAAAAAAAAAGTCAACAGCTTGCTAAAGGAGACCCAAAAAAATACTGAAGAAAATAACACCTTAAAAAATAGCCTAACCCAAATGGCAAAAGAGGTCCAAAAAGCCAATGAGGAAAGAATGCCCCAAAAAGCAAAATTGGCCAAATGGAAAAGGAAGTCCAAAAGATTACTGAAGAAAATACTTCCTTAAAAATTAGAATAGAGCAATTGGAAGCTAGTGACTTTATGAGAAATCAAGACACTGTAAAACAAATCCAAAAGAATGAAAAATTAGAAAACAATGTGAAATATCTCATTGGAAAAACAACTGACCTGGAAAATAGATCCAGGAGAGAGAATTTAAAAATTATTGGACTATCTGAAAGCCATGATAAAAAAAGAGCCTAGATCATCTTCAAGAAATTATCAAGGAAAACTGCCCTGATATTTTAAAGAGGCAAAATAGAAATTGAAAGAATCCACAGATCTCCTCCTGAAAGAGATCCCCAAAGGAAAACTCCTAGGAATATTGTAGCCAAATTCCAGAGTTCCCAGGTCAAGGAGAAAATATTACAAGCAGCCAGAAAGAAACAATTCAAGTATTGTGGAAACACAATCAGGATAACACAAGATTTAGCAGCTTCTACATTAAAGGACCGCAGGGCATGGAATATAATATTTTGGAGGGCAAAGGAGATAGGATTACAACCAAGAATTACCTACCCACAAAACTGAGTATAATCCTTCAGGGGAAAAAATGGTCATTCAGTGAAATAGAGGACTTTCAAGCATTCTTGATGAAAAACCAGAGCTGAATAGAAAATCGACTTCAAATAAGACTCAAGTGGAACATGAAGAGGTAAACAGGAAAGAGAAATCATAAGAGACTTATTAAGGTTGAACTGTTTACATTCCTGCATGGAAAGATGATATTTATAACTCATGAGACCTTTGTCAGTATTAGGGTAGTTGGAGGGAAAAAATTATATGTATGTATAGATAGACAGATAGATAGATAGATAGATAGATAGATAGATAGATAGATAGATAGATAGATAGATAGATAGATAGATAGAGGCACAGGGTGAGTTGAAGATTAAGGGGTCATATCTGGAGAATAAAATTAAGGGATGAGAGAGGATTATACTAGGAGAAGAAGAAAGGAGAGGTAGAATGGGGTAAATTATCTGACAAAAAACAGAAAAGAAAAAGCTCTTACAGTGGAGGGGAAACAGGAGAAGACAAGAGGGAATGAGTGAATCTTATTCTCATAGGATTTGGTTTAAGGAGGGAAAAACATACACTCAATTGGGTATGGAAATCTGTCTTACCCTACAGGAAAATAGGGGGGAAGGGGACAAGAGAGCAGGGGATGATAGAGGGAGGGCAGATTGGGAAAGGGGTAATCAGAAGCAAATACTTCTGAGGAGGGACAGGGTCAAAAGAAAGAATAGAATAAATGGGGGGGCAGGATAGGATTAAGGAAAGTAGAGTTAGTTTTTCATAACATGTCTACTATGGAAGTGTTTTGCATAACTACACATGTATAACCCATATTGAGTTGTTTGACTTTTCAATGAGGGTGGGTGGGAGGGAGAAGAGAGAAAATTTGAACCAAAGTTTTAAAAACATGTTTTAAAAAAATGTTTCACATGCAACTGGAAATAAGAAATAAGGAAATGGGGTACAGAATCTATCCTGCCTACAGGAAAATAGAAGAGAAGGGATAAGAGAAGGGAGGAGAGATAGAGAGGGCAGACTAGGGGAAGGGATATTCAGAATGCATGCCATCTTGGGGTGGCGGGAGGGGTGAGATGGGTTGAAAATTTGGAACTCAAAATCTTGTGGAAGTAAATGTTGAAAACTAAAAATAAATAAATTTATATTAAAAAAGAAAGAAACAGGCACAAAACAGGTTGTTAATCTACTGTCATTTTTTTATACTTAATTATTGTGCAGACTGTTGCACAGGTGGATAAAAGGATTTCTTTTTGTAATCGAATATCAGTATTATTTCACTAAATTCACTAAAAAGCATCTCTAGATCAGCTCTAGTAGGAATGATGTGTACCTTACCTTATCCTCACATAGTTTTCATTTCTTTTAGATAGGAACCTACCCTACATTTTGAAATTTTCATTCCACATAGTTTGGAGATTATGAGAATTTGGTATGGTAAATATTGTTTTTAAACTTTCATGACTCAATGACATATCTTGGAAATTGGGAGAAACAGTTTTGTCTGTGATGATGTCTATGCCATTAGAATATAACCCCTGGGGTTTTTTTTGTTTGTTTGTTTGTTTGTTTGTTTTTGCTTTTGCTTTGTATTGGTAGTGACGAGTGCAATTCCTGACACAGAAAGAGCTTCATAAGTGCTTGCTGATCAATTTATTGATTTTCAAAGATATTTTAGTATCTGTATTTGTAAAGCAGGGATTCATTGTTGGGTTATAAGATAGTGGGCTTTTTCTGGTCACCTACTTGTGTCTTTGTAGATATTCTTCTGGTGCTAAATTTTTTGCCACATGTTGTACAGGGATTCCTTTTTCCTTGCATAATATATTCATTGATCAATAAGTCCAGGATCCTTAAAGATAACCTTTCTGTAATTTCTGGTGGCCATGACCTAGTCTTGTGCTGCTAATATAAATCTCTAACCTTTCTTTAAGTATGGAGTCTTTAATCTATAGAGTCAGCTGTTTGATGCTGCTTTGTCAACATATTGTTGGCTAAGCTCACGTGCATGTTGCCCGTGGAGGACTTTTTGGTTCCACTCTTGTTTCTTAGCTATTTAACAGGCTGCGTCCAGAGGTAAACCACTTACCTTTACATTTGACAAATCCAATAGCATATGTACCTATGCCAGTCTTTACTATTGTTCTACATGAGGACAGTTGTGTTACAGAAGTATTTTTGCAAATTTTATCCTATTTATCACATCCTTGAAAATTTCTATCAATGTTCTTCCTCTATTTGGCTGAGGAAGTGTTAGTCTTTCTATAGCTATTTTAGGATAATTACTTTTATTCTTACTGTCCCAGCTAAGGAAGAAAGAATGTTGGTTGTTATGTGAGAGTAAAGTCTTTGATGGAAGGCATTTCATGTTAAGGCCCAGTAATGGTTCCATCTTTATTATTACTGTTCCCACTAAGGACATCTAGATATTTGTATCTTTCTCCCTTTTATAGTCACAATAAACATTCTTAGTTAGTCATAGTTGGAGGGGAATTAAAGTTCATTTATCCCAACCCCCTGATTTTACCAGTGACAAAAATGAAGCTCAAAGATGTTAAAATATCACCTCAATGTCAAATGAGTAGGACATAACAAAGCTGGAATTCAAACCCAGGTTCTTTTTCCACTGCACTATATTATAAGGCTCAAAATGGTTGCTCTAAATCAATGGTTCTCAGGAACCCTGGGGCTCTCCAAGATTCTTTCTTTTTTTTTCCTTAAAATGATGAGATTTTAATAACATGTATTTGTTTCCCTATATTAGAGTCCTAGAGAACTACTATGGATGGTCTCAAATATGCTCCATGATCTTTTTTTAATATTTTTTTTCAACTACATGTAAAAATTTTTAACTGTTCTTTTTAAAGTTTTAAGTTTCAAATTCTAACCCTCTTTCTCTCCTTTCCCTCTCCCACATTAAGAAGGCAAGCAATTTGATATATGCTATATATGTGTAGTCATACAAAACATACTTCCATATTAGTCATGTTGTGAAAGAAAACACAGACCAAAAAAAAAAAGAAAATCTTTAAAAGTATGCTTCAATCTGTATTCAGACTTCATCAGTTCTTTCTCTGTAGATAGCTTTTTCATCATGAGTCCTTCAGAATTGTCTCAGATTATTGTTACTGAGAACAGCTGAGTCATTCACAGTTGATCACTGTACAATGTTGCTGTTACTGTGTACAATGTTCTCCTGGTTCTGCTCACTTTACTTTGCATCAGTTCATGTCTCACAAGGTTTTTCAGAAAGCATCCTGTTCATCATTTCTTATGGTATAATAGTATTCCATCGCAATCATAAACCACAACTTGTTCAACCATTCCCCAATCAATGGCCATTTTCTCAATTTCCAATTTTTTGCCATTGAAAAATGAGTAGCTATAAGTATTCTCATACATATAGGCCTTTTTCCTTTCTTATTTATTTAGGATACAGATCCAAAAGGATATGCAAAGTTTTATAGCTTTTTGAGCATAGTTCCAAATTGTTCTCCAGAAAGGTTGCATCAGTTCACAACTTCACCAAGAGTGCATTAGTGTCCAAATTTTCCCACATCCCCTCCATTTGTCACTTTGGGTAGGTCATATTAGCCAATCTGATAAGTATGAGGTAGTACTTCAAAGTTGTTTTAATTTGAATTTCTCTAATCAATGATGTTTTATTCATATTAATATGACTATAGATAGCTTAATTTCTTTATCTGAAAACTGCCTCTTCATATCTTTTGACCATTTATCAATTAAAGAATGACTTATATCTTATAAATTTGACTTAGTTCTGTATTTGAGAAATGAGGCCCTTATCAGAGAAACTTGCTGTTAAATGTCCCAGTTTTCTACTTTCCTTTTAATCTTGCATGCATTTTTTTTTGTTTGCGCAAAAACTTTTAATTTAATGTAATCAAAATTATCCATTTTATATCCAGTAAAGCTTTCTATGTCTTCTTTGTTCATAAATTCTTCCATTGTCAATAGATCTGACAGGTAAACTGTATCGTGCTCCCCTAATTTGCTTATGGTATCGCCTTTTACCCAAGATTCTTTCAAGAATCTGCAAGGCCAAAAATATTTTCATAATTTTACTAAGATGTTTTAATTTCCATAACTATCTAGACAGATCTAACTCACATAAACAAAAACTCTTTTGGGGTCTTCAGTTTTTAAGAGTGTAAGAAGGTATTGGGTTCAAAAAGGTTGAGAATCATTACTTTAAATGATGACTGGAATATCACAAAGCTGTGGGCACTTAGACCACGCATGGTACATGGAACTGCACATTTCATAATTTCACTTTTTGAAAAAAACTGTAAATGATCAAAAGCATATCATCTTCTAGCAGAAATTCTGACTCAGGAAATCTAAATAAATTTTACCACAGTAACCAGCAGTGACATTAGATTTTTAATATCCAAGATGCTTAAACATCAAATAAAACCAATTTTGATTAGTTTTGCTACCTTTAATGATGATTCAGAAGAATACATGAGATGAAAGAGGTCAATTATTAAGGATTTAGACGTGATTGTCTATCACTCCCATAATCAATCCCATGAGAACAAAAATTGTGTATTTCCTAAATTTTTCCTCTCCAACAGTGGTCTGCACACAGTATTTAGTGACTGAACGAATCATAATGACACACTAGAAGGATAGAATTAAGAAAATGAGAGAAGAAAAAGGAAATGGTATGGAAATAAGAATTTATGACTCCAGAAAAATCCATACTTCTATCTGAAAATCTATAGCAGATTTTCTAGTCTGTTTTACAGATCATATTCCCCAAAAGTTAAATTTCATTTCAACCTACTCATTTTAAAAAAAAAAAATCAGCATCCCAACAATACCCAAAGCAATTTTAAATATAAACCACAGAATCTAATGGAAGATTGCCAGTAAATCCATAGCAAAAAATATTTTGTAGATTATATCCAAATTGAAAAATAAAGTCAGTTTTCAAAATGTTGACAAACATTCCTTAAAACCTGAGGGTTTACCTACTTACCTATGCTGCAAACTAGCTTTGTTTATTTATACTCCTGTTGATTTTTATTATGATGTCTCAGATGCTTCATGCATTTAAAAAAAAAACTCCCATCAGTTGACAGGAGAAATTAAGAACCATAAGGAGATACAGTGAGGCTCTAGGGCAAATTAAGTTTTAGAAATTAATTTCAAGTTTGTTCTAACAGCTAAAAAAAACCTGAAAAATAAAAATTGTGTTAATTTTGAATAGCAAGAGTTCACAGCAAACCATAAAATTTCTCTGTACCTCCAAAGCAACAATGTAATTCACACTTTTCCCACCCTTGCCAATTAAAAAATCAGTAGGCTGATTTTAAAGACTCCGCTTTCTTTTTTCTAAACTAGTCAGAAAATGAAAATAGTTTGCTTCATATCATTTTAATTAGAATTACTAATTCCATCTTTGATGAAAATAATTCTCTTTTATCTGTCAAAGCTTATTTGTTTTATTGTAGGCTGATTCTTCCAAGAAAAATTAAAGAATACCCAACTATTTCCTTTACACTTTTATTAGGAATGTCTGGTTGACAAAATAACTAGCAACAAAAACTCAGTACCACAAAAATTATGGATTAAGCAAACCATTAGGGTACTGACATTTTCAAGAGTTCATGAAAAATTATTTTCTCACACATTTATTTGAGAATATGTCTTTGCAATTTTTAAAAGAGAGGGTATATGGGTAAAGAAAGGGACATAGCCTTGGGCACATCTATTGCTAAGCAATTATCTCTTAGACTTCAATTTCTTAATCTATATAATGAGGAAATTTGAATAGGTAGTCTCTTAGGTCCTTCTTCTACATACTGTGAATTTCTACAAGGTTTAATAGCTAATATATAACACTAGGGTTTAAAAAGTGCCTTACCTATATTCATTCACTTGATGTTCATAATAACCCAGTGAGATAGGTGCTATGCTTAGGTCATTTTATGAGGGAACTGAGTTACATACAGGTTAAATGACTTGTCCAGGCTCACATATTGTAAGTGTATAAGAGAGGATTTGGACTTGTCTTCCTGACTTCAACTTTCAAACTTTATCCACCTTACCACCTAGCAACACTTATAGCCTCTTAGATTCAAGGTGACCTATTAGGGAATCACAGTAAATCTGGACTATTGTGTTAGTTCAATAAGCAGTAACTACAGAAAATAATCAAAGACTTGTATGGATCCATATATTACCTTTCCATATAGCATTTATCTACTTGTAAAGAAAGCAGTAGCAAATGGGATGACTGGGGATATATATGCATCATCCTGCCCCCAAACCATCTTTTTTCTGCCAGGTCTCTATATTTTGAAAGTTTTCATTGAACCCAATTTGGAGAGTATGAGAATACATATGGCAACATCTATTAAAACATCGTCCTTAAATTTTTATAGATCAATTTTGAGTAACTCTTGTCTGTAATAATATTCTATTACAAAGTTTATATATGAACTTATTGAAAATATAGGCTATTTTAGCTTTTTCTAATCCTTCCTAAAACTCTACTATTTTGGCTTCTTTGCACTATCCTGGTTTCCTTCCTATCTCTGTCTCCCTTTTCAGCCCATTTTTCTCCTTTAGTCACCTAAATGTGGTTATTTGTCGATAAAAGACATTCCCTTGTACCTTCTGCTCTTCTCTTCCTACACTCTCTCCTTAGAGATTTCTTCTACTGTCATGGATGACCCTCCCCATCTCTCATCCCAAACTCTATCTCTAACTTTGTTCTCTCTTCTGACCTCTGGAAGCAGAGGCACAATGGATAAAGTGCTGGACTTGAAGAAAGGAAAACCTGAGCTCAAATCCAGCCTTAGACACTTCCTAGCTCTGTGACCCTGGGCAAGTCACCTAATCTATTTGCCTCAGTTTCTTCATCTGTAAAATAGGGATAATGATATTACCTACCTAGCAGGGTTGTTGTGAGGATGAAATGAGGCAATAATTGTAAAGCGTTTGGTACCCAGTAAGTGCTGTGTAAATGCTACTACTACTAATTCCTCATCTCCAACATTTCTTTCAGTTCAAACTCAACATTCCAAAACCCCAAATCTTCATCTTCCTCCCCAAACCATGAATGTATCTTTCCTCACATCCTTATGTTTATTCATAACATAACACTTCTGTGGTCATCTAGAAACTCAGAATTTCAAATTCTTTGCCTCCACCATCTATGTAGTGAGTCATCAAGTCCTGGTGAATCTTCAAACTCTCCAATGAGGTGATTTGGACTAATTCCTCAACTTCTTTCAAAGCCCTAATTTCCATAACTCAGAGTCCTGCTACCTTTGTCACGAGTACACTGGAGATAATAAGTAGGAAAGGGCTCCAAAGATGCTATCAAGAACACAACTGCTCCTGACTTTCAATACAGTTATCATTGTCCAGCCCTTCACGGCATATGGACCCAAGACTGAAGGCAAAATGTCAGATAACTATGTGCATAAAATATTCCCAGAGACACACTCACAAGAGAGGGGCTACAAATCCAAACCAATAGGGAAGTCAGCCCAGTCAACCAGATCACTAAGACCTGTACAATTCTTCAATAATGAGGTCTCCATGGGCTCTCCTTCCCATCAGCACACTGTTTTATGGCTACCATATAAGGACTACTGTAGTAATACTAACCCAAAGCCCTGCATTTTCTTTGCTTGTGGTAACCTTAATGTAGAAAGGAGGCTGATGTTCACATTAAGACCATGGCTAACTTTCTATTTCCACAGTTCAACTACTTTGCCTTAGATGCTAACTAGCTGTATGACCTTGGGGAAAATTAACTAAAACTTCTTTTAGAGTCAATTTCCTCTTCCACAAGATGGAACAATAGAATTCATCTTCCATGAGGTGGAGAATATCAGCAGTACTGACTTCATGGGGTTATTGTGAGGATCAAATGCTATATACAAAATGCATATTGTGATGTAAGTTCATGCTTCACTGAAAACATCTATCAGACAACTCCAGCAGCAGACAAGGTGATGAGGACAATTCTTCCTGTTCCCACATGGTTTTGATTTCTTCTACTATGTCTCTATATTTTGAAAGCCCTTCATTCCACTTAGCTTTAAGATTTTGAGTATTTTGTATAAAATTTAAGTATTTATATAAAACATTGTTCTTAATTTTTTTTTAAATCAATGTTATATTCAGGTGATTGCTGGGCAATGCGCCAGTTCCAATAGAGTTTATTTGTTCCATTCTCAAAGGCATAGCAAATTTGGTACTTGCATTATTGGGATTTATTTCCTGTTGCTCTATGAAATATAGTCAATCAATAAACATTAAGCACCTATTATGTGTCAGGCACTGTGCTAAGCTCTGGGGATACAAAAAAAGGCAAAAGATAGTTCCTTCTTTCAAGCAGCGAACCTCTGATGTATGTTTCTAGTGACTAGCTCATGTTCTGTTACATATTTATTCACAGATGCTAAATTTTTGCAACCTAAAGTGATGTGTTAAACAATTTCTACCATTTTCATATATAATCTATACTTATTATAGGCAAACTACTCCAGGGAAAGATTGAAGAGGGATGAAAGAAGGGATATAGTCATAAAATCATATATTTAGAGCTGGAAGGAACCAAAGAGGTCATCTTATCTAGCCTCTTCATCTTACAGATGATAAAATTAAGACTTTGGGAGTTGAAGTGATTTGCCCAAGATCACACAGGTGATCTTCTGGGGGTGGTGATGGTGGTGGTGGTGGTAGTGGTGGTGGTGATAGTAGTAGCGGTGGTAGTAATAGTAGTAATGGATTTTTTGTTTGTTTGGTTTCTTTTGGGGGGTGTGTAATGAGGCAATCAGAATTAAGTCACTTGCCCAAGGTCACACAACAAGTTAAGTGTCAAGTGTTTGAGGCCAGATTTAAACTCAGGTCCTCCTGACTCTAGGGCCAGTGCTCTATCCACTGTGCCATGTAGCTGCCCCTAGTAATATTAATATCAGTAGTGGTAATAGTAGTGGTGGTAGTGGTGGTGGTGATGGTGGTGGTAGTGATGATAGTAGTGATAGTAGTAGTATTTTATGTATAATTGTCTTTTATTTTAAATTGTATATAACTTTGCATATATTTCTGCCTTTTGCTTCCTAACTAGAACAAGTTCCCTGAAGGAAGAGACTATGTCAAATCCATTGTTGTTTCTATATGCTTAATATATATTTTAAAGATTATTCATTAAATAATTTGTTGAAGGCGATGTGCATACTGAATCGCTGGGAGAAACAAGACAAGAGCCAGGAACTTCTGACATACAGAAAGCATAAGGTTCCCAGAGAGAAACATACTTACCATGTTAATCCAACCAGAATCCTCTATCTTCTTTCAGGCCCACACAAACTGATCGTCTCCCATCATTCCACTGCTATTCTTAAGCTGTCACTTTGGAGCAGCAGATATTTCCATCACAATGCTCATTGACTCATCAACAAAATTATGTGTGAGCACACTTTTTAAAACACAAAGAGGTAAGTATTAAGATAAAAGAAATAAAAATAATTTTGAATCTTAATACTTTCAATGATACCCAAATATGGAGTTCTGAATAAAATAAGTTTTTCACAAAAATAATGGAGGTAGTTCATGTCATCTCTGAGAATACATATCCCAAATCTGAAACTCACAGACAAATTGGATTACCAGAGCTAGTGTAGTAACTTCTGCCCCTCAGTTTCTAGGGATATGTCACGGGTGATTCTCCAATGCTATCAGATCAAGCCTCCACCTGTACGTTTTTCCCCAAGATTATCAGTTGAGAATCAATTGAGTTTAACCTTAAGGAGCTTTTAGAAAGGCGTATTTACTAAGATGGCACCATGGTAACAGTTGGTGCAACATTCCCCCCCCCAAAAAAAAAGTTCACGCCATACTCTCTTCTCAAATGCATATGGAGTCCTGGGGAAAGTGAGTTCATGCTTAAAGAACATACACAGCATAAGGGTCATTCATAGCTCCTAGATTCTGGAAGTACTTTTGTCCCATTTGTAGGATGCTCAGAGAGTTCCCTCTAAGCATAGAGTAGTCACTTGGCTAGGCTCCTTATAGATCCATGAGTCTAGTCTGTCCTTGGCTTAGATGAGGTGAACACTGACATCAGCTGATTCAGAGATGCTATTTAGGACCCCAATGGGAAGATGAGACATCCATCACCTTCCACATCCTTTGAATCTTGAAGGTCCTTCTATCAAAAATTAGGAGAGAAGGAGGAGAGAGGAGACTTAGCCAAGGTCAAAGCCAAGCCAAAGACAAGGCTCCCACCTAGGTAGTCCCTCATCATGAATGTACTATAAAGCTCCAATTTTTGGTATTCTCTTCCCTTCTCAACTCACTTGATGATTTATAGAAGACTACTGGAAGGATGACAAAGTTGCCCAGCCATTTGTGCTAAATTCCTATCTATAGACATTTCTCTTCATCCAATGACTTTCATAGATTTCACACACAGTCTAAATTCTTGTGATTAATTCATTGATTGAGACATGTTCTTGCCTAGTTATGGTATCAGAGCTAAGATGGGTGAGGTGGTTTTGACCTGACCCTTATTATAGGATTTGTCTTGTATCCCCAGTGCTTAGCACTATACCTAGCATATAGTAGGCACTTAACAAAGACTCTTAAGACTATGATTTGGATGTTTCAACTTATTCCAGAAGTTCTATTACTACTCAAATGAGCCTCTGATGTTTTTGCATTTCCCACATCTGCCAAGATGCCTGAAACATTGGATTTGGGGGAAATGGCTATAGAATGTGGCTAAAAATCATTTTGTTGCAACAGACCATTTGATTTTTTTTTCCTTCAAGGAATTACACACATGGATTATTTTATGACATATAAGAAAATATCTTTCATTTTTATGATATATATGGCAACCCATGACTTTGGTACTCATGTGTTTATAGTGCCTAATGAGGCATGAGACAGGAATGGAGCACAATCAAGTTGTTTACTTCCCATAAGTCCAGTCAATACCAAAAAAAAAAGTATTACAAAAAATATGAATCTCAGTATCTGTGTTGTAGAAGATGAGAAAGGATCAGGAGATAGGGAAGAGGCATGGAGAACTGAAAGGTATTTAACATTGAAGGAATGGTGTGAGCCATCTCCTGATCCCTTTCTACTGAAATCCTTGTCTTCCTTCAAAGCTCTGACAAGGCCCCACCTCCAGCATTGTTCATTCCATGTCATTTTATTTCCCTGATCCCCTTCTAACCCTTCAGATGAAAGAGTTCTCCCCTTCCTCAAATTTTCCTAGATTGCTTTGTCTGGATCTTTCCTTTGCCTTCATCACACCA
Source organism: Phascolarctos cinereus (assembly GCF_003287225.1). Classification (NCBI taxonomy): domain Eukaryota; kingdom Metazoa; phylum Chordata; class Mammalia; order Diprotodontia; family Phascolarctidae; genus Phascolarctos; species Phascolarctos cinereus. The sequence goes on from NW_027556098.1 coordinate 203,340,144, forward strand.
TTTTGAATCATACTTACTTATCAGTCAATAAGCCAATGAGCATCCATTAAGTGATTACAATGTGCTAGGCAGTACACTAAGGACTGGGGATACAAATAAGGCAAAAGCAGTTCCTTTCCTCAAGGAGCTTGCATTCTAATGGGGGAAACAAACATGAAATGACTAGGCACATAAAACATATAGGCAGAGTGGATGGAAGGTAATTTTAGATATTAGCAGCTGGGAAGATTGAATCATGATCCCTTCATCAATCAATCAATCAATCAACAAACACTTATTAAGTGCTTGCAGAAAGTGGGATTTGAGCTGTCTTGAAGGAAGCCAGGAAAACTAAAAGATGTTAGTGAGGAGAAAATGCATTTTAAGCATGGGAGGTAGCCAGAACAAAGGCAGAATGATGGGAAATGGAGTATCATGTGAGAGGAAGAGCTAGTAAGCCTTTGTGATTGGATCATAAAATTGATGGAGGGGAAGAAATGTTGTTGAAGATTGGAAAGGTAGTAAAGGGTGAGGTTGTGAGATTTAAATGTTTGTGAGATACCCTGTAAGGCAGTATAAGCAACTTGAGTATAGGAACTGTCTTTTTCTCATATTTAAATCCCCAGTACCTAGTTCAGTATACATAGCTGTTTTTTGAGTCAATTAGTCATGTCCGACTCTTGGTGACCCCATTTGGGGTTTTCTTGGCAAAGATACTGGAGTAGTTTGCCATTTCCTTCTCTAGCTTGTGAGGAAACTGAAGCAACAAGGTTAAGCAACTTGCCCAAGGTCACACAACTAGTAAGTGTCTGAGGCCGGATTTGAACATGTCGATTCCAAGCCCAGCACTCTGCAAACTATTCCACCTAGCCTAAAAGCTTAATAAATTTTTAATTTAATTGATGTGACTGCATAATAGGAGTAATTCCATATAGTATGAAAGAATGGTAGTAGTAGTAGGCATTACAAATGTGAACAGCAGTAGAGGCATCAGCACCAAAAAACATAGACCATCAGGGGCAGCAAGGTGGCACTTACTAGCTGTGTGACCTTGGGCAAGTCATTTAATCCTGATTGCCCCACCAAAAAGAAAAAAAAACAGACCATCCCACCCCCCATCTTAGTCATTAGAATGGTTCATTCCATTCCATTTTCAAACATAAAAAAAAAGTTTAAAAACAAAAGGAAGGAAGAAAACATTTGTTGTTATTCATCTTTGTAAATGTCATCTTAATAAATGGAATTCCTATGGTCAAAACTTGCTTTTGGCATAAAAATAAAAACCACAGCAGCAGTAGCATTATTGCAATCATAAAATATTCTGAGGAAATTATAGCAATTTTATGTGGGTATATATACTTTTATGGAGCATCTAGGTGGCACAGTGGATGAGGAAACTGAAGCACATTGATCTTAAATGACTTGCCCAGTGTTACAACCTAATTAATGTTTAACATGGGTTTTGAACACTGGTCTTTCTGACCCGAGTCCACTGCTCTATAAAGTATTCTACATTGTCTCCAAACTCTTTTAGGTAATGATGAATCTCATTTAGAAGGCCCTGCAGGGTTCTGGGTGTTGATACAATCTGCATAATTCCATCCACAAACAAAAGAATGTGAAAGACTTCCCCCTCTTTAGGACATCCCTCTTCAGTTTGGATGGTGAATACATCCTCCATGACAGTGGCAAAGACTTTGTGTAAGGACATATATTCCTATTTGATACTTTTCATGATATTTATATGACAATGGAGAAGGCTGACTATGCAATTGATGTGTGCCTCCATATGGCATTTGGGGTAGCAGTAACTGCTGTTACTGCAGTAGTTGCATAACAATAGCAGCCTAAACTTGGCTCATATTCTTCTTTCTGTAAGCCTAGAGAAAAGCATACTGTGACTTTATTAATCAATCAATTAATTAACCAACAAGGAAATGTAGTATTAATTAGGCCATCAATTGTAACTACACTCACGCCATTAGCCTAAGGGTTTCATCAGAGGGTCCCTACTGCAAATACTCTGGCTTCTCCAAAGGCTGCATTACCCCCACTACTCACAAAAGAGTGCTCAGGTATAGTTCTCAGACTACTCACCCCTCTCTCCATTGTAGGTACTGCTGGATAGGTTTAGCTATTCTTGCTTGCCAGATTGAAAATTCAGTGTAGGTCATGGGTTTTTAACCTTTTTTCTTTATCACAGACTCTTGGAAGTCTAGTGAAACCTATGTACCACTTCTCAGAATAAGATTTTTAAATACATAAAATAAAATACATAGAATTACAAAGGAAACTGATTACACTCAAACACAGTAATCAGAATATTAAAAAAAAATAATAATCACACACCCCAGTTAAAAAGCCTTGGTTGGGGTGGGAAAGAATAGAATCTCTTCTCTGTACCTTTCAGTCAACTGTGTAACTAGAAAGATGCTGTCTGCTATAAAATACCGTTTGTGAAAGCCTTCTTATTCCATTCTAATACTTTTATCAAAATATCCTTGATATATGTATAAAGAATTCTCACAAATTTCGAGAAATAGGAAAATATTTATGTAAGGTAATCATTGATATAGTGCAAGGTCTGTGATTTTTTTCAAGCATTGGGTACGCTCCCTTCTTTCAAATGTCTTGAAAATCTATCCATCAATGCCCTCAAATTTAGGGGCTACAGCATAGATTGCCTCAGTGTATACTAGTTCTAATTTAGCTAATTTGCCCACCTGTAGTTTATCACCATTTCTACTGCCTCATATATCACATTGAGGAGTATGATGTCAGAGTTTGAATGAGGTGCCTCCACTGTCACTGATGATGTCACTGTCACTAATCTTGACAAATCTTTACTCCTTTTCTGGTTTGTTGTTCTTCTAGTTTCATCCTTCAGTGCTCTCAAGATGATCTGCCTTGATTGGCTCCCCTACCGAGCTTTCTGTAAACTTTTCTTTCCCTCAATCATTTCCCCTTTTTTAATAAAGCAATTATGCCCAGAATCTTCTACAATATTCCTCTCTAAGACTCTGTCAATGAATCTGTATTCTAAACCATTGTTGTCCCTGGCTGCTGTATCTCTCCACTTAGTAAAGAATTCAAATGCATGCTGGCTTGAGGGTTTCAGCAATCTTGGTCTTCTCATTGTGGCAATTGATTTACATCAGTTACACTTGTGCAGGAAATTATGATGGGTTTCATTCTTTTATCTGTTTCTAATTTTTTGCATGAATATGTTGTTTAGGTAAGTCAAGTTGGGGTGGTTTTAGTTGTATGCCAAGCTATATGAAAACATCTGGGGATTCTGGATTTTATTTTCAAGAAAGCTCCATAAAAGTTGGGAAAGTAAGAGCCATATTAAAATACTTCAGACTAATTATTATTGTTCAAAAAGAGAAGGATTTATTTCAATACTTGATGGTAAAGTTGATCTTGTCCATTAGTGAATTCCAAAAACAGAAGAGAAGGTCAAAAACTTAAGATAATTCTATTTGTTTCATTCTTAGAGAAAATATAACTTTTTGTGTTCCCTCTCCCTAACTCTAGCATGATTTAGGGTAATATGGAAAAAACACTTGGTATTGGCATCGTGCCATCCATTTTTCACTTCAGAACACTTAATTATAACTTCTGGAACTCCTTAGCTGAACACATTGAATAATTGTATGAAAATATGCTATGGAAAGATCTTTACATTAAATCTCTTATTTGTCCTTAGTTATTTTTACTATTGGGTTAATTTTGGTGATCTAAATTTGATCTCACTTTTTTTCTTTGTATCCTATTTTTGGATCACTTTTTCCTGCCTTTCTGTGTTTCTTCAATGGGTAGAATTCCATTTGAGTGAACTTAAGGAATGTCAAAATAGCTATGTTTTATACAACCCTTTTTGAAAAAGAAACATAGCTAAAAGTGGAGAAGTAAATGGTTATTTACATTTAGTTAAATGAAGCAGTTTTCAGGGATATGTCACATTTGCATCATGACCCAAATAATGGAAGGGGTGGGTGTTCTGAAAGAAACGTTACTAAACTCACTGGAACCTGAGAGGGTGAATAATGTGATTCCCTTCTGCTGCAATTATATTTGAATGTATTCAAAAATTATTAACAAATGCTGACATATTTTTAAATTGTATGCCATTGTATGCCAGAATCCTACATTTAGAAGTCATGCAGTCAAATCCCCTCACAAGACAAAGAAAAAAAAAACACCCAAGGAAGTGAAAGAACTTGTCCACAGTCAGAGAGATAGACAGTGATAAAGCTGGGACTTCAACCAGGTTCTAACTGCAAATAACAGTGACTTTTTGACCAGCTGTTTTATATATTACAGAAAAAATAACAATAATGACAAAACATTTTATTAGTGTTTTTACCCATATCTATAAAAAGTGTTCTCAAACCTTGGTAATAATAATAATATTTGTATAATATATTGTATCACAATAGATCATATACAATGATGTAATATAATTTATCATGATAGAATTTATAATAATATTTATATTGCTTATAGTAACAAAATAAAAACATGTTAATATTTGCCATCACTATCAACATCTTCAAATATGAAGAACAATAAATATTCTGTGATATCATGACTTTTGTTTATTAAATAAAGAGTGTTTCATGAACATACACAAATGGGCAAGAGAGCTGTGATTTCTTTAGCATGTGAGTTGTCTCACATACAGACCAAAATTGTTCTACGAGTTAGTAAATAAATTCCAGGGAGTTTACTCAGGCACATAGATAAGTTAAATGACTTGATTAGATTCACACAACTAGTAAATGGCAAAGGTGGGATCTGAAACCAGACTTTCCTGACTCCTTACCCAGAACTCTACCCTCTATATCATATTGCCTCTCTACTTTTTTCAATTTAAACCAGACCTGTGATTTCATTGATGCAAGAAACTCCTAGTGAGGAAACTCCTTTTACCAATGCAACTGTTCTCCTACAAGAATCTTAGAGAGTTGCAGGACTACTGAGGGTTTAAGTGAGTTCTTTACGCTCACAAAGCCAGTATATACCAGAGGTAGGACTTAAATGTAGGTGTTCCTGATTACAAAGTGAGCTCTTTATCCACTACACAACATTGCCTCTTTCTGTGTTCTATTATACCAAACAGGAAAAAAAAATCTCTTCTCTCAGAAATCCTTGTCATAAAAAGTGAGCTAATTCTTCTAATGGGTTTGTTCACTACTCTCTCCAATCCTACATGAAAATCATTAAAGCCACACTTACTTGACCTCAGTGGAGATGGACGCAACCAAAACTACCCAAACTATTTGTTGAAATTTATGCTGTCAAAAGCTGGTGCACTTAAGCTTCCAAAGCACGAATGTTCCTATGCTATTTTTCACATCCAGGCTCAAATAAAGGCATTAGTAATTTTTGACTTGATTGCACTATAATTATTCAAATATCGTTAATTTTATGCTCTAGCCTAATTTCCATATCCGTTGTTATCATTAAAAGAGATTATTATAGTTAATATACCTAAAGTATCCCCACTAATTGAAAAATGCAATTCTTAAGCAATATCAGTCACAACAACAACTCAATATGAAGGCTACTATGATGATGTGACTGTAATTATTATCAACATAAGCCATGATGGGTACAATAGCATCAGCACATAAGGGCATGAGCTACGGACCCTTGCTCTTCTCTTCTTCAAACGCTGTATGATCACCCTAAAACACAGAAGACAAACACAGGACCAAGGATCATTCTGGTTTGTGAAAGGACACTGGCATTTTGCAGGTAATACAACCCAGATCACAAATCAGGGCTCGATGCCCACTTCTCCTGCTGAGGCTGAGTTTGCTGTACTGCAGCTCCCAGCAGGTCTCTCCCCCTCTTATCAATCAAGCCGGGGAATGTGATGCTAAGTAAAGGTGCAACATTTCCTTCTCCCCACAGGAAACCCTCTCTCCAGCTGGGATGGATCAGTGGGGTGCACAGCACATCAACAAGACAGATGGGACAAAAAATATGGGGACGAGTGTTGAAGGGAATAAGAGGAAGGAGGGAGAGGGACCCTAGAGATATAGACAGGAAATTTGAGGTCATATTTATTCTTAACTTCCTTCTGTCTGTGTCAGAAGGTTTCCACAGAGGGGGTTATTTATTTAAAACCACCTTTATTAAATTAGTGTAAAATAAGTTTTTAAAAGTTGTTTCTTTATCATATGGGAAGAGAAATCCAAATCATTAAAAGGCAAGGACTCTTTAACCTTTAAGATTTTATTTTAGTCTACCTTCACAAAATGCAAAATGAGATGCTGTGTGGCAAAACTGAAAGAGTGCCAGCTTTGTTAGGAACACCCAGATTCATGTCCTGCTACTGACACAACAGCTGTGTGAAATCATTTATCCTTTCAGTGCCCTCAGGAAACTTCCTATTTAGAGTCAAGGGTGTGCTAGTAAATGTTTAACAATCTGATCTACAAAAAACAAAAAAAAATGTGCATCCGACAGACTTTTAGGTTTAATCCACATTACTAACATTTTCTCCATCACTTTCTAAAGTCTAGGCAATGAACAAAACAACATTAAATGCTCACACTGCAAATTTAACAATTAGTTACAGAGCAAGGTGTGCTGCATCCACTAGATGCATTAGTGGAAAGCATTTCCATGCTAGAAGTTCTTCATACCCATGATTCACACGTATGAACTGAAAAAAAAAATCTTTAAAAAAATCAGCTCTTATATAACCTCTAGAGCAACCAACACATGGAGTGGGAGAGCAGGAACTAGTCTGACAAGAAAAAATTAACCAAACAAATTAAACATGTTTAAATCTACTGTATATAAATAGGGCACTTAAATGTCTTTGGAGCCACTATCAATTGTTTGGGGGTTTAGGGGGGTTTTTTGGTTTGTTTTGTTGTTGTTGTTGTTGTTTTGGCTAGGCAATGGGGTTAAGTGACTTGTCCAGGGTCACACAGCTAGTAAATATCAAGTGTCTGAGGCCAGATTTGAACTCAGGTCCTACTGACTGCAGGCCCAGTGTTCTATCCACTGCGCCACCTAGCATTATCAATTGTTTTTGAAAACTCAAAACGGTCTGTTCAGAAACTATAGCAACCAGGATTTCTTAACCTTTTTTGTATCACGCACCCCTCTAGAAAAAAAATAATTAATTATATATAGTACTAATTTTTCCAGTTTGTGATAGTGTTTTTCTCTGCTTGATGAATAAGATATTATACTTGACTAAACTTACATTTTTGGTTTAGTGTTTTTTTAGTGGCATAGCAAAGACCTAGGTTTGAAATCTGGCCTGCCACCTACTACTTGTATGACCTTACATAAGGCCATGTACCAAATCTAATCCTAGGAATTCATCTGTAGAATAAGAGGATTAGATGATTTCTCAGGTCCCTTCAGGTATTAACACTCTTTGACGACTACAATTTGATTCCTGGTAGGTATCACACAAGAAAGATCTTATCCCTCCATAAATTTCATGATTATCAAATAAAATAATACATTAGGACTGGAACAGAACTTAAGAGATCATCTAGTCTATCAACCTCATTTTTCAAAAGAGGAAACTGAGGCAGGGTAACAAGGTGTAATAAGAAAGAATACTGGATTTGTAGTCAAAAGACCTGGGTTCCAGTTTCCACCTACTATCAGTAGCATATAATCTAAATTCTCTAGTGTTGGTTTCATCTATTAAATGGAAAAGATAACATTCACACTACTGGGTACACACTCCAAGATAGTTCAGGCAGTGTCCTTTCACAAACCTAAAGCTTGGAAAGGATTTTCCAACTTCCTCATTTTACAGATGAGAAAATTAATTTGTCCATTGTGAGAAAAGCATGATAAAAACTGTAAAGTATTATATACATGTAAGTTATTATTCATCATGAAGTGATTTACCCAAGATCACACAGCTGTCTAGCAGTAAAAAGGGGTGTAGCTAGAACCTCAATATTCTGCCCACCATTCCACTATATAACTGTGCTTCATTTGGCTTCTCTTCTAAATCTAGGGGGAACAGAGCCCACTAAAATGTCAAGTCCAGGAAACTGAGCTCTGCCTAAATGTCTGAGGGCACAATGGTTTGGTATATTAACATTTAATCTACTAATACATTCTCTCTTCTCAAGAAATCATTTGGATAAATCAAAGTTGCTTTAAAATTGCTGAAAGCATGATTTTGCTCCAATGTCACACAGAAGTAATACTGGGACCAAAAAAACAAATTACAACTAAAGTGGGATTTATGAAGGCTGAGTAAATTATTTTTATACCAGTAGAATTCCTGAAGTATTGAAGGTTCCAAAAACCAAACTGATTTGAAAATATTTCTTTAAAGAATAAATTTTAATCTTCACTTTAACATCCTTGATATCTTAAGACTATCCCCTACAAAACAGCCCAAGGAGTAGGGAACTGAAGTGGGATATAGAGAAGTAGATGAGAGAAAAGGGAGAGACACAGAGAAGAACAGACAGACACCAAAAAGACAGAGGGGGGGGAGGGAGAGAGAGAGGGGGGGGAGGGAGAGAGGGAGGGAGGGAGGGAGAGGGATAGAGACAGAGACAGAGAGAAAATTTATTAAGTGCTTATTATGTGATGGGAACTGTGCTCAGTACAGATACAAAACATAAAAAGAAGATGGTCTCTATTGTCAAGGAACTTAGATTCTAAAGTACACAGGAAATGAATACACAAATAATAAGAGATCCACTTCACTAGTCTTAGTCTCAAAGATTTTAATGTCCAGTATCCAACCTTCTCCACATCTCATTAAACTAGTCCCTTGATGACCAAAACAAAAACCTACAGCCAGACCCCCACTAAAAGCTTTTCTAGCTTGGTATTACCTATAAAAGTTTGGGTTCCACTGGCATAGCCTGCAAAACCCAGGGTCACTTCCATGCCACGGGCAGGCATTAGAGACTTTCATGATAAGAGAGATCCCTAATCTATTTTGAATCTAAAAGATTTAATGTGGCATATGGAGACTTTAAAGAAATTAATGTTTTCCTATTAAATAATTATACAAGGTAATTAAACTCTTCAGATCCTTTGGCAAGACAATATATAGTATCAGCTTTCACAGTCTTGTATATGATTGATAGTAAATAAAATATTTGTTGAATGACTATATCTCCTTGTAGTCCTTTATTCAACCTTGATATGAAGGGCCCAGGTACATTTTAAGCAAATTCTCACTTCCCTGGCTCATTGCCTGTCTAGAAACTTTCTGTGTGAAAGCAACCAGAATGTTGTCATCCCTTGCAAACACGTAATTCACAAGGCTAAAAGAATATGAACAGATTCACTTATAAGTTAAAGAACATAAAAATGCTCACTGAAAAATAATATTTGCTAGTAAGAAGCTGTCCCCAGAAGTCAATGTAATTTCAGCTACTTCGAGTGTTGTTCTGAGTAGGGCTCCTACAGAGGTGCCCAGGGTTGCTCCTCTGCACTGGTATTACCCTCCATGATTACTCTGGCTATCTGCCCAGGTAATGGCTATACTAATAGTTCAGTCCTCTTACAATTCTCTTCAACTCCTAGCTGATGTCACCTGTCACCATTTACTGTTTTGCTCCTCTCTTCAATCCTGCATCCCACCCTTCTATTCATATTCCATAGCTCCTGGTTGTTGGCACCAGACCTACTCTGCTATTGCTCTGTCCAGTCTTTTTCCCAAAACATCACTCCACTGCAGTTCTTATGCTGTCCTACCACATAGCAACAGTTGCTCCTTTTGCCCCAGAAAACTAGTTTGCCATACATCTATAGGTGAAGAGGACTTCAGAGTCCCCATCGTGGCAGAATGAGCTACAACTCAAAATGCAATTGAGACCAGGCTATGTCCGTTTCCAAAGCTGTCCCATGTGCTACATCCCTCCAGCCTTAGACCTAACGGAAGCAAGTATAACCGTCAGAAACACACTTGCTATTCACACTTTGCTATTACTAAAAGGGCTCCACAGAAGAATATGACAAGTGAGTCAATGCTGAAAGCAATAAGCCCTTTTGGGGTGGTGTGTTAAGGGATGGGCTCTATGATAGTTGTTGTTGTTATTGTTTTGGTCCTTTGTTCTCAAAGGGTTCAATGACATCACAAGGGTGATGTCTTGACTGGCTCATGAACTGGATTTAAGTGAGGCAAAACTGTACAAAGTCATCAGCCTTACTCCCTCCTCCAGAGTCATCAGACTCCAGTGGCAGGACAAAAGTCAAGATGATTGGCAATAGCTCCCTGTGACAGTGATAACAAGGGAAGTGAACTAGGGCAGCCCAATGACCATACAGTCAGTACTGAAACCATCCAATGAAAGCAGACCTTCAACCTACTGAAAATACCACTTGGTCTGACACCTCTGAAGTAGGGTAATCCACTAATCCCTATATACTGAAGCTGGGACTAATTCCTCCAAAGCAAGCTGGGGAAGAGATAGAAAAAGAATATAATCAGAGATGTTAGCACAGTGGTGGGCTCAATGTTCTCCAGACCATGGAAGAAGAGGCAGTTCTCAATAGTCTAGAACTACTAGGTCCACGCTCCAAGATAGTTCAGGCAGCTTCTGGTGCTACAGTCACTTCCAGATCAGATCAGGTATTCTTACAGGGACAAGAAAGACCTGCTCAGGAAGGTCTTCTTGGTTTCCTACTGTGAGATGAGATAGGCAGACACCAACCTTCAAGGAAACCGTAATCTTCTTGCCTAAAATGTCCCAAGTGAAGCCTTTCCTACAAACTAATTGCACAGCCCTCTAGAAGGTGGGAAGGATAGTTCATGATTCTGCCCTATAAGGTTGGAACTGGACAGAATGAAATCACACAGCCCCAAAAAGTCTGAGCACCAGGGTGTCCAGGATTGAAGACAGCAAAGGAACCATGGCTTTAGAGATAGGCAGAGAAAAGAAGGGTTATTCAAGTGGGATGAAATAACCCTCACAAGCCAATGAGGGAACAGCAACCAGAGTGGGAGTAAAGCTGGAGGGGTAGTCATTTCCCCTCTTGGTTACAAAGGAAAATAAGCAGATGGGGGCTTCTTTCTCCTCTCCCTTCCCCCCCCCCATATGCACCCATGCAGATGGAGATTTTTTTCTATAGAGCTTTCTGCTCCCTCTACATGGATCTTTCACCAAGGAATAGTTTTGGTTTTATTGTTATTTGTTGTTCTTGTTTCCTTTGGTTAAAGAGTTTGTTGTCTAATATTTTGCTGCATATGACTGTAAATGCCATTTGACAGTGCAAAGAGAGAAGGAGAGAGAGAGAGAGGAGAGGATGGTGAAAAAGCTCTAAAGAGGTTTTGCAGCTAGATGATTCACTGAATAGAGTGCTGTGCCAAGTTCAAATCCAGCCTCAGACACTTACTAGCTGTGACAAGTTACTTAACCTCTGTTTGCCTCAGCTTCCTCCTCTATAAAATGAACATAATAATAATACCTACCTCCCTGGGTTATTGTGAGGATCAAATGAGATATCTGTAACATACTTAGCATAGTACCTAGCACATACGAAACATTATATAAATGATAGTTATTATTATTTTGGTTTTTCACATTTCTCATGTAGTTATAGATCCAGAATACTTGAGAGAAGACTCCATTTCTGATTTGGTGGTTAAGAGGATGACCTGGAGATATATTTTACCAACCACTTATCCTGTATGTTTTCATCATATTATAAACTTCCAAGAGCAGAACTGAAATGAAACCTAGAGCTTTTGTTCTGTCATTTCTTCACATCACTAGAGCCTATCTTTCCTTTCTATTGGTTGTAATTAGCAGGTATACCTCCCAGTGAGAGTCTGGCTGCTGGTTAATAAAAACCCTTTCCCTCAGTCTCTAGAAAGAAAAAAACAAAGAGGAAAAATGGGGAGACTCCTGAAAGGAAGGCCTGGCCCCAAAGCCAAGCCCCCGGACAGAGAGAGGAATGTCCGTGGAGACTTTCTTCCCACCCCTCATCCTGTTTAGGAGCAGAAATTAGTTTGGTCAAAAAAATTGTCCTCCTTGTACACCTGGTGCACTCTGTGAACTGTACACAGAAGTCTCTAGCTATTCTGGGGTTTAGCGAGAAAGTTTTTCAGACAGGAGGCATAGAAAAAGGTAGAAGGGACGCAGCAGGAGGAGGGGACATAATTAAAGAACAAACAGCATGTTGGACAAAGATAGACCAAGCTGGAAAAACTAGAGGTTCTTCTCTATACAACACCCCTCTTAGTATCTCTGTGTCATGGTTATCAGTTGGCTCAGGGTGAACTTTTTGACTTAATGCCCTCTCTTTGCCCCACCATCACCACCATCACCACCTAGCATGTGCCTAGAAGGTCCGAAAAACACCATTATCTTCTCAGCTATCCTTTCTTTCACAATAATTTCTTCTTGGCAGCAGCATGAAGTTAGTTAAATCACCTGAGACTCCCGAGGGATACATCTGAAGGATGGCAGAGGATATGAACACAGCCCCAATACTGCCAAGCATCAGGAAGAAAAAAAAAATCAGTATTACCAGCTTCGTTTTTATAAGACTAACTCAGTAGCTAAGTGGTCCCTCCCTACTGTCTCGGATTGTTTTCAATACCTAATCACCATTTATTTCATAAGTTTGGTCAACAGAAATTTGCATAATATTGCAATAAGATTTAACAAGAATGATACGGAATAGGGGGCAATAGTGCCTTCTCTTATAAATAATTCCCCTGTTTCTGCAAAACGATATACCTAATATGTGATGGAGGATCCTGCATATTTTTTGTTACTGATCTCATAGAACATTTTGCTGAGTCATGCCGAAATAGCCTTTATGTTGTTCCTAGAGGGCAAAAAGCTCATTTTTAGTTACCCCAGGCAAAGAAGCACTGACAAAGACAGGGAGAAATAGAACAAAATAGGCAAACAATTTTTGAGGCTTAGATAATGTTTTTGTTCTCAGAAAGAAGTAAAAGCTAAATACAATTTTGGCTGTTCTAATCTGTGAGAGGCAGCATAGCGTGTCAGATAAAAATTGGACCTTGAAGCCCAGAAGACCATTGTTCAAGTCCTTTGTCTGATACACACTGACAGTATGATTTTGGGCAAGTCTTTTAACCTCTCAGTGCCCAAGGCAACTAGTCATCTAAGACTATAAATTGCAGAGAAGATGTTGAAATGCATTGATAAAAGGGGTTTCCTCTCCTAGAAGTTACCTATACCATTGAAATCACAGTTCTGGGCTTTATCTCTGATTCTATTCCTATTCTGTTTTGTGACAAAACATTTACACTTGAGAATTAAGATGAAAATATTTCTACATTGGGAAATCTATCTAGAATGGCACTTTAACTCTGAGGCTTTCCCATCTCTAGGCCTACTAGAAAACCACTCTGTCTAAACATCTCAGTGAAGGAGCTAATGAGCATCACTTATGATTTAAGTCACCCAGGACTGTATTTTCTGCCTCTCTTTTTGAGTTGTTATGCAACTCTTGCTTTTAGCCTGTTAACTTTAAGGTTAATTAGAGATCACATCTTTCCTGATGGTCTGGCAAAAATGCATGAGAGTAACCAGGGCAACTAGCCCACATGATGTTACATGTAGGATTAATTTCTGGAGGCTGTGAGGGAAGAACAGAATTCGACCAAAAGCTCAGTGTCTATAACCCCAACCTCAGATGCCATTTGGGGCTATAATCTGGTACCAAATAGCATGATTCTTTAAATCAATCTGCGATATGTAAAAATAAAGAAGTATAGTAATCATAAATCTACAAGTCTGCTCTTATAATCATATACAGGCATCTAAATTTGATTTTTAGCTGAGACTTTAAAATGACAGTCTTTAGACTTTTAGCATTAAGGTTGATGGTAGGGAAAAATAGGAGACAAGAGGGTGGTGGGGGAAAGAGAGGATCTTAGCTAAAATATAACTTGAGTGAATCTCTTTCACAGAGAAGAAAACCAGTCTCAAACAGTCCATTTTGGGGCAGCTAGGTGGCACAGTGGATAGAGCACTGGCCCTGAAGTCAGGAGTACCTGAGTTCAAATCCGGCCTCAGACCAAACACTTGACACTTACTAGCTGTGTGACCCTGGGCAAGTCACTTAACCCCAACTGCCTAAAAACAAACAAACAAAAAAAAAACAAATCAAACAGTCCATTTCCAGAGAGCCAACCTTCAACAAATATTTAGCTCAATTTGATATGCATTTATTAAATGCCAATGTATCAGACACTGGGGATACAAAGACAAAACTGAAAAATTCCTTATCCTCAATGATATTCTACTGGAGGAAAATAACATTTATATAGATAAACATATTGGGAATCAAAACAATACAGGGGGAAAATTATGGGATTTGGAGTCAGAGGCCCTGCATTCAAATCCTGCCTTTGTCACTTACTACCTTGTAATCTTGGACAAGTTATTCAACCTCTATGGGATTCTATCTCCTTAACTATAAAACAAAAGAATTCTATTATAATACCTTCAAATTCCCTTCCATCTGCAAATCTATTATCCTGTAGTCCTAACTTCAAATCATTTGAAAGGGCTCCAAGGCAAAGATGTACCATGCACAGGAAACAGTAATCAAGCAAGTTTGAATGGAATCCTAAACAGAATCCACATATACTCCAATATCTCTGTTAACAAAAAGAGTACATTCCAGTGACATATTTCATTGTCAGATGTCCATTTCTAGACATAGAAATAACATAGAAAGCCTAAGAATGTCTTCATGAGTGTGAATCCCCCCCACTACTGAATCTCCACAAGGTATTCCTCCCTTCCAGGCAGAGTAAACTGTATTTCTTGGGCTATTTCAACCATTTAAGGGCAACGTCCACCTTTCTATGGCCTGTCTGGTGTTCAGTGATATGGAGACCTGCTCAGATGGTCTCTTGTCCATTTCTAGATACCTTAGGCTATCCAAATCCCATATGTACATCCTTCTCTCTGACCTCAGGCCTCCCCATGCAGGACCCACACTTAAGATAATACCTCTGCCCCTTCCTTCTCAGCAGACACAACTGCTTCTGAACCTCCTCCAGTTACCTCCACTTCCAGACTGACTTTGTTAAAAGGACCTTTGTCTCCGAAGGACTTGATTGGTGAATTCCTCTTCTCTGTTTCTGAAGACATCTCAAATCATTATTTTGACTTAAGCTCTAAAAAAGTTGGTGGTTACAGCTCATAGAGGTTTCAAACTGTTCTGATAAGTTTGAGTCCCAGAATCACCAAGGTCATCAAACCATATGGCAGAAACAAAATAAAAAGCAGAATAGTTGCGTTGTGTTTTTTTTTTCCATTCCAGTGTATTGTTGTTAATGCTTTCCCAAGGGCCTGCAGGTACATATGGCAGTTCACAAACTAGCAGATTGTGTGTGGGATCAATAAAGTTTCGTTTGAAATCAAACTTTAGAAGTGAAGACTCTGCCTTCTGTGGACATTTGTGAATGCCCAGGTTTGCACTGGGCTAGATGATGCTTTGGAAAATTGTGAATAATAGACTAACAAAAAGAAATTTTGCTTACATTATTTAACCAAAATATCTCAATGACCCCTGCAAACTCTACACAGCATGCTTATTCTTGTACATATGTCATAATCATCAAGTTCTGAAAAGGAAGGAACAGAGAAAGGGATCCTTACAAAGAAATTCTAAACTCTTTCTTCCAGATTATAAACTGTAAAAGAGCAAAGACCCAGTCTTAATCTTTATAATAATCTTTCTCATTGCCCAAATGCAAAGCAGCACAGTCCAATCAAAGATATGCTGGAACCAGCTCATACAGGCTCATGAGAGCCGATTATTAAATTTTTAGTGTGATCATGTGTACCTCAGAAATCAGTAGTGATATCACTAGTCAAGGAGTATGTACATTTTAGTGACTTTGGAGGTATAGTACATATATACATATATACATATATATACATATATACATATATATACATACATACATATATATAATATATATATATGAGAGAGATAGACAGAAAATAATTTATTTGATGGCCAAAGTATTATAAAATAAAACAATAAAACAAACTCTGATCAACTCAGTGACCAATCACAACTTTAGAAGACTGGGGAACAAACAAGCCCCTTATCTCTTGGTAGAGAGGTAATGGACTAGAGATACAGAAGGAGACAAACATTTCCAGACATAGCCAATAAGCTGATTTGCTTTGCTTGATTATACTTATTTGTTGCAAAGTAGAGTTTCCATAGAGACTGGGAATGAGGATAAGTTTAAAAGAAGTGATAAAAATGCTCAGAAAAGGAAAGTCTTTTATGTGTTATCTCATTTGATCCCACAAAAAAAAAAGCCTGAGAAATAGGTTCAATTATTATCTTCCTTTTACAGATGAAGAAACACAGGCAAACAGAGGTTATATATGACTTGCCTAAGGTCACATAGCTAAATGACTGAGACAGCATTTGAACTCAGATCTTCTTGAGTCCAAATCCTGTCTTCTAGGTACTGCATCACCTGCATCTAAAATTCTTAAAATATTATATAAAGTGAACTATTTTCATTACTATATTATAAACTAGAGGAAAAAGATGATGTCTTCATTATTATATTCTCCAGAGTCCCAAATGCCTTGCAAATAGTATACATTTGATAACTATTTGTTGAGTGAATTTTTAAATATATATATATATATACACACACACACACACATATATATATGTTTGTTGATTTATAACAATAGATAACATTAACAGTATGCTTTAAAGTTTGAAATTGGTTTTATATATACTATTTCATTTGTTCAAAAGAATTAATTCATATGTAAAAATAAAATTGTACTAGATTTTTATTACATAATTATTCATAATAATTCATTCACATATAGAACTGTATATATATAATCCAAGATGGATTACTTATTCTTGAATCTATTGCATTACCTTTTCCCACTAATTTAATACTTTTGGCATTATTCTCACAGATTCCTAAGGTTTTCTTGCAGGCTATCAGAATTAGCTTGGATCATCCATATTTATAAGAATTTAAAGCTAGAAATCTTATAACAGTGTAGAAAAAAATTTTTATTGGGATAAATTTAATAATAATAAATTACATTTTAAAGCACCTTAAGCTTTTCAAGGTACTTTTCTCATAATAACCCAGCTTCAAAGGTAGCATGCCTACTACATTGGGTTATTATGAGAAATCAGGTGGAATTGTGAACTGATCCAATCATTTTGGAGAGCAACCTGGAATTATGCCCAAAGAATTATTAAACTGTCTATACTCGTTGACCCAGCGATACTACTACTAGGTCTATTGCAAAGATGACTGGGGAAAAAGGAAAAGAACTTATATGTTCTAAAATGTTTATAGCAACTCTCATTGTAGTAGCAAAGAACCGGAAATTTCAGGGACGTCCATCAGTTTGGGGAATGGCTTAACAAGTTGTGGTATGTGACCATGATGGAATACTATTGTTATGAGAAATGATGAGCTCGATGATCTTAGAAAAATATGGAAAGATTTGCATGAAATAATGAAAAATAAAATGAGCAGAACCAAAAGAATATTGTATACAGTAACAGCAATATTATGTTAAGAACAAGTTTGAGAGAATAAGTCATTTTGACTATTATAAATACCCAAATTAACTAAAAAGGACATAGGAATGAAGACACTATCTGCATCAAGAGAAAGAACTGATGAATAGAAGTACGTATAGAATGATTTTACTGGGGGAGGGCGGAAAGAAAAAAGGGGGAAAGGGGAAAAAAGAAATGCACGTGATAACTTTATTACATATTTAAAAGGAATAGCAAGTTGTACATAATAGATTTGTAATTTCATATGTAATCATTTTTAATTATACTATGTTATCGAAATGCTTGTTTTATCCCAAAAATTAAATAAATTTTGAAATTAAAAAATATAAAGAAACTGAAGAGTTTAAGTGAGATGTAAGAATTCACCTCTTTCTCTTTCTTTGCAGAGATGGGAGATTATGGGTGTAAAACACTGCATATAATGTTGGATTTTTTTGATGTTTGCTGAAATGTATTTTTTTCTATTGCTTATTATAAGGAATTGCTCTCTGAGACAGTAAGAAGAGATACATAGAGAAACATAGGTTATATAAAAACAAAGATAATCTATGAAAAAAAAATTGTAAAGAGAGACATGGTATCCAGAATAAGAAGTGATCTACAATCCTATTGTTCTCTGACCATATTAGAAAAATTATATGTGAAGTACCATGTTTAGTTCTGTGTGACACTTTTTTGGGGGCGGGGAGCAATGGGGTAAAGTGACTTGCCCAGGGTCACACAGCTAGTAAGAGTTATGTGTCTGAGGCTGAATTTGAATTCAGGTCCTCCTGAATCCAGGGCCGGTACTCTATCCACCACGTCACCTAGTTGCCCTCAAAGGACTTAGATTTTTTTTTCCCTTCGTGTGTGTGTGTGTGTGTGTGTGTGTGTGTGTGTGTTTGTGTGTGTGTGTGTGTGAGAGAGAGAGAGAGAGAGAGAGAGAGAGAGAGAGAGAGAGAGAGAGAGAGAGAGAGAGACACTTTTTAGAATGGACACTGAGGGACATTTAGAATGGGCAGCCTCACCAAAAAAAAAAAAAAAAGAATGGACATTGATAAACTAAGGATCATGCAGAGGAAGTAAATCAGAATGGTGAGAATGAAGACTCGAGACCATGCCATACTGGGACTCGTGGAGATAAATGGCACAATTTAGCCTAAAGAACAGAAGATTTGAGGACAAGGGAAGGGGGGAGACATGACAGCTCTCTTCAAGTGTTTCAAGAGGTCTCATGTGGAAGAGGAGTAATATACTTATTCTGCTTGTCCCAGGAGAAGAACTAAGAGCAAGGATGAAACATCACAAAAAGGTAGTTTGGCACAGGAAAAAACAAATCCTAAAAATAAATCTGAAAAAGTAGAATCAGCAGCCTCTGGAGATAGAGGACTCCCTTTCATTGGAAGTCTGCATGTAATAGGTAGATGACTACTTTTGAGGGATATTATAGAAGGGATTCCTGGTCAGCCATGGATTTAACTACATAGCCTCTGAGGTCCCTTCCAACTGAGCTTCTGTACTTCTATAAGATAACATTAAAAGCAAATAGGAATTTACTTAAAATGCATGAAGCACGCACAGTATCATTTTCATCATTAGCTAATACAAGGAAAGAGGTAGAACTGAGCCCTTTACATACTAAGAAATGCTACCAAAACCCTTGGCATTTATTTATTTAACTCCTTTCATCTTAGATACATCCTAGTTCTATATTTATTTTAGCTCATAAATCTTCAAAAAATCCTTGAAGGAGAGATGGCAAATCTTATTTTAAAAATTCAAAAAACAAGAAAGCTGAACATTTAAGAAGCCAAAGTCCTGACAGTCAAGGCCCGAAATACACATACATTCTGGCACTTAAAACATTGGGTTTTCAGAAAGTTTTAAACACAAAAATGGGCTTGTCCAAAGACACAGTAAGTGAGTTATTGGTTGGTCCAGTTGAGAAAAAAAAAATCCAACTACTCCAGTTCTAGGTGATTATTTCTTACCTGGTCTATCTATAACAGAAATCCAATCAGAATATACTTTAACTCCAGTGGAGTTGTAATTTTTAATTCAAAGAGGACAGAAAATAATAAAGGGGCAGCTACATGGCATAGTGGATAGAGTGCTGGGCCTGGAGTCAAGAAGACTCATCTTCCTGAGTTCAAATCTGGCCTCAGACACTTACTAGCTGTGTGACCTTAGGCAAGTCTCTGTT
Source organism: Phascolarctos cinereus (assembly GCF_003287225.1). Lineage (NCBI taxonomy): Eukaryota > Metazoa > Chordata > Mammalia > Diprotodontia > Phascolarctidae > Phascolarctos > Phascolarctos cinereus. The sequence continues at coordinate 203,359,852 of NW_027556098.1, forward strand.
TACCTCAATTTCCCCATCTGTAAAATGAGCTGGAGAAGAAAATGGCAAACCACTCCAGTATCTCTGCTGAAAAATTCCCAAAAAGTGGGGTCACAAAGAGTCAGATATGACTGAAACAACGGAACAACAAGAAAATAGTAAATTAATGTAATTCTGCAATGTAATTCATTCTTATAATAATGGGAATTAATTCATTCTGAAAGATCAGCTAAAAGTGAATGACATTTTAAAATAAAACCCTTTTTAGCCAGTAGTTATTTTCTTTACTTTGCATTTAGAAGTATATCAGAGATATTTCTTTTGTAAAGACAAACGGCTATCAGCAATAATTCCAAGCTTGCAAGGAAAATGCAAAATAGACTATGTACACGAGTTCCATAGATAATGCTTTTAATAATATTTAATCTAAACCTTGCATCTCCCTCAGTGCCTAGCAGAAGACTCTGTATCTAGTAGTCAACCCACAAGAGAAGGCATCACCATCTGTTTTGCCGCTGCTCCCAGAGGATAACGGGACTTTCACATCTGACTTGCAGCTAAAACCTTCCCAGTGTATCATTCACCCCATTAGAACATGAGCTCTTTGAGAACAGCGATTATTGGGCTTTTCTAATTGTCTCTCCAGTGCTTTCGCAGAGTAAGCACTTAATAAAAGCTTTATTCATGCATTCTTTTAGTAAATCAACAAACATTTTTTAAGCACTATGTGGCAGGCACTATACTAAGCAGTGGAGAGACAAATACAAGCAAAAAGGGCAGTTACTGCCCTCAAGAAGCTTATTTTCTAATGGGGGAAAGCAACACATAAAAGAGAGCTTCAAAGAGAGAGTGGAAGACACTGTCATGGGTCTATGGTGGTAAAGTCCTGAGAGTCGGAAGAAGGATGAAGACTGGCTGTCCTCAGTCCTTCCTCAAAATGGAGGTTCTAGAAGGAACTCACCAAGGGGAGAGGGATGTTGCAGGGTGAGAAGGCAGCTGAAGCATGATGGTAAAGTAGACCATTAATTAATGTTTGCTCATATTGAATTAGAATGGAATTTGTGGCTACCATTCCCCTAGTGTGGAATGATTACTAGCTCTGGAGCCAGAGGACTCAAGTTCAAATTCCACATCTGAAGCTTACTACTTGTGTGACCTGGCACAGGTTACTTAATTTTACTGGGTCTCAGTGCCGTTATTGATAAAAATAAAGAACTTAAACTAGAGGGCCAAAAGAACAAATAATTAATTAATTTAAAAAAAAAACTAGGTGGCTTCTAAAGTCCCTTCCATCTCTAGAGCTATCATACTACGATCCATCTATTTTGTAGTTTTGCCAAAGAACCCTATGAATAGGGCAGGTGGTAGCCCCCTCATTGTGGGGGCTCCCATCCCTTATTCTGGTCTCTAGGTTTTGTACATACAGCATGTTCATAACAACAATTTACCAATGAATAAACAGGGAAATACACAAATCCAATCACAATTTAGTAAATACCTACTCCATGTAAGCAGATTAGCTGCTGTGAATAGGGACACATAATGGGGACTAGACCTATGATTTTATTAGCATAAGGAATTTCCAAACGTAGATGTTACTTCTACCAAAGCAAGTCAATATGCACCATATAGTCTCAGAGAGTTGTCTAGACTCCTGACAGGTTAAGTCACTTGCTCCAGGTTATCAGTCACCATGTGTCAGAGGCAGCACTTGAGCTGAGGTTGTCCTGGTTCCAAGGCTTCTACTCTATCCACAATGACAAGATGCCACTTACGGAAACTAAGAATAGTTCCTGACCTCAAGGGACTTATATTCTGCAACAGAGATTCCCAAATGCCATTCTAAATGCCTAGGCTGCAAGACCATCTTCTAAGAGGAACCACTCAACCAGGTCTCACAACTCTTCCTATGGGGGTCAAGGGTAACCTTTCTGATATTCATTATGCCACTCAGCAGCAAGGTCCTATTTCATGGTGTGGAGCGCTGTTTGAAGGCAATATATCAACATAGAGAGGAAAGAAAAGGTTGCCTTTTTATTTTAGGTTATTAAACTGCCATGGCAAGCAGTTTGAAGTGAGAAATAACACTCTAAAGTCCAGGCTTGTTACAATGGTGTAGAAATATCTAAGCAGAAATTCTGCCTTCTTAACCTCTCCTCAGCTTGTAGAGAATGGCAGACCCCCTGCACTGTATGAGAAGAGAAAAGTGACATGCACAGTATATTAAAAAAACAAAAACAAACTGCTAGTTCATAAACTTCCATCAATTTAAAAACACAAATGTCTGAGTAGTCATGTTGAATAAGTTTGAGAACCAGGCCTTCAAAATGATTGATCGTGTCTGCTTTTACAGGTAAGGATGAGTCTACATCCACAATGGCTCCAACGCTCCAAGCGAATGTGACTTCTCACAAAGGCCACAGTGGTGTCCATAAGAGGAAGAGCAAGACTCTTAGTTAATAAGAAATGAAATTGAAGGCGTGAGGAGACTGACAGGACATTTTCACTTATCAACATGGTCAAAAGTCCAGAGAAAGAATGCCAAGAGCTTTGAAATGTCACACCACCCCTGTGTATCACCTCTTACAATCTCGACTTACCTCACAAAGGCCACAGGGGTCTCCAGAATAGGAAGTTATCTAGGAAGGCTCTTAGTTAATAAGAAATGAAGTTGAAGGCGTAAGCAAACTGGCAGGATATCTTTCACTTACCAACACTGTCAGAAGTCCAGAGAAAGAATGCCAAGACCTTTGAAACATCACTCCATCCCCATGTATTATCTCTTACAACCTTGCCACCTTTATTGGCAGCCCCGTAACACCCTGTAGCCTCTTCTTAACTTTACCCTCTTTGCTCAGGGCAGATGCTCACCTGTTTTAAGATCTCAAAGGCAACCACTGCAATAAGTAGCTGCCTGCTGAGCCATTGAAAAAGCAAGAATTCTTGTGCAAAAAAAAAAATGTTCATAGCTTTTCATTCGAGTACAGTATTGATCTGCCATATGCCAGGCAATGTGGCATTGAGTCTGCATTTGCTAGTAACACACACATACACACACAGAGAAGGAGAAAAGAAGGAAAATAAAACATTTGAAATAATAGGAACTTTCTAAAATGATATTGGATTTCCACGTGGTTTCATTTTTGTTTTTGTTTTAAGAAAATTAGGACTTTCAAACACTGTCTCCAACAGTGAGCTGGTTCTGGAAGGAAACAGTGAACAAAAAAGAGGAAGGAGCTCTAGCCTTGGACTGATGACACATGGATACTTACTGGCCCTGCCACCTGTGAGTTGTGTTTCCTTTAGCAAGTCACTTAATTTCTCTGATCTTCAATTTCTCCATCTGTCAAATGAGGATGATGATATGTGCCTTACAATATCTCCAAAAGTGCTATACAAATGTGAGTTATTATAATCTTCATAATTGTTAAGGTAAGGACAAAATGAGATCAATTTTATGAAAGCACTGTGAACAAACTAGAAAGAAATGGAATAGAAATGAAAGCAGTAGTGGTTGTGGTGATTGTGTATCTGTGATGCATTATAATCAGTCTCAAGAATCAACAGTAGGAAACTCTCAACTCTACTCTTAATTTTATTGAATACAAACTGCACCTATAACAACTAGGTGTTCTCAATTTATAACCCATACCTCTGAGTGACCTGAAATCAATACGACATTACAGATGGCAAATAAAATGGGTACAGTAATTATACTTTTAAAAGTCAAAAGCCCTTGACACAAGCTACCTTTCTTATTGCAATAAAAATAAAACTAATACACAACAATAAAGGTTTTTAAGTATTTTGCAAATAAAAATTATTCTTTGAAGTAGTTAGTGGCGCAACAGAGAGCTAACATTTATATAGCTCTTACACTGTGCCAAGCACTTTACAATTGTCATCTTATTTGATCCTCACAACAATTTTATGAGGGGGATGATATTACTTTCTCCATTTTACAGATGAGGAATTTATTATTTAAAATTAATTAAGTTATCAAGTTGTGGTATACAATTGTAATGGAATTCTACTGTGCTGCAAGAAATGATGAGCTGGCTGACTTTTTTGAAAAAGCATGGAAAGACTTGCATGAAATAATGAAGAGTGAAACGAGCAAACTAAGAGAACACTGGATACAGTAACAGCAATATTACTTGAAGAACAACTGTGAACGCCTCGGTTAGAATAACTTAGAATAATAGAATATTATAAATACTCAAATCAACTATGAAGGAAGATGCTATCTGCCTCAAAGAAAGAACTGATGAATAGAAATATGCATAGTTTGGTTTTACATATATATTTACACATATGTATTATGTATATGTATATATACATACACAAACATATACACATACATTCATATATGTGTGTTGTATATATATATATGTATGTATATATACATATGTATTTGCATCAAATTGCAGCCTTCTTTGGTGCAAAGTGTGGAAGGAGAGAGGGAAACAGTTCAGAACTTAAAAAGTAACAAAAAATAAATTTTTTTAAATTAGATTAACTAAATTAATAATGAATTAATAATTTATTATGTATTAACAATAGACTTTACTTTTTAAAGTACTTAAGAAAAACCTAAGTATAAATTTGCTTAGAAATCAACTAAGTTGAAATCTACATTAGTAAGCTAGATTAGTAAGCATGCTTTTCCAATTCTGGACTTCAGAGCTTCTCAGTGACATTCTAGAGAGCCAGAAGAGACTTCTTTATCATGTGATATTTAAAGCTTATCTGCATCTCTTTCTTCAATACTTTGTTTCTATAATGAATTGTTCATTAGGGAGAGAATGGAGAGGGAAATAGGTATTTATATAGTGCCTACTATGTGGCAGGCAGTGGACTAAGTACTTTTTAAAAATATTATTTCACTTGATCCTCACAACAACCTTGTGAGGTGAGTGCTATAATCTCCTATATATAGATGAGGAAATTGAGGCAGAGGGTTAAGTGACTTGCCGAGGATCACACAGCTATCAAGTGCATAAATCTGGATTTGAACTCAAGTCTTCCTGACTCCAGGTATTCTATCCACTGTGCCACTAGCTACCTATAATATGGCATGTAAAAAAAAAAATCACAGTAATTTGGATGTATATGACTATAAGACCCATATTTTTAAAATCACAATAATTTGGACCCAATCAATTTTTTATTTGTATGAATTCACATGGAGGAGGATGGGGAAGGATAGAACTGAAATTTACCTTTATACTTTCTCTATGTACCTTTTTAAGGCTTTGCCAAGAAATTAATTGTAGTGTGAGGCAGTTGAAAGCCCAGGAGGCTTGTTGCCAATCACACACACATTTTTTAATTAAATTTCATTTTACTTTCAAAAATCAGTCTTCTCTCCCTCCCTCTTTGTTCCTCTTGTCCTACATTGAGAAAGCAATAAAAACAAAACCCTTGTTACAAACACATAGTCAAGCAAATCAGGTTTTCACATTGGCCAGGTACTAAAAAATATTTTTCTCATTTTGCATTCTGAGTCCTTCACTGCTCTGTCAGGAAGTGCCTAACATGTTTCATCATTAGTCCTCTGGAATCTTGGTTGGTCATTACACTAAGAGTTCAGCAAATAGTATTCCATCACATTTATATACCATAACTTGTTCATCCATTCCTCAATTTATAAACACCCTCTCAGATTCCTGTCCTTTGCCACCTGAAAAAGAGATACAAATATTTTTGAACATCCTTAGTTTTACTTAGAACTGATCCCTCCATGGGGCAGCTAGGTGACACGGTGGATAGAATACCAGCCATGAAGTCAGGAGGACCTGGGTCAAATTCGACCTCAGAGACGTAACATTCACTAGCTATGTGACTCTGGGCAAGTCACTTAACCCCAATTGCCTCACCAAAAAAAAAAAAACTAATCCCTCCTTTAATATATTTTCTGTCTAATTCCTGCTACCCTTTTCTCCTCTTTACCTCCTATTTCCCCGTTGAATGAAATGTATGTACCCAACCGTGTGTGTGTGTGTGTGTGTGTGTGTGTGTGTGTGTGTGTGTGTGTGTATTTGACCAGTTCAAATGAGATTAAGGTTCAGGTGTCAGCCACTATCCCTACCCCCTCCCCCTTGTTTGGATGTATGTCTACTTGTGCACCCTGATTATATGAGATAATTTTCCTTAACTTTCTTCTTTCCTTTCCCATCCCTCCAGCCCAAGGTATTCCTCTTCCCCTCTCTTTCTATTCTTTTCTTAATATCATCAGGACATGATAGAAATACTCTCAAGCCTTGTCTAACTGGACTTGCTCTCTGAACCTTGATAATGAGAGGGATCAGAAAGGGATGCATGTAAAGGGATTCCCCATATTTGAACATAAGCAGTTTATTCTTGCTTAGTCCTTTATCCCTGTTCATTTGTATTTACCTTTAGAGATTTCATTTAATTCTCGTGTTTGAACTTCAAAGTTTCTCCGCAGCTCTGGTCTTTCCATCAGGAATGCTTGGGGGCTGGGATTCTTATAATCTAGCCATTTCTTGTTTCTTATAATCTAGCCACTGCTCAGATTTTCACAATCTAGCCAATAGCTCACAGACTCTCAGATTCCTTAAGAGTCTGCGTAATATGGCAAATCTTCAATAACTCTTGGTTTTGGCTGAAAAAAAAAGGGGGGAGCAGCTAGGTGGCACAGTGGATGGAGCACCAGCCCTGAAGTCAGGAGGATCTGAGTTCAAATCCGGACTCAGTCCAACCACTTGACTTACTAGCTGTGTGACCCTGTGCAAGTCACTTAACCCCAACTGCCTAAAAAAAAAAAAGGAATTTCATGCTTGGAAATCCTTTATTTCATTAAAGTTCCAGTTTTATGTCTCAGGGATGGGACATGGAACAGCAGAGACAACATACAATACGCAGGTGCAGGCCCACTGAAACCAAAAAGAGACTATCATCAGAAAAGTTGTAAATCCTGAAGCATTAGAGGTATACATGCCTTTGCCATTTGTCACATATGTCCCCTAATGGGTCAATAATCTTATGCTGACCACATATGTATGTTTAACACTGGCTTCTCTGGTCCCCAACTCTTGAAGACCAAGTATGTTTCATTTTACCTTTTCCCTAGGTTCTTCTGTAGGTTCTTTTTTTCCAGTACCCTTAAGGGAATTAGGGAATCTTTAGTCTTTTCCAATAGCATGAGCCCCCATTGTGTTCCCCAAATTTTAGGGGTCCCAAGCACCACAATTCTACATAACCACTTAATTGTCAGATTAGCTTTTCCAATGAGATATTTACTTCAAAAGTATAGCAAGAACAAACAGAAGGCTCCCCAAACCTGGGAGCATAATCTCCCTTTGGTCTCTGGGGAGGTGAGGGATATTAGACTCACAACTTAAATCAATTCCTAAATAATATTAATCCCACCAGTTTGCAAATACAAAGTCCCTTCTGAGCTTGTGTCCAGAACTCTGGTTTTCTAGGGCTTCCCTGCTGAACTGGCTATGCCTCCAGTCTAGAATGCTGGGTTCCAAGAACTCAATGGCTGGAGTCCACCTCTAGGACTCCACTTTAAAATTAGAATTAAAAACGACAGTACAAATAAGGCCAAAATCCCAAGACCATTTCTTGGGGCCACTTTGCCCCTCCAACTCTCCCACCCAGTTTACTACATGGTGCCCATGCTATGGATGAACTAGATCTTCACTCCTGGATACTATCAGAAAAACAGAGAGTATGCCTCAGTCAGATAGACTTAAAAATACAGGCAATTCCCACAATGCAGCTAATGGAAATAAGCTACTCCCAACTACCTTGTTGGCCAAAGCAGAATGACTGTGCAAGTGCCAGTCCACCCAGAAGCAAGTTCTATGAGTGGCACCATCTTAGATGATCTGTGTATGTATAGGACATATGAGGTGTTCAGGAAAAAATAGTACCTTTGGTGTGAAGCCTTGATAAGCTCTTTTCAGGGCCTGTCTTCCACCTTTAGTGTCCACCAGTCACTCATCTCTCACCTGTGGTTCCAAGAAATTATAGTATGCACAGCAGCCACACACCAGTAAAACCATCTCAGCAGAACAGCTAAACCAAGTTGAAGGTAACCGACATGCCTCAAACCTGTCAGTGAGTTAGGGGGATGTCTACCTCAAGGATGTAAAGATTTCCCATGGCAGAATAGGCAGACGAGGCCACCACCAGTCATCTTGACCTTTATCTTGCCATTAGATTTCAACGACTCTGTAAAAGAGAATGTATTTGACAACTCTGCCTCACTTAAATCCAATTCATGTGCAAGTCAAGACATCAATCACTATTTTGCCCCAACATCATGATGTCACTGGTCCTCATCAAAAATGAAGGATGAACAACATATGTCCAAGCCCTGTTACATGTATGTAAAATCTGTGAGTGTTCACTATTCCCGGGGATGTTGTATGTATTTGTAGGGTGTTCCCCACGCTTATGGGAGAAATGTTCTTATTTCTACTTTTCTTCTTATGCCATTTCATTCAATAAGTTTGTGTTTTCTTGCTAAGTAGGATAATTAAACATATTGATAGGGGGCTGTGAGCTGTGGTTTTGAGTGGATGCAAACCCCAGTGCACCTTGAGTCCCAAAGTAATTTTTCAAGAGAACTCACACAAGGGGACAGGGTAGCCCTAGGTACAGCAGTAGTGACTAGACTGCAAATAGAATATCTAAGTCACTGGAAAAAAAATGTTTTTCAGGGTGCTTTAGAAATACTCTTTACATGTGGTTTTGACTGACATAAGTAAGCTGTTTGACATACAGAAGTAAAGGATGACTTGATCCAAATTGAAACACTCCAATTAGCAGACAGAAATAAAGTTGACCATAAAGGTGACCAGAGAGAGCCATTTAAAAAAGGCTTATGAGCAAGAAGTAACCTCAGAAAGTAATCTCTCTGAGCAGAGAAAGAATCAGCCTAGAGAGAGATCATTATTTCCTCAGTGCAAAAGTAATATCCAAGAAAGGGTTCATAATGCTTCAGAGATGGAAGGTTCAACTTGGAACCAAGAAGTATAAATGGTTCACAACAAGAAAGTAAAGATGTTTCTAAAGGATCAGGGCTAAATAGTAAAAAAAAATCTAGCTTGGGGTAAAACAGAGGCAACCATAAAAACCTGATGATTTTGTTAACTGTGTTAAGCTAGTTTAAACAGTGACATCTATTTTTTTTATCATCTGGACCCCAGTATTTCTTCATACTTCCTAATGATTAAACTTAAATTGTCCTAAATGCACAATAAAGACACGTACCAAAGAGAAATAAAGGAGGAAAGGTTATGGTCTCTGGGTTGGAATCTATGAAAAAGAAACCTCTTTTCTTGAGTGTAATAGCAGAAAATTACTAGCAATGAATGTCAAGAAGCTCTGTTTGATGTTATCCTGGCCTCTTTGACCTACAAATTCTATTATGCATTCCTTAAAGTAGGCCCTCAAAGGACCTCTTTTTGGCAACACCTCATTAGTTACTGGATGAGACTAAAAACCATAAAATTTCTTGTCTTTATAAAAATATTCAGACTTTTCCAATAATTCCAACTGCCTTTTCTCTTATTCTGAAAAAAAACAGTTTTGATTTGTTTGGCTTTAGTGATATAATAGATTTCAAGATCCCTACCTCCTGTACACATGTAGGTTTGTAGCAATTTTGCCTGTGATCAAGAAATATTGACACACTCTCCCTAGAGTCTATCACCAACAATCTTTCCTCTGTAGAACATCACCAGTGTCTTCTTTTTTTCTTTTTAACTCCATCTCACCTAGCCAAGTGCCCTGTATAGACAGGTGCTTTAATAAATGTTTTTGGATTGATTGAATTCATAGCAAATGCAATTGATTCCTTTCCCACTACACCTCCTGCCTCAAGCTAACTGAGGAATAGTCTTAACATGCTAGGAAAGGGAATGATTAAGGTAGAACTTATATGCTGAGTCTAGTATATAAAATATTAATCCAACTTTAGAAAAAATGTTAATAGTTCTGAGTGGAGTCTTACTAAATCCATATGCACCTGGATATTAAATTAAATGTAATCATACTTTTCTCAGGTCTACTAGAAGCCCTTCATCTGCCTCAGTGGAGCAGTTAGGAATCAAAAGTTGGGTGAAGAATTAGTAAACACAATTTTTTAAAGGGTCTAATGAAAAATTTATAGATTGTTTCAAGCTTAGAGTAAAAAGTTATTAGTCCTTGGTTGGTAATCATGCTCCCTAGAGAATAATAATGCTCCATCACATCTCAGAATTCTATAATGCTATCAGTTATCTCCTATAGGGAACAATGTTCTACTGACAGGTAGAGACACAATGGATAGTCTAAAAGCTGCTATGATTCTATGAATAAGTTTCTACTTTAAACCCCTTTAAAGTTTCTACTTTAATCCTTCTAGACTCAGTTGCCCAAGTTGAGATATACATTCATATTTGAATATATAGGGCTCTTTTCAAACTAAAATAAGATTCCGCCAAGTTCTAGAACTTCAGAAAAAAAGGAGATGCTGGAAACTTCTCTCCCACACAGTAGACAGTATAAGAGCAAAGCAGTTTTTCTTTGCTAATAATGAAAATTGAAAGAACTTTAAAGTCATGGAATTAAAGTGCCTTTGATCTGGAAATGACCTTAACAGTCATCTGGTCCAAACTTATTGCACAGGTGAGGAACCTAAAAACCAGAGTTAAAACGAATTTACTAAGAAAATATCAACCGTACAGCTTTTGCCACTATATTTGCTATCCTCCTCTAAGGAATGTCTATAAAGTATATAAAACAAACCAGGACCAAATTAAACCTTACAAATCAATGTGTAAATTAATTATGTATTTAATACATTATAAATATGAATTTTTTTTCTTCAGGTTTAATGAAAACTTTTAAAAAGATAGTCTTTAATTTTGTGCATACAAAAGTGCCACACAGTGAACAGAGGGTCTGCTTTCAAATCAAGAAAAACCAGGTTCAAATTTTGCCTTTGACAAATACTAGTTAGATGACTATGAGACTTAATACTTAGGCTATACTTAAGGACCAGACGTTATAGATAAGTAGCCAATCTGCATCTGTGGAGGGCCTTTCTACACTGGGAGCTCTTGCTCTGATGAAATCTGAGATCCAAATAACCCCCTCTATCCCTCTTTCAAAAAAAAGTGCTATAGTATCTTTTTGTCTTTTTCAACAAAAAGATTGCCTCAATGTCTTTAACACACGTCTTTGGAGATGTCTAAATAAGGCAAACCATGCCATCTGCTGGATATTTTAAAGCCAAATTCTTTCTGATTTTTTTGCTCCCCTAAGAAGAAAGCAATTCAGTGGTCCCTCCCAATACACCTATATACCCCAGTACAACCCCAAAGTTTGGGCATAATTAACATGAAAAGAGTTTCTTCATATCAGGCTTAAATTCATGGTCTTGAGAGTCCATTAGGAGAGTTATGGAGGCTTCACCTAGTTTAACAGGTAATTCTATCCAGTGATTCTGTGCCCTGGTAATATATGGATGTGGGATCTCCCTCCCCAAAACAACATAGCAGATATATCCTAGAGAGTTGCTTGACGTACATAAAGATTAAGTGACTTGCCCAGAATCACTCAGCTAATAGTTGTAAGAAGATTTAAACCCAGATGGTCTTGACAAGCAACCCAGCACTCCAACCAATCCACCAAACTGCCTCATCCTGAATATAGTGAGGGCAGTGTCATTGTTGTACATTAATGACTCAGGCAGGAACCACATTCACCTACCCCTACATTGGAAAATCCCCCTGGGAGTTCAAATATGTAAAATGTCTATAGTCATGTTACAGCTTTCTAGGAGTAACTTAGTATTGGGCATTTAGGTGGCACAGTAGATAGAATGCCAGGCCTCAAGTCAGAAAGACTTATCTTCCTGAGTTCAAATCTGGCCTCAGACACTAATTAGCTGTGTGACACTGGGCATCACTTAATCTTGTTTACCTCAGTTTCCTCATCTGTAAAATGAGCTAGAAAAGGAAATGGCAAAAATCCCAAATGGGATCAGGAAGAGTCAGACATGACTGAACAATAAAATGTGTGTGCGTGTGTGCATTTATGGCTCAGTGGCTAAAGCACTGAGACTAGAGTCAAGAAGACCTCTTCCTACCTGTGTGAATACTCTCCACCTGGGGAAGGTGAGAAATCCCTGCCATGGGATCAGGGTGACTGAAAACCAACAATGCCACTCACTGTTCCACAAGGGCCAAAGTGGAATCCTTCTATGATCAGGAATGTCAAACCAGTGGCACCCCTGCGGGACCACCCTGTGGATGATGACAAGCCTATTTCCATCAAGGCAACTATCTCCACCCAGGCTTTTCCCTAGGAACCTGACTCAGGAGGAGCAGAGGTCAAATGAGTCAAGCTGTACTAGCTTCACTTCTGGGAGTGGGCTGCACTAGGGATCTCACTGCCCACCTCTCCAGACACCCAGCTCTCACTTCCCCCTTCCCTCAGTGTTATAAGGCCCCCTCCCTACCCCAGTAGCTTTTACCAAATCCTGAGTTGAAGAAGATGACTGCTGTGTACTTTCCCCCAGTAGGAGCCAGACCTCTCCTCTTCCCACAGGCTCCACCATGTGCTGGCAGCATCCCTCTCCACCTCATCTGTTAAGGTCACCCCCTTTGATGCACTGTGGTGCAGTTTAAAGAAATTGCACATAAGTAAATGCAAAATTCATGTTATGCTCAAACTGTTTCCTGATATATCAATCTCATAGAAACAAATTCATGTTTCAAAACAAGCATAATAGCAGAACTGGCTGTATATATCCCCAGGACTTAGCACAGTGCCTGGTACATACTAAGTGCTTAACAAATGCTTGTTTCCTTGCTTCCTTCTGTGCTTCCTTCTCTTTCTCCTTCCTTCCTTTCTTCTTTTTTGCCTTCCTTCCTTCTTTTCTTCCAGCACCTCAAGTATAAAATAAGAGGATTAGACCAAATAGTCTCTAAGTTTCCCTAATAGCTCTAGAGCTATACTTCTATGATCCCTGCTAACATGTTCTCTTTTGAAGACTAGGTTATATTCTAATGTGTTGTTGTTGTTCAGTTGTGACCCATGTGGGGTCTTCTTGGCAAAGATACTGGAGTGGTTTGCCATTTCGTCTCCAACTCATTTTACCAATGAGCAAACTGAGGCAGAGTAAAGTGACTTGATCAAGCTCACACAGCTAGTAAGTGCCTGAGGTCACATTAGAATTCAGGAAGATGAGTCTTTCTGACTCCAAAACCATCATGCCATCCACCACACCTCCATATTATATCATATGGGGATAAAGCCCCATTTATTTCAAAAATTCTGAAAACTGTACATTTTGATATCTACTCTCCTCCATCTCTTTAGCAAGACTAATATTCCTCACCTTTTCTGGTAGTTATTATGTTTGAAACTTTTTATCCTTTCTCCTTTTGCTATTTTAAATCACATCTGGGAAAATTCAATTACAAGTTCAAGCAAATGATTTGAACTTTGATTTTGTAGTTTATGATACCATGGAAGCTCATCAACTATTTTGTAGCACTCCATTGAGAATACACATTACTCATCACAAGGTAATAGCTTCTTGTGAAGCTTTGCTTTATCTGTGAGGTTATGGTTTATCTGTAAAAATCTTTTTTTTCTTTACCCAGCATCCTTTTCATCTTCAAAACCTGAATCATTTTTCTATTCTATTATGAAGTACTAAAGTAACTTGTATCTTGTTGCAAAGAAGAAAATCAACTATCTTTCAAAAGATTTCAGCTTTTGTGTTAGCTGTAAAATATCGTAAGCAGTGTCTAACCAGAGATGACGATCTAGGACAAATGTTCTTGTCAATGAATATTGCCAAACTGATTTAATCTCTCAAAATCCAAACTATATTGAAAGTTTATTTTGATATCTAAAGGGTTTTTTTTCCTTCACCTTACTAGTGCTTTTTTCTTCCTCTCAGAGCTGGAATTTTCTCAGCTCTTTGTATATGCCTTTTCTTCTGCTTAAGTATATAATTTGAAATCAAATGCAACCATAATTAGTCCATGCAATTCTACACCATCTTTCAAAACAAATAGGTTATATTGTTCTTTCCATTGGTCTCCAAGAGGTCTTGCCCAAGGTCACAGCCAGCTATGGGAAATAGTTAAGAGGTCTGTCAGTGAATTTTCTTATGATTTGCTTTAGGAGGGTTTCTGAAAAATATCAGTAAACATTGAAGTAGGGATAAAAGAAATAAATCTCATCTGGCATTTAAAGCCAATTATAATATGTCTCCTATCTATCATTCCCAATTGATCCCATACTACTAGCCCTCATATATTCTATGTTCTAACTGAACTGGCCTTTTCTCTATTTTTCTGGAAGGTGGCGTCCAACATCTCATCTCTTTGTCTGTGTATATGCCATCCCCTATTTCCGAGATGCACTCCCTCTTTACCACCACATTTGTTTAAAGCACAGCTCAGTGCCACTTCATAGAGAAGACCTTCCTGCCCCGCTGCCCCTTATTTGTATTCCTTCCTATCTTAGACATTGGGGTGACAAAGGCAAAAAGAAAATGGATGCTGCCCTCAAGAAGCTTACGTTCTATGGGGAAAACAGCCTGTACAAAGACTAGTGAATTCAAGATAAGTACAGGCTAATCATAAAAATGTTTTTGATGAGGACAAGGGAAGGAAAGGAGGAAAAGAATTCAGAGCTCAAACTTTTTTAAAAAATCAATATTAAAAATTTTTTTTACATGCAATTGGGGAAAAATAAAATATTTTTTCAAAAAGCCTCTGCTTCCTTATTTGTAAAATAGAAAGCATACTAGCCATCAGAGTCGTAATTCAGAATTCTTTCACCTTCCAGTTGGAGGGAGAGGAGAAGAGGAAGGAAGATATGGTGGCGCACAGTATAATTCAGTGAGACATGGGAATGACTGGGGTGCCACAAAGGACAATCTGATCATGTGGAGCAGAGATGCCCTGTGCCAGATGTCAGCACCCTGGAACAAAGCACTATGTGTCTTTGTCCTAGTTACAGCTTAGGTTTCTGTGCGCAAAATGCTCTGTATAAACTGTAAAGTGCTGCTTAAAAATCAGCTGTTATTTAGCCAGGGAAAGATTCAATGTGAGGTAGTTGCATCAGAGGACAAAGAGAAGCAGTTTATTCTGGTTTTCTCTTTGGTTTACTGCAGATATAATCTATCGTCAAGTCAGAAAGGAGGCCACTAACCCTGCCATTGACTTCATTTCCTAAAAGAAAATTGCTAATTAGGTGCATTACTGTCTTTATTAGAACAGAAACCTTTGGGAATCCTTCCCTTTATTTTCAAAGGAAGTCTGACTTAGTTTTCAGCTGGAGGCACCCGGTGCTGTTGCAGGAGAGATTTAATGATAAGGAAATGAGCCGAATCACAGGTTAAAAACTCCAGGAAATAAACGTGTGCACTTTAGTGCCCCAGAGAAATTGGAAAGCTTGACAACCTAGGACATAAGAACCCAAAATTACACAGAGCACCAAACATTGGCAGTATGCCAGGAGAAAGACATCCGCATCTAATATTCTGACCACTTCATCTGTCAGCATGGGATAATGGAAAGAGTGCTGAGTTTGGAATCCAAAGATCTGGGTTCAAGTTCTGGCTCTGCTACTTAGTAGATGAGTGACTGTGGGTGCATCACCTCACCTCTCTGTACCTCATTTTCCTCATCTATAAAATGGGGCTAACAATCTTAGCTCTACTTTCCTCACAGTCTTTAAAAGGAAAAAACAATGTTAACTGTATCAATTGGAGTTATAATTACCTTCAAAGAAGTGGGGTTAGGTATATATTTCTAAGGTGTCCTACAACTAACCTAAGGATCAAAAAAAAATTTACATAATTCATATAAAGAGTTAACATACTTATAACAACAACAAAAATGACCAGAATCCCAAAGCCGACTCTACTTGTCTTTCTTGATAAATTAAAAGAAATTACTTCTTGGCCAAGATTCCAAGGAATGACAACCAAGTAGGAGTGCATACAGAAGTATGGGAAAGGAACAACAGACCTAAGCTTTGGCCAATATGTACCATTAGCTTTTAAAGGTCACCACTTCACACATAATATATGTGAAGCCAGAAAGTAACTATGGGACACTTTTTTAAAATTTCTATTGGGCTTTGAGCCATTCATTTTCACAAGAAACAGCTCAGCACTGCCATTTGATGAATCTAGAATAGAAAAAAGATAATCAACAACTTGTCTTATTCCTCTCCACTAAAAAAAAATTCTTTTAAGTGCCTTTAATTCTTAGAGAATTAAAAGTTCTGTAGGCAAAAGCTGAGCAGAAGTAGCATTAGTCTCTAGATAGTGAAAAAAAGTAATTTTTCCCTGCAAATTGGGGTAGTGGCATTGGGAGAAGAAAACATGATAGTCTTTCTTAGGCCATGGACAGTGGATATGGCCCAAGAGACTGAGCTGCAGGAACTGTCTGAAGAATATTGCTGCCTAGTCATCTGTGTTTCAGAATAAGGGCTAGAAAATTAAATTCTAAAGGACTGGGAACAGCCAATCTGGCCAGTCACCTTCATGGTCACTGAGTTTGTACTATGCCCAGAATAAGAAAAAATTAGACATGACAGAACTAATAAAGAAAAAGCAAATATCCTATAACTAGTAAAAAAAACCAAGATTAAAATACCAGAACTTTTGTAAATTGTTAAACATTAACCTTTTCATTTGTTATTCCAGTCTTGCCTCTACCATTGCATTTTTTTCTGTGGTTCTCCATATAGTAAATCTCCTCTAACTACCTAAGTTAGTGTGCTTTCCTTAGAGATCAAGGAGAGGGGTGGAGTAAAGGAATCTCTATGGGCTTTTCCCCACAGAAAAAAATCAAGGAGAAATGACAGCAGCTTGAAATCAAAACTGGCATTAGGCACCTTAGACCTGGTCTTGCTAGTGGGAAAAAAAAAAGAGTAGGATTATGAAGGAGAGGATGCCTATTTTTCACACAACCTCAACTCCTTACTAGCAAGGAGTGACTTTAATATAAGGACAATCTAGTTCATTATAAAATACTTTTTTATGATCTTTGAGCTCTGCGCTCCTCAGATGCCTTCCATTATCATTTTCTGGGTCTGTGCGGAGAAGAGGGAGGTAGGGATATACAAAATCAGTCTTGCTCACTAGTCTTGTACTCCATGACTACTTATCCTATATTCACTTGCTCTTTGGTTCTAAACTCCTGCTTTGAGGAAGATATGTTCCTAGCCCCTCAATACCGTCTGAGCTAAGCAGAAAGACACTCAAGGGTCAATAGATACTATACACTTCAGCCTAGTCTTCAGCAAGAGATCAAATTCGTTTTGCACCTTATGGTCACAATTCACCAACCCCACTTTGGCCATCCTCTTCGGGGTGGATTTCCAAATATCGTCACTGCAATAGCAAGTAAGAATTCACAGACAAATCAAAACTATCAGTATATTCTCACTACCTTCTTTCCCTTGGTGGTGCCATTTCACCAGACCAATAGGGATCATATGATATAAGGCAGCACACTCCTTAAACAACGTGTTTGGATATTTGGGTGCTATCTCCTGCTTCTCAATATCTCCTCTGACAATTTTTGGCCAGAAAATTGGAATAAACATAATAATAATAACAGCTAGTGTATATTGAGCTTTATTATTTATCAAGTACTTGAAATGCCTTATCTCATTTGACCCTCACAACAGTCAAGTTAACAAGCATTTATTAAGTACCTACCACTATCACACCCTGTCTTAAGTGCTAGAGATACAAAGAAAGCCAAAGGGAATATCTTCCCCAACATATACTTAAGGAGGCTGCAACATGGATTGCTCTAGTTTGCATAGTTATTAAATTTCAGATCTGGAATTTGAATCCAGAGTTCTCCCGACTCCAAGTCAAGTACAATGCAACTCACTAAGAGATGTGACAGGATGGCATGTGTTTGTGAGTATGGAGTTTCAAATGAAAAAAGTATAGAGCTAACAATGGCTATATCAGAGAATACTGGATATGAAAGAATCTCCCCCTCTTTCCCTAGTAGATGCAAGCAAGCTCACAAGTATGATATCCTGAAAAGGTCTATGAAATAAAAATTTAGTATAATAATCCTCCCTTTCTAAAAGTACTAGGTGGCTTATATAATAAACATATGATATACATAAATAACTTTTGCTTTAAGAATTTTATTGTCATCCCTTGATATAATTATGAATACCTTGGGATATATCGGTGGGGGAGGGGAAAGGTACAAGAGAGAGAATTTGACTTTGTTATTAATTGATAAACCTTTTTTTTTTCTGGGATGATTGGAAGTTGGAACTCCGCTGGGATTACTATTGAGAATTCAGGACCACTTCCACAAAAGAACTGAGGCATCAGAATGGAGGATAGATTTGGGGTCCACAGATTATTAAATTCATCAATGTAAGAAAACCACTTTAATTTTGTTTCTATTGCTCTTTATGGTCAAAGTTATATTTAAAGTGTTTGGAAAGGGAGGGGGAAAAGCATTAGACACTTTTTAAATAGTCATGTATAAGAAATAGCTGAGAAAGAGCTATTGAAAAAATTATGTTAAAGAGATCATTTGGACATCTACTAAGACATGCTCATTAACTCTCTTGAATAGCATAAAGCGAAGGAGAGATCCCTGGGGGACTCCCCTAAAGACTTCCCTGCAAGTTAACATCTCCTAACTCTGAGTCTAATCATTCAACCAATTCTCAGTCCACACAACTGTGTTATCATCTAGTCCATATTTCTTCAACATTTCCACAAAGATAATATAGAGACTTTGCCAGATGCCTTACTAAAATCCAGGTATATTATGTTTATGGAATCCCCAGATCTACCATTCTATTATCCCTCTTTAAAAAAAAAAGAGAGAGAGAGAGAAAGAGAGAACATTCCATATAACCATTCACATCTCCTCAACCCCATACTTCAGACTTCCTCCGCATCTTTGCCCATCCTCTTCACCTTCACTTCTGTCTCTGACAGAACTGACCACGATCCTTGCCTGGGGCATCTATCTCATTCTCAAGTTTTTCATAGATCATTAATAGTGACTCAGCAACTACAAGTTACTCATTCTTTCGGTACTTTAACATATAGTTAATCCAGGTACTTTAACACACACACACACACACACACACACACACACACAAATTTATCACCTAAAGACATCAATATATTAAACAAGCAGTTTTAAGCATCTGCTAAAGAGCATTGTTCTAGATGTTAGGGAAAGGAATGAAATAGAATGAAAAGACATTTATTAGGCTCTAGTTTGTACTAACAAGAACAATAATAGTAAAGATTTAATATAACTCTGCTAAGTACCAGGGTAGGGGTGGGGAAGAGGAACAAAGTTTAGATAAGACACATTACCTGTCTTCATAGAAACTGTAAGTCTAAAAAGGAGATGTAGCACAGACATTGAGATAGATATATATAGATATAGATATAGATATAGATATAGATATAGATATAGATATAGATATAGATATAGATATAGATATAGATATAGATATAGATATAGATATAGATATAGATATAGATATAGATATAGATACATTCATGTGATTAGTGAATGACGGGGGGAAAAACAAAGTACTATGTGAGATCTGACAGGGAAAGCCATTAGCAACCAAGGCAATTAGGGAAGTTTCATTGAAGGAAATGTCATTTGAGTTGACCTTTATAAAATACACACAATCAAGGTAAAGTAATATCATAAGCAAACACAGGGAAATGAGAGTTGATGTATGTACATTTCTCTTCCCCCATATAGTACTAGAACACACAAGTAATCAAGTTTGGTTGAAGAATAAAATGCATAGAGAAGAATAATACGAAGTAAAAAATAATAAAATGAAGTAAAGCTGGACAAGTGAATTGGTACCAGATTTTAGAGGGCCTTAAATACTAGGCAAAAGGATTTGAACTTTAGTTGGTAGATATAGGGATCCACCAATTTTTTAGCTGACTAGTGACATATTAAATTCTATGTAGCAGTGATATGAAAGGAAGAATGGAAAGGAGAAAGTGTGAAAATGGAAAGACTCATCAGGAGATAATTTCAGTAGTTCAATCTTCAGTATGGAGGTAATGACAGAAGAAATATATGGAAGAGGTATTGCAAGAGTGGAATTGAAAGGGCAGAAATAGAAGAAGCACGAGATAGGAAGAATAAAAGATAATTCCAAGTTTATGAACATGGTAAATGGTGAATGGTAGTACCACAGAGAAAAAAAGTGAAGTCATAAGGAGGAGCAGGTTTAGGAAGAAAGATGATAGATAATGGGTTCAGTCTGGGAAATACAGAATTTGAGGCACTTATAGAACATTCAGATAGAGGTGTCCTATAGACAAGTAGATATGAGTCTAGAGTTCAGAAGTAAGGTTAAGACAGGAAAGACAGATTTAGGAGTCAATTATATAGAGGTGGTAATTAAAGCAATGGAAGTAAATTACATTCCTAAAGAAGAAAGTATAAAAAAGGACAAGAACAAACACTTGAATACCTACAATAGAGTCTAGAAGAGAATGAGGAGCTAGAAAATGACAGCAGAGAAAAAGTAGTCAGAGAAAAGAAAAAGAAACAAGAGAGGAAATGCTTCATGAATAGCATACTAGGCGCTACCTACCTCCTTTAGGTTAGCACCCAGGTACCAGGGCTCCCAGGCTCCCTTCAGCATCCTCTGCCTCACAGCATCTCATTTCCTTCTGAGGATATTTGTTTAGGATCAAGAAAAATCATTTTAATGATTTGCCAAAATGACTAACACAAAAGGAAAGAGGAAAGGGACATGCTACGTGTTCTCAGGAACCTTTCATAAACATGGCATGTGTAATATGTGAATCTACAAGAAGGATGATATTGTAGATATCAAGGGTATAGTCACAGTTCAGTAGCGAATCACCCATACATTTTACTATGGAAAGACTGGACAGATCTATAATATTACTCAGATTAATGCAGGCATTGTTACAAAGTTAAGGGTAAGATTCTACCCAAGAGAATTAATGAGTGAATTTAACATTTTGCATGGGAAGATGAGTTTTCTAAAATATGTAAAGAAAAATGATCAAAAGGAAAGAGCTCCTGAGTTCAAATGATAGTTCTCCCTACTCCACCTAGAGAAGCATGTTCTGTGAAACACACTAAGCTATTGGAACCAATCCCCTGTGATTTCGTGACATAATTATAAAATAATTAAGATTTTGGATGGGGGGAGAGAAAGAACTAAGTGGGTACTATCATTAAGTCAAAGAAAAAGAGAAGATCCAGTAAGAAATAGGTAACAACAGCTTTTTTAGAAGTTTCAGCAATATTAAGAGGGATAAGTACTGAAAGACTTTGCATTTCATGATCAAGAACAGTTGGTAATCCCCTGAGAAGGCATTGCCATGGAATGGTGGAAAAAGAAGCCTAATTTTAAGGACTTGAAGTGTGTGTGTGTGTGTGTGTGTGTGTGTGTGTGTGTGTGTGAGTGTAGTAAGGAAGTGGAGGCATCAAGTCTAGATAACTTTTTCAAGTCTAGAAAGTGGAAGGATGAAGAGAATTGAGACAGTAGTTAGATGGACTAGAAGGGCTAAGACTTTATATAATTGGGGAGGCTGAATATATTTTTAGAGTTGTGAGATAAAAACTACCCAGTAACTGGAGATCAGATTGCTCAAATTAGATAATAGCCTTGTTGGGAATCAACTTCTGCAAAACTGGTTAAAGTGTTTCAGCAGCATGGACTCTTATAACTCAGACAAACATGGAAAGGTGGGGCAGGAATTAGGATGCATATGTCAAAACTCCTGAATATAAAAATTGAGACAGCTTGCAGATGCTGAACGAATAGGCAATTGCTAAGGCAAGACAGGAACTTTAAGGATCACCTAAAAGTCATTTATGTTGAGCTGACTTCAACACCTTCCTGGCACAGTTTTAAAAATGGACCATCTGGGGTTACAGAACCAATGGAGAAAAACTGCAATACATTCTCTCTCTCACAAAGCCTAATGTTCCTTGGCTCAAAAAAAGGGGGAACAACTTGCAAGGGAAAGATATCAACCCCATGTTTAAAAAAATCTTTATTCATAAGATTAAACCATGAGGGGACCTTTCAAAGATCCAACTCTTCATTTTACAAATGAGGACCCTGGGATGGAGAGAGATCAAATGACTTGCCCAAGACAACATAGTAATTTGAGTACATGTTCCTTCTCTTCAAGCCTAATAATAATAAAAGCTAACATTTATATAGCACTTTAAGTTTTACAAAACATTTTACATATATTATCTTATTTGAAGCTCACCATAAAGCTGTGAGGTAGGTGCTATTATCATCTCCATTTGACAGATGAGGAAACTGATGCTGAGAAAATTAAGGAACTTGTCCAGGTTCACACAGCTAGTAAGTGTCTAAAGTAGAATTCAAATTCAGATCTTCCTGACTCCAAATCCAGGGCTTTATCCACTAGACCACCTAGTTGCCAGTGTAACAGAGGTCAGTTTTCACAATGAACATATTTAAGCTAAGCTGCTTTCTAAGGTAGGCATGTGGAAAGACCCCAGTGGAGAGGGAGAGATTAAAGATACATGAGAGAAAAGGAACTTCTTCTGGACTTAGATCCTAGAGGAAATCAGAAATAGATAGAGGAATCAGCCTTAATGAGGAGTCAGAATAAGTAGCAACTGATACTAAGAGTTTCTGAGGAATGAAGAAAATAGCTGAGGGAGTTTATTTTCTATGCTCTTGATCTGCATAATGGAAGTACCTAGGTCCAGTATCTTGCACAAAGCAAAAACTAAATAAATTCCTATTGAACTGAGGCAGCCATGATAAGGTTAAACAGAAGGCTAGATTTGGAGTCAGACTACTTGAGTTCAAAAACTCACTCTGCTACTTACTACCTATAGGACTTTGAGCAAGTCTTGGCTTCCCCCCTCTGTAAAGTTAGAGATTAGACTAAATAATTTCTCATGTCCCTTCTAGCTCTAAAACTATGTTACAAATTGAATTGAATTGCATCATATTAAGCTTCCAGAGTACCAATATTTCAATAAATTTGCACCCTCAATAATTTTTTCTTAATGGAATATATCCCTCTGATAAGCAAAAGACCATGAAATGCTTCCAGGAGTTACAGCTTATATTGAAAAATACCAACCCTGTGGCAGCTTTGTGGTGCAGTGAATAGAGCTCTGGCCTTGGAGTCAGGAGGACCTGAGTTCAAATCCAGCCTCAGACACTTAACACTTACTAGCTGTGTGACCCTGGGCAAGTCACTTAACCCCAATCGCCTCACCAAAAAAAAAAAAAGAAAAATACCACCCCCGTGTTAAAAATAATAATGATAATAATAATCTTTATTCATCAGATTGAATCATGAAGGGACCACAAAGATCCAACTCTTCATTTTACAAATGAGGATCCTAGGATGGAAAGAGATCAAATGACTTGCCAAAGGTGATACAGTAAGTAGCAGAGCTAATTACTCACTCTAAATCCAGAGCCTGATTGGCCTTCTAGTCTTCTAGTCTTTTCCTGGGTTGGCCCAGCAGTGAATTTTAGAGCTAAATTACTTTTGAGACCTGCCATGTCTTTAAATTTTGTCAGGATGTCCAAAAACTTTGACTCAAAAGCCTCAAAATACTTTGCCTAATTGCTGATTTAGACCAGACATGAAGGGTTTCAAAGCCCTTTCCCCACGTGACTCATCATAATGCCAATGCTAATGACAAAGACAGTCTTCTGCTGAGATGAAAGAAGAAACACCAGCTCCATTTAACATCACTTATGCATTCATCACTCATCATATAATATATTTGAATTAAGTCAAACGAGAGGCTTAGTATTGGCTTACAACTAAAAGCTATCCATTGGTTTAACTGTAGATGACAATAGCACCAACAAAAAGACGACATTGACAGATGGCATCTCTCTGTTCACTTTGGGATTTGCTTGCCACTCGAAGTTGATTATCACACTCATTCATTGAAGGCTAAAAAAATTCATGTTCACCTTAAGTGTTTTGACATAGCTCCCTATAATGGGCTTCAACAAAACAGGAAAATAAGCTTCTATACAACCAAGATGTTGTCCTTGAAGAGAAATGCTGCTTTTTATTAGCACTAAATGTTATCAGAGTGAAAAAAGAAAAGCTATAAAGCTATATATACTGCAGCTGGGCTTCATGTCAGCTTTATCATATTTCTTATGTCCTTGTAAGCATATCATGACAAGTAGAAATTCAAATATAGATAAATGTAATTGAGGGAAATGCAGATATTTAAAGTACAACCCCAGCGAAAAAAACAAGTCCCAAATTTCAGGAGATATACATTCATATGACTTCTGAAAACAATTCTTGATCAAACTAAAAACCTACAAAATAACACGATCTGCCCTCTCTAAGCTCCATGCCATTATCAATCTCTAGTATGGACCCCGCCCCAACCTCAACAGCTCTTTTGTAGTCCTCTTCCTTTGAGGCCCAGCCGAATTGTCTTTTCTCTTTTCTTGTTTCATATTATATTTATTTAATAACTAAAATTCACAAATAAAAAAGATACTTGGAAGTCCTTTTTCTGTTGTGCCATCCCTGTCTCCTCCACCTTACTGTTTTCAGACCCATACACATTGAAAAAAAAAATGGGCTTGGATTTTTTTAAACTTATAAGTGTTATATGATTGGTCAGTTGGAGCTGAAGCACCAATGGAGAAGATGCTTTATGGAGATGAAGTGGCTTTTCTTGAAGCCTTTTCTGAGCCCTGTCCTCTTGAGCAAATGTACTTTCCCTCCTCAAAGTTATGGCATTTTTTCTGGACTCCTTCACACTTTCTCACTACAGTTATTTTTATTCCTGTTTTCTTTCCCATTAGACTGCTAGCCCTTTGAGGAAAAGGCCATGTTGTATCTCAGGAGCTAGCACAGCACCTTCTACATAATAGGCATTTAATAAATGTTGAAAATCAAGCTATGCCAAAGTTGTGTTCTAATGATAAGAGGCAAAGATATCACAGAGAAGCTTTGATGGTTAGACTATGGTACTACCAAGGAGTATACTGTTATTTCTACATTTTTTCCTTTGATTTCTTTCCCAGGCATGAAAGTCTAAACATAAAGGTCTTATTCTGGAAGGGCTCCTCCTCATCCCCATACTCAAGGTCTCTCAGTCCATATTCCTCATGGTCAAGAGAATTCTGGTCAGGTTTAGTCTACCTTGACACTTCATAGAGTCTTAGCACTGTTTATTCTCTACCAGGTAGAGACTGGGGCTGAGACTGGGACCCTGAAGATGATGGAGTCAGGAAGGCAAGGGCGAGGATTCTTCACATACAACATTATGTCTCCTACCTTCTATTTCTGGAATAGACTCTTCTTTCCCTCCATTTCTTAGAATTCCTAGGTACCTACAAAGTTCAGCTCATGTCACATCCTACATGAGCCTTTTCCTCATTTTCTCAGATGCTAACATTCCCCCACAAAATCATCATGTATTTACATTGTATATATTTCACATACGTTTGTATGTGAGTGTGCATTGTCCCCGAATGTAAGTTCCTTGATGAAATGAACGTTTTTATTTTTCTCTTTATATCCTCAGGGTCTAGCAGTGCCTGGTATGTGGTACTGTAGTAGCTTAATAAATGCTTGTTGATTGCCAGAGCCAGGAGACTATTTGTTCAGCAGGAGCTGGAGTTGGGGCTGGACTATTAGGGGAAGCCTATCTTGGACTTTTAAAAGTCTGACAAAATGATCTGAAACCATGATTTTCCTATTAAAAATATGTGAACCAGGAAAGCACCAGTGTGGAAGGGAGGGAGTTCATCAGTCAGTCAACAAACATTTATTAAGGGCTTAGGATACAAAGAAAGGTAAAAACATGATGCCTGCCCTCAAGGAACTCACTCTCTAATGAGGAAGACAATATGAAAAAAAAATTGTATATATAAGATATGTACAGTGTAAATTATATTCTCAGGAAAAAAGGCAGCAGTAGAGCTGAGGAGGGGAGGACCGGGAGAGGACTCTTGTGGAAAGAGCTAAGCAGAGCTTTGAAGAAGATGAGGAAGCCAAACAGGTGGAGATGAGGAGGGGGCTCCCTCCAGGCATGGAGGATGATCACTGAAAAGTCACAGAGTTGGGAGACAGAACCATGTACAATGAAGGCCAATATCATTAGACCATAGAGTATATGTTGTTCAGTCATTTTTTAGTCACTTCTGACTCTTATGATCCCATTTGGGGCTTTTTTTTGGTAAAGCTACTGAAGCAGCTTACCATTTCCTTCTCCAGCTCCTTTTATAGATGAGGAAACTGAAGTAAATGGGGTGAAGTAATCCGACCAGAGTCACACAGTCAGGAAGTATCTGAGGTCACATTTGAACTCAGGTCCTTCCAACTCCAGGGCTGGCACTATCCACTGCACCATATAGCTTCAATATGTAGAGGGAAATAAAGTATAAGAAGACTGGAAAGGTAGGAAAGGGTTAGGTCATTAAGGTCTTTAACAGCCAAACAGAGGACTCTGTGCTTGATCCTAGAGATAATAAGAAGCCATTGGAGTTCCCTTGAGTAGGGTAGTAACATAGTCAGATGTGAGCTTCAAGGAAATCACTTTGGCAGCAGTGTGGAGAATGCTCTAGAGAAAGGTGAATCTTCAGGCAGAGAGGCTGACCAGAAGGCTATTGTAACAATCCAGGCATGAGATAATGAGGATATGTACCAATGAGATGTTACGTGAGTTACACAAGATGACATACATGAGATATTATGACGGTAGAAAAGATAAGACTTAACCAATTGAATATGTTGGGTGATGGGGGGGGGGTACCAGGGGAAGCCAGGAAAGGGATGAAAGGTTTGGAATAGCTGCTCAGTGAGGTAGGGAGTCATTTTTCTTCTCAGAAACAGAGCATACTGGGTTTGAAAGGAAAGCCACGGCCCAGAAAAGTGAGTTTCCCTGGGTCTTGGGTGGCACAATTCATTTACATTGCCTATCATTGCCTTCTGGGAGTCATAAGTTAACTGATTTACAGACCATTTTCTCCAGGTTTATATGAAGATGGGGATAGTACAGCATGAATTACTGTAACACATATTCATGGTGGCCACTGAAATCATGGGCCCAAATGGGCCCAGGATGACCATGCCCAGGGGAACTGATATTAATAGCTCATGTCTCCTGGTCCAGTTCCAACTTTTTTCTGCCTTCTATCACAACTCCAAGATCACAGATACTGCCAGCCTTGATGACCAGAAAATCTGCATTTGAAGCCCAAAACAAGGGGTGTTCAATATCTTTAACATTAAGGAAGCACAACCAAAATCCCCAACCCAGGTCCCTGGTTAAATAAGCTCTGTTCATTAATACACTGTAATCCTCTTCATCCCAAATTTATCTCCCTTCTGGTACTACAGTTGGTCATTTAGCTGTTCAAATACATCCACTTGACTTATTTATCTGAAGAGTGTTGCCTTGCCAGATAATTCTGAAATTATTTAACCTTTTCTCGACAATCTCTATTAACATTGCCTCCTAGCCTCAAATGATTCTCAATTATTTATTTGTGTATATTATTAGTTGTCTCTTTCTATTATATATTATTCCTTCAGTGAGAAATTACAGAGAAATATAGAAAGACCTAGATTAATTGTGGCAAAGTACGATAGGGAGAACAAGAAAACAATATACACAATGACTACAACAATAAACAGTAATTTACAGGAAGAGTCTGGGATTGAGAATAGCAAAGAAATTTTCCTCTTCCCCTTTGACACAAGCTCCATGAGAAAAGTGTGGTGGAAACAGCCCTGGAATCTAGATTGGAATCCTACTCTGCTACATTTGTTATACAGATGAGCTCTGAGAAAGATGAATTCATAGGAGAACACCAAGAATAGTCACATAGAATAGGCAGGCATGGGTGGGGTTTTTTTATGTTTCTCTGAACATTCAAATCAATGAGATCACAGATCTGAGTATTTTGTAAATCTGAATATCATTTAAAAAATTCCAAGAGAACAGAAAAAGGTACTTCATGCAACTGTGACTAAGAAAAGAGTTCATAGCCAAACAGCTTAGAAGTGATTACAGTTATGATCACCTGTGAAAGACTTGGCTACTCTGATCAAGACAATAATCCAAGACATTCTAAAAGACTCATGATGAAACATGCTAGCCACCTCCAGAGAGAGAACAGATGAATTCTGAGTGCAGAATGAAGATAATTTTTTTTAATTTTCTTTATGTTTCTTGGGTTTTGCATGTACATTTTCTTTCATAGTGTGGCTAATATAGAAATATCTTTTGTATGATTTCACATGTATGGTCAGTATCATATTGCTTGCCTTGTTAAGGGGTGAGGGAAAGGTTTGAAAAAGGGAAAGATTTTAGAGTTCAATTTTTTTAAATGAATGCTAGAAGTGATTACAAAAGATAAAATAAACAATTTTGATTACATAAAATTAACAAGGTGTTGCATGAACATAATCACTGCAACTAGAATAAGAAGAAAATTTGTTTATGGGGTGGGGAGCAGAAATCTTGATGTTGAATATATCTGACTTGGATTAGATATCCAAAATATATAGGGAGTTGTTACTAGAACCATTCTCCCAACCGATAAGTAATCAAAGGATATTGACAAACAGTTTTCAAAGGAATAAATGTAAGCTAAAAACAACTATATGAAAGAATGCTTAAAATCACTGATAAGAAAAATGTCAGTAACATCTCAGGGGTGGGGGGGGGTCTTGCCTTGTGCAAAGTTTCGCAAAGATGGCATAAGGCAAAAACAGCAAAGTTTAGAGTGGCTATGGGAACACAAGCGCATTAATGAATTGTTGATGGACCTGCCCTGGAAAATAACTTGGAACTATACTAGAAAAACCACTGATTTATATATCCACTTTGACCCACTAATACCACTAGGTACATACTCCAAGAAGCACAAAGCCTCCACATACACAAAAACATTTGTAGCAGCACTTTTTGTGTTATTGAAAAACTGGAAACAAAGTAGATGCCTATTAATGAGGGAATGGATGAACAAACAATGGTATGTGAATATAATAGAATATTAATGTTCAGTAAGAAATGATTTTGTTAGAAGAATATGGAAAGACTTGGACTTACCAAGGAAGATGTTATCCACCCTCATAGAAACAGAAGATAAACTAGTACAGTCTTACATAGATGCATATAAATGTATATGTCTATATATGAATACGATTATAGATATCTAAGAATATCTATATGTATGTATGTGTATATGGCTATATATACATGTGTGTATATATGTGTGTGTGTGTGTGTGTGTGTGTGTGTGTGTGTGTAAATATAAATATATCTGTGCTTAATTGTAGCCTTCTTGAGGATAGAGGGGGAGGAAAGAGGGAAAAAAGACCAAAGTAAAAAGTACACAGCAAAGAATAAAAGAAAACTTACAAAAAAGCAAAGAAAAAAGGGAGAACTCTGAACACAATATGTAGTATTTATCTCATAGGCTTTAATGGAAATTTATTGCTGTCTATTTTGAATCTTCTCTTATGTTCTACTGTGCATACACATTTTCTTATTTTGTATTTGTTTTAGTATTTAAGTTTATATGTTTTCTTTTCTTATTGTGTATTTGAGTTTTAGTATTTAAATTTAAAATAAATTTTAAAAAAAGAAATTTTGTTGTTGTTCAGTTGTTTTTCAGTCATGTCTGACTCTTCATCACCACTTTTGGGGTTTTCTTGGCAGAGATACTGAAGTGGTTTGCCATTTCCTTCTCCAGCTGATTTTATGGATGAGAAAACTGAGGTAAAAAGTGACTTGCCCAGGGTCACACAGCTGATAAGCATCTGAGGCCAGATTTGACTCAGATCATCCCGACACCAGGCCCAGTGCTCTATATACTGCCTCACCGAGGTGACTATAAGAAATGATGATATGAAGTAGTTAGAGAAATTTTGGGAAAACCTTATAAACTGAAGCAAAGTGAAGTGAGTAGAGCCAGGATACCAATTTACACAATGACCAAAATAATGTAAAGGAAAACAATATTGAATATATCAGAATTCTGATCACTGATATACCCAATCTTGACTCCAGGGGAAAGATGGTGCTATACAAGACCGTCCTTTCAACAGAGAGATGGTAGATTATAGGTATGGAATGAGGCATGTATAATGAGACATAGCCAATGCATTGCTTTGTTTGCTATAACAATACTGTGTTTTTTTTTAAGGAAAGGGTCTGTGTGGGGCAGAAGTCATTGGGAAGTGACAGAAATGTTAAAAGGTATCAATAATAGATTGATCGTAACTGTTTTAAAAGCACTCCTACAACTATGTCAACTTTTCTCTCTTCAAATAATTTTTACTTTAAACAATAACAATCTCTACAAATCCAATAATAAAAAGCGAAATGAGGAATAAAATCCCAAATAAAACCTTAAACTACAAACTGTTTATACTTTAGCTTTTAAAAAAAATACAATTATACAACAAAAAAATTTCACTCTGTGCATCTCTCAATCTCTTTTTTCATCCATGTACTTAAAAATTTTATTGCTGCCATTCTTTTTAGATAGTTACAGTAATATGTATGTGATTCTTCCTTGTGTGGTATCATTCCATATACAACTTTCCACATTTCTTTGTATTCCTTATTTTTTCCTTTTATAACATAATTATAGTCTGTTTCATTAATATACCACAATTTATTCAGTCTTTCTCCAATCATTGCACATACAGGCTATTTCCAATTTTTATTATTATTATTATTATGGATAGAGACACTAGGAATATTTTTGTAAAGATGAGTTTTATTTCCATTTTTAATAATATTCTTAAATGTAGTCCTAATAATGGAATCACCTGGTCAAAGTTTATGATTAGTTTTGTAATTCTTATTTCATCTAGGAAGACTTCCCTCCAAAATGATTGCATCAATTTACAATTCCACCAACAATATTCTACAGTGCCTGTTTCCTCATATACCTGACAACTTTGGATTTTATTGTTTTTAACTATCTTTGTTATTTTGACGAGTTAAGGGTGCTGCCTCTGAAATGTTTTAATTTGCATTTCTCTGATTATTATTGCATTTGAAAAATACAAAATGCTTCATAAACTTGCAAGTCACCCTTATGCCTGGGAAATATTAATCTTTACTGTATTGTTCTAATTTTATTTAGTATATGAGTCACCACAAGAAGTACCTGGGTCAGTTTCTCAATTAGCTTAATTACCTTAACCGAGCAAGGTCTAAAGATTCGTTCTCTAATAAGTCTGGAAAGTACAGCTTCCCTGGAGCTTTGCCCTGCTTCTTCCCAGTCCCACAGACAAGAGCATCTGCTGCCTCTGTGCACACATTCTCCCCACGATGATCCAAGTGATGCTTCTCAACATGACAACAGAGACAACCCTACTATTGCCATAGCTTGGTTTAACCTAGTCACGTTAAGATGCTCATGTTTAGAGTTAAGTGGGCAGAACCAGGAGAACGTTGTATACAGTAACAGCCATGTTGTACGATGACTAACGTTGAAAGACTTAGACCTTCTCAGCAACTGAAGGATCTAAGACATCTCCAAATGTCTCAAGGAAAATGCTATCCACATCCAAAGAAAAAACTATGGAGTTTGCAGATCAAAGCATACTATTTGCCCTTTTTTTCTTCTGTTTTGTTTCCTCTTTCTGGTGCTTCCTCCTGTTGGTTCTAATTCTTTCTTACAACATCACTAAGGTGAAAATACGTTTAATAGGAATGTATATATAGAGCCTATATCAGATTACGTGCCATCTTGGGGAGGAAGGTTGGGAGGGAGAGGGAGAAAAATTTAAAACTCAAAAGCTTATGGAAGTAATTGTTGATAAATCAAAATAAATTAATAAAAAAAAAAGATGCTCATTCCTATCTCTGGCTACCCTGCTTCATAGCAAAGCATATGCATATGGGCTTTCTCTCACAATTCTGTGGCTTGGGTGTATTTAACACGGAAGGAACACTTGCTTCCATTAAGGACTACAGCAAGTTGGTGAAACTGGCCTGCCACAACTATTTTCTAACCCTGCCTGATTCTTGGCTGAGGTTTCTTATTGGAACAATTTTAAATATCAAAAAAAAAATGAACATAGAAAGCAGAGAATAAGTTTTTAGACAAAGACAAACAATATTTTTTTTCCAAAGACCTTTTTAAAAATTCTTTATCTACTGGAAAGACAAAGACAAAAATATTTTCTTGCTTGTTGGCTATAGCTACATTAGGGCCTTTATGGATACTGTCCCATTTCAGGATGATTAGGCACTGGTTAGAGTTCCCACTATTGCCTTCCTCCCAGTGACTTATATTTGTACCTGACTCTTTACTAATGGGGTCCCATTAATACATAATTACTACATGTAGCCCTGTTTTATTGACAATGAAAAAAATGGAGATGGTTTTGAAAAAAAGTTCTTACGTGTATAGAGAGTGATGGACAATAGCTTACTCTTCATACCCTCACCCTCCATGTGTAGCTGTATCTTAGGAGTCAAGAAAGAAGGTGCAAGTGGAAGTGACAAAATGGGGTGATGAGGAAGAGGTGCTGTGGATGCTATCAAACAATAAGAGATTTGTGACACACCCTCCCAGCCATCAGAAATTTGAACTGAAGAGTTCAAGGTCAAGGACACCAAGATGGCATGGTGTCAGCAGGCTCTTCCTTACTAGAGTCTGTCTTTGAATCTGTTCACTTTACTCCATCAATGATCAAGTCAGCCATGAAGATCCAGGGCATCATACAGAAATGCACTAGCTCTATGAGCTTCAGTCCCACAAAGAGTTCCAAGTTCACACTCCATGACATGAAGTGGTGCCAAGACCCATTTCTAGAGTTCCTAAGCCTTCATCTTAGGACGAGCTCTACTATATGTCTGAACAAAACCTCAGTTAAGAATTATGCTTTGCTCACTCACAGCAGAAATAGTGGGAAACTAAACAAAATGAATTATGCCTTTCCAAACTTCTGAGTTGGGAACATCTTAGGAACTTTGGAGTGTTTACCTGAGTCTAGGAGAAGTTGCGAGCATGTGAAACTGCATGATAGAAGTCTTATTTTATATTGTCTGAGTGTTAATATTGTTTCTATGCCCAGAGTAAAGCACAGCATAAAGGTAAGATGTTCTGTTCCTTTCATGGGAAGGTGACTCAATGATTGCTCAGTCCCTTCCAGATCTATATCAATGATCTTATGGTCTTGTGACTCAGACTAAATGAAACAAACTAAGCTCAAGAAAGAGGCAGGGTTTTGCTGGTAGGAACTCAAGGGCTAATGCTAATTGGGCATATCCAAATTAGGGCAGTTAGGTGGCACAGTGGATAGTTCTTGGGGCCCGGAGTCAGGAAGACTCATCTTCCTGAATTCAAATCTGTCCTCAGACACGTACTAGCTGTGTGACCCTGGGCAAGTCACTGAACGCCATTTGCCTCCGTTTCCTCATCTACAAATGAGCTGGTGAAAGAAAAGGCAAAACATTCCAGTATCTCTGCCAAGAAAACCCCAAATGGGGTCATGAAGAGTCAGACACGACTGAAAATAACTGATCAACATAACAACATATTCAAACTAACCTTAGTTCCTGGGCCAATGAGACAATGTGGCCCAAAAGAGGTAGAACTACGGGATATAAGGTCTTCTAATCTTCATAACACCTCTTAAATATGTTCCTTCTCTCTTCTAAAAAAATTAAATTACCTAATTGTGTAGAAATTCTTTTCTCTTGGGTATTCACTCTCCCTAGGTAATTTTTTTTTCAGAAGCACCCAGACACTCAAATATTCAAACCTTTAGGGAGTTAATCTGTTTTCCTATCTACTATTGGTCTCTTGGCAAACCAAAATAATTTTGTTTCTCTTATATACAATCTACTCTTGTTACTTGTATATGCTCTTTCAATACTTCATATCTATGACAAGGACACCAAAGAGTCTAAAAATCATTTATTTGTTAATGGGAGATAATGATAACTATGGGCAATACTAATTAGAATATAAATGTTTATAAAATCTTATAGGAGGGGCAGCTAGGTGGCACAGTGGATAGAGCACCGGTCCTAAAGTCCAGAGGACCTGAGTTCAAATCCAGCCTCAGACCAAACACTTGACACTTACTAGCTATGTGATCCTGGGCAAGTCACTTAACCCCAATTGCCTTAAGAAAAAAAAATCTCATAGGAAAGAAATCTGATAGAAGCTTATGAGTAATATCACCACATAAAACACACAGAAATTATATAGAGTAATGCCAGTTTAAAGAAAACTTAGTGAGAAACCTAACAAAGCAAAGATTTCTTGAAGACATTTACAGATGAAATTGGGAAAAAATGCAACAAAGGAAAAATGGAAAAGAATGAAAATTTTGGTCTGAGTTTTTTTTTAAGAAAATTCCTTCATTAATATATGCAGTAGAGACCATGAGACTTGAATTCTAATCTAACAGTTCAAAATACAGTTACGTATGACATAGAAATGGTACTTAGAAGAACACAGATGGGAAAAGCAGCTAGATTAGATCAATGCTACATAAAGGAGATCTGTGCTTAAGGCAAAATGATTGTAAAGGTACAGAGGAATTTCATTTCAAGATATCTGAAACAGGTAAAGATACCAAAGAATAAAAAATGTTCAGACTTTATTAGTACTCACAAAAGGCAATGGTTCTATTTCATTCAGTTTTTATGAGAATAATCCATATGCACCTCAAAGGCATCCATTTATTTATTTATTTGTTTGTTTGTTTGTTTATTTTTAGTTTTCAACATTCACTTTTATAAGATTTTGATTTCTAAATTTTTTCTATCTCCCTCTTCTCTCCCCTCCCCAAGATGGCATGCAATCTGATATAGGTTATAACGTACAATCATATCAAGCATATTCAAAAGCATTCTTAATGAAAACGTTAGAAGAAAAGGGGTAGGTTTTCACAAGTAATATTTCAAGTAAACCACATCTTTATCTTCACACAATTGACCAAAAAATATATAAAAAATACCAGATCCCATTGTATTTATTGATTATGAAAATTGTTGACTATAGAAAAACATTTGATTCTGTAGAGCTTTAAAGATTCTCCTCCAACAAGGTTCCTCCCATGTATATATGTTAAAAGTGTATGAGTGTAATACTCTATTTGGTGTTCTTCCTCAATTTGCCTCACAGTTGCAGGCTGGCTCCCTAGAAGACAACTGCTTCCTCAAGTTCTAAATATAACCCTGTGGATGGCTACTTCTACTAATGTAGCTCATGAGTCCCCATTGGTGTGCTCCCACATTAACCATCAAGCAGACCTAATTATCTCTTAGTAAAGGCATTTTCTCATATAGGACAGCAAAAATGGTAGTTATCTCAAACATTCTCCCCATAAACCAATATATGCATCGTACATGAGAATAATATACGTAAACCTAAAGTAGCGTAGTAGTGAGGCACACATATGGACACAGGTGTGCCAAAGACAACTCCTGGTACTACAAGGCTTGGAAGTCCTTTCTTAACATAGGATCCTCTCGCTCAGTTTCCATACTCCTTCCTTTACTCCTCGAAGTTGTTCCTTTCTATACTCCATTGCTTCTTTTTATATTCTTTGAAGTTGTTTTCTCTCTCCAGTAAATATTTCTTGGCAAATGTGCCTATCCAGGGTATATCTGTGCTCCCTGGTGCATGCAATGTCTTCTTCTTGCCTAGGTAGTTAGGAAGACGTAGTCAATTTGAGAGTGTGGAGGGAGGTAGAAAGAGTGAAAATGCCATTTCCTATTTTGCTCTCCTCTGCTACAGTCACAGAGTCTCCTGCATAACTCTCTCTAGATCTCAAATCCTGAAATTCACCCACGGTCCAGCCATTTAAAACTCTCAGAGGCATGAATAACTTATTTGCTCAGGTAATCACACTGTGCCCTTCTTAACTCAATCAGAAGGAATTGGGGTACATATGTATCTTTATAATTATTTTAATATCTCATCAATACTTTGAGATTACATTCCAGGTCTTCAGTGATGACATCAAATGAGATGCAGTGGGAAGGGAAGAGGAAAGCAAAGGGGACTCCTCCTTTACACATGATTCTTCAAAAAATATTACAGTAAAAGTAACTTTATTCAACAATCATATGGTTATCAATATATGCTTGCCAAAGATGTTCACCACTGTCATGGAAGCAAACCAGCAAAATCCAAGTCAAAGAAGGATTTCCTATAGCTAGTGAGGTCCTCAAGAAATTCTTATTTGCTGGTAATACTGTGCCGATTTCATCAACTGAAAGAACATCGAGATAGATAGATAGATAGATAGATAGATAGATAGATAGATAGATAGATAGATAGATAGATAGATAGATAGATATCCTGGATAGAAACTAAAAATTGAAAGTGAATTGAACATGAGGAAAGCAAGCTAGATTGTCTTTGGGAAACTGCAAAGTTCTTTTAAAGATCACAAGATTCTTCTTGACACAAGGGCCTATACTTTTTTTTTTGCTTTTTGGTGAAGCAATTGGGGTTAAGTGACTTGCCCAGGGTCATACGGCTAAGACCTATCTTTTTTAACACCAATATTCTTCTTGTAATATTGTATGACTACAAGTTATAAAACACTACAGTCTTTGGAGATTTGAAATTAGGGATAAGTCAAAAGGCAATAGACAGATACACTGTGTGTTTGAATAGTGCTGTAAAATTTTACAAGAAATTATTGAGGCACGTAGTGCATTTTTTTTAAAAAATCTATTTGTAATAGAAGATGGGCTAGTCATGTAGCAAGAGTGAGGTATCACTATTGGACAATCCACTTCTTTTCTTTCTTTTGGTATCCTTGTTTTGTTTTGGTTTGCTTTTTGGTGAGGCAATCTGGGCTAAGTGACTTGCCCAGGGTCACACAGCTAGGAAGTGTCAAGTGTCCGAGGCCAGATTTGAACTCAGGTCCTGCTGACTCCAAGGCCAGAGCTCTATCTACCTTGCCACCTAGCTGCCCTTTTTTGGTATCCTTGTGATGTCAGAACATGAAGGAGGCCATCAGCCTGTTAGCTCCCTGGTGGTGAATTTATGGGAGGATAACCACACGTATTCACAGTATCTTCAAGTTTGCATGGGTTGTGATGTGATCTGAACTATTGTCAGGAATACTCAAATTAATAAGATAATAGATCAATTGCAGTAGAGTAGTACTACTAGCAAGGAGTTATACTACCTCTGTCTTTCTGGAAGACTAGGAAAATCATTGTGACTGAACTGATTGACCAATTTAAACAACAATGACGAGTCATTTTTTTCCTCATTGAATTATAGATTATTTAATGATATTGATGTTATTTTGCCACTGTAGTAAAACAGCTAGGAGCTTTTTTGACTTTCAATCACCTCAATGTATAAATTCTTTCCACAGAATAAAGCTACAACCCACATATAACTTAGAGTTTTAATTTCCTGAGACTTAGAAGGGTAAAATGTCAGAAGTGGAACTAAAACCCAGATCTGGCAGACCTTTATCCACTATTCCAAACCACCTCCATATCAATAGCAGTCTGCCTTTAAAATGTGTCACACACTGCAGAGCAATCTTGGGATGTTTGAAATATTAATCTCTACAGAAATTCAGAGTTAGAGACTTTTTTCCATAATTAAAGAAAAAAATAACTGATACCCATTTACAATTCTCCTTCCTCCTCCCTTGAATTTCTCCTATATCTGCTGCCTTTCTCTTAATACATTCACTCACTAGTTCCTGGGAAATCATCTATTAGTTCATAGTGTTTTCTTCTATTGTTAAAATATTGGGTCTTTTCCCCCTCACTTGTTCCTTGGCAGAATGATGAGCTTCAGGCTTGTGAATGACTCCCCATTGTTCCCTTAACTTTAACTTCTCACCAATGTGCCAACCATCTGTACCCCCAGAGGGATCTGTCACACAGTTCTTCAATTCTTTTTCTTCCCTGGCAGCAGCTTTTTATTCGATTTCTTTCCTTTATTTTTTTTTTTTTTGGTGGAGGGGGAGAGAATTTTATAATGCTAACATTTTTTTCGTTTTAAATTGCCTCCTGTTATAAGAGGAGGGAATGGCATTAATTTCTTGGAACATGTACAGCTTTGACAATGAACTCTGATACTTCTTTCTTTCTTTAATGACCCATAGAAGTAGAAATGATACTCTTAGGAATCATGTCACTATTCTACGCATGTTTGAAGTTATTCAAGACCCTGACTCCCTTTGGTTTCATATTGGTACTCAGTTTATTTTTAATATCACTTCACGAAGTAAGTACAGTCAACAATTACTCAAAATGGAATGGAATGCCTGTGAACATGAAGATGAAATATGACTTTCATCTCACAAAAATGGTTCTTCTTTCAACTTACAGGCAAAATAACATACACAATGTCACAAAAATAACTATTAAAATTATTCAACATTTACTATCATCTTGAAGGCCATAAAGGACTCTCTAGTATGGAATTACCTTTGCTTTAAAAGCATAAAAATAAAATATCAGATTAATATAGATGCTATGTTATAATTAAATCATGATCATTATCTGGAGATTTAATCATAAAGATGAGAACACATAATATTCCTTAGTCATTGACACAAAGTATTACGAACTAACATTTAGAATGAATGAAAAAAGAAAGTCATTTAAGTGCAACCCAAGTCCAAGCCTGTCCCAACAAGCATATGTAAAATCTCTGAGGTTGTATGTGTGTGTGTGTGTGTGTGTGTATGTGTGTGTGTGTGTGTGTGTGTGTGTGTTTTACCAAGGCCAAGTATTTTAAGACAGACTAAAACTGAAGAGGCCAATCTCATAGGGAATAATATCTCTTTCCTATGGCAATTTTTTTACTGGTTAATAACATAGGGGGCAGCATAGCACAGTGGCTAAAAGACCAACTTTAAAATCAGGAATAATCAAGTTTAAGCCTGACTCTGGCTATATGAACATGAATAAGCTACTTATCCTCTGAGTGATTCCAGGTATCTTTCTTAGATTATCAGTTAGAACCAATTTGTAGATCCACATTAATGAAAAGAGCTTGTATACCAGGAGTTCCTAACAAAGATGAAATCTCATCATCAACACTAAGATTCTGTCATCAACACCTAAAAAAAGATAGTTTAATATTGCACATATAAATATTTAATAATAACTCACATTTTATGGCACATTTAGGTTTACAGAACACTTTCATTGCGGCAATTCCCTGAGATCAACAGCACAAGTATTATCATTCCCATTTTACAGATGAAAAGACTGAGGCTTAGAGAGTTCATGTGGTGAACCCATAGTAACACAGCTACCAAGTACAGAAGCTGAGATTTGAAGCCAGCTATCCCAAACCCAAATTCAGCACTCTTTCCAATATATCGTTTACCTTTACCTATACATCTACCATTCTTGGGTCTAAATGTGCCAGCGAAGTAGATACGTGAATTAGTAGCACATTTTTATACAAATCATTGAATATATGAAGGAATCATAATCAAAGTGTTTAACAGAATCTTTTTTTCTTTTTTATTTAACATCTTATTTTTCCCCAATTATATGTAAAAATAATTTTAACATTTTTAAAAATTTGTTCCAAATTCTCTGCTCTCTCCCCTCATTGAAAAGACAAACAATTTGATATAGGTTATACATGTGCAGTCATGCAAAACATATTTCCATATTAGTCATGTTGTGAAAGAAAATGCAGACAAGAAAAAAGTATGCATTGATCTGCATTCAGACTCTATAAGTTCTTTCTCTAGAGATGGAAAGCATTTTTCATCTAAGTCCTTTGGAATTGTTTTAGATCATTGTATTGCTGAGAATAGTTAAGCCATTCACAGTTAATCATTGTATAATATTGCTATTACCTTGTACAATAGTCTCCTGGTTCTGCTCATTTCACTTTACATCAGTTCATGTAATTCTTTCCAGGTGTTTCTGAGAGCATCCTGCTTGTCATTTCTTATAGTACAATAGTATTCCATCACAATCATATACCACAACTCATCCAGCCATTCCCCAGTTGATGGGAATCCCCTCAATTTCTAATTCTTTGCCATCACTAGAAGAGTTGTTACAAATATTTGTGTACATATAGGTCATTTTACTTTTTTGTTTTTTATCTCTTTGGGATACA
Organism: Phascolarctos cinereus; assembly: GCF_003287225.1. Classification (NCBI taxonomy): domain Eukaryota; kingdom Metazoa; phylum Chordata; class Mammalia; order Diprotodontia; family Phascolarctidae; genus Phascolarctos; species Phascolarctos cinereus. The sequence goes on from NW_027556098.1 coordinate 203,399,974, forward strand.
GACCTATAGTAGTATTGCTGAGTCAAAAGGTATGCATAGTTTTATATCCCTTTGGCATAGTTCCAAGTTGCTCTCCAGAATGGCTGAATTACTTCACAACTCTACCGACAATGCATTAGCATCTCAATCTTTTCACATTCCCTCCAATATTTATCATTTTCCTTTTCTGTCATATTACCAGAATCTTTCTATAGCAAAATGTCTACCTCAAAATACAAAACATAATAATGCTGGTTGGAATTAAATTTTAAAATCCTAAAACAAATTTCTTTTGCCCACAATCCTATCCATGAAAAAATGTTGTTTTGCTCTTTCCTAAAACCTAGACACATGATTTATCTTGCTTTTTAAAACATGAAATGGCTCAAATACAAACCAGAATGGACAGAACACTGAACTCTAATCTAGAATAATTATAGCTGAGCAAGTGAATCTTGTTACTTAATGGCACTTCTAGTCATGTAGATTTACTATAGGATCACCATCAAGTCAACAAGCATTTATTAAGTACCTACTATGTGCCAGGTACTGTGCTAAGCACTAGGGATACAAAAAAAAGGTGAAAAATAAACAGACTCTTCTCTTAAGGAGCTCATACTATAATGGGAGAGACAACATGCAAACAACTATGTATAAACAAGATAAATAAAGGACAAATTAGAGATAATCTCAGAAGGAAAACACTAAGATTAAGGAGGGCTGAGAAAGCCATCATGCTTTGGGGGACTTGAGCTGAGACTTGAAGGCAGCTAGGGAAGCCAGGAGGTGGAGATAAAAAGGGAGCGTATTCTCAGGATGGGACACCATCAGTGAAAATGCTCAGTCAGGAGGTAGAGTATTGTGTGCAAGAAACAGCAAGGAGGCCAATGTCACTGGATCACAGAGTATGTTGGGAAGAAATGTATAAGAACACTAAAAAGGTATGAAGGGGCCAAGTCATAAAGGCCAAACATGATTTTGTATTTTATCCTGAAAGTAATAGGGAGCCACCGAAGTCGGTCTTTCCAAGACATAAATTCTATTAGTTTAAAGTATGCCAGCCAGGGCTATCTTGTCCATGACCCTATTAGAATCATTGATGCAGCACTGGAAGAGGTCTCAGAGGTCATTTATTCTGATTCTTTCATTATATAGATAAACAAACTGAAGCCCAGGCAGGGGATATGAATTAACCACAGTCACACACATTGCCCAAGCAGGATTCAAACCCATTTCCTCTGGTTCTAAATATTGCAATCTTTCTAATACAAGTAGGCATGCAGGATTAAACATAATTATCCTTGGGCCCATACTCAAAGTGTTTCTAATTTGGAGGGACCTGCTATATCTTATGTTGACAAGCCTTCAAGAAACCAAGGTCATTTTCATACAATGAAGCAGCATCAGAGTAGGTCATCAGCAGATGAATTTTCTCAATAATCATGCCAACATCAAAAATGCAAAAGGCAGAAAATATATTTGAGTCTCAATTCTGTAGCTTGGAATTATGAACATAAGTATAATTTCCAAGAATGATGAATGAAGCTTGGTTTTATTTTTCAAAACATCCCCATTATAAAATCAAAGAAGAGACTCACAGAAAACTCAACTGACTGCCTGGATACCTCTGAGCCTTATAAAATAATGTTATGATAAGGAAAACTGTAAACTGATAAGATACATCTGGATTATTTTTCCCTTGAAATACACAGAGGCCTAAAACCTAACAGATAATGGTCTTTGAGTTTTCATCTGAACATAAGTCCTTATGAAATCCAATAACCCTAAACACAGTATATTTCAATCATCACAAAGTATAGGAATGGTTCTAGAAGCTTTAGTCACACATTGATACAGATACACATACATGTCCTACCACCCCTGTTCCTGTCCCTCCCTACCCCCAACCAAGCGCACACAAATATTCCCCAAACCAAATTCAAGGCTTTAAATTAAATCACAATAAACATGAATCATTGAAGGTGATAGACAAAACATCGAAAGAGAGCTCTAATTTCACAACTGCAATGAATATGGAAATATGTTTTACATGATAGCATATGCATAAACTATATCAAACTGCCTACAATTTTCAGAAGAGGAAAGGGAAGGGAGGGAGAGAGAAAAATTTGGAACTCAAAATCTTGTAAAAATGAGTGCTAAAAATGTATGTAATTCACTTGATATGTAATTGGGGGAAAATAAAATACTAATTAAAGCAAAAAATAATTAATTAATTAACCCCCCACCAAAAAAAAAAGAGTGCTCTAACAATATACAAGCAGTCAAATCCATAATAGATTTTGTTCCTGTAAGTTAAAACAATATAAAGCAAATCTGATCTTCTCAAAGAAACACTGTTATAATAAGGGAATGGTATTCCTAATTTTTAATAGAAATGACCACAAACATTATATTTAATCAATCAATCAAGTGTTTATTAAATACCTACTATGTACAAAGTATTGTGTTGGCACTGGGATATAAAAAAAATCCCTCCCTTCAAGGAACTTCCCTTCTAACAGGGAAGACTACAATTCAAAGTAAAAATGTATTAAATGCAAAGTAGAGGTTCTTTGAGAAATCTGAAGAGAGGGAAATCACTTTCAGCTGGGGAAATGGAGGAACTTTTGTAAGAACTTAGCACAGGTGTAAGGCCTTGAAGAAAGAAGAATTTCAAGAGGCAAGAGATAGCCAAGAGAATGACATGTACGAAAAATGACTTTACTAACCACCTTGACTTGCTTGGGCTTCCTTACTATTCAGAAGAGGCCAAGACTGACCTGGGAATCAGAATTAGACAATCAGGAGGCAGACTAAGCATCCCTTAAGTTTGACATTCCAGAGATCCTTTGCAGTGTTCTCTTGCTGAACCCAGAAATCCCTCTGCTGTGCTGACCCCAGAACTAACTTAAGCTGGTTCATACCAGCTCTAATGGACAGAACTAGTACAAGCATCCTAGTTCTGGGACCTTGGGGACTTTTCAGCCTGACCTTCTTCCTTGTTCTGTGTAGGTGTTTCAAGAAATCTGTGAAACGGCTCCTCCCTTGGAAACAGAAACTGAACCCAAAGGACTGTGGCAGTACCTGATTGGGCCATGACACTGGGGAAATTCAAATCCTAATGGCAGTACCAAATTGGGTCACAACACGGCAAGGAAATTAAAACTCCCAGTGGCAGTACCTAATTGGGCCACAACACGGCCGTTCATCGCTTTGAGATTTCTCTTTGTCTTTATAATTTGTGTAGCCTAACCCCAAAGCAAACTCAGTTCTGACTGCAAATGCATACATGCCTGCCACTGCTTTAAGAGAAAAAAACATGCATACAACTTAATTCTGTGTGTCTTTCTTAGGCCGAACTCTGAAGGTTGACACATGATAGAGTGGTATAGAAGAAAATGGCTCAGGCGGCAGTGTAAAGACTACCCTGGACAAAAGAAAGGCTAGAGGCAGGAAGACAATTTGAGAGGTTATTCAAATAGTTCAGCCAAGAAGTTCTCAAAGTATGGTTCAAAGAGACCTGTGGCTCCCAAAGGTCATTTCAAGGGGTACACTAAGTCAAAACTATTTTAATAATAATACTAAGACTTTATTTGCCTTTTTTACTGTCATTATCTAATGAATTTATTGTGGAGTTTTCCAGAAACTAAATATCTGTGAATTAAAGATTAGCTGCAAACAAAAGACTGAATTACTATCTCATCTGTAGAACTGTCTTACAGACAGCTCTATAGATGTGGCTGGGCTTGTTCTTTGTATTTTTCTAGTGAAAGAAGATCTTTTTACGTAAAAGCTTGGTAACTTTGAGTATTTTAACACCAGGTATAACTTTTTTTAATCTCATGATTTATCCTGAAACAATTGTGTTGATATTTGCACTAATGGTGCAAAAACTGATGGCTCCTTAGCCAAGGCAGTGGCATACTGACAGTATCTTTTTAAAGCTACTTTTACTTTGAGAATATCCTTAATAAAGCAATACAAATTATCAATTTTAGCAAATCTTGATGTTGAATACACATATTTATAATGTTTTCTATGACAAAATGGGAAGTACAGAAGTATATCTGCTGCCTGAAGAAGTATGATGGTTGCCTCAAGGAAAAGCTCTTGTGCTATTGTTTGAGGTGTGAACTGCACCAGCCATTTTTTTTTTTATGGAACACCACTTGTAAGAACAACTGACAGACAAACCATGATTATTTAGACTTAACCATTTGTCAGACATTTTCTTAAAACTGAATGAAATAAACCTGTCTTTTCAAGAAAAGCAACTGATGGTGTTTGTTGCCAATGAGAAAAGTCAAGTTTTCAAGTGAAAACCAGAATTTTGAAAAACTTATATCTGCCACTATAGGTCTGACAGCTTCCCAATATGTAAAGACTTTTCTGGGGATGGGTACTGCTGGTTGTGTCTCATCTCCTCACTGCTCAGCATAATTCCTGAAATACAGGTAGGTGTTAATCAAATCTTTGTCAAATAAATGATCATCTGTTTGGAATGCTTTTAAGAAGTCAAGGATCACAAAGAATAAACAAATGTAACTAGATTTGTTGATAAAGAAGCCACTGACAGAGTACTTTGTGTATTGTTTACTATATACTAAAGATTACCTGTATTTAAATTCCTCTCCAAACAAGCAAATGAATGAAAACTAGAAAGTTATAGAACCAAGTTATATTTGAATTAGTCTTTAACTGCAGGTATTAAAAGTACTCAAAAATACAGAGAAGTTGTCATAGTGACAATTCCCAACTGACAATGAATTTACAATCAAAGGATATGAAGACAATTTTCAAAGAAGGAAACAAATTGTTGATTAAGTAGCTAAAATGGTCAATCTCATTAATAACCAAGGTGATACAAATTAAAACAACTTTGATATACTACTTCATACCTATTAAATGGGCAAAAATAATTAAAAGCAATAAAACTCAATACTGGTGAGAATATGAGGAAACAGGTGAAATTACCTTTTGTTGGTAGAATTGTATACCTGTAGAATCTTTTTTGGAGAGAAATCTGGCAGAACCATACACAGTCAAACTTACAAAAAATAATTATACCATCCACCCAATAATTCAGCCATAGCTTTCTCATCTGTCAAGTCATCTTTCAATTTAACTCAACAAAATACTATGTGCAGGACACTGTATTGAAAGCTAGGAATATAGAAAGGGTATTGGGTGGACAGTGTTGAGCTCCTTCCAGAGCTTCTATTTGAGGAAGCTACCCATAGCAGCCGTCTAATCATTTCCTACCCAGTTTTACTCATTTAGTTAGTCAATAAATAAGCATTTATTAAGCACCTACTATATGGTGGTTCAGTGGAAATCACTGGCCCTCGAATCAAGAAGAATTGAGTTCAAATCAGGCCTCAGCCACTTACTAGCTGAGTGACTCTGGGCAAGGCATTTAACCCTGTTTGCCTCAGTTCATCATCTGTAAAATGAACTAGAGAAGGAAATGGCAAACCACTCCAGTATCTTCGCCAAGAAAACCTCAAATGGGGTAATGAAGAGTTGGACATGACCAAAACAATTAAACAACAACATGCCTAACAGTTCCTGGAATACAGCAGGTATTTAATAAATGTTTGTTCATTGCTTGCTTACAATTCTTGAAGCACTTATCTCATATGGTTGCAGTGAGAATCAAATGAGATATACACCAAGCCACTTACAAATATGAAAGTAATTCTCACCATCTTGGGCAATTTCTTTTTTCCTTAGAGCTCCCATTTATGTGTATCTCTCTAATGGCATATAGTTTACATTAGTTATTTGTGTGCATGTCTAAACCTTTTGTTTGGTATTCAAAGCCTTTTACAACCTGGCCTCCATCTATCTTTCTAGTCCTCTTACACCTTAATCCTTCCTTTCATGCAGTCCTTTCGTGAAGTCTGCAATCCAGTAACTCTGGATTTCATGCTATTTCTTGAACAAGATGCTCAATCTCTCAAGTCCAGGCATTTTCCCACACTGTCCTCCATGCTTGGAATGCTCTCCCTCCCCACTTCTGCCACTAGACTTCCTTCAAGTCCTGGCTAAAATCTCACCTTCTGCAGGAAGTCTTTCTTCATTCCCCTTAATTCTAGTGTCTTCCCTCTGTTATCTCCAGTATATCCTGTTTATCTCTAATTTGTACATAGTTGTTTTCATGTCATCTCCCCCATTAGACTGTGAGATCTTTAAGAGAAGCGACTATCTTTTTACTTTCTTTGTATCCCCAGAACTCAGTATTGCACCTAGCACATAATAAGCACTTAATAAATATTTATTAATGGACTGCCTAATAGTATTTAACCTCATTAAAATTAAACACTGGCTTTATTCCTCTTTTGTACCAGCACTTCCTCCTATCCCCTCTACTGCCCTCCACTTTACCTTACACAAAACCTTGAGTTCAAGAGGCAGTCCATGTTTGTTAAATGACTAGCAGAGTAAAGTTATGAAGTTTCATTTTGTGGACTGATTCACAGTTCCTTGCTGTCTGTTTTCCACTAGTCACTTGCTGTGACTCCCATTATCATATTCACCATATTGCTAAATAAGTCTATTTCATTTTAGCCACCATTCTTTGGCTCATATATTGCAATACAACAAGCCCTTGAAAATTTGGCCCTTCGCACATGTTGCTGATATTTCTTTTAATGGATCTTGGCATACATTGGAAAACCTGAGCTAAGGCATTACAGAAAGCGATTGCTTTTCCACATTGACATTGAAGCATTAATAACTCTTGGACAAGCTGTTTCTTAAAAGGATCAAGTTGCTTCTTTATGTCCTTGAAAATTGGGCTGATCATGAAGGCTCTTAGTATTTCTGAACTTATAAACATTCTAATAAGGCCTGATTATCACAAATGAAACACAGGAAAATTCAGGGAATTATTTCATTAACTCAAGAAAAGCTCAAATCAATTCTATTTCTTCCATGAAGTCTTCCCTCATCCCCTCAGTCAGAGTTGTCTCCCCATGCCAAGAATGCAGTCAATTCTCTCCTCCACCTTTTTGTGGACTTAAATCTGACTTAGCTCAGATGCTACCTTCTGTATGAAGCTTTTCCTGGTCCCCCACTATCTATGCCTTCTCACCCAAGGTTACCTTATTTCTGTTTTGTATATATTTTGTATATTATATGTATATTATCAGGCAGCTGGGTGGCAAAGTGGATAGAATGCCAGACCTGAGTTTAAATGCAACCTCAGACACTTTTCTCATATGTAAAATGTGGATAATAATAGCACCTAGCTCGCAGGACTGTGGCGAGGATCAAATGAGATAATATAAAACACTTAGCACAGTGCCTGACACATAGTAAGTACAATGTGAACATTAGTTTATTATTATTGTTATCATCTACATATATGCACATCCTTAAAATGGAAGCTTATTGAAGACAGGAACTATTTTGCTTCTGTCCAGTATTCCTGGAAATTAACAGTATCTGACATAATTTTTAATTGATTATTTGAACTCAGAACTTTGTACATCTTGCTTGCTCTTACGTTCTAGTTATAGATATTTGTACACACATGTTATCCCACTACTAGATTATAATAGCATTTAGATAATACTTTAAAGTTTACAAAGTACTTTCTGAATACCAATCCTTTGAAATACTAACCCCATTTTATAAATGGAAACAGACTGAAAGATGTTAAGCACTTTGCCTGTGGTCACATAGCTAATAATGAAGGGTCAGAAGCACGACTAAAACCCAGACCTCCTGTCTCAACATTCAGTGACCTTTCCATTATACAACCCTGCAGCAATTATGGCTTCTTCATCTTTCTATTCCCTATCATCTAGTATTCAGCACATCATAAAGTTTTTTGTTGTTGTTGTTTTGTTTTGTTTTTTGGGGGTTTTTTGGCTAGGCAATGGGGTTAAGTGACTTGCCCAGGGTCACATAGCTAATAAGTATCAAGTGTCTGAGGCCGGATTTGAACTCAGGTCCTCCTGACTCAGGGCCAGTGCTCTATTCACTGTGCCACCTAGCTGCCCCAAACATATCAAGCCCTGGTTGTGAAAGGTTTTTTTCTTCTTTTCATCATAAAGTTTTATTGAATCTATAGCATCCCTTCAGGAATATTTCCTCAATTCCTATTCACATTGGCAGACCAGCTCCCCAGAGGGCAAATAACTACTACCAATCAGGGACTGGGTTTCTAGTATTGTCACTCAAGAGCCCTCACAAATGTGCATTCTAGCTATCAGTGAGACTTCATCAGCTTTTATCAAAGGTAATTACTAAGATGGTCTAACAAAAACAGTAGGTACCAAAACATTCCCCTCAAAAGTCTGGGGCACACTCTTTCTTCCATAAATATACAAAGGATCCATGGGGAAAGTTGGCACAAGTTTAAAATATAGTTAGTGAGGCATATGTGTAATAGAACATGTGGCAAGGGAGTAATTCACAACTCCTAGTTACTGGAAGTCCTCTTTTCTCTTCATAGCGTCCTCTTAAAATCCCCTATATATAGCATTCTGCACAGCTCTGAGGGTCAATGCCTTCACAGAGTACACAGCCAGCAATTCTCTCCACCAAAAGGATTATACTCCCTGAAGTTGCCTTTCCTTGGGTGCTTATCACTCCTGGCTAGATATGTCTCTTACCGGTTCAGTCTTTATTATCCCAGTTGGATTCACTGTCTACACTGGTCCAGTCTGTCCTCTACAACCAGTGGGGGAAGAGAAGAGGAAAGAGACTCTTTTCCCACACCAATAGTGATTGCCTCTCAGGATTATGGTTCATACTGAAATATCCTGAAATAGAGCTCTTACTACATTGATTCAATGCCTAAATGACTCACTTCTGAACTTTCTGCTATTTTTATACCTAGGCCTACTAGATGTGAGGATCTTCTCATGCAATAACTTTGATTTTTTTCTTGGCCCAACCAAAGATGCACACACAGCATAAGGTGATCATGAAGTATAAATCATCCTGTTTACACATTTAAAACTTCTTCCTGTTGATTGATTGATTCAATTGAGATGTCTGGCTTTCTATAATTACATTAATTAGGGTGGGGGTGGAACCCTACCTTTTTACTAATGAATAAATGGATGAAAATTGCCGACTTCTACAGTTATAATACTGTTATGAATTACATTTGACCTAATCAGTTTATTTTTAATGATGAAAAAAAACAAGTTAAACATACTTTCAGTTTAAAGGCTTGGCAAAAAGTTATTTTGTGACAAGTATGAAAAATTATTTGGTAATAATAAGATTATTGGGGGCAACTAGGCAGCACAGTAGATGGAGCACTGTACTTGGAATCAAGAAGACTCATCTTCCTGAGTTCAAATCCACCTAAGACATTTACTATCTGTGTCACTACCGCTTCAAGTTGTCAATTCAGACTTGCAAGTACTCCAACAAGCCAATGGATCTGTGATCTTATCAAGATGCACACTCACACCAACAATATAGATGCAGCCTTTCAGGGTAATCCCCTGATATACTTGTCCATATCTTCCAAAAAGTCCGCTACAGAGGGTCCAGCCAACATCATAGGGAAATTCTACTAGTTCTAGCATTACAAAGATACCAATAGAATACAAAAAATCTCTAGGCCCATAAAAATGCTTCTTTATATACTAAGTCATTATCACCTCTATACACATTTATCAAGGTGAACCACTCCCTACTCCTTCCACCATAATTATACAAAAAAAGTCTTCCTTAATTGATGATTATAAAACAGTTTCACATTTATTGCCTCATTTATGCTTTATATGAACCTTGTGAGGTAATCAGGATAAGTAATATTAATTGACTGTTTACATGAGAGGAAACTGAGGCCCAGAAAGAAAATAAATTGCCAAAAGCAAATCAGTGGCATGATTAGGACTGGAACCCAGGCCTTCCAAACTCTAAATCCAATGTTGATTCCACTATATTACTATGCCTTTATAGCAGTAAGACAAGAAAGCACATACCTACACAAACACATATACATATGTATGTATATATGCACATATATACATATCTAATCTGTGGACATATGCAATATGTATATATACATGTATGCATGTATTTGGGGCAGCTAGATGACTAGGTGGAGAGAATACGAGGCCTGGTAGAGTCAGGAAGACCTAAATTCCAATCTGGCCTCAGACACTTACTAATTGTGTGACTATAGGCAAGTCATTTAACCTTGTTTGCCTCAGTTTCCTCATCTGCAAAGTGAGCTGGAGAAGGAAATGGCAAACTACTCCAGTATCTTTATCAAGAAAACACCAAATGGGGTCATAAAGAGTAAGACATTACTGAAAAATGACTGAACACCAACAAAGCATATATTTAGTTAACCAGGGAATTAACCATCCATATTCCTAACAAAAAGGGAATTGAAGGGAGAAGCAACCTTAGTTAAGTTTGCTCCTAAAATTACTGTAAACAGTTGTAAAGGTTTTATTTGAAGAAGGGTTTTTTAATGAATTCTGTTGGTTAATAAGGTATAGATATATTTTTTAATTATCTAGAGCTATACAGAATTATGAATTGAACTGAAGGAATCTCAAACAAAACTAGAATTAGCATTACCTTATCTTCTTGACACAGATATCAAGTCCACAAGTCAAAAAAGCATTTATTAAACTGCTTATGCTGTGCCAGGCACTATACTCGGCACTAGGGATTAAAAATTCAATCAAAAAGAAAGTCCTTGCCCTCGAGGAGGTTACATTCCAAAAGAGGAAAACAACACACAAAAAGAACCTGAGTGGGGCTGAAGGGAACTTCCAGGATGGGCAGGCAGCTGAGATGTGGTGGTGAAGTCCAGAGTCTCTGAAGCAGAGCCAGGAGAGGAATATAGCAGACATCTAAGCATTCTCCTGGTATTACTAGTGAAGCCCTTCGGCCATATATCCAATCACTGACTTTTAAGCCCTCTCAGTGAATAATCACCCAACTGCTTATATCACCATGACTGCTTTGGGATATTCTAAGTCATTGAATAAAAGCCATTTTAACAGAAACCAATGAATTTCAATAACCTTTGCCTTTACTCTTTTACTAAATCATAGGTAAAGATGTCCATGATAACAGAATACTTTGTGGAAGTGAAGCATGACTAATCAAAATGTATTCTGACACATTAAAAATAATTTAAGAAATGAATGCAAGGGGAAAGGTGGTTTGAAGAAATCAGGAAAGTGAAACCCAACCTTCTAAGATTATACTGACCTCTTTTATATCCCAAATTATTCTCTGCCCTTTTTCAGCCCCCTCACAGAATGCCCATGAAGATTATTGCTCCATATTTTAAAGAAATATAAGAGACTTCTTAGTGGAGCTCCTTCTTCACGACGGCTTCATAAATGATGCCTGCCACTTCTCTAATAGGTAATTGTTGACAAGAGCCGTTTAAGCTGTCATGTAGTCTAATAAATAGGTATGCACTCTGCAGGCTCTCAGAAAAGCAAAAATATAACCAAGATGAACAAAAGCTTTTCGGCCCTGGAAGAAGGAGAAGCATGGAACTGAGAACAACATATTTCAAAAAAGCATAATTTTAAAAAGCAGGTCACTCCTCAGAACATGAGTGATTCCAAGCACAAACACAGTGGGGCAATTATACATCACAGCAAAAAAGAGGTAAATTCAAAGTTTATAACAAGCAAGCAAGGACAAGTAAAATTCTGCTGATGCCGCTTTCTTAGTTTTATTCTACCCACCTGACCTACAAGAGTTAGCTGAATAGCTCCCATAACTTGGGGAGGTGGGGCTCTATCCACCTTTATTAGCTGTGGCTGCCAAAGGTACATCAACTTAAAATAAAAATGTCACATGGAATGTCCTTCAGCATAAAATCACCTAAGTGTTCGCTGTTATTAGCAACAAGCAGCTTTATTATGCATTGGGAGCTTCGTCTCAGTGCCTGTGAATGGAAGGTCTGACTGAACAATGTCCTCAGTTTACAGCAGAACTTTTTTTTTTGTAATGTTAAAGCTCTAGACATTTCCAGCTGACAAATACAGGAGCTGTTTTCATTTTCAGCAATAACATTAGTTTGCTGCACCATTGGGTAAAATCCAAGCATTTAATCAGGCTTGTTTCCCTTGCTGCCTGGCTTAGCACATGTAATGAGAATTATGTCTTCCCCTTCCATGCCAGCTCTAATACATTAGGTACAAGAATAACAGAGTCAGCACTAGATCAAGATAGACAGCACTGCAGAAAAGATCTCCTACATTCTTGCCCAGGTAGCATTCAATTTCTAAATGTGATAACTAATGAACTATAAAGAGCTAATGATTGACTACAGTTTATTTTTAGTGTCACAAAACGTGTCTGGTTTAAATTATCATCTAAAATTTTCTTCTTTAAAAATCTATGAGACTGAACAATGAAATAATCATATATTTGTAATTTTTACAATAACATCATTTGCTTTTTTCTTTTTGGTTTAGATTACAACATAAGATTAAAAACTGAGTACTAAGCCATGAAGCCTGGATTCAAATGTTTTTTTCTGCTTAGGAAAGGAATCTCCAAAAAAGACGGTTGCACTTGCGGTTTTAGAATATAAAAAGGAATAAATGGAGGGGCTCAGTCCATCTTTTGAACTTATTTTTAGAGGTACAAATGTGAACACCCTTAGTACCTTGAACTACAAGGCAACCACAGCCCTCAGAATAAGGCACTGACTAATGAAAAGGCCACCTAGGACAGTTTGGAAGATAAGAAAAACTCCAAATAGGTATGTCCCCAACTTCAATAATACAGAGTCAAACTCCTAAAGACCCACTCTGAAGATAACATGCTATATTATCTTGGGAGTTTTCTTCACAAACAAGGGACCAGGGGGAGAGGAGTTTACTTGATATTACTAAAAGGTAATATCAAGGGGATGGATGATGTAACATGAGTATATAAGGCTGTACAGTCTGGGAAAAAATGGCTATTCCTCTTCTATCCAGTTTGTCCTACATGAGGTTACATAGCCTACCTTGTGGTTCCCTGGAACAGAAGTCACTTATGATAAATTTATCTTCAGTATTTCCTTCTGGTACCCTGGACTCAACTCCGAAGCTAAAAGCTATCACAATAAGCAAAGCGGAACTACAAAGAAAATCCACAGATGATGATAGTGAATAGAATGTAACTGTAGCAATGCCGTATCCATACAGCAGCATAGACGAAAAACTTTGCAGGATGATATAGAGCATTGCCCCTGACACTCCCTACATTTATACTGTCCATCCCACTGCATATTAACAGTTTGGAAAACAGACATTCCTTATCAATTTGGTTTTTCCTAGTTCATAGATTTAGAATAGGAAGGGATCTTAGAGGTCATCTAGTCTAATCCCTTCCTTTTACAAGTAAGGAAACTGAGGCCCAGAAAGGACAAGGGACTTGACCAAGATCACAAAGTTAGTAAGCAGCAGAGCCAAAATTTGATTTCAGTTCTCATGACTCCAAATCCAGTGTAAAAATTCTTGGACCATAAACTTTTGAGTGAATGTGAATCTTACTTTAAAAGTTCCGCAAAGTTTTGTGACTTAACATAAGCACAATGTCATCTGCAAATCAGCTTGTCTGAAGCACTGAACTATCTAGGGAATTCATCTTCCATTTGAACTTTGCATAGAACATCCTCCTCAGCCATGGCAAACACATTTGCAAGCAAAAAAGCTTCCTTTTTTATGCCCTGCTTGGTATTCATAATCACAGGCGTGGGGTGTGTGTGTGTGTGTGTGTGTATGATTTTAGTACCACGGGACACATCTTGCTGGATGAGAGCCTTTCAGATTGCATTTTCTTTTACCTGATTGATTCTAATCAACAAAAAATAAAAAGAGTGGAATATGGCATTCTCTGAACCTTTTGGTCAATTGTGTGACTATAAAGTTGTCATCTCTTCTAGGTCATATAAAGAAAACAAGCTTCTCTCATGTTTTCATCAATGATGCCCTCAACACACATTTAAATTATTTTTACATGATAGTTGTAGAGATGAAAAAGTAGACAAACAGTGTACTGGGTGACATTTGTAGTGACCAGTGCCTTAAATAATTCCTGTGGCTCACCTGAAAATTCAAAGTGTGCCTGATATGTAAATTTATACCTGAAGAGATACATAAAGTGATATCAGGTCCCTATTTGGGATTAAATCCATTTAATACTTATTATATACTGAAATGGCCAGTACAATTCAATTTCAGTAAATTTCCATCCTCAAAAAATTTTTTATTAAGTATAGTATATTATAACCCTTTGCTTATCCGTTAGCCAGTTACAGCGTTTTCAAGCTTTTTAAAGTATATTATAACCTCTTAGCTTGCCTGTTAAAAATTCAACAGCTTTTTTGCCCCCTTGGTAATTTCTCATTACAATACATACACAGAGGCTTTGTGCCTCCCCACAGGCTAACAGCCACCAATGTCTAATGTTACTGAGAGGATGTGATGTGTGCCAAAGCCAAGTTTTCCAAAAGCTCAACCTTGAGTTCATAAAGATTGTCCATGTGTTGCCAGCCATCTGTAGCCTTAATAATCAATGCTCCCAAAATCTTTAAAGAGATAGGGATAAGGACTAAACCTGTAATTTCTTAGGTATAGGAAACTCCGAGGTGAAGAAATTCCTTCTATCGATTAAAGTCAGCACCTATTCTGCCTGGGGGTAATAGCAGGTCAAGTTATGTGCCTATAGTTACACAACTTTCCCCTTCAAGATGGAATCTCTTGACTAAAGTCAAAGGTGAATTTGTTCCTAGGGCACTGAAGGTGCGTAGCTAACAACAAGATTGCTTTCACAGCCCCTAATTTATCATCACAATCCTTCTGGTCCCAGGATGGGAAACTAATGATAACTCAGATAGTTAACTGTTTTATCTGTGTTTGGTATACACTTATCTGTGTGTGTGCAAATTGTTTCCACTTCAAATGTAAATTCTTTGACAGCAGAGACAGTTTACTTTTCTATATGTCTAGCACCTAGCACAGTGTAGGAACTTAATAAATGCTTGATTGATTAACTGAATGGGTTCATGGAGATTACTGGTTAGGAAGGGAAATTTCAGATGGGGTTTGAGAAGGGGGGTGCAGAGTCAAGGTTTTTCCCCTAATTTCCTAATAATTCTGAGCCACATTTTATCATCCTCTAGTCTAAAGTCAAAAGCAGTCAATGTGGATTTCAACTTGCTCCTCCAGCACCTGGAGCTTTATGGTTTGTTGGGGTGGAAGACTACATTTGAACTAAACAGAAGCCTTACGCATACATACCAGGCTCTGATGAAGCCACTTTACTAATGGCAATGACTGATGAACAGGTCAAATATTATACTCTCTCTTGCTAGATAATTATTAAAGTGACATCCTGACTTCACAACATCTTAAGGAAGGCAGCACTTGACCTGATATGGCCTAGGCTGCAACTACACCCCTTGTTCCATGATGAACTCATTAAAAACTATGTACATCCTTTGTATGTGTCGTAGCTATCCAGATAATACCCCAAAGAAAAAATTACATAAATAAACCCTGGTGAGTAGAGAGTAAAAATAGTTGTAAGCTCAAGGGGATCAACAGAAATATTATTCAGGATACCAGACAACTTCAGCAAATTAGCAGAACATGAGAAAAGTTACTGACAGAAAAAGAAAAATCTATCTATAAAAAAGTATTCCCAGCAGCACAAGTTGTAATAATAACGACTGGAAAAATCTAGGTCTCCATTGAAGAAGAAAAAACTCAGCAAACTATTGTACACCTACATACATATGCACACTTCCTTTATGGACACTTGCTTTTCGGATTTTTCTCTTAAACAGGAAATATGCCTTTAAACATTTTCACTATATAGACCATTTTTTCACCATCACTGATTCTTCCATATAGCAAGTACAAGATACACATTTATTCAGAGTACTATATAGCGAAGGTGCAGTTAGGTGGTGCAGTGGATAGAGGTCCAGGCCTAGAATTGGGAAGACTTAAGTTCATATCCAGCCTCAGACCCTTCCTAGCTGTGTGACCCTGGGCAAGTCACTTCACCCTGTTTGCCTCAGTTTCCTCATCTATAAAATGAGCTGGAGAAGGAAATGGCAAACCACTCCAGTATCTTTGCCAAGAAAACCCCAAATGGGAATCACAGAGTCCAACACAACTAAAACAAGTGAACAATACCATATATAAAATAAATAGAAAATATACTTTATTCATCAAGTGTCTCTGCAGCCCAATCTAACTCTAACAAGATACTTAGTGATAAGAAGCCAATCAAGCATTATTATTCACTTGGTTTTCACCTTGTTTTTGTGCATATGTTAGGATGCCATGATGGGGCTTAGGAGTAACAAAGTTAAATTATCGTCTGGTCCAGGAGTGGGGAAACTGAGGCCTTGAGGCCACATGTGACCTTCTAGGTCCTCAAGTATGGCCCTTTGACTGAAAACAAACTTCACAGAACAAATTCCCGTAATAAAAGGATTTGTTCTGTAAAACTTGGTCTCAGTCAAAAGGCTGAACCCACAGACCTAGAAGGCTCTTGTGGCCTCAAAGCTACAGTTCCCCATCCCTGGTCTGGTCATTCTCAGGCCCCATTATGACATTCCAGCAGGGTTAAGTGACTTGTCCAGGGTCACACAGCTAGGAGGTGTCTGAGGTTGGATATAAACTCAAGTCTTCCTGACTAATAGAAAAGCAGAAATATTAAATGCATTTTTCTCAACCATAATCCAATAAGATAATGGGATAAATGTAATAATATAACCACATGATGTAATAAAAATTACATTCAATAAAGGGCCTTTGAAGTATAGATTAAAAATTAATTGGAAACAAAATAACTTAATCCTAAAGAATGGGTGGGTCAAAGAACAAATCATAAAAACAATCAATTCCATTAAAAATAATGACAACAGTGAGACAACTCACAAAATTTGTAGTATTGAGGTGAGCCAAAGCAGTTCTTAGGGGAAATTGTAAATCCCTAAACACTTCCATCAATAAAAGAAAGAAAAAGCAGATCAACAAATTGGGCATGCAACTAAAAACTAGAAAACCAACAAATTAAAAACCCTCAAATAGCAAAATAGAAATCTTGAAAATCAAAAAGATCAACAAAATTGAAAGTAAAAGTTCCCCTCCTCTCTAAGTTATATTTCTTTTCCAAGCAAAATGTCTCTTAGATCCTTCATATTTGTCTCCTATAGCACGTCTGCCAGTCTGGTCAAGGATTTCAAGGAACACTCAGTTGATCTAACTATGGAGTTTACCAATTGTACATGTAACCAAACCACCTCAGACCTACCTTGGGTTTCAGTGTTGGTTCTAGTTCTTAGAGATAAAGTGGTACATGTAATAATCCCAAGAAATTAGCCTTGTGTAGACAGTAAGCTGATTTTCTGTAACCAAGATCATTAAGTTTAGCCCTATTTTATACCCTAGAGGACAAAAGGACTAGGAGACCTTCACAAAAATACCAATCCAGGATAAACAGAACCCAAGAGCTTTTTCAACGATGAACTGAAGAATTGCTTTTAAAAAATCCTTTGGTGTTCAAGATCTGCACTTAATGAATTCAGTAATTCCAGTGATTTTTATGTATATCCCCACCTCCCCTCATACACACACCTTGTTATTGAAGGAAGGGGTCTAATCTAACAAGATAGTATCCACATGATCCCAAATCCCTTCACCATTCCAAACACCTTCCTGTGAGCATGCTAAAGTTAGTAAGTGTCCCTCTTCAAGAGTGGCACCGAGAACTAAACATAGTTTAGTTTTGCCATCCTCAAATACAATGGAACTTCATTCTCCCTTGTTTTGGACAATACACTTAGTTTATGAAGCTTAATATCCCATTAGTTCTTTTCTAGTGGAGGGTTTTGGTTTGTTTTGCCAGCTACACATCACATTGTAGTCAAGTCCTTCATTAAAGTACTCTGTGGGCTATATATGCAGTGGTATATTCAGTTCTGAGCAGCACATTTTAGGGAGGACCTTCAGGCATAAATCATGTATTCATCACATCTGTAGATGACACCAAGTTGGGAGGAATAACACACAAAGTCAGAGTCAGACTTCAAAGAAGTCTTAGGTTAGGACATTTGACTGAATCCAATATAATGAAATTTAACAAACATCTATATAAATACAAAGTCTTACTATTGGGTTCAAAAATTCATC
Organism: Phascolarctos cinereus; assembly: GCF_003287225.1. Taxonomy (NCBI): domain Eukaryota; kingdom Metazoa; phylum Chordata; class Mammalia; order Diprotodontia; family Phascolarctidae; genus Phascolarctos; species Phascolarctos cinereus. The sequence continues at coordinate 203,418,111 of NW_027556098.1, forward strand.
TTCAACAGAACAAGATGACAGAGGTGTGATTAAATAGAAGTTCATTTTTAAAAAGATTTATAGAGTTCAGCAGACTTAAATTAGCCAATCAAGCTAATTTAATCTTGGACTGAAGAAAAGGAGACATTTCCAGGATTTGAGAGGTGAGGATCCCATTATGTTTTACACTGCTCGGGACACTTCAAGAATGATATGTTCAGTCCTAGGCATCACTTTTTAGGAAGGATATTAAAAACCAGCAAAGTATCTAGGAAAGGGAGACCAAATTTGCAAAATACCATATGAATATCTCTTCAAGGATGATGACTCAGTTGAATCTGTTGATATGATTATACCTGTAGCCAGATGATAATGGTAATGTTTATTAATGCAATGTGTGCCTTGAATGGAAGTACTTATGTTTATCAATGTATATGTTCATTACTGAATGTTTAATATGCTGTTGTTTTGTTATTTTTATTTTCTATTATTATATTTCATTTCTGTTAGCAACATGTATTTACTATAGCAACATTCATTAACTATGCTTGGTTTTACTGTCAGCTATGTGCACATAATTTTGCTATTTCACATATTTGTTATTTTTGCAGACCTACTGATTTTATTATCACTTTGATTTCCTTTGCTACTGTGTATATTTGCTTGTGTTACATGGATATGTGTGTCATACTAAGATATGTTGCATATATATCCTGCATGTAATTTAGACCTTTAATGACTGCAGTCTAAGTAATGTTCTGCTTTATACTACATTTACTGCACGTATTATTGATCTATATTTTCTGTAAGTAGTACTCTAAGGTAACTACATGGGCTTCTAGGTTAATCATTGTTATTCTGTTACTTAGTGATATATTTTGATACTGAAATGTTCAATTCAAGATATTAAGTATACCACAGTAGATTTTGTAAGGGAATGAAAAATTCCAAGCTTCAAGGAGAAATATAATAGAGATTTGAGTAGCATCCTGGGATTTGTGGTTCATAGGGAAAGCATTTGGACCGTCTTGGTCTTTTAATTATGTCTCCAGGTTTTGGAGGGCAGCTAGGTGGCTCAGTGGATTTAGCAGTGGGCCTAGAGCAGGAAGGCTCATCTTTGTGAATTCAAATCTGGCCTCAGACATTTACTAGCTATCAGGGCAATTCACTTAACCCTGTTTGCCTCATATGTAAAATGAGCTGGAGAAGGAAATGGCAAACCAATCCAATATCTTTGTCAAGAAAACCCCAAATGGGGCCATGGAGAGTCAGGAAGGATTGGAATGATTGAACAACAACCAGGTTTTGAAAAAGATGTACTGTACACAGTCTTCAAGAAAACATAACAGGATGAGCTGTAGAGAAGTAGTGACACATAATGAACAGAAAGAGAAATGGAGAGATAGAAATAGAATAAGAGCTGAACATAAGCAAAGAAAGGAAAGATCAAGGTAAGTCAACTACTATGTCCCTACAGACATCTTAGAACAAAAAACTCAGACTGAAGCTACTAGTTGTAATTGCCACTTCAAAAATTAAGGGAAGTCCCAAAAGGTCTACTCCTTCCCTGATTGCTCAGCCTTCCCCTCCCCCACCCCATGCCTGTTCAGTAACAAACAATGCTATATGCTTTTCTCATTTCCATTATCTAAGCATTTTCTGTATCCCTGTTTTGCTTCATACATAAATAAATCCAAGGTCAGTTAAAAAAAAAAAAAGATTAGTTGAAGTTACTGAGGATGTTCTTCAATTATTTGAATGACTGCCTTGTAAAAAACAGATTTGATTTGTTCTGCTTAGTCCCAGGGGCAAAACTAGGAGCAATGAGTGGAAAAGGAGAAGGCTTTATGTCAGGAAAAACTTCCTAAAAGGGTTATCCAAAAGTACCACAGACTACCTTGTGAGGTAAGGGGTTATACCTCACTTGAAGTCTTTGACAAAACTTTAGGTGTGTTTTGGAAGGAAGTCGTTTTCAGTATGGGTTATACTAATGGCCACTGAGGTCCCTTCCAACTCTGAAATTCTATTATTCTGTGAAATTATAGAAGCATCTGAGAGTTATTCTCAGTAGCTAAGTAGTTGTTCTATATGTTTACATAAATGTGAAGGGAGTTACCAAAGTGGGCTGAAGAAAACCCGTAAGAATAAAAACCCTGGCCTATTGGTTGTTCTATGAACAAAACCCTCAATCTCTGGGCTCCAGGAATTTTCTCTGGTTGTCCTCCATGACTGGAACATTCTCCCTCCTCCAGTCCTCCTACTGATCTCTCTAATTTCCTTGAACTCCCAACAAAAAAAAAAATGCCTTCTTTTACTAGAAACCTTCTCAGCCCCTCTTAATTCTAGTGCCTTCCTTCTATTAATTACTTCCTATTTGTCCTGTAAATTGCTTTGTATATATTTATTTGCACGTTGATTCCCCTGTTAGATTGTCTTTGAGAAAAGGGACTGTTTTTTTGCCTCTTTTTGTAACCCCAGAGCTTATTTAGTACAATGCCTAGCACATGGCAGGCCCTTAATAAATGTTTATTGGTTGAGTGATTGATCTTCGTGGCAACAATATACGCTTACAGAAATTTTCTGCATTCTTGCATCAAAACTAAGGAAGCTAAAGGTACCTGTTGCCTTTCGTCACTCTTAATAACCAGTAATTATGAGTGTATGTTTGTGATAGTGTGTATGCATAAGAGTGTAACCACTTATGAGTCAAAGTAAATGTAATTTTGCTTAATAAATCTATTTTTGTTTTTGCTTGGGGGGAAGTGTCTAGTAGTAATTTGTCCAAATTTTTCTCCCTCTTGGTTATCCATCATAAAACTAGATAACATTACATGCTTTAAAATATTGGACATTAAACACACCTTCCCTAGTACCACCACAAAGAAATGATCTTTAAATAAAAATACTGACTTGGCTTTCCAGGGTTCTCCCTGGGGAAAGGTACAAACCAGTCATACATTAAGTTTGCAGAGACAAGGGACAGTTTTACCTAGATCATTACTTTGCATCATTTTGAAGTGTAATGCCATGCATCTCTTGCACAGATTGAGAAGCAGGGATGAGTTGAAAAGGAAGATTAAAAAACAAATCATTAAACTTCCTTCTAAGTCATGTCTCCACAATATTTGTATGTCCATTTACATGTTGAGAAGTACCAGATTAAATGTACTAATATTCTAATATAAGCATCAAAGAGTATTCTAAATGCAAATATAACTGTGAGGAATCTTTATCCCTCTATTGGCATGGATATTGGTTACAGGATAATTGCCTAGTTACTTCAAATAATTTCATATTAATTTAAATTTTTTAATTAATTTATGCTGCTATCTGGCTCAGTGGATAGAGCATTGGACATGGAATCAGAAAGATATGAGTTCAAATCTAGCCTCAGACACTTACTAGCTGTGTGGCCCTGACTGTTTGCCTCAGTTTCCTCATCTGTAAAATGGAGATAATAACAGCACTTACCTCCTAGAGATGTTGTGAGCACATGAGATATTTGTAAAGTGCTTTGCAAACCCTAAAGCTAGTGATTATTTATTTACTTATGATTTAGAGCCTGGTTACTTACCAAAAGAATTAAAGGTAGAAATTTGCATATGTAAGCAAATTGGTACGTGTATTTTTTAAATAGCTAAGGCAACTTTTTGATAGTTTCTAGGGTGAAGGAAAAGAATATAGAACGTCTTGCTGATATAAGATGGGAAATAATAGCCTCTACTACTGCAAACAAAAACAAAAAATTCTCTCATCTAATGCAAAAGTCAAGGTGATATATAGTGATAGTACATTTGTCTTTTGAGAAGCAATGCAATGGTATCTAAACAGCTCCTTAAAATGCTATACATTGTTTCACACCAAATGACAAATAAACAATTATGATTTTCTTTGTCTGTCTGAGTAACAATCTGTTGTACATTTCAAGCTATGAAAACAGAACAAAATATTTTATTCAAACAAAATATTTTACTTAGCTTAGAACTGTACTAAAGCTAATTGTATGATATTAGTTTCTGACATTAGTACTGTATAAGCTTAAATTTGCAAAATAGATACCAAAAAGTACAGTTAACACAGAAAAATGAGTCACTTTGGCCACATATTTTTAAAACACCAGGAACATCTTAAATTATCCATTAACTATTCAATTGCACCAGGGTAATGGGCTTAATTTTCCAAGCATACTAGAAACTGTGAAATAGAAGCCTGAGATAAAATCAGATACTTTGGCAACTAAATATGATCTAACAATCAGATCAAAACACTGTCTTTCCTCAGTACTAGCAGTTATTTGTTCTGAAGCTATCCAGATGGTTGTCTCAACATTTCAGCCCTTGATTTCACTTGGCGTCTATAGTGCACTTGTACTTCAAATATATTGGTGAGCTTATTTATGTGGTTATTCTTTCCATCAGTGCAACTCACACTTTATCCATGACTTTCCAAATTCCCAGTGTGCAATTCTTGTTCATGTTCTCCCACAGATCCCATCGAGAACACCTACCCAAAATGCTGTATAGATTGTTAGACCAGATTCTTGAGCGGTATTCATCATCATTGAGGAGACACTATAATATTCCAGGCTTGACACAAAGAGCACAATATTACATAAAAACTGGAGCATGTCAGTGACCTCACCTCTAAAGAGAATTCACCTCCCATTTTGACTCTGTGTAGGACTTTCTCTGTGACAGTGATATACACCTTTAACAAACCTATGTCTCTTTGTTTTGTGCTCCATTTGATTTAACAATCATAGTGTTTTTAAAATGTTATCTCTATGTTTGTATGCACAAGAGATTCCTTGTTGAGGCTGTATTCTATTCAAATATTATTGGCTTATTTTGTAATCATCATACAAATAAACACATTAGGATCTTCTAATCTTTGTTCCTTTCAATTAGTTGTATGCCTCTAAAGATGTGATCCACTCTAGAAAATTATTTGTGAACACATCTGACAGCTCCCTTCTCATAGTTTCATCACTGGTACTCTGTAAGCATGGTATATATCCATAAGTATCTAACATTCTTATCTAACAGTCCAAACAGTCCATTACAAGATAGTAAAAGCAGACTAAAAAAATCATATACAGCTTTTTTAACAATATAAAGTAATAATAATTATAGTACTTATTGATGTATAATGTAGCAATTTTTAGAAATCAATAAGACAATGTAGCTAAAGTCATTAGTGGATTGGTTGGTTGGATATTGTCCTTTGTTCTCAAAGAGGATCAAAATGACATCACTATGTTAGGGTCAAAGTACAGTGTGTCTGACTGTGGCTGATCAGACCAATATGAGCTCAGAAGGCTCTACCACAGGTGGAGCACAAAGAGTCCATATGAACATTTGGAGTGGAGATGTTTCTAAATTTGCACATCTCATGTTTCTTTTGAGCTACTGCAATTCTGCTTTGCTCATAGAGCACGCTGCCTTCTTTGATGTGGTCACATTATGCTGGACAGAGTCATTTGCCAATGTCTCCTACCTCACAAAAACAATCCCAAAGTTCTTCAGAGAGACTTTGAAAGTATCCTCAAATCACTTCTTCTGACCTCCACGTGAACACTTGCCTTCTGTGAGTTCTTCATAAAATAGTCTTTTAGGCAAATCTATGTCTGGCATTTGAACAATGTGGCCAAACCATCAGAGTTGTGCTCTCTGCAGTAGAATTTGAATGCTTGGAAGTTTAGCTCAGGAAAGGACCTCCATGTCTGCTACCTTATTTTGACAAGCAATCTTCAGAATCTTCCTAAAACAATTCAAATAGAAGCAATTCAATTTCCTGGCATGGTGCTAGCATACTGTCTAGGTTTCACAGGTATACAACACTGAGGTCATCACAATGGCTCTGTAGACCTTCAGTTTGGTAGGCAGTCTAATACCTCTTCTCTCCCACACTTTCCTTTGGAGGCTCCCATACACTGAGATAGTTCTGGTAATGAGTGTGTCAACCTCATTATCTATGTGTACATCCCTAGAAAGTATATTGCCAAGGTAAGTGAACTTAACCACAGCATCCAATATTTCTCCATTTGCTATAACTGGTGGTTCCACATTTGGAAGTGCAGTGCTGGCTGATGGAGAACCTGTGTTTTCTTGTTAAATTTTAGGCCAAAATTAGCAAAAGCAGCAGAGAATCAAAAGCCAAAAAGAAAGCTAAAGTCGTTACATCAAAGTCAAAGGAGAGTAGCAACTCTCACTTTTTAGTCCCATGAAACAGAGGCCTATGTGAGAGATACCTTAATCCATCTCACCCTTCATATGCAAACTAGGCTAGTTTTTTCCCTAAAAGTAATTTAGACATTCTTTGAGGCTTGGTTAGCTCAGACTAAGCACTCAGACTTTTAATGTCACCTCCTCATCACCACCTTGATAAAAGTAGCCATAAGCCTCAACAGGCTCTTAGAGGTTTGGTTGGCGGATCAAAATGGGTAACTTACACAATGGAGCATTGTTCAACTGAATCATCCTTAATACCTACTCTTATGAAATATCCTTCTCCTGCTATGATAAATAAATCTCCATTTTTTAACTGTTGGATGACTTATGTGTCTCATTTTATTCCTGTACATTGCTATATATACTTCAAATAATTATTGCTTTAGTATCTAAAGTAGACTATACAAAATCTTAATGATTCTCATGAATTTCAGTTTTCCTCCCCAACCAAACAGTTGAACCAGCTAATTTGAGTTTCACTATCTTTCCATAATCCAACTCATCACATGTAGAAAGAATAAAATGGCCAAGGAATTACAGAGAGTTTGCTACATTTGTAAACTGAGCACTTTCTTTAAGTTAGGTAGCTAGATAGCATAGTATTATACCTGGAATCAGGAAGATCTGACTTCAAATACAGCTTTAGAAACTTCTCAGCAGTGTGACCTGGGCAAGTCATTTAACCCTTTTGCCTCATTTTCTTCATCTGAAAAATGGTGATAATAATAGCATATACCTCACAGAACTGTTATGAGTTGATATTTGTGAAGCACTTTGTAAACCTTAAAGTATAATATAAATGCTAGCTATGGTAATAATCACTGCTTCTAAATTCAAGGGGAATAGTCACAGCATGAGAGTAATACATAAAAATCAGATTCATTTCCAGGCACACCTCAAAAATCTGTCCTCAAAGGTCAAAATCTTTTTCTTAGATCTACATTCGCAGCAATAGATACATCCAAATCAAAAGTTCCAAACCTACTGAAATATGGGAAGTACAATGTAATTAATTTGGCTTAAAAATTTTTAGAGAAAAATTGTTAAAGCATTAGTATCATATTTCCACGACTTTTAATTTACCAGAGTCCCTTGACTTCTGGCATAGGTACGCCCAAGAGAATAGGGGAAAGCTCAAAAGCTGTTGTCAAGGATACACCTGCTGCTGATCTCATGCTGCAACATCACCCCTGCTCCACTTTTCAACTGTCTATTGTGCCTTACGACCAGTAGTAGCTTATAGTACAGCCTACTGCATAAAACTTGTGGACTTACACAACACAGGGGAATAAAAGCACAAATACATAAGGAAAGTCATCCAGGTAACCAGACTCCCCAGGGCTGCACTGCTCTGTCATAAAAAGGTCTCATCTGGCTCTCTTGTTCTCACTTTCTCACTTCTGTCAACACAGTTTGCTCTACTATAAAAAGGCCAGTATAGAAAATGCTGTCTTAAAAGTCTGCACCATCTCTGCTTTAATAAGCTGTCTGCACATATCTTTAAAGTGAAAGAGAGATGCCTTTCATTAGCACTATTGGCAGCAGCTGCTACCTCCTTGTCCTAAAGATCAATACCATACCCTTCCCAATCGTTATAGCAAACGAAATCATTTATTAAATTTTTTATTAAAATTTAAATTAAAATTTTATTAAATTATTTATTTATCAAATCTTATTAAATAATAAGTTTGCCATAATATCTTTAAAAGAAAATAATCATCTTTTATTTGAGGGATGAGATTCTAGATAAAAGTGAGTTGAGGAACAGTATAAGATTATTCAAAAAAATTTTGGTACAGACTCATTAAACTTTACTAGAAAAGCGAAATTACTTCAGGGAAAAACTTGGTACTGATTAAAAACTTTTACTGATTAAGAACTTGTTCAGCAATAAAAAACAAGGAGCTGTCTTGAATAATTTAAAGTGGAAAAGATAACAGAAGGATGTTGTCCATGTGTTTTATTTAATAAATGTTAGTGAGTCAGGCAACGAAATAATATTAAGTTGGCCAAGTTTGCTGAGGTTGCTAACTTATTTTTTTGGTTGAAATCTACGGGAAGTGGCAGATGGAAAAGCATATTGGGAGATATGACAGCCTGACGGCAAACGAATTCCACTTCCCTCAGTGTTAGGTAAGGCACAATGACAAAATTGTCAAGGGGTCTCAGAGTGCTCTCAGATTACAGGATCTCCTACAGGATACTTAATAACTTGGTGGTCATTATGTGTGACCACCAGTCAAAATGTTCTTTTGCATTTATTCTACAGTTACGAACGAAAATGTGACTTATCATTCTACCAATACATAATTAGCAGTTTTATGAACTTTCCACTGTGTCATAGTCCATTGGCTCAGTAGGGTGTGGAGGGGATCCTAAACTCTCAAAGTCTATACCAGTTGAACCTCCATTCTGGCAGGTCCTACTAGTCTGGAAACACTTTGTGCTCACATCTAGCAACAGATCATACCTTTGCTGACCAAGGACAAGCCTAAAAAAGTTCAAAAAGGCTCATCAGCAATGAGGTGACTTCCGGGTAATGACTATTTTGAGGCATAACAACTTGTAATAGCACTAGTATTTACCAGTGTTTCCCTGCTGCAGCTTTTTTCTCTCAACTCACAATATGGAAAGGCCTAGGACCATCTTTCTTCCCTAATCCTTAAGCATTAGCTTTCCCTAAAAGAAGACCAACATATGCCCCAGACGTGATTAACCAGAGTTTCCCCTATATATCTTACTGGTCACCTAAAGACATGAAAAGTCCCAGCCACAGGCAGTTAGAAGCCCTCGGACTTGGTAGTTTTCAGAAGCCCACATGAGTCACCTTACCCTAACCAACTAACCAGATGCTTTTCCATATGGAGATAAGGGGAAAGAGGGAAAAGTCAATTGCCATTGTATCCTTACTGTACATCCTTGCTATGCTAGAGCAAAGTAAATATCCTTTTATTAAATGTTCAGTGACTTGTGAGTGCCTCATTTCATTCCAAAATCAAACCTGAACTATCAGAGTGCTAGCACCAGAGCCACACCTCCTACACAATTCATAAAATTTATTTACTAAGACACTGAGGGGTGTGATTGCATCAGTGGAGAGAGTATACATCCAGTGAAATCATGGATCTTTGAAGTATTACTTATACAAAAAACTTGAAAAGATTATTTCTCTGGGTGTAAAGAATTTTGGGAAAGATTTTACAGCTTTTTAATCACTAATGGTACTGACCATTCCCTGAATACCCTAGAAAGAGAATCTGTTTGGATGCCAAAAGAAACGGAAACTGTGAAATTGTTCTTGGAAAAACAAATGATTCAGGCACAAAGATCCTAAGTGAAGTTACTCATTCTCAGAGTGAATAGCAATAAAGACTTAAAAGAAACTAAGGAATTCACATCTGCCTGCTTCAGTAGGAAAAGTAGTTGAGTTTTGGCTCACAGCATCTATCAAAAATGGCAAGGGTTGAACAATAGCAAATGAAGCCCCCCCTGTACCTTTCCCCTGTCCCAGATACAGGGCTACCAGAATGGTGAGCTCACATCTAAGGTACTCTGTAGCCACTCAAACTGTAGCTTCACAAGCCTCTGCCAATGTGGTCATTGTAGAAGTCAGCCAGAGTACAAAGGCACTTAATGAAGTCACATAGCAATAGTAATGCATACTAAGAAAGGTAAGTTGCATTAGGATTGAATGTGATGACATGTAAAGTGCTTTTCAAATCTTAAAGCACTTCATAAATGATTCATAGTAAGTAGTATTGGAGGAGGAAGAGGAGGAGGAGGAGGAGGAGAACACCTAGATAATCAACATTTGGAAAAAGACCTGAAATAATGAGTTATTGGCCACTAGTATAAGCAGAAAGCTCAATTCAAGTATTAATAAAGCACCTACTATATGTCAAATACTGTGCTAAGTATTAGGTATATGTACACAAAAGCAAAGACAGGCCCTGATATTAAGGAGCTTACATTCTAATAGGGGAAATAGATAACTCATGCTGGGGAGTGATCACAAGAGAGAGAAGTTTTAGGGAAGTAGATTGACAAAAATGAGTCTCCTTCCTCAGGGAGCTTTTTTGGCTTGTATTTGTTTTCAAAGTTATTGTCTTTATGAATAATACTGCCAATACTAGTGAGCTTTTTATTTACTGAGTATGGAAAAATACCACTTCTAAAGAAAAAGGGAGCACATCACTTAATCTAAACCAGTGACTCTGGGCAGAGCTGTACATAAGCCATCTCAAAATCATAATGTTTAGCATTTTTCTTTATAATCTCCAGGGTAGATGCTATATGCTTTGGAGATTTTTTTTTTTGGCGGGGGGCCTAGAGAGGAAGGTAAAGGAGGATGCTCTATATAAATATATTAATATCCTTTTCTTTTCTAGTTCCTCAATTTTCAGTCAAGAAGTTTTCCCTTACCTAACATCTATCTTTCTCTGTTTTAACCTCATTTCCCCCAATCCTGTCCTGAGTGAAAACAAAAAACCCTCTCACCCAAACTTCAATCCCCCTCTCCCTATTGAGTCTTCTCACCTCTGGGTTTAATAATTCCAGTGTCTTCATGTTCTGCTAAGTGAGGTAAACTTTCCTCATTTTCATTCTTCTTTCTAAGTATAAAATTAGTAGGTGTGGTTGCTAAAGAGCTAGCTCATTACTTGTGATTGCAAATTTCATCCTGATGCCTAGACTAAAAAAGGATGGTAATTGCTAGACCCAGAGCCCTGAGTTTGCACTTCCGCTCAAGTTCCACATTCAAGCTCTGTAGGGACTATCTCAGGACCTCTGCTGAATGATAAATACCAAGCTTTAGAGAATGGGAGGAGTCTGTGTTAGTAAATGCCTCTCCAGCATGCCATAGAAAGTAGAATCATGAGCATCATGGTACAATACAAATAGAGCCCTCTAGATCATGATTCCAGGTGAGAGGCAGGTCAAGTGATTGACAAGCTCCTATCCACCTTACAGAGGCATCTACCCAGGGCTATTGTTCTTGTTGATTCATCACATAGGAACTCATTTTGAGTTGTCTGGAAAGATTATTCTAAAATTATAAATCTGCTGTTTAAAGTGCTACCAACTATAATGGATTAAATTTAATTTAATTCAAGAAGCAATTACTAAGTCCCTAATTTGTGCCATGTACTGCTTGTGATACTAGGGATACACAAACCAAAAAAAATGAATGAAACTACCCCTTCCTTCAAGGAGTTTAAATTCTAGTGGGGAGAGGAGGGTGGGTGAGGAGGGATGTGAAGAGAGATATATATACAGATAAATAAATACATATACACATACATGCATATACATAAATACACATGTAGAAAATACAAAGTAATTTCCAGTGCAGAAAGAGTACTAACAACTATATGAACATACTTTTCCCTAAAAAATGGAATGATTAAGCAATATTAGATAGCAAGACTTTAGTTCCTGACCTTCCTACCACTGGCCTAAGGCCTATATTATTCCATGGCTTGGTTTATTTATTAATAAGAAAATAATTCTCCATGTTGTTTCATTTATACTGGTACCACTTATCCAGGTACATTTATGGACAAAGAATCAATTCCCTTTCATTATTTTGGATGAAAAGTATCTTTACCCAAAAGCAGTATTTTTTTCATTTGCTCTGGAGACCTCATCCTTTTCCTTTTGTTCTCTAGCCAAGAGAATTTCTATAGAAACATAAGCCATCAGAAATAGAAAGCCCAGTCTCCCTGGGGGTAAAAAAAAAAAACCCTGGCCCCTAACTATTTCTGAGTGCCTCTGTTCCTCACTCCAAATCACCTCTAGCTTGATCTCTCACTATTTCTTAGCAGACCATTTCCCCTCCACTTACTTTGAAACACTGTAAGCTCAAGGCATCAAAGACTGTGTCTGACTATGCTTATAAATTACTATATATAGATCAACGTTCCTACAGCAGCCTATAAATACACTAGCATAGGCTTTTAAGGTATGCCAGAATTAAGCCAATGGGTGAATTTAGTGTAAGAAATTCCTTTTAAAAAGAGAAAGTTAAATGTATTTAAATACAGCATTTTCTCATTATTTAAATCACCCATTATTTCTTTATCTAACTTCCTACCACCAACCTCAGGCATACATAATATGCAGAACTTGTCTTATTTATTAACAGGTAATAATAATGATTCTTTTGACCAGGATGTTCCAAGTAACCTATAGTTAATATTTGGTTGTCCTTTGTGCTCAAAGAGGACCATAAATGACATCACTATGTTAGAGTCAAGTTACAGTGTGTCTGAAGGTGGCTGATGAGACCAATACAGGCTTGGCATGATCGATCACAGGTCAGGCACAAATAGTTCATGTGAACATTTGGGGTTGATTCTCTACATTTGAGTATCTCGTGTTTCTTTTGAGCTACTTCAGTTCTGCTGTGCTCATACAACACAGCACCTTCTCTGATGAGGACACGTCATATGGCAGTCCTGTGCCAGTGTCTCCCGTGTCACACAATCAATTCCAAAGTTCTTGAAACCTTGAGTCTTTGTATTACTTCTTCTGACCACCATGTGAGTGCTTGCCCTGTGTGAGTTCTTCATAAAATAGATTTTTTTGGCAAGCGTACATTTAGTCATTGCTGGCAAGACTCTTGTCAGAGTCCTCTTTAATAGCATCTACCTGATAGCCAGTATGGCTTAAGAAAGGGCCAAGGAACAATTGATATGGTGTTTGCTGCCCAACAATTCCAGGAGAAATGCCAAGAGCAGAACATGTCTTTAAACGATGTATGTAGATCTGACCAAGGCCTTTGATACTGTTAATTGTGAGGGCTTATGGAAAATTATGTCAAAATTTGGTTGTCCAGAGAAGTTCATCAATATTGTACGTCAATTTCATGATGACATGCTTGCCTGGGTTCTGGTTAACAGATGATGCTCTCATGCCTTCCCAATCACCAATGGAGTGAAACAAAGCTGTGTGCTTGCTCCCATGCTTTTCAGCATGATGTTTTCAGGCATGTTATCAAATGTCTTCAATGAGGACAAACATGGCATTCAGATCAGCTACCATGCTGATGGTAAATTCTTCAATTTGAAAAGACTACAAGCCAAGAACAAAGTGGAGGGAGTGTTGGTGAATGATTTTTTGTTTGCAGATGATTGTGCACTCAATGAAGCCTCTGACGCTAAGGTGCAACAGAGTATGGATCAATTCTCTACTGCTGGCATTAATTTTGGCCTGACAATTAACACTAAGAAAACACAACTTCTCCACCAGCCAGCACTACACCACCCATATGTGGAACCACCAGTAACAACAAAAGGAGAAGTTTTGAATACTGTGGATAAGTCATTTACCTTGGCAGTATACTTTCTAGGGATGTACACATTGATAATGAGGTTGATGCACACATTGCCAGAACTATATTAGTGTTTGGGAGGCTCCAAATGAAAGTGTGGGAGACAGGAGGTATTAGACTGACTACCAAACTGAAGATCTACAGAGCTATTGTGCTGACCTCATTGTTGTTGTATGCCTGTGAAACCTAGACAGTATACCAGAGCTATGACAGGATACTGAATCACTTCCATTTGAATTATCTTGGGAAGATTCTGAAGATCATCTGGCAGGATAAGATATCAGGCACTGAGGTTCTTTCTTAAACTAAACTGCCAAGCATTCAAACTCTACTGCAGATCACGCAACTCCAATGGGTGGCCACATTATTAGAAGTTAATATTTAAATTCTTGAGAATGCGATAGATATAATGTATTCTTGCTGTGGCTTCTATCATTTAGGCATCCAGTAAGTCCTTCCATGATTGGTGAAAGAGAGCCTTCACAAGTTGTGGCAGAAAAATTTCTCACTCTATGGGACAGTTGGTGATGACCTCACAACACTCAGATATCCAATCCATTGTTGAATCCATACTTGTAGCCTTTTCAGCTTCAGAGATTTTTCTAAGAATTTAGGATTACAGGATTATAAGATTAGAGCTGAGAAGGCTCTTAGACCCCACTGAGTAGAACCTCCTTCATTTACAAATAGGGAAACAGAGGCTCAGAGAGGTTATGTGAGTTGCTCAAAGTCACATAGCTAGCAAGTATCTGAGACAAGATACAAACTCAGGTCTTCACGACTTCAAACCTAATGCTATCGCCACTGAATCTTGACGACATAATCTTTGAGAATCCATTTCTGCGCCATGTTGAGGCTTAGATGTAGGATGTGGGTGAGGGATTTATATAAGAAACACTTAATAAAGAGTTGATAAATGAAAAATATTATTTTCACTTGTAACCACTGCATCCTACATGTGCAATAGGCTTTGTAGCCTGCTCAGATCACCTAACATGGAGGCATTCTGTTTCTCTCTGTCCCCTTCCCACATGGGTGGGAAGAGCCTCCTTCCATTAGCTATCTAGCCAGAACAGGTTGGGGCTTTAAAACTGCTGGACTAGGATAGTTTCAGCGTCTTTTTCCATGCAATCTTTCTTGCTGTGTCCAAAGGGTAAAGATCAGTTTACCCACAGTATAGATTCCATAAATCGAACCAGTGAAGTGGGATTTCCTCTCCTTGCTCTCCCTTTTACCACTTGGCGCAGAGAAATAGGCCTGGTGTTTCTATCCCTGTTCTGTGTTATTTGTCCTCAGTTTCAGGTTCTGGTAGCAATCCCACCAGACTTGGGAGTTTGAGCCATGGTAGCCCTGGAGCCAGGATTCCAGGTGGGATGCTGCAGGCAGTCAACCTGGCAGGGAAGTCCTTAGAAGCAAGGGTACCTGAGACTCAAGCCTCAGAGGGGGTGGGGAGGATTGGAATTGGAATTTTGGAATGTGTTATAATGGAACTGAGCTTAAACTGTGAACCTAATCCCCTTCCTTCACCCAAAAGATTAAGGTGGTATGGGAGAAGGGTGAAGATTATGACTCACATGTGTTGTGGAGTATCTTTGTATATCTGTCAATATACTTTCGAAGTAAATATTCCTTTGTAAAAGCTTATCTGACTGTTAAATGCTTAAATGGAAGTGCAGCACAAGGAACGCATTCCCTCACAATTCAGGTAACACCAACAGGTGGGGCTGGAGCCACTGGTAGAGAGCCTTCCCACTCTCCCTTAAGGTAGGAGGACAGGTGAAATGTAACCTACATGGTCATTAGGCAGTGACGGTTAGGGTAGTCAATGTTACACAAGCAAAAGAGGCACTTTTTTTTTTAAAGAAACATATGCCTATACAATCTTATATAGAGGATCCTATAATTTGAGAACACTATTAATGAGAAGTCTAGACAATTTTGTCATTACGCCTTGCCTTGAGGTCACATATTATCATTTGGATGGCACATCTTTATTATTTATCATATAAATATTCCAGATAGTCAATCAGCAAGTATTTAAGTGCCTACTCTGTGACAGGTACTATGTTAGGTTCTGGGGATATAAGTACAAAGAATCAAACAACCCCTACTTGGCAAAGTACTTTTACTCCAATTGTGGAGACAACAAGTACAGAGAGAGCTCTAGAAGTTGGGAGGATGAGGAAGGTTTCAAGTAGAAGATGATAATTGAGCTGCATTTTAAGGAGACACAATAAAGCACAACCCTTTCCCCTCCTGACCTTGCTCCTGACTTCCAGACTTCAAAAGTATGCCTCTGCAGTTAGGCCTCCTTGCCCTGGAACAGCCAACTGCCCCTGCAGCCTACTCAATCAATGCAAAGACCCCTCCCTTCTCCCTTCTCCCTACTTCGTGAGGCCTCCATTTTGCGACTGGCCCAAGCCAGCCTTTATTCCCTTCCTGGGCCTGTTCTAGACTTTCAAACTTCAAAACCATATCACTGGACAAGTACCCACATCTCTTCTCTCCCCTCCCCTCCCTTTTCGACTCCCTTTTGTGTATTGTCTTCTACCACTAAAATGTGAGCCTTGAGGACAGGGACTGTCTCTGATTTCAGTGTATTTGTATTCCCAGCTCTTTTCACAATGTCTGGTACATAGTAAACCCTAAATAAATGCTTGTTTGTTTGTTTCTTTTCTTCCTTCCTTCCTTTTTTCACTCCTTCCTTTTTTCTTTCTTTCCTCCCTTCCTACCTTGTTCTTTCTTCTTCCTTCCTCCCTTCTTTCTTTTCTTCCTTTGCACTTTTTATAAAAATCAATGTGTCTTGTTTCTTCTTTTCATCACTAGTCAGCTTCATTATAAGCTATAGCAAAGAGAAGTAAAATTATATGAATAGCTTGAAATCTATTTTATAAGTGAATAAATCCCTTTAAATATCTAGTTAGATCTCCCCTACCACGCTAAGGCCTGCATGAGACAGAATGAAAGTGAATGCAATCCACAAGGGTTTTTTGAGTCCTTGGGTACAATAGAAAAATCCACATGCATTTTGAAGCACCCTTAAGAAAGGTCAATGAGGAAAGTAGAATCAATTTCAAGAAGTATCTGTTACTTCCATTTTGGTGACTAAAAATACTTATTCCAGTAAGTAAAATAATTTCTTCATTCCATTTATTGTACCAGTCTATAGCAACCACCTCAGGTCTTAAAAGGAGCATCACAGGCAAGTCATTTAATGCAAAGAAACAGTGTATTTGGTTACTCTTTGTGACTTAACTGGAGACACCCAAGGCTGAGATCTGGGAGGCAAAGGCAAGGGCAACAAGGGGAGGCCACTGGAGCAGCCACTGATACCTATAAGATGATAGGATCATGGAATACCAGATGAGATGGGGAAGAACAGGGAAGATGTACAACCAGGGATGCTACCAGAGCCTCAGGTGCAATTGATCTTCAGACCAGAGTAAGAGGAGGAAAAGAAAGCCCATGTTAGTTCTGAAAGAAGGTCACCCCTTGGCTTGGCACACCATTATGCCAAATTCTCAACACTCTTCCTGGTTTCAATGGATGGGACTCCTGGGTACAGGTATTGCAGGCATGCTGAAGAGGGCCAGGTGTTTTATAGAGAAAGTCAGGGTCTCCCTCAAATGCTTATGATTGTTTTCCTACCTCTGGCATCACAAGCAGAGAGGTCATATGACAGATACAAGTTTGTGACGTGTTGTAGGCATAGAAGATTCTGGCAAAAGGAGTGCTGGGCAGTAAAAGGTGGCATGTTCAGAGCAAAGAGGACCCACTGCAACAAAGACTAGGGCCTCAAAAATCAGAGTTTTTTTCACACTAAAACAATATTCAATATCTAGCTGCAAATAAAACAGTTGTTTACAGACACAAGCACATAGAGTTTATAACCAACAGCTCACGAGTAGCATTCAAATCCTGGTAGGTAATAACATTAAAATTGTTTTCTTCTTCCCCTGAAAACATAGAAAATGTAAAAACTCTGTAACTACATGAAAAGGGCTAAAGCCCAAATGATTGTAGCCAAATCTCAAATCTCATTCAGACCCAGAATTTGTTCCTATCAGCACGTTAAAGCATTAACAGTTTGAGCCCTATTTGTATTATTTTTATATAAAAGTCCTTTTTTATTTTTCCTTTAAAAAAAATAGTAACCAGAACCATTTAAATACTTTAAGACTTCTTACTAGGTGCTGAAATCATGTACCAGTCCGAAAGGTAAAATTAAATGACTCATTTCACTTATAATCAAAACTGTGAACCCCTTTATTTTTATTACATTGTGAATTCCAGTGAAAAACCTCAAAACAGTTATTGAATTTTCCCCTTAGAGCATTTATATTCAAAGCTATTATACAGTTAGTGAACTGCTAACTTTTTTTTCAATATGCTTCAAAAATTCATTTTAAATGCCCTGCAGAGAAGACAATACTAGCAATTACATAGCAGCGAAGGGAACCAGTCTAGCCTTTCTAGAGAGTGGCCTTTAAAGGAAGTCCAAAAACACTATAAAAAACACTGTAGGCTAAGACTCTAGGTTAACATCCAGCAACGAACAACATGTATTACTTAATAACTTGGAATAATTGTCCTGTCAGAAAGGAAAGAATCTGCCTCCTTTTTTCCAAATGGTGAAAAAGCTGGGTTTGGCATCAGAGGACAAAGGTTCAAATCTTAATTCTTCCACTTACTACCTATGTGACCGTGGGCAAATCACTTAATTACTTGGGCCTCAGGATCCTCATCTATGAAAAGAGGGGTTGACAAGATGACTTCTAAGGTCCCTTCCAGCTCCAAATCTATGATGCTTTCTGAACTACTGTAAGATTTAATTCCATAAGTCTCCAAAGCATATTTATTTTAATTACTTCTACAAATTTGTCAGATCTTATGATCTACTTACTTAGTCTCTACTCCCACTAAAAAAAAAAAAGAATATAATAAAGGGAATTCTGGACCACAGCATTTCTATCTGTGCTGGAAGCCTAACAACTGCAAAAAGAAAAAAAAATTCTGACCATTGAAAAGTAAACATTCCATGATGCCTTCTTAGAAATTAGTGTTTCGGGGCAGCTGGGTGGCACAGTGTATAGAGCACCCACCATGGAGTCAGGACGACCTGAGTTCAAATCCAGCCTCAGGTACATAACACTCACTTGGCTGTGTGACTCTGGGCAAGTCACTTAACCCCATTGCTTCACCAAAAAAAAAAATAGTGTCTTATGACTAATGTAGACATATGATTAATATGATTGTGCATGTATAACCTATATCAGATTGCTTGCTGTCTTGGGGAAGAAGATGGGAAGAGAGAGAGAAAAATTGTAACTCAAAATCTTATAAAAGTGAATGTTGAAAACCATCTTTACATGTAATTGGAAAAAAACAAAATACTATTAAATGAGAAAAAAGAAATTAGTGTCTTCATTCTTTAAATTAACCACTCATTTTACTTAAAGTGATGGTTAGGTTTAATGTCACTATAGAAGGAGAAATAGGGCAGAATTAGCATTCTAGATCTTACCTTACATACTTCACTCTAAAATATAACTTTTCCTTAAAAATCTGGCAACTTACATTTCTAATCCTATACCTAAAAATGCATCAGTCTGATAAAGAAAGCTCTCTAATATATCTCTTGATAACATAATCCATATAAAAGAAATAAAGCACTATTTTTCCTATTAGTAGTTATCTAGAAGTACATAACTAATTTACAATATAATTTTATTAAAATTTTATTAAAATATTTACTTTTGCATAACCTAAAGAACCAAAGAGAAAAAAACAGTTCAGCAAAACTAAACACAAGGGAAAGGTCTGACATTACATGCATTGTTCCACACTCAAATTCCGCCCCCTCCCCTTTTATCTCTGCAAAGAAGACAGGGAGCTGTATTTCTTCTTGAGGTTCCAACTTGGTCATTATCATTTCATAGCAGTTTCAATTGTCATGTTGTTTTGGTTGCTGTCTTTTTCATTTAAATTTTTATGGTCATTATGCAAATTGTTTTTCCTACTCCTGATTATTTCACTTTGTATCAATTTATACTGTCTTCCTATTTTTCACTGTCTTGATCATATTCATTGCTTCTTACAGTGAGGTAATATTCTATTACATTCATCTAACACAACTTGTTTAAATAATCCCTAATCTATGGCCATTTATTTTATTTCCAGTTCTTTGCTACCATAAAAAGTGCTAATATAAATATTTTATAGTATTTGAGGCCTTCATTTTTATCTTTTATATCACTAAGGTATACATCTAGCAATGGGATTTCTGGATCAAAGTATATGGACATTTTAGTCACTTTCTTAGCACAATTCCCAGTTGCTTTCCAGACTAGTTGCACCAATTCACAGTTCCAGCAATAGTACATTAGTGGCCTTCTCTATAGTCCCTCCAAATTTGACTATTTCCATTTTGTCGTCTTTGACAGTTTGTTAAGTGTGAGGTAAAACCTTAGAGTTGTTTTGATTTTTTTTTCTCTTACTATTACTTTGGAATAATAGTCAGATGGTTGTTAATAGTTTGTAATTTACAGTATAACTGTAATAGCTATCTTTGACTCTTGCCTCTCATCTCCTATATTCAATTTGCTATCAAGTCCTACCACTTCCTCCTTTCAAATGTGGTGGAAAGATTACTCAATTTGGAGTCAAAGAAATTAGATCTCCCATTTACTATCTGATCTTTGGCAAAACATCACTGGTCTCTACTTTCTTACTTGTAAAATGAGAGAGATGACTACCAAGATCCCTTCCAGGTCAGTATCTATGGTCCTATGACCATATTTGCATTCTTATTCTACATCCCAGCTACCATGGTGTTATTACATTACTTCATTGACACAGAGCTGGATTCCTGTAATAGCTTTCAAAATGGTTTCCCTGACTACAGTATGTTCCACACCAATCTACCCTTTATATTACAGCTACATCACTTCTTTAAATGCTATTTTTGTCACATTATTCCTCTGCTCAAGAATCTACAATGGCTGTCTCTTACCTACCACATCAAGTTCAAAGTCTTCTCCCTTGCTTTCAAAAGGCTCAATAATCAGCCCATTTTACATACATAAACTTTCCTCCCACTTGTCCCCAAAACACAATGTTCTCCTTGAGACAAGTTTCCCATTTCCCATGCATGCTATTTATTCTCGTTTTCATAACTGTGTTCCTGCTATTGCCCCTAATTGCAAAATCCATCCTTTATCCATCTAAGCCCTAGTTCTAGCCCTACCTCCTCCATTAAGTCATTTCCATTATTCTAAGTTTATATTGATCTCCACCAACTCCTGTGGTACTTACAGACAGTTTCACACAGTCTAGCATTTGTTCCATATATGTTTGCTCTGTTTCCCCAATTACACTATACTATTCTTGGAGGTTAGGGACCAGGTCTTACACTTCTTTTATATTTTCCACAGGACTATAATGGCTCCACAGTAGATGTTCCATTAACATTTATCGATTACCTTAGAAACAGTCCCTGGCATATAGTGTGAACTTAATAAAAGCTCATTAACTGATTGATTAGGACATAATGAAGTGTACATCACAAAAGATATATGATTATTTCAAATAGATAAACTTTATCTTCTGATTCAGCTTCAAGAACAGTTAAGTTCCATTTGATGGGATATAAGGACAAATACAGGAAATCCTCCTCACATAGGCTTTTCCTTTATGATATACTTCAGTTAAAGCTTTATAAAAGTTTACCCAAATCTACTAAAACAACATACAGAAAATCCCTCCTCTTCCTTTTGGAGAAGATAACCTGTGACCAGACCTTTACTGTGTATAATGATAAAGTGTAAAAAGTAAAGCCAGATTTTTGAACCAGAATCTAACCAACTTCTTTTCATTTATAGAAGTCTTCGAGTACATCAAGGATGAAGCTTATTCTCTATAAAAATGAAGTTTGGTAAATAAGGGAGAGAGCTGCATAATTATGGATTCTCAAAGATAAACTAGGTCTCTCCCCTTATTGAGAAACTTTCATTTTAGCTTATTATCTCAATCTATTATCTTCTATCTCTTCTGCCACTTATAGCCAAATTCCTAGAATAAGTTATCTATACTCATTGCCTACATTTTTCCATCTCCCACTCACTTCTTGCAATATGGTCCCATCTTTACTAGTCAACTGAACCTACTCTCACCAAGTTTAATAAAGATGTCTTCACTGTTAATCTGATTTTTTTTTCTCAGTCCTTATTCACCTAACACTGATTACCACCTTGTCCTCCTGGATAGTCTCTGTTCCCTTGGTTTCAATGACAGTGATCTTCTGGATCTTCCTCTATCTAAATGTTCTTTCTCAATATCTTTCATTGGATCATCACCTCCCACCCCCCAAACCAGAACTATCTCCAAAAGTTGACCTGGTTCCCTTTCTCTCCTCTCTCTCTAATTTCTCTACTCTTGTGAATTCAACTGTCATTTCCAAGCAGATGAGTTCCCAGTTTTCCAGTCCTCATCTCTCTCATGAACTCCAGACCTGCATCATCAAGTGTCTGATGGACATTTCCCCCTAGATGTCCTTAAATATCTCAAACTTAATACAACCTAATCATAACTTATCATCTTCCCCCTAAACTCAAACCTACCCTCTCACCACTCCTCCAAATTTTCCTCTTTCTGTTGAAAGATATCACCACTTTTCCAGTCACCCAGATCCACAAACTCAGAGTCATCCATGACTTTTCTCTTTCCTACTCCCAATTCTACCTCCATGACATTTTTCATATCTATCATCTTCTTTTTACTCACATGGCCACTACCTTACTTCAAGCCCTCATCACTTCTTGTCTGGGCTTTTGCAATGACCCAAAAGGCAAGAAAGGTGGAGATGAAAAAGAAGTATATACCTTTACACAGGCTATCCCCTATAGTCCCCCTCACCTCAGCCTGTTAAAATTCCCAAGCTTCCTCCAAGGATCAGCTTATGTATTTCCTCTCTTAGAAACCTTCCTTAATGGTCACCAATTGCTAGCACTCTCTATAACCTCTCTATCATGTTATCTTATTATCTGGGCATATATGGATTCCCTGGTAGACTATAAGCTCCTAAGAGGAAGGATTGTTTTTATGTTTACTTTCATATGTCTTCCATCTAGAAGAGTACCTTGCACATAATATTCACTTAATAAATATCTGTTAAATTCAATTAATCCACGGATGCCCAAGTACAACTGCAATTCAGACTAGAAGTCTGACGAGTGTGGTTCAGAGGTTCATTAGACCTCCCATTTCTTCTTATTTTTCTTTTCACCAAAAAATTCATAATAATTCACAGCACTTTAAAGTTTTATAAGTCACTTTCCTCACAATACTACCATGAGGCAGAGTACAAATATTGGTACAGCCATTTTGCAGAAGAGGCTAGATGATTTGGCCAGGATCACAGATGTAGAGTCAGAATATAGGATGCAGGTGTCTGGACTCTTAGTCCAGTACTCTTTTCCCTGTAGCACACTGCCTCTAATTCTATTAAGGACTTCCTTCAGCATAGTCATATACTAGAAGTTACTACCATGGTTAAACAAAGAGGCAGCACCTTTGTCAATAAATGTTGACAAAGAAAAAAGACAACATGGACCTACATGTAGATGAAATAAAGCACATTCATAAATAAGTTATTTGGAGTTTATTTATTTTTCTTATGTGCTTAGTGCCACTTCCCTCCTCCAGTAAAAACCTTGTCATATAGATAGAAAGAGACAAAGTTATAGGAACATACATATATGGGACATATACATGTATACACATGTGACATATACATATATATTACATGTATATATGTATGCATGCATACATATATTCTCTCCCAAGTGAAATGTAAGCTTCTTGAGGACAGGGACAGTTTTTTGTCTTAGCGTTCACAATATATATCACAGTGCCTCAAACCTAGCAGATCCTTAATATTTTAACTAAATTGAATTAAATGAATGAAGGCAAAGATCTGCAAACTATATCATCTTACTTTTCTCATGCTTCTTACATCCTTAAGTAGGGAAATAAGTGCCAGGTCTACCAAGAACAACCTTGGTGACTCTCCCTCATATTCTATATTCATGAATGCAGATATCTGTGGCTACATATCAGTTAGAAATATGATATGAACAAGAATACAGAAGGTGACAAAAAGACAGAGAGGAAAGTTACTAAGATAGGAAAAAGAAAACCCTAACACAAGATACCCTCTCCCTCTAATCTCCCTCTAAAGCAAATAATACATGCACTCTTTTACACTGATGCAAGACATCCTCCGTGGTTGGGTAATGGGGATAAATAAGTAAACCCTTAAACCTAGTAGCTCCAACCTCTAGATCTCACAAGGTTCCCTCCAAGTCTAGAAATATCCATCTCAGGTTTGTTGTTTGGAAACTTATTCTCTGAGAAAGAAACAGATGGAAGAAGTAGCCAGGAGTTTAAACTAGCCTAAGCAACAAATGTACATGAAGCCATGTTCATGAAGCCATGAAGCCAGCAGTTGAGAGAAGTGGAAACAGGGTGTCCTTCCCCCCAACTCAGGGCAAGTCCCAGGGAAAAATCCCATACCACATGATCCAAAGAAAGGAATAAAAGCAAGAGCTAAATTTGTGTCTCCTTATAAATTCTACTCAATAAATAGGCAGCTCTTTGTGCTTCAGTGGCCAATAAGGGGTTTGCTTTCCACAAATTGAATTCAATAAGTAAACATACTCAATAGGTCTCTACAAAAAGGAGTGAAAAGGTAAAAGAATCCATTCATTAAATTTCTTATGCCCTCTACCTAATTTCTTTTAGACCTTAGGCATATAGTAATTTACATACTTGCAATTCTCCTTAAGTCTGAGGGTTTTTAGAGAGAGAATAGATGCATGATTTTATTTGTGTAGGGAACCCTTGATGTGGAAACACCCTCCTCTCTCATTTCTAATCTGAGAAAGTTGCCTATATACGCATAAAGGCAACTTTCTAAGGTTACATTTTACTTGGGAGAGAATATGTATTCACATAAGTGACAGGTTGGTTACTGGAAGAGGGAAGCAGCACTAAGCACATAAGAAAAATTAATAAACTCAAATATCTTGTTTTTTGAAAGTGCTTTACTGTATCCACATATATATGTATGTATGTATGTATATAGAATATATAGTAGGCAAATTCATAAGATTGTGAATACCATGATTATTGCCAAAGTCAATGATCTACAATGTATAATTTTGCAAAAATGAAGGAAAAATAACATTCCATTCAATATGTCTATAAATCCCATTTTAAATGCTGTCATTTAGATGACAATCCTATATCTAATATAATCCTCCATTGCACACATAATAAAACTGACCCTTGGCACTCGTTTTACATTACTAAACTCAACCTGAAAATGAACACACTCTTTCGTTCCTGAGCACAATTCAATTATAAAGAAACAGAAAACATCGTCTAAGATCAATAGCCTATTATACTGCTAGGATGCTGGGTAATTTCAGCCCAGTTTAATCTATTGAAAACTGTAGTGCTACAATCTCTATATGCTTGGGAATTCCTACATAAGAAGTGACATGTATTTAGCTTAATTTTATTGGAACACAAAGGCTATAAGTAAAACTGAGAAGAGTTCAAATGTGCAGCAGAAAATATAAAATCAACAGCTAACAACCTGATAGAACATAAAAAGAATTCTAAGTATATGTGCATGTATTTTTTTAAACCAGATCTGTGAATTCCACTACTTTAGGAAAGCTCCTGGTGGGGAAATGCCTCTACTAATATCTGTCAATGCCATTTGACACCTACTCTGAAAATTATACTGTTAGATAACTGAGATGCTGAGAGGTTAAATAACCTGCCCAGGATCACACAGCCGTTAAACACATATCAGAAATAGGTCTTGAATTCAGATGTTACTGAAGTTTTGCTGAAAAAATGCAACTGGAACTTGAATAGTTAATTGAACTAATTACCATGTCTTCATTTTAATGAAATTTTCAGGAATGAAAGTATGTAAATGCATGAAAGCTATGAACCATAATTTAACTAGGAATAAGTATACATTTCAGATTCATTGTTGTTGTTGTTTTAAATTGGAAGGACATTCAGTTTCACCCTTTCACTTTATGGACAAGGAAATCAGAGCCCAAAAGGGTTCTTGCCCAGTCACACATCATTAGAACTAAAATTTAAATCTCCTAACTCCTGATATAATGTTTTTCAACTACACCAGGACCAGTCTTTATGATTTAACATCAACCAAGCATGACACTAGATAGTTTTAGAAAACAATTTATATTTTTTTAGATTGGCCTGGCAAGTCATTCAGAAAACACTCACGTGGATTAAGAACACATATTCCTGAGATTATATCATGCTGATGGATGAGCAGACCTGTGAATTGGTTCAGCAAGTATATATATCCTTGCCAAACATTGTAGATGAACTACAAGCTAGGAACAGAATTGAGCAATAGGAAGAGAGAAAACTAGATTATTTTTGTGAAATTGTGCAGGACTTTGTATTCTTGAGGAGGTTCTGGACATACACAAAAAAAATCTGTATTTTTAACACTGATATTTTCCTGATGATGCTAAGATCCTTTAAGATTGTTTCCTTTATTCTCTTTGAATCCCTGATGCCTCATAAATCATCTGGTACTTAAAAGTAAGCACTTAATAAATGCTTGTTCATTGATATGAGACTGCAAATTATGAAAAGCTAACATCTCAGAAGAATGAAAGTTACAATTTCTGAAGGACATTCTGAAGGACAATTTCTGGTTGAAAATTACAAATCTGAAGGACAATGTCAAGAAAAAGAGTGGGTAAAACTAGGCAGCAGTGTATTATTAAAGATGACTGTTCAGCAAAAAGTGATGTAAAAGACCTTATGGAAATCTCTGATTAGAGGGGGAAATGCTATGGTCATATAGTAAGAGCAAGACATAATAGCCAATCAGAGTGCTGCACTGGTACTCCAAAATTATGAAAAGACCTGGGGAAAGACTTGCAGTACGTTGGGAAGTTTTTCATGGGAGGATTTATGGGAGGATAAGGATAAGTCATACAGAATTTGGACTCTTAGATGGGTTGCAATTTGCATCAGTAGAGGGAGTAGCCACATTGATGAGATCGTAAATCCAATCAAGTATGAAAACATAAAAAATATATCAATATAAAAATTATTAATATAAAATATAAATATATTTATATTTATGAAATATAAATATATTTTATATATTTAAAGTTTACAGCCGAAAAATAAATTAACCAAGGATAAGATGGTAAGAAATGATCAAGATTTCATGCATACTTATTAAGAACCCATGTAACTAAGTCTGAACTCACAGACTCATCCTTGAAAATAATAAACTTGGAAGGAAAATAGTGAGAAGGCAGTATTAAACCAAAAATATTTGAGTTATGGAAACTCTGAAAAAAATTACATAATATGCCTGTAGTTTTGTACAAGTACACCGACCACCAATGCAATCCATTGGGTAGATAAATTCTATTTATCCTATATGAATTGCCCTTGGTCCCCCAACTAGTAACTATCAGAAGTACAAATTTAACCTAAGTCTTCCTAATTCCAAGTCTAGCATTCTATCTACTGCACCATATCTCCTCTCAATATAATTACATAAGATTAAATATTAAATACATTGTTCTGCTACTTTCTAGGGCAAGAGAGAAATTCAATTTGGTGGCTTTTCTATATTATAGCTACCCATCTAAGTAAGTGTCTCTTAAGTACTTCATTTACTTGCCTTAAAAGACAGTATGTTCTTCCTCATTGGAAGTCTTCAAGGAATGGCTAGATGGCCACATATGACAGGGATGTTGTTGAGAGGGTTGTCTCTCCTGGCCAGTGAGGTCACCTTCGAAATCAGAAATTCTTGGAAACTGTGAAAATGAGATATCTGGAGTGAAGTTGATCCACTTAGTAAAAAAATCATTTTTTAATGGATGTAGAACACCAATTTTTTCCAAATCCACTTTTCCCAACAGGGTAGTTTTAAAAGGCTAACTCTGAAAAAAAATTATTCTATTCTACAATTGTTTCCCACATTTGTACTTTATTGTAATCCATATATTAATGCTGTGCTTCTTTACTAAGGTGCTTTTGCAAAGGGCACAATTTTCAAAAATCAAATCAATCAATAAATATGCTTTCCTTGTGTCTTAGCTAGAAACACCAAAATATTATACCATGTGATTATGCCAAGATAATTACTTATGCATTCCTTTTTAAAGGTCACTTCTTTCAATTGAAGGCTTTTCTATCAAGCTGGCATTGACAATATTTTTCTCATCATTGCTTAACTAACAACAATTTGTTTTCCTCTTAGGAAAAGAACATCTCATTCATACACAGCAATCTGACAGCCAATACTGTTAGAACTTCACTATTTATTAATAGTTATGTAAGACAACCTAAGGAAGAACTTTTCTTTTGTCAAATCATGCATTAAAGGCATAATATGAAAATGGTTTGCTTTGAGTTGTTATCCTTTGTTCTTGAAGAAAACCAAAACGAAATCACTATGTTAGAGTCAAGTTACAATGTGTCTGAATGTGGCTGATTAGACCAGTACAAGCTCAGAATGCTTTCCCGCAGGTCAGGCACAAATAGCCTATGTGAACATTTGGGGAGGATTCTCCAAATTTGTGCCTCTCACATTTCTTTTGAGCTACTTCAATTCTGCTTTGCTCATGCAACATAGCACGTGAGGTAATACTATGCTGGGAAGTCCTGTGCCGATGTCTCCCATGTCACACAATCAAATCCAAAGTTCTTAAGAGAGACCTTAACAGTGTCCTTGTATTGCTTTTTCTGACCACCATGTGAGCATTTGCCCTGTGTGAGCTCTCTATAAAAGTCTTTTTGGCAAGTGTACATACCTCTACTGTGAAGGCTGCCGATATAAAAAATATAACTTTACCAAAGAGGCAGAAATTTGGTTGAGTTAACATCTGTACCTAATGGATCAAAATGTTTACCTCATTGATTGTTCCTTTTCAATTCAAGGTTTAACAGACTGATTCATTAATCATGTAGAGCTGTTTATGAAGAAGTAGGCCAATTTATTTGAGTTTAATACTTTTCACAGATTGAAAGACCATAGAATCCCGGCTAAACAACAAATACATTCGGTGGTTAGGTGAAACATTAGGCAGCAATATCAATGTCTTTTATAATGGGATATCTGGGTTTAAATTATGAAGCAGGAGAAACAAAACTATGCTTAAGGTTATATTCTCTATAACTAATACCAATTTCCATTATTCATTATAGGACTTTTTTTTCAGTTGTGTTTATTTGGGGGGCCAAGTTCTTTTAAAAATGTTTAGTAATAGCACAACAACTGATTTGGCATTTAAGAGAAATGTCCGACACTATTCAGTTACGGGAATAAAGGAAGCTAAAACATGAACTATATTTTGTATGATGTGCCCTTCATTTTCTACCAGCTGCACTTCTTGGGACTGGACTCCACGATCATCACGCTTCCAGGAAACCTCTTCACAAGGAAACTTATCATCCTACAAGATTATATCA
Organism: Phascolarctos cinereus; assembly: GCF_003287225.1. Lineage (NCBI taxonomy): Eukaryota > Metazoa > Chordata > Mammalia > Diprotodontia > Phascolarctidae > Phascolarctos > Phascolarctos cinereus. The sequence continues at coordinate 203,447,205 of NW_027556098.1, forward strand.
GTTTTGGTACTCATGTTCAGTACTCTCTGACCCTCTGATTGGAAGGCCAGAATATTAGATCAAAAACTTCTCCCAAAGCTTCTATTTAAAGAGCGCTTACAGACTAACCAGCTCTTCATTTCCCACCAGTTATACCCCCTGCCAGGTACCTTCTCCCCACCCCATACCTTTTCAGCTTTCTTTCATGTATTGTCTTATCCCTTCAGATTGTAATCTCCTTGAGTGGAGGAACTCATTCTTATTTGTATCCCTAACACTTAACATGGTCTCTGGCACATAGTAGGAGCTTAATTAATGTTTAATAACTGTTTGACTAAAATAATTCAGTTAAAGTTAGATACATACCTATCATGTGTAAGAGGCTGTAAGGAATGTAGAAAAGAACTGGTGTTTCTTGTCCTCAAAATTCTTATGTTTTCTAAATTTACTGCTCGGTGCAGGTAGACTGGTTCAAATTAAAATCAACATTTTTAATGAGTTCCGACTAAGCTCTAGGCACTGATAAGGATGCCGAAGCAAAATCTCAAAAAAAAATTTTTAATTGAGGACCCTGGCCTCAAGAGTTACCTGCAAACCTTGTTAAGAAAATAAAACAAAAACACATGATAAAAAAATAATTTAAAATGCATAACACAGAATTAAATGCCAAAGTGAATAGCATGGATAATAAATCCTATAAGAGATGAATATAGATTCATATAAAAGACCCATGTAATAGAGGGAGGAATCAGAAAAGATGTAAGAATTGAGCTAAGATTTGGTCAGGCAGAAAACAGGGACAGGAATCTCTTAAGAGTGAGGAATAATATGAGGAAAAGAGCAGAGGCAGAAACAATCAGTGCGGCTGTTTTAGGTATCAAGTGAGAAGAAGGATTCATTCAGTGAGCAGGCATAACACCAAGATAAAACTAGATTGTGGAGAGTTAAATTCCAGATTGAAGTATTTGGACTCTGACAATGTGGAATATCTAAAGGCTTAGTCAATATCCTGGGAAGGACATAAAAAGGCCAGGTTTTAGAAAAACTGACCAAGCAATATTATCACAAATAGATTGTGAGATCAGTGGAGAAAGCGGAAAGGTGATAGTGAAGAAAAGGGTAGAGAAAGGGATAGTCAAAAACAGGAAAACTACCTAGAAGGCATGAAGTAATCGGGGCCTGGATGAAAATGATGGCCATGGAAATAAAAAAATTAAAGAGATAACAGACTGACAAAGACAGACAGACAGATGCAGATGCCATTCCCATATAAAGCTCTGGGGTAAGTATGGGGCAGTGTATACTATGAAGAAAGCCTAGCGTAGGGGAGCTTTAAAAAGTAATGTTTTAATTCGGAGATAGGTTGGGGAAATAGCAATCGATTGCCATTTGTGGCAGCCCAAACAGGACTGATATATACAAGGAGTTGATACCTTATGGGAGTTAGGGGTTAGGAAGAGAAGAAACTTCTCAGACTTAACTGGGTATTAGAAATACATACTTGATAGATTAAAGGTGTAGAGAAATGAAGTAGAATGTTGTGGACAGCAAGTAGACCAGTTCAACTGGAAGCAGGGAATAATATGGAATTAGTCTGTCAAGATGTATTGGAGCCAACTTGTGAAAAAGCTTCAAATATGTTTGTAAAAACAGTTTGTATTTTATCCTAGAGGCAACAAAGAGCCAGACTTGAGCAAGAAAAAACAAGGGGAGAGAAAGGCTAAAACCTCTACTTTAGGCAATTGGACTGGAATGGACACATACTAAAGGCAGGATAACCAATTTAGAAGCCATTGAAATAACATGTGGAACTTTGAGTGCTCGCACATGATTCTCCTTCAACCTAAATGGAGGAGAGAAAAGAATCAGTTGGTGATGATTGCCTCATTCTTTCATTTATTTCTACTTGCTTTTGTTCTTGAGCAGTTTGGTGGATTTCAGAGGGCAGTACCCAGAAATGGCTCCTAGTATCATCTAAATTGTACACTTTTTGTGTAGAGTATGTGTATTATCCACTTAGGATGAGTCTGTCTAGATGTGGCTAACAAGGAGGCATGAATAGATACTTCTAGAGTCTCTTCTCACCTCTCTCAAGGATGACTTTGATTCCTGCTATGGGCAGAGCACTGGGCTTGGAATCAGGAAAACTCATATTCATGAGTTCAAATCCCGCCTCAGACTCTTACTAGCTGTGTGATCCTTGGCAAGTCATTTAATCCCATTTGCCTCAATTTCCTCATCTGTAAAATGAGCTGGAGAAGGAAATGGCAAACCACTCCAGTATCTCTGCCAAGAACCACAAAGAATCAAACTTGACTGAAAAACAACTAAACAGCAACATGAGGGGAAAAGGAGATTGGGGCCACAAGACTGGCCATTCTGCTCTCCCAGGGTAGTAGTTACTGGCTACTGTTAGGTCTATTTACCTCCCTCCCCACCCCTTACCAAAAAAAAAAAAGTACATTGTTATATAGAAGAAATAACTTTTAGGTCCAAGCCATACTCCTAATCACTATCCCTTAACAGAGGAGTACCTAAAACTATACATCCAAAAGCTTAACTCTCTTCCCATCAAATGCCAGTTACACAAAGACACAGTGAAAAACGGTAAATCCATTTATCCAAGCTAATGGAAGATAAAAATCAGAGAAGTTATACAAATTAGCATATACCAGATAATACAAAGAGTGAAGGAGACCTCCTAGTAGGAGCAAGATATCTCAGCTCAACCATAATAGAAGTAAAGTTCCTAATCTCACCCAAGAGGAAATTCCCAAAGGTCTCTAGTTTAGTAAACTACTATGATTGAGGTACAGACTTTTCTAAATATCAGCTTTTTTCCAGTCATTTCCTCCCTGAGGGATCTCTCCCTGAAGAGAATCTGAAACTGAGTAAGTCCTGTCTCCAAGCTAGAAACCAGAAGAAAAATCTCTGCTCAGTCAAGCTCTCCCCAGCCTGGACCTTTGAAAAGGCAAGGAGCATCAAATAATCATTCTCCACCACAGGACAGTATTATGCAAATGGTCTTTAGCCTTTGGTTATATTCAAGATAGTTCTTTTTTTTTTAAGTACTGCTATTTTATTTCTCATTTATGACCAAAGATGGCATGATATCATGAATAAAATACTGGGTTTGAACTCAGGAAGATTTGGATTCAAACCTTGACTGACATTTACTTGGAGTAAATGGACAAATAATGGGAATCTTCCTTGACCCCTAAGGGCAAAACTAAAAGCAATGGGTGGAAGTAGTACAGAGGCCCAGTTTGACTGGATTTAAGGTAAAACTTACTAACAATTGTGGCAATACAATAGTGAAACCCACTGGAAGGAGCTGATGGCTTACCCCACCCAGAAGATGTTCCAGAAGAGTCTAAATGACCACCTTTCATCAGTATCATAGAGGAGATTTTTGTTCTAGCACGGGTTGGACTTCCAGGCGACTTTCCAACTTTTAGATCCCAGGACTCTGAAAATTTGAAAAACAAGAAATCTATGGCTTAATAAACACACACACACACACACACACACACACACACTACAACCTTGCTCTCTGTGGAAATGCACTTAGTATTTGATAACATTTCTGTTGCCTCAAGCTTGGTCTCTGTAAAAGTTAATCTTGTTTGAGAAAACTCAGACCTCTCATCTAGGTCATGTTCCATGAGAAATAAAGGTAAACTGAGGCATAAAAAAAGAAAGGTAAAAGGAAAAAAAGCAGGTCAAAGCTCCCTTGCCAATCAGTAGTGGTATCAGCCTGGGAGTAGCACTTGCACTTCCAGCCTGGGGGAGATAGGAAAACCTAATCTTAAAAATAAACAACCAAATGAATGAATGAATGAACAGAGGAACAAACAAAAGTCTTAGTGCAGGTTTAAGTTTTAATAGCTTAAAATACCCTCTAATATCTTCTAAATCTGAAATTCTGTGCATACTTTTCAAGGCACTTTATATTATTTCATTTCATCCTCTCAATCCTTTTATGACACAGGTGCTACAAGTATTATAATCCCCATTATACAGATGAAGAAACAGACTAGAAAGATTAAATTACTTGTCCAGAGCCACAGATCTACTAAGTGAAGGAGATAAGATTCAAACCTGTACATCTATACCCTCCATAACTAGTGCTCTTTCATCCATTCAGGTTGAGGTTGTGGTTTATCCTTTGTTTTCAAAGAGGACCATGACATCAGGAAGGTGATGCTGTGACTTGCAAATGAATTGGATTTAAGTGAGGGAGGGCCATGCAAAATAACCAGCCTCATTGTCTCCTCCAGACCCATCTGAGTCCGGTGACCAGATACAGATCTGGATGACTGGAGATTGCCCAGGATCTTCATTCATTTATTCACTCAATAAACATTTATTAAATGTCTACTTTGTGCTAGGCACTGTGCTAAGCATTTTCATCTATAGCATATTGTCTATACTAGTAACATGGCCCTGCCAAAATTAGAAAGTAATTATAATCAAAACCAAGCAGTATATTGTACTAAAAGACATTTAAAAAAAAAAAAAGACTGATGCACTGGATCAGAAATAGTAGGAATGAAGTCTTATGAATCTATGTGCATTAAGTGTGAAAAAACCAGAGGTGATACAACACTGAGGAAAGGCACCTTTATTAAACTAATATTGTGGGGGCAATTGCATATCAAGAAAGAGAATTATCTTGGATCTTAATTTCATACCTACCCTGAAATAAATTCTAGAAAGGTTAAAGTGTTAACATATTTTTGAAAAAATCTGTTTTTTTAAATGAAAAGGGAATATTTATCCCAAAATAATTAATGAATTGTTGATTCTCAGTTGCAGAGGGACAATGTATTCCCGACAACTAAAGAAAACTAAGATATTATCCATGGTAAGATGGCTATATTTGAATATATAAATATAAAATTAATTTTTAAATAGGGAAAAGCAATATAATAAAAATCAGAAGTACAGTAACAGAATGAGGGAAGGAGATAAAAACCATAACTGAGAAAACCTTACTATCCAAAATGAAATAACAATAACTAATATTTAGAAAGAACTTTGAAGTGTCAAGAGCAGGATTTGAACCCAAGACTTCCTAACTACAGGTCCAGCATGCTATCTACACTGTCACAAGGCCTTTTGAATTGATACAAAAAAAATAACATCAATAGCTAAATTCCACATAATAAATGGTCTAAACAGAGAAACTCACAAAAGGAAACAGAGATAGTAAATCACCACATAAAAAAAGTCAGTCTCACTAACAATTCAAGAAATACGAATTAAAATTATTGTAACGTACACCTAAGGTTGAATCTATCTATGCAACCAGGGGGAAAAAATACAAATTATAAAATACCATGTCTGTAAGGGAATGAAAGAAGAGATTCCTTATAGATGACTAAAAGCTCTGTAAATTGGCTTCAACTGAAAAATAATGTAACAGGAACTATAAACTGTTAATACCTTTTGACATGATAATTCAACTTTGAGGAATATACTCCAAGGAAATAACCCAAAAGAAAAACACAAGGTTCACAAAGCTCTTTTCATAACAACGCTATTAATGGGAGAAAAAAGAAGAAATCTAAATTCCTAAAACAAGAGTATGGCTAAGCAAACTATGGTATATTAAATCCTATGCAATAATATCTAACCATGAAAATGATTAATTTTTAATACATTAATATATGGAAAGAGGTTTACAAAATGTAAAATGAAAAAGCAAAATATAAAACAAAATTGATGAAATTTCAGAAGAGAATTATTAGTTTTTAAATAAAAATTACTCATGATAAAAAAAAAATTAGACATTTTTTCAAAAATGGCTTCCCTGTCTCCTCAAGCACAATAGAGAAAATGAGATAATTTGGGGCCAACCTTGGTTTAGATGCCAAAAAGATGCAAGAGCACCATCTAGTGGGAATTTGAATGACAGCTCTATGATCTCTGAAATCTACATGATGGAAAGTAGATTCCTGTCTTACTGATGTAACTTCCATAACATAACCAATACATAAGAATCAATGGAAGCACTTCTTTCTTCTGGTTATCTAAATATAACAGTTGACTGGCATTCCAGAAAAAGAGATACAGCTCATTCCCACAGTTAACTTACCTAGTTTATATATATATCTATCCAAGGGGAGAACAAGGACATGTATTGGTCAGTGATTTCACCTAACAAGTATTTCTTAAGTGCCTAGTATGTGTCAAGTACTTTGCTAAGTACAGTCATAGATGTTGTCTTTTGCCCTGTTTGGATTATGCTATATACTACATGTGAGGTCCAGCTAAGAGCTGATCATTTCTATCAGGACTGCATACAGATTTCAATAGAACTTAAATTGGAAGCTCACACCGTTTTTTAGTCAGAAGCAAACACAGAGATTTGATACACTTTACAAATGTGGTAATCTAGGGTAAACAAACTCTGCATACTTTTAATTGGTTTTTTGCTTTAATGTTTTCTTTAAAACGTGGTAGTGACTATTAATGCAAAAACTAAACTTAGCAATTTGCATATATGTTAACCAGATAGTGTCATGATACTGTCACCATCACTACTTCTAAGCCTCTTTCAGAAATTTTTGTTCATTCACTTATTTTTTCTCCTATCACAGGAATTTAGTTAGAAATGACCTCATCATTCATCTCTACTTCAATTCAAAAGGAATTTGTCTCTACAACACAGTGAACAAATAATTACCTAGCCTGTGCACACAGTATATCTCCAAAGGGAACCCATTAGCTCTAAAGGCAGCCATTCTATTTTTTGGATAGCTCTTATTGTAAAGAATATTTTCTTTATGTCAAGCTCTAAATTTGCCTCTCTGTAGACTCTACTCTTTACTCTTAGTTCTGAGCTCTGGGGTCTAAAAGAACAAGGTTAATCCTTATAGCAGGTAATAGCTCTTCAAATACTTGAAGACAAGTGTCATGCCCTTCTACTCCCATGTAATGAAAAGCTCATGGGCCTTTAAGCCTTCTCTACTTCATGCTAAATATACCCAACTCCTTAAATCAATTGTCATGTGAGGATTGCCAACCCTTCTTCGAGGTTCTCCCTCTACCACCATCACTCAGTAACCTCTCCTCCTTTGATGTTCACTCAATCCATATGTATGACCCAATCAAAATTCTGGTAGCTATTATGTATCAGCATCCAGGACACTCCCCTAATTTCAATGCCTAGTTCCCTCTCTCCTCCCCAACGGCAGCTTGCATATTGACACTCCCTCTAACATCTAAATTTCCAGCTCCTGTTAATCTTTTCCCAAGACCAACTCCTCCACCCCACCCCTACACTCTGCCACTCACAAAGTCAGTAATATTCTAGATCATGCAATCAACCACTAATGCACCACTTCCATATTCATGAATTCTGAAATTTCCTTATCTAACCACAATCAATTCCACTTTTCCCTCTACCTTTCAAAACCAAATCCAGTACTACATCCACACTAAGATATACTGGATTCCTCAATTGTCATCTACACCATCACCCCTGGACTAGTTACATTCTCTTCCTTTGCCCAGCTTGACCCCTTGGTGAACCAGTTCAACTCAACACTGTCCTTGTCTCAGGAGTCCTTTGTCTCCTTATCACATCACCAGTCTTGGCCTATCAGGTTTCACCTTTATGCCTGCACTGCTGAGCAAAGGTGGAGAAAATCAGAAAACCAAGTTGGCTGGGTCCATTACAAATTTATGTTATGTAACCTCAACTGGACCATCACTTATACAAGGTATTCTTTTTTTAAAAATTTACTTATTTATACTTTTCAACATTCATTTTTATAAGATTTTGAGTTCTAAATTTCTTCTCCCCTTCCTCTCCTTCCCTCTCTGCAAGATGGCAGGCACACAATCTGATACAGACTATATATGTGTGATCATATTAAACAAATTTCCACAATAGTCAGGCTGTGAAAGAAGAATCAGAACTAAAGTTCCGGGAAAAGCCATGAGAAAGAAAAAACAAAAGAAAACAAAAAGAAAAAAGAAAATAGTATGCTTTGATCTGCATTCAGACTCTATAGTTCTTTCTCTGGATGTGGATGGCATTCTGGAATTGTCTAAGATCATTGCATTGTTCAAAAGAGCAAAGTCTAACAATGTGGGTCATCGCACAATGTTGCTGTTACTGTGTACAATGTTCTCCTGGTTCTACTCAATTCACTCAGCATCAGTTCATGCGAGTCTTTCCAGGTTTTTCTTGAAATCCACTTGTTCACTGTTTCTTATTGAACAATAGTATTCCATTACATTCATATACCACAACTTGTTCAGCCATTCCCCAACTGATGGGCATCCCCTCAATTTCCAGTTCTTTGCCACCACAAAAACAGCTGCTATAAATATTTCGTTCATGTGGGTCTTTTTCCTTTTCTTATGATCTCTTTGGGATACAGACCTAATAGCGGTTGGCATAGTTCCAAATTGCTCTCCAGAATGGATGGTCAGTTCACAACTCCACCAACAATGCATTAGTGTTCCAATTTTCCCACATCTCCAACATCATTTTCCTATTTTGTCATATTAGCCAATCTAATAAAACAACCAGAGTTGTTTTAATTTGCATTTCACTGATCAATAATGATTTAGGGCATTTTTTCATATGACTACGGGTAGCTTTAATTTCTTCATCTAAAAACTGCCTGTTCATATCCTTTGACTTCATATCTTTTGACTTGGAGAGTGACTTGTATTCTTATAGATTTGACTCAGTTCTCTATGTTTTAGAAATGAGGGCTTTATCAGAGACACTAAGGTAATCCTTTTAAAATTCACTATTCCACTCACTACAGTGGCTCTTCCAAACCTCCTCATCCCTATTCAAACGTTCTATGACTTCTCCTCACCAGTCCCATCCTCTCAGCTGAGAACCTAGCCACATATTTTACTAAAAATATTGAGGCCATTCACTGAAAGTTCCATCCTCTCTTCTTTTCTCACATCACTCAGATACTTTCTGCCACTTTCTCTTCCTTTACCCCTGTAACACAAGAAGAGATGTCCCTTCTCCTTGCCACCCCAACTCTTCTTCATGCACAAGTGATGCCATTCCATCCAATCTTCTCCAACAGATTGCCCCTCTTTTCATGCCCTTTCACTTCTCTTCAATTTCTCTGTCTCCTGGCTGCCTCCCTGTTGCCATAGAAACATACCCCATCCTCAAAAAACCCTCACAACCTATCCATACCCATTAATTATCATCCCATCTCTCTCCTGAGAAGGCCTGCTACCATGGGTGTCTCTACTTCCTCTCATCTTCCTCTCATTAACTTTCTGTAGTCTATAACCAACTCTTAATTGCCAAATCTATTGGCTTTTTCTCAATTCTAATCCTTCTTGACCTCTCTGCAGCCTTTGACATTGTTGATCACTCTCTTCTCCTTGATACTCTCTTCTCTGTAGGTTTTTGGAACACCATCCTCTCCTGGTTCTGACTGTTCCTTATCTCTCTTTTGCTGGATCCTCATCCAGATTTTATTCTCTAACCATAGGTATTCAAAAGGGTTCTGTCCTGGGCCCTCTTATCCTCCAAAAATATTTCACTCTTTCTCACCAGCTCCTTTGGATTTACTTATCTCTATGCCAATGATTTTCAAATCTACTTATCCTGCGTAATCTCTACTGACCTAATTTCCAACTGTCTTACAAGACATCTCAAACTGGATGCCACCATCCTGATTCAGGCTGTCATCCCCTCCATCCCCGGACCAATGCAATATGGCCTGTTAGCTGGTCTGCCTGTCACAAGCCTCTTCCCCACTCTAGTCCAGACAGCCTCAGTTGTCAAAATGATCTTCCTAAAGCACAAATCTATGTCATGCTCCTAATTAATAAACTCCAGTGGCTATACATCACCTCCAGGATCAAATATAAAATTCTGTTTGGTATTCAAAACTGTTTATAATCTGCTCCTCTCCCATATTTCCAGTCTTCTTATCAGCTCCTCCCTCCACATTCTCTTTGCTTCCTTTCAGTTCCTAGAATTTCAGGTCCCTCCAACTCCTTTCCCTGGCCCTCCCTCAAGCCTGAAAAATTCTCCCTCCTCCTTTCTGCCTCATTTTCCCTTGTTTCCTTCAAGTTCCATCTGCTGCAGGAAGCTTTTCCTGATCCCCCTTAAGGTTAGTGCCTTCACTTTGTTAATTTATCCTTTCCATATCACATGCACATAGTTGTTTGCATGTCACCTTCACCATTACAATGTAAGCTCATGGAGAACAGGGACAGCCTTTTGCCTTTCTTTTAATCCCCAATGCCTAGCACAGCATCTGGCACATAGTAGGTGCTTAATATTCATTGAGTGACTAGCTGTGCCTTCTTTAAATGTTTTTCATAAAAATCCAGATTTCCCAGAATTCCTCTACTTGTCAGTATTAATTGAATTATCATATTAGACCAGACACCCCTGAATATTCTGATTTTTAATAAGTTAGGTAAGGGAGAGAGGGGGAGAAGGTGATTGGTACAATTCTTTTTGGTGCTTAGTGGTTATAGCTATGAATTCATCAGTCACTCTGGTATTTCTTCCCCAGCTCCCTCACTCTGAAGGAATACATCTAATGTGACAAGACTTCTTCAGGTACCTAACAGTACCACATTGACTTTAAACTTTTACATCTTTGACTCTTTTCAGTACTCACAATCAGAAGTTTCTTCACCGACTTCTTGGTTAGCTCTGATGCCAAAGTTTTGAACTCACTTGACTTCCAGATACCAGATAATTGAGCTTTGTTATTAAATCTATATTCCTTTTAACTTTATTCACATACCCCTAGAAAAATTTCTAAATCATAGAAATACCCAGCAAATTCAGACATAAGGATCACAGCTCACATTTCTTTGGTGTTTTATGTTTTATTAAGTGTTTTTACAACTCTGAGGGAACCCCCCATGAGGAATTTCCTGTACCCATGCAGCCTGGTATCTTTTCTACAATTTATAACCTTAAAGAGTTGCTTAGGGAATTTAAGGGTTATATGATTTATCCAAGGTCACATAGCCAGTATAAGGCAGAAACAGGACTTGAAGCAAAGACTGGCTCTCTATTCACTATACCATCCAGCCTTTTAATGTCACATGACATTTCTCATATCATGTAAGAATTACTGAAAAGGAGGAATGCCTACTTCCTTGAGATAGACGGTACATGTATTACACATGTTCTACATATAATGAAACTGAGTCATTCACTACATAAGGCCTTTACTGAGTCCCCTAATTGTTGATGATCCAGAAATCACTTGGTGTTTACTTATCTGGGTATATGTTGTGCTCCCTTAGTAGAACATAAATTTCTTGAAAGCAGACTTTTGTATTTTTCTTTGTACCCCCAAAGGCTGACACAGTACACTGAACATAGATGGTTTTCTTTTCACTTGTATTTGCATGTAATAAATGCTTGTTGATTTGTCCTGCATAGGTGGTTAAAAAGTGATTGTTGAATGGGAAGGTCACACTGATGTAGCATGGACTTGAACATGAATTTCTTACTCCAAAACCACTGATCTATTGAATGAAAAAAATTAGAGGACCGGACACATGAAGAAGACTAAAAGATGAAAAGAGAGTTCAATCAGAAAGAAGTCAAATAGAGTCCAGCCCATGAATGAAGGCTTTTCAGCAAGTTGGAAAGACTCATAGTAGATCATTACTATTATATTTACCCTGCCCACAGTCAGAGTTTACAAACCCTGTGAAAGAGTGCTTGCTGACAAAAACAAACCATCTCCCTTGCCCCAACTTTCCCTGACAGGTGCTTCATTGTTATCTTCAGAAATGACATATCTCAATGACTTGGGACTAACTGCTTTGAAGAGTTTTCAGGCTACTTCTAGATTTACTACAATTTACTTGGTTGCTTTCAAGAGCTGTCTTTGTTACTACGGTAATAACAGATCATGCTGAAGCTAAGGTGTTCAACTCCTATTAAGGGGCCCAAACTGTGGGTTAATGGGGATCAGGTTCAGTCCAAAGGAGGGTGGTTTTTAAAGGAAGAGTTCTAGATCTTTTACTCATTGCCTTATGCTACTTATGCCCCAACCCTTGAGCCTTGGGGAAAATGACTTAAAGCTTAGATTTGGCTCATTTCTAGTCTCTACAAAAAGGTTAGAAAGGTACTCAATATACAGTGTAGATGAGATAGAGAACAATTATTTATTTCCTACACACAAACACACACTCACTCAATGCTTAAAGCACAAACTGACAAAAGCTTAAAACATTTCCTGTTATGCTCTCCTGGAAGGTTGATATTTAAAAATCAAAACATGAAATATTTTGTTGGACTGCTGACTCATTTCATATTCACCTCTACTCTACACTGTCCAAACAACTCCCTCAAAGTCCATTCTCTCCTAGCAAACCAGGAAATAGCTTGATTTTATCTTTCTGTCAATGGCCATCTCCGAGAAAGGTGCAGTTGCAGAAAGCTTCTACTGCTGCAGATCAGCTCCTACTGAGAGACCCAGGAACTCTTGACTTCTTAAACTCACTACCTTTTGAATGAATGAAGCATTTATTAAATGCTTACTATGTGTAAAGAGCTGTGCTTGGCGCTAGGGACACAAACAGAAAACACAGTTACTACTATCAAGTTCACATTCTAATGGAGAAGACAATACATATTTAAAGTCTCAGCGGCAAGCCAGATGGAAAAGTCCCATGGTCCATAAGGTAGTGGCAAAGCAGATATTAATGCAACTTCTTCTTTAATGTCATTTCCACTGATAAAATCTTAACAGTTTCTGATGTTGAACCATTCAACAATGCCAAGAACTTTCTTTTCTGGGCTTTAGGTAGCTGTTGCTGCAGTTCACATGCTTCCCAAAATGATGCCTGCAGACAGTTATCTGGAAGCACTGCTATTCCATAAGCTCTTGGGTTCAGGGTCCTGGGCTGAGAGGAGATGGTTGTCATGGTAGTGGTTTGACTTGTCTGGTGTCTCTCCCTCAGGTTTCCTTGCTACTTCAATTAGGATGGCTTATCTTCCCTATGGGTGTTAGTTGGATGGCAATTGGTGTGGATGGCTGACCCTTCCTCTACAGGAACTACTTTCCTAGATGATGGCTGTGAAAGCTGGGCTGGAAGCAAAAACTGGTGATCTGGCAGGGAGGTGGGGGTCAAGGGGTAGGGGTGGGAGTTGCTATTCCCAGATGTTCTAGAATCAGATGTCTTTGTGCAGCGAATAAGTGAATACTACAGTTAACAGCAGTGAAGTCATGTCAATACCAAATGAGGTTAAAGATAAAAAAAAAATTCTGTGTGCAATTACAACAGTTCTTACCAGATCTGTTTAAACAAGCTCTTTTTTTAAAAAGGGAAACTGACAAGTAAAAGGAACTATCACCATTCCTTGAAAAGTGAAACAGACCTGCTAACATTTCTGTAATAATCTATTCTCAATGCCAACAATAGTGGCTCTATCACATTTGGACTTTAGATTGAATAGCCACCCACATGGGAAAACAAAGTAGATGAAAAATATCTATTCTTCACCTTTATTACATAATTGCATAATTAACTCATTGAGCTAATCTATCAGTGTATACACACACATGAGAGACTGGGTGAATATGTAGATATGTACATTTATAGATGTACACATGCATGTATGTATGTGTATGTGTACATATACATACACATACATATGTGTGTGTGTGTTCATGTGTGTGTATCTTAGGCACTGCAGATAAATAATGAGCTGGGCCAGAAATGAAAAAAGACAAAATTATACTTTGCTTTCAATAATTTCAAACTCTTTCCTGACATAAAATCCTTATAATATGCAGTTGAAAATCATGGAACACAATAATCTCAGAAAATTCCAATGGAAAAAAACAGTAAGCTAGAAATTTGTAGCATATTACAGTGAAAGAAGTAACACAAAGGAGAGCCCTGGCTGCAGCTTCTACTTTGTGTTTCTTTGTCGGCTTATGGGTAAGGTCATCAGTCCTGATATGGGCAGATCCAAATCTCAGGAGCCTGAGAAGTGGAGAATGTGGGTTTTTCAGTTACAGATGATAGGAGTTTCTACACCAGAAAAGATAATCATTCTCAAAAAGATGAACACAAGCCCTTGTCTGGCTTGCCAGAAGTCATGGACCTGGAAGAAACTGTATTTCAGAACAGAGGTAAAATGTTAAATGCCTATTCAGTGGGCCTTCCAAATAATGTTTTGATGGTTTTAAGGAAAACTCGCAAATGTACCTAACTCACAGTTCTTATGAAATCTAAATGAAATCATATATGTAAAGCATTCTGGAAACTTTATAGTATCTTGTCAGTTATTACTACTAACAAATACTCCTTCCTGTCCCCTCCATTTCTTCCCGTATTCCAAATGTAGGTATTTCCTCCAAAGTGTTCCCCTTGTTCCTCTACACTCTTTTTCCCCTCTACACTCTTGCCTTTGGCAATCACAGGTTCCACAACAACTGCTGTGCAGAGTAATTTCAATTCATTTCTGACAGCTCTACTAAGCTCTGGACCTACAGTTGGTTCACTGTAAAAAAGAAAAAGTGTATTTGGAGTTAGGAGGCCTGGGTTTAAATCTTGGTGCTACTATTTCCTTTAGTGTAACCTAACCTTTCTGAACCCATTTCCTCATTTCTAAAATGAAGACTAAAAATTGTCAACAAACATATGAAAACATGTTTCAAATCACGGACAAATAACTCTGAGGTTTTACCACATACTCTACAAACTAGGAATGGGTAAGACATTGTTGGTAGAGCCACAAATGGTTCCAATAATTTAGGAAAACAATTTGGAATTACAAAAGAAAAGTGACTAAACTTCATACTCTTTTACCCATTATGATCAATACTGCATGTAGCCCCTAAAGAGGTCAAAAGGCATACACAATGGTCTAATATATACTAAGTTATTCATAGCCACGTTTTATGGTAACAGAACTGGAAAAAAGATAAGATGCCCATTAACTAGACAATGTGAAAAACAATGCATTATTATTGTGCAATAAGAAAAGATGAATTTGGAAAATTCAGAGAAACATAAGATTTAAACAAACTGATGAAGAATGAAATAAACACAACAAAAGAACAAAATGCAAAATGGCTACAACAACGTACATGTAAAGAACACTGAAAAGAAGTCAAACTGAGTGAAATACACCTTCTTCCTCTTCGCCTAGAAGGGAACTATATATAGATAGAAAGCTACACATATAGACAGACATGATTAAGATATTGTTTTTGCTTAACTGTTTCTCTTATGGGGCAGCTAGATGGTGGAGTGTTTAGAGTGCTGGGCCTGAAGTCAGGAAGACCCAAGTTCAAATCCAGCCACATACACTTTTACTTCATGATTCTGGGCAACTCACTTAAACTACTTGCCTCAGTTTTCTCATCTGTAAAATGGGAATAATTATAGCAACTACCTTTCAAAGTTGTTATAAAGATCAAATGAGATAATAATTGTAAATTGCCTGGAACACAGTAAACAATAAATAAATAAATAAATATGTGTATATATATACGTATGTATGTATGTATATATGTTAGCTATTATTTTTGTTTCAAGAAATAGTTCATTCTCAGAAATGTAGTGAGAATATTCAAAAATGACTATGATGTAAAAACAAAAGGCACCCAATAAAACATGACAATCAAACAAGTTGGTCTAATAACCTTTTTTAAAGGTCCTTCTTAGCTCTAAATCTATGACTATATTTCCCTAAGTGAATGTCCCACAGCCACATCAAATTCCACATGTTCAAATTTAAACTCATTATCTTTCCCTAGAAACCTGCTTCTATCTTCCTTATTGTCATACCAATATTCAACCAGTCTTCCCATGAGCTTGACTCCTCTCTTTCAGATTTCAGATTTGGTCAGCAAATGTCAGTAATTCTTCATATGAAACAACTCTAAAATTCATCACTTAATATAGTAGGAAATCTCCTTCTACTAGACTGAACCATCGTAGTAGCATTCTTAAAGACCTCCCTGACTCCTCTGCCCCATGCAATGTTTCATATCACTGCCAGAATAATCTTTCTTACACACAAATATACTCATATCCCAGCTCATTTTTCTTCCCTGTGGCTTCCATTTTTCTATATAATAAAACTGAAATTGCTCTACCTGGTATTCAAGACCCTCTATTCATTTACTAAGCATCTTCTATCAAGTCACTATGCTAGGAGTTGGGGAAACAGCAGCTGATGCAGCAGATAGATGACTACGCCTGGTGCCAGGAAGACCTAAATTCAAATCCTACCTCAGGCACTTATTAGCTGTGTGACCCTCAGACTTCCCCAATATAAAGTGAAGATAATAATATCATCCACTTCATAGTATTATTTTTGCAATAGCACCACCCACCTCTGGTAGTTGTCAGGAGAAAATATTTGTAAAAAGCATTTAGTATATGATGTTTGTCAGAGTAGGCACTATATAAATGCTTATTCCTTTCCCTTACCCTTCCTTCAGAATATATAGACAAAAAAAAGTTAGTTCCAAGACTTAAAGGGCTTACATTCTATTGAGGGTGGGGAAGGTGGAAATAACAAAAGCATAAACAATATGAAGTAATTTAACAGTATTAGAGGTGAGATATAATCCCTGATCTTCCTGATTCCATAATATGGATTTCACCCTATCTTTCCAGTCTTATCTCTTATTCTTCTCCTAGGATTTATATAGCACTTTTAGGTTTGCAAATCCCTTTGCACGTGTAAAATGTCTATGCATATTTGTATATATATTTGTGTGTGTGTGTGTGTGTGCGTGTGTATATATATTATATATATATGTACTTATATATAAAATATATGTATATATAAAATCTCATTTGATCCTAACCACAACCCTGAAACTGAGGCTAAAAGGTTAAGTGACTTGCCCAGGTTCACACAGCTAATATCAGAGGCAGGATTTGAACTGGCCTCCAAAACCAGTTCAGATAAAATAGTGTCCCCTAGCTGCCTATATACTCCCTGCTACATGGAACAAGTGTTCTTTGTTCTGGCTTCCACCTATTCTTTTCCATGGGCTGTTCCCCATGCACAGAATACCCTTCCTTTCCCTTTTCATCTGCAGAATTCCTATCCATCACTACCAAATCAATTACTTCACTCATGAAAGTTCCCCTAGTACTGTGTTAGTTATTAACACACTCCCCTTATCAAGTAATATATATTTGGTTATCTCTATATATGTCTTATTCCCTTACTAGACAACTAAGTGGTACAACAGAGCTTGCACTGGGCCAAGAGTCAGGAGGACCTGAGTTCAAATCAGACCTCTAATACTTACTAGCTATGTGACCCTGGGCAAGTCATTTAACTTCTATTTCCCTCAATTTCCTCACCTGCAAAATAGTGATAACTGAGCACAGTGTCTGTGTTACACAGTATTATGTAAATATTAGCTATTACTATTATTACTAGATAAAAATTTTCACTGTTTACAAAGGCAAGACAGTCCTTGCCTTCAAGGGGTATACATTATAGTAAAAGAAGGTAAACACATAGAACTAACAGGTGTTTTGGTTTGTGAAGTCATGGGAATGATGAGTGGGGGCTATAGGAGACTGGTTAACACATTTTCTTCCAGGATCAAAGACAGTACTAATTTGACTGCAATACAGAGCTAGAAGAGAGGACTGAGGGAGGGGAAGTGATATAAGATGGCCAGGGCCATGGCTAAGGCCCCATTAGCTGTTTGGACCACATGAAGCATTTACCAGACAAGATCATGGTACCCAGGGAAGGGGTGTAGAGCTCAAAGAGTTGAGTCAGGGACAGCATTTTATCTAAATTTTATGTTGCACTCCCTCTAGCACTGCCCAGTACATACAATGATGTTTTTTTTTATTACTGAATGAAAGCATCTTGATGAAATTTGAAATGGCATGGAGTTAGAGCTATATCACATTGAATCACAGAATTAGGACATTTTAAAAAAATCCCAACAGGCTGGAATGTTGGGAAGAATCTTAATAAGAATGGACTTCAGTTCAGGTACTGGAGTTGACTAAATGACCTCTGGAGTCCCTTCTAATTCTCAGGTGCTGTTTAGCACTAATTCAAAATCAATCAACAAGTTTAAGGCCCAGCACTGTGCTAGGAATTGAGGCTACAAAGGCAAAAATCAGTCTTCACTCTTAAGTACCTTACACTCTATTAAGGAAACAATGTCCATATACAAGTATACAGAGAATAAACACAAGACAAGTACAAACTAATCTGAAGAGGGAGAACACCAGAAACTGGGGACGGAGATTATGAAATGTTAAACGTGGAACTTAAGCTGAGTCTTGAAGTTAAAGGATTCTATGAAATGGAGAGAAGCAATAATTAAATTTTTTTTAAATGGGGTTTTAGAAATCTCCCTCCCACAACCAAAAGACTTACCTTCCAACTTTTAATATTATTTGTAATTCTTAAAGATTATTGGGGGGGGGGATGTTCAGTGAGCAAAGACAGGGTTTGTCAAAGTAAATCCACAGCAAGCAAATTTCATCAATTTAGTTTAAGTAACTTCTACATTAATTAGGTTTATTAAATGATAAAAACTAAAGCAATTAGCCAACAAGTATTAAGTGCCTACTATGTGCTTGGCCTGGTAATGAATAAGGAGGATAGAAAAGCAAAAGGAGCTCTGCTCTGAAGGAGCTCTTATATAACTTATTGTCGTGGATATATGTGACTTTTTAAAAGTTTGAGACATGGTTTCTGGTAATCATTTTATTAATAAAAGGGTCAAAGACCTCTCACGACAGTGGGCCCATAGTTCATATTCCCCTGGAAAAGTGGGTATACCTGAGGGTGGCAATGGTTAACAAGTAATGAGAGAATGAGTATTATGAGGTGGATCTATTCTAATGAGGGGCTAGGGGATGTAACTTTGATTATGTCATTTACTTCTAAATTACACCCTGCCTCAGAAATGTATATATACAAAGAATCTATATCCCCCAACCAAGCCTAAAAAGAAGACAAGGGGCCAGGACCCTCACCTTAGATTAAATTCCTTGTAAGGCTGAGTAGGATAGCAATAACTAGATTAAGAATGGTAATCTTATCTGCTATCATCAGTCCTGTCCTACAGAGGCTGAGCTTAGAAATGAAGACTTTAGAAAAAGGGGAAACTTTGGATCTCCCCAAATCATTGACTACTAATAATTATTTTTCTCATATAGTAGGACTCTAAATTAAATTCGTACTGATTCTCATTGACTCTATTGTCTCACTTAGGGGAATCACTTAGTCACTAGTCTTCAATTTCATGATTTGTAAAAGTGAAAGCTTTTTTATTGCTCAAGAAAATCACAAAATAAATGAACATGCATAAATGTTATGAGTATTTTTGAGAACCACAATAAATGCATCTTTTCTTCCAGCTTTTCTAGCTTTAGAAGAACAAGCAGATTGTCAGAACTTTTCGAACAAGACACTTCTGAAAAACCACCACAAGATGGAGATGAATCTACAGTTTGAGCAGAGAACTGTATTGAGGTAGTCATGCAAACAAATGTTTTTAACAAGTTATTAACATTCTATTTGAAACTGTAGCAAGGAAAAGTATTTTAATATACAGAAATTTTTAAGCAATTAGTAGATAACTGTAAATTAAATATCTCAGTTACTTAACCAAACGATTGAGAAAATGTTAGTCTACAAAAGTACATTTCATTACCTTGTCTCTTGAATCCCTTGGCCAGATAAAACCATGCGTCACTACCCCTACAGTTCTTTCAAGGCTCCCTCAACCACCATCCTCAGTATAACTAGATATTCATTTCCTTAATGGCTTCTCCTAATATTAGCCTGTAGGAATTTGGATGAAAGACACACAAATGTATTTCTTTATATTAAAGGAACAGTTCCAGCTTTGTCCCTCTTAGGTAAGATAACTACTGACTCCAAAAGGACTAAAATTCATCTTTCCCTGTCCATGCCATATTACCATGGATAGAACCACAAATTAAGTCTTTCTTATTTTCACAGATTCTATTGCCTTTCTTACTAATCAACTTTTGGGGGGGGTAGGGGGGGGAATTTGGGTTAAGTGACTTGCCCAAGGTCACACAGTTAGTGAGATTCTGAGGTCAAATTTTAATTCAGGTCTCTCTGACTCCAGGGCCAGTGCTCTATGCACTGTGCCACCCAGCTGCCCCCTCAATCAGCTTTTTAAAAGCCTATCATGCACATTGTTAAATGGCCTGAAGATTCAAGTACAAAGAATAGAGATCGTTACTAATTACACACATATCCCAATAAATAGCAAAATATCTTTATATTTTTATCTTGCAACTAAATGATTACACAGCTAACTAGTTTAACATCTCTGGTTTAATATTTTAAGTGAATCTAATCCCTAGGTCACAATCACTAGCTTAGGAAAATTCCCTGAAGGCATCACTAACAATTACCCTCACTTGCCAGAAACCTCATCCTCAGCTCTCTACCTCCACTAGATAATCTTTTACATTATTTCTTGTGTCTATATACCATCTACCTATCTACTTCATATGGCCCAGGGACAGGTAGTGTTTCTCTGAGCACTAATTTTTTTCATCTGTAAACTGGCAATAATACTATTTTCACTAACTTGCCCTAGGGGAATTGTCAGAAGGACAACACTATAAAAATTGTAAAACACTGTAAAAACAACAAAGAAGAAGACAATGGGCCAGGAGTTACAGATTTAAGGTTGATGTGATCCAAAACATATATTTTACATAGGTTTTATACACTAAATCAATGATGCTTAAATTCTTTTTGAACATGTGAGTTTATCAATAAAGAATTTTTTAGAATTGTATCTTTAATATATGTAAATGTATTTGTTATACAGATGTACTACTGTACTCACCCAACATATATAAAAGCAATTTTAAAAAATGAAAGTTTAAAATTTTTCATTTATGAATAGTACAAAAAACCTTTTGTTCTAATGAAAATTATCATTAATATCTATGGTTTTGTGTCATTAATAAAATGAAAAAATTTTCAAATACTGTTCATCTTTATTGCACCATTTTGAAGTATATGTTAAATTTTTATCTAGATGCAAAACTATATCATACTGATAATTTAAAAGATGAGTATTTAAAAATTTTTTTCATTTGACTTATGAATAGCAAAAAGGTTTTTTGCTCTAATGAAAATATTTAAGGTTTTACGCCATTAATAAAAATCAAATATTATTTATTTCATCCTTACTGAATCCTTTTGAAATCTATATTGAAATATTATTACGATTAATAATATTTTAGTGAGAAAAGTTATTGAAAATGCTTCACTATTTTTTGAAAATCATAGAGTTTAAATTTCTGTGACACATTGATTTGAAAAGTCTGGTTCTAAGGTATTTATTTCACTTTCTGGTTTTAATGGCTGACACAACTTAATCCTTCACAAAGATTAGTAGATCAAAAAGGAAGAAGTTCATCACTGGATATGTTTATTGAACAATGCTTTTTCTCAATCCCAAACTCCCATCTTCCATGATGTCAATGAGTTGTACTTGCAAACTAACAGGAAGGAGTTGCACTTTTATACATATTTTTAATAAATGGGTTCAAAATTTATTTATACTTCATTTGGAACATTTTTAAACACATCAGAAAATTATATTTCCAAATATTTAGTTGTATAGTGGAGTTTTTAGAGGTGGCACCTTTAAATCATTTTGGCAAAAATTGCTTAAGTTTTTAAATGCGTCACTAAATCATAAAGACTTTACACTATCATTAGTGAACATTTCAAGGTACAATATATACGTAGGGTGAGGATAATTAATGATAATGAGTTTAAGTCCATATATCAAATAGTGATAATTTCAATTTTTTTTGTCTGATTTTATCAGTGCTGATTAGATCATAATTTTTGCCTCATGACATGGTTAACAAAGAGCTCATATTAGAAGTACAAGTGTCATTTCTGCCATTTTTAGTCATTTGTGCTTCTATTATCTTCAATCTGCAGATTCTTTTCAGGACTGTTTTTAAGCCACTAGTCCTTTTGCTTTGGGTTAGTTAAAACTAGATAATGTAATCAGGAAATTCACTTCACTGTGCACACACTAATTATGACTATTGCAATACACTAAAGTAAGCAAATGACTAAGGGTGGCACTATCCATCCCTTTATGTTCTAGAACTTCTCTCCCCTCAGGATTCCTCACTTAACACATGAGGGTACTAGTGTAAATTGGTAATAATTGGTAACGTTTAACAACTTATTTTTATGGAAAAAAATTTAAATAGAAATTATACTTTCTTCCCATACCCAAATGGATGATCTTGTGCACTTTGGAGACTGTTACCCTACAACAGCTAAGGAAGATTAAAACTTATTCAGTTGAATTTACCAATAAATTCACACAAAGAGAAATGGAAAATATACCACTTCCTACCCCATCTCCAAAGTATAAGGAATGGACAGAATCAGTGCTCTAAAAATGTCACCTCCAGCACTAACATCATCTATTTCAGCTCCTCCTCTCATCTTTGTTTCTAGTGCCAATTAACCCTCCTTCTGAAGTACATCTGGTATTGTTCTGTTGTAGGCCAACTGTAGAGACTATACTATACTTGATAGATTTTTTTCTAATTTACATCTGTCTGTTATCCTCCTTCCATTTTTATCCTTAGCTGCACTTGGGATAACTATATTGAGCTAGAGCTCAAACTGTGCCTTCATGCTTGTTCTTCCCTCCACTGCTTTCCATTATTTCATGGAACAATATTTTTCATATTCTGCTACTACCCTTCATAAAATCTTACAAAGAAGTTGAAAATTATAATCTGATACTGCCCTAGTCTGCCATGTTAGCAAGATCAAGTGTTTTCTGGCCAACTTGGATTATGGGTTCTTTTGAAGTCCTTGTAGCAAATGATTAACTGATTATGCCTCTGAATAAAACTTATCATTGGTGTCACTATCTTTTCTTCCATCTATTTCTCTTATTTAAGCAAAAATAACTTGTCTAAATAAGCTAGGTTGGCACTGTTTATTGGCATACCATATTTTTATCATTTATCCTCTCTTCTAGTTTATTAATTTTTATATTTGCTCTGAAAAGCTTTTACAATTTAAAATAACTCTCATATCAGTTAAGAACTAACTATGTCTTGTTGGTAAAAAAAAAAAATCAGCTTCACTTTGTGATTTTATTTGATTTTTATCATGCAGGGAGCAATTGAGTACCAGGAGCTGTTCAGTTTTAGTTCCTTGACCAGCTGATTCCTGATTGTATAGAACTACGTTGGGTGCTTTGACAAATGTAGGTAAACTGTAAAAAGGTAAAATCATTGAGAAGAGACTGTCTTGGGCAAATATTAAGAGAGCAAATATACAGAGCTTCCTGATTCTTTGTCAAACTAAATAATCATGATGTAAGACTACCCGGTAACAGCTTATAGACTTCACAGATCTCAACTGCAATAATTCAATTGCTTGTTTTTTTAATTTTAAAAATACTAGTCATTATTGTATTCTTTAGGAATATATGAGATAGAAAGAATTATTATGGTATCTATTTATATGGTATAATATAACATTATCATTAAACAACAGACGAAGTTAGCATTTAAATAATGCAAAAGAAAAACAAACTGATTTATATCTCCTAATGTTTCCTATAACAATCTCTTTTCAATGATTTTACCTTCTCACAGTTTACCTATACTTGTCAAATACATAGATAGTTCTAGACAGCTGGTCAAGGAACTAAAACTGGGCAGTTCTTAGTATTAAATTGTTCTCTGTACTGATCTGCACCATTCTAGATAATTGAGACACCAGCTCTATGTGAACACCGAAGTTACAGTTAGAACCTTAATAAACAATACTTAATAAGATTAACTTTTCTTACAATGACACACAGCACTGTAGTAGGGCATTAGCTTTAGACTCAGAAAGACATATACATCCAGCTAGCCAGGTATAAATCATATTTTTTTCTTTCAACTCCAAAGATACTGCCAGTAACTGTAAGTTTCAGAAACAGGTGAGAAGGATTTTGCACACCTATTCTGGTGAGATTTCACTTAAAGTTTTGTTATCTCTTTTTCCTTGTTCCCTTTATGCTGAAGCAAGAAACAGAAGTGCACAAAAGATACAAGCAACAATTTCAGTCAGTTAAAACAGTCCACCAGTGTATTAAATTACCACAAAATCTTATGCATACATACAGCTTCCAATTAAAGATCATAAGTTTAAAAAAAAAAGATCATAGGTACATTTTCTATACATGAAATTCTGATTCTGGATAAACACACTGACCTTACACATATTCTCTTGATTCAAACCCAGGTCCTTCGAGAGCAAGAGTCTAGAGTTCTTCCCATTATGCTATGCTGTCTCCTCTAATACTTTTCTTTAAGGAACAATTGTGTCTTAAAAGAAGCATTAGGGAAGGCAGTATACAGCAAAGAGGAGAATAAGAAGATATCATCAAAATCTGGTTCAGGTGATCCTAGGCAAATCACAAACTTCTGGATCCTCAGTTTTCTCATCAATAAAAGGAAGGGCCAAAAATGGACTAGTTGAACTTAAAGGTGCACAGTTCTCTTCTAAGTCTATGATTTATTACCTAACACTACTTGTACACAATCAACACATACAGAAAAAGACCCAGCCTACATAATCTGTAAAGTTTATTATTAGGAAACATGAATAAAAGGTTAAAAAAGGGCTGTTTCTTGTCTGAAACACACTGAATAATTCATGACAGGGCATATGCAGGCAATGGTAAAGTATTAAATAGTATCCAAATTAAGAGGCCATAATTCAAACTGTTCAATTATAATCCAAGTGTCCTGGCAGAAGTACACCATGTATCCTGGCAGAAGTACATAGTTTTACTTCTTCGTGAAGTCTATTGCCTTCAGAGAAAATGATTAAAAAGCCTCACCACAAAGAGTTATATAACTTACAGTAAACAATGCCTTTTTTATGATTAAGCATGCACCTATCACACCAAGCATTGTAACTTCCTATTTACAAATGTCTGAAGTTTCTTAAAACCATGTCACATCCATCATTTAAAGTGCAAGCTACAAATATGCTGTACTCCTAAAGGGGAAAAAAAAAGGCATTAAAAAAGTCTGATGTAGAGTCCAAATCCTGTCCAAAGTGGTTATATAACTAACCAAAAGGAAACTGGCAGAGCATTCCTAGCTCCAGTCAGGTTTTAGTGTAACACCCTCAAGGGAATTCTTTTCTATAATACTACCAACCAAACATATATTCCATTGCTTTAGATACAAGACTTTCATCTTTTCTCGGAGTTTGTCTGTCAGAAACAACCTAAAAGACACACACAGAGAAAGAGAGAAAAAGACCCACTATTTTAGTAAGCAATTTCTTCAAAACAACTAATTGCATAGTAAATAATTAAACTGAAAATATTAAATGATTTGTTTACTCATTCAACAAGCACGTACTGAACGTCTACTATCTGGCAAGGCACCATGGGGAATACAAAGACAAATAAAACATCATCACCTAACTTCACAGAACTTGATACCTGGGCCATCATATTTTAAAAGGACTAAAATCTGGATTAGTAAAACAGGGTGGCAATGGTTTTATATCTATTATTTCTCCTACTCCACAAATAAAAATTAGTAAATTGAAACAATGAAATATATTCAGAATGAAAAAATCTCCCAGATTTTAAAAAAGGTTAAAGGACAAGCCAATAATCATTACCATTTTATTACCTTTGCTACAGATCTTTTATCTGCTACTATGATAACAGAAATGCAGCTCATCAAACTAAAATGATACCTAACTCCCCAAGGAAGGAGACAAAAATATAGAAGGTAAGGAAGGAAAGAGTCTTTTCATTAATCCAAATCTCATTTTCAAAAAATAACTTTTAAGAAGCAGCTAGGTGGCACAGTGGATAGAGCACTGGCCCTGGAGTCAAGAGGACCTCAGTTCAAATCCGGCCTCAGACACATAACACTCACTAGCTGTGTGACTCTGGGCAAGTTGCAAGTTACCCAACTGCCTCACAAAAAAAATAAATAAATAAAAAACATTTAAGAACATACAGTTGGTTAAATCATCTCCAATGGAAAGGAGAAAGGCATGCCAAAACCATTAATTTAATCACTTTTTAAAAACATATTAAAAAAAAGATTTCAAATCAAGATCTCTTATAAACAAGCTAAAAAAATGCTGTATGTACAGATTAAAAAATATTTTCTTATTCAACTCACAAAATACCTGATAGTCACTAGTAGAAGCTTTATAAGCTGTAGCAAGAGGTCTCATGGTAGAAATTCTAGGAGTACTTGAAGGCTGTACAGGTGTGCCTAAGGTTTTGATTGGTGGTGTGAAGGCTGATCCTGGAGAAGATATGGTGCTTCTATCACAGCTTTCCATAACGCTCTAAAAAAAGAAAAAAAACGCAAAGCTTGACTTAGATCATAAAGCTGAACGGGACTTCAAGGAGTCATCTAGTCCAAATCTTTCATTTCACAGATGAGAAACTGAGACCCTAAAATCATACAGGCAATAAGTAGCAAATTTGGGGTTAAGCCTAATTCCCCTGACTTCTAATCCAATGTTCTTTCCACTTTATCCCTTCTTTAATAGAAATATATCAGTATAAAAATTTAGAGTAAATTTTTTTTAATGAATTCATTAAGATGTCTAGAATATCTTACCTGGTTCAGATTAACTTTTTGAACAACTTCTACATTGAAGTAAACTAAGGCTGTATGGTAAAGAGGCTGGGAATCAGGAGGCCTAGGTTGCAGTAAGGTTCTGCCACTAATTGGCTAACCAACCATGGTAAAAAGTATCACCTTTAATAGGTTTCCATTTCTACAACTGTAAAAGTAAAGAGGTTCCCTTTCCTTGGTATCACAGACAATGAGGTGGAAGGAACTTTAGAGGCCATCTAGTGCAACAATCTTACAGATGCAAAATTATCTGATTAGACTTGATCTCTAAAGTTTCTTCTTAGATCTATGAATCATTATATGAATTCAATCTAACAAGGTCCACGGCATTTGCTAGCCAAGTGACAATACAGTAAAGCCCTACCTTCAATTAAAACAGGATTTCAAACAACCTCAACAAACCTATAACATAGTCATAAAACCAAAAATAAGCAACAGAAGCCTCTGAAAGGCAAATTTTGCCACAAACAAAAAATTCACAAACTTTAATCATTAGGAAAGATGTGGACTACATACAAATACTTTTCTCCATATACCTGTGAGGCTTTCTAATACAGATCAATAAGTAGCTTAAGATGCAGTGACAACAGGAACAAGTTAAAGAGAAGTTATGAAAACATTTAATGTAGAAACAAATAGTCCTAAACACTCTTATTAGACCCAGTATAATTAAAGTATGGCATGGTACAATAATCAATGTTCTTGATCTAATGAGTCATTAAGAAAACATTAAATTATGTTCAGTATTCTCTGCTCTAGGCAGATGTGCAACACGTTTAGAAATATTTCCATCAAAAGTGGTTAAACTTTTTTTTTAAGTTAGGTAAGTTTCATGTGAATGTAGAACACCTTATTTCCCAACATGCTAACATTACTAATAATATTATTGTTATCTTAATTCAGCTTCACTATAATCCACTTTATAGCAAAAGAGACACAACAAGGGCATAAATGACATAACAAAGCTAGTTACAGGCAAAAGCAGCCACAGAAATCAAGAGTCTCAACTCTCAGTTCAGTGGTCTTCCTATGGGCTAGGTTATATACCTGCTTTCAAAAACTTACTTTATCTATACAAGGCTTCACTCCAATCATGATGGACTCTCCAAAAATCCTTCCATCTTTGCTTAAGGCTTTCCGGGCCTGAAGTTTGGACTGATAACGAATGTGCATCCAATTCCCTGTGTTAGACATCTGTACAGATTTCAGTTACAGAAAATATGAGATGGAGTCAAAGCATGAGATTGTATATAAGTGAAATTCCCCAATAAAAATAACAAATCAAAATCATTATTCTATAGTGCTTTGTGGTTTATAAAAACATCCCTCTTAAAGCTATGTGGGGCGGCTAGGCGGCACAATGGTAGAGCTCCAGCCTTGGAGTCAGGAGGACATGAGTTCAAATTCAGTCTCAGACACGACACATACTAGCTGTGTGGCCCTTAACCCCAACTGCCTCACCAAAAAGTAAACAACAACAACAAAAAAAGCTATGTGATAGGCAATATAAGTATTATCTCTATTTTTTTTTTTTGGTTGAGTCTGAGGCAAGTGTCTCAGGCCAGACTTGAACTCAGGTCTTCCTGACTCTTAGGCGAGAGCTCTATCCACTGCACCATGTAGCTGCCACTTATTTCTATTTTAAAAGTAGGGAAATGGAGACTTAAAGAAGTTAAATGGCTTGTTCATGATCACACAGCTTCTTTTTTGACTCTTTGCCCAGTACAGTTTCCATTATACTATGCTGTACCAACAAATTAACAAATGTTTTTTAAAAAGAATTATGGATAATAATAAAAAATGGTCCTATTACACTTAGTAGTACTATACTACTAATTTACAAATAACAAAACTCTATTTCAAATGCCTTTTCCTAAATTCTATTTATATGAATAACATCTTCTTCAAAGAAAGCACTAGTAAATATTTTAAGTGGTGATATTTAAATCTAAAATTATGCTTAGAATAAGTATTTCCATAATTTTAGATCTCTGAAACAACAAAAAAAGTAGACTCAATTAGCTTTACAGATTTAAAAGTTTCTGTGAGGAACTACAGGAGAGGCCAGATCCATGCCTAATTCTCCTATGACTCCCCTGTCCACCTGTCAATAAACCTGCAACAATCATCAATGATAACTGGTATGACTTCATTTATGTAATGAACTCCTGATGAGGATACTCCTTCAATCAATGCAGATCTGCAGCTGCTCTGCCTGGGGCACTGAAAGAGTAAATAACTTGCCCAGGGTCACACAATTTGAATGCATCAGAGACAG
Source organism: Phascolarctos cinereus (assembly GCF_003287225.1). Taxonomy (NCBI): domain Eukaryota; kingdom Metazoa; phylum Chordata; class Mammalia; order Diprotodontia; family Phascolarctidae; genus Phascolarctos; species Phascolarctos cinereus. The sequence goes on from NW_027556098.1 coordinate 203,476,129, forward strand.
GACTTTAATCTGGGTCTTGATGACTCCATGGACAATTCTTTAATCCACTCTGCCACAATGCCTCAACAATAATATCTCAGGTTCACATGGTTCTTTAAGGTTGACAGAAAGCACTTCCTCAGAACAACCTTGAGAAGTACATACAGAAAGTATTATCATCCTCATTTTACAGACTGGGAATCTAAGGCACACAAAGTTTAAATAACATGCCCAGAGTCACACAGTAAATAATGCAAGCAGCAGGATTCAAATTCAGCTCCACTATACTTTGCTTCATGTCAGACCTTTCAGAACTTAAGGAAAACGTCATACCAAAAATAAAATCTTCAAAACCACAGACAAAGAACTGGGAAGGGGCAGGTAGGTGGCACAGTGGATAGAGCACTGGCCTTGGACGCTTGACACTTACTAGCTGTGTGACCTTGGGCAAGTCACTTAACCCTACTGCCCAGCCACCCCCCCCCAAAAAAAGAAAGAAATGGGGAAATATGAGTGAAAACACAACCCTTCTGATTTCTCCTATCCACAATTCATCTTTACTCTTTTAAATTATTTCCCTTCTTTGAAATCTTCTTTTAGTAAAGCTTACCACATGTTTTAATATGTTTCCATACTGTGCAAACTGTAGGAGTATGTAGGAAGCAGATGCTTGAGGAAATCTGAAAAGAACAGAAACCACATTCAACACAATATTAACAATGCAAATACCATCAATCAGTAAGCATTTATTAAGTCATTACCATGTGCCAGACATACACCTTGTGATACAAGGACAAAAGTAAAAGTCTCTACTCTCAATGAGCTCACTAAACTCTTGTGTGGAAAAACAACTGAAAAAATTAAAGAGCTTTAATTGCTAAAAGCATCAGTCTAAGTAAGTTCACTTTTCAAGTCACAACAATCTGGTAAGAAGGGACAGCAACACAAAGATTTTAAGAAGGATCTTAAGAAGAATATCTCCACCCCTTAAAGTAGAACCCCTCCAGCTGCCATGAATTCTCGCATTTCATTCTCTATCAAACACTCCAGTCTTTTTTTTTCTTACCTCTATTTTAAGTGATTCCAAATCCATTCATTTCACAATGAGAACCTTATAATGATATTTAATTATGGCATTCAGATTTGCACAAATTGTAGTACTATAAACCAAAGTATTTTTTCAGAAGGATTCAATCTAAGATTTTCACAGTACCACTGTGGTAAAGTCATGACTCACTTAGCTAGAAAAATGACTGAATTGTCTCAGTTATATACTAAGTGAATAGCCAAAGATCATAAAGTTAACAAAAAAGGTCTCCCACTAATCAAAATATCGAGAAGTCCATGAATTAAAATACGTGCATTTTGCTGGTAGTAGAGTCCTTCAGGTCTTCATTCTAGTTCTATTTATTCTTATTTTAGACACACTTCTAACAGACTTCATCATTATTAGGTCCAGCCCACAGCATATTAAAAGCAACCAGCAAGAGGAAGGGAATGAGAGAGGAGGAGAATACATCTGCCAGAGACATTCAGTTAGTCAATAAACATATATTAAATATTGACTGTGTCCTAAGTGCTGGGTATGAGACAGTATGAGATAGTCACACTAATAATAGGATAATAGAATTACAGGACTACAAGCTGAAAGAAACTTAATTATCATGTAGTTCAACATCTTCATTTTACAAATGAGAAGTTGGGACCCAGAGACATTAAATGATCTGCCTAAGGTTGCACAGCTATTAGGTAGCAGAGATGTGATTCACATTCATGTCCCTTGGATCCAGGACTGACAATGCTCTTTTTTTTTTTCTGGCTAGGCAACTGGGGTTAAGTGACTTGCCCAGAGTCACATAGCTAGTGCTATGTGTCTGAGGCCGGATTTGAACTCAGGTCCTCCTGAATCCAGGGCCGGTGCTCTATCCACTGCACCAGCTAGCTGCCCCAACAATGCTCTTTCCATTTTACCGTGACAGCAGAAAGAAGTAACAATTTGACAGTGATGGAGGAGATGTGAAAAAAATTATAAAAAATCAGAAATGAACCAAAAGATCACAGCATTCTGGGATCGACTAAGCATCCACCTCAAGATACCTTAAGAATAACTTTATTGTAGTAGAAGACTAGTATTAAGGATAGCCCCATGTTACCCTGAAAAAGTTAAATAATGTTCAGTATAATTTACTGAACCAGGAAAATACATTAAATAACTGAGAAATAATTCCATAAAAATGGTTAACATAAAATGTTTTGGCACTTAAAAATGTTGTTATCCTGAAAATGTCATTATATGGAACACTTTATTCCAAGATGAATAAATAAGGTATTCCTATAATATGGAATGAGGCAAAAAAATAACAAATGAAAAATGGGGAGGCTAAAGATAGAAAATGTTTCCAAGTGCTTCAAGCAATCTACCCAATTCATAGTGACATAATCATGTTACTGACATTGCTGCTACTGAACTGAAGATTTTTGTTCAGAAGTTGAAATTCAGTTATCAATGTACTGGCATTTCATGATTAAAAGAATATAAAGATTCAAATACAAAGAACCTAGTTTCAATTATTACAAATACAGGCTTGAATGAGGAAAATTCTTGGTCTTTCTGAAAAAAAAATGAGAGAATGAAATAATTCTGATTTTATGTTATATTACTCTAACATCAACTGACTTCCAAAACTCATGCGGTAAGTTTCAGTATTTTTCTGGCAACTGTTTTCAAAAAACAACCAATCTCTTATCTGTTCAGCTACTTCATTTTTACTGATATGTGATGACTAGATAAATGTGCATGCTAGGTGTTACGTTATATATATTTACATAATTGTCATGATTTTTATGCCAATTTTGTTGCTTCAAAATTATGTATGAAATAGAAGGAAGAAGTTACTGGAAAGTGGGCAAAATGACTCTCTGGAATTAAGACTCAATCATAGATGAGGGCATAGTAAGTCAGACACAGTAAGAAACCAAATAACAGCCACATAATTCTAATCCAAATTTAAAATAAATGACTAGGGATATATCTATTTTCCCACACTAAAATAAGGTTACACACTTGATTAATAAAATACATTAATTGTTGAATATTTTTAAGACAACAAAATAAGGAAGTAGTTTAGTTCTTTGCCCAAAAATAAAAAAGCTTAAGGCAGAGACCCAAACGATGAAAATCTCTTACCCAAATACAGTTACCCAAGTGTCATCAAGGTGATCTTCTGAAGTCAGGGAATCTCCCTGAGTATAAAAGGGATCCAACTGAGCAGGAGACAGAGTAGTCTTTCGTGGCTGACCAATATTTGCTGGACTGAACACGCCTGAACCTATTATTAAAAGATAAGTTAAATTCCAATGTGATCGATTCATTTTATTTGAAATCTATGTTTTAAATGAAAAATAGCACATAAAATTATGCAAAATTTATTAAAAGAACTTTAATCAAAAAAAGATATTTGTGAACTTAATAGTTAAAAATTTGAAACTTATAGAAAACAAACGGTTAAAAATAATTTTCAGTGTTATTTCATAGTATTTTCATTTTTGCTAAATATGAATTACATTCTCCATGAAGTCCTTCCTGACCATTTTCATTTTTACTATCACTATAACTTGAAAAAAAAAAGTCAGAGGTACTAGAGAGCACAACTAGATCTAGGCAGCAAGGATACCTTGTTCAAGGAGCCTAACACTTCTCAGCCATCCCTGTACCTATTCTAGTGTGGGGTCAAGGTTCTACACCTTGCATGTGCTCAAGAGGGCAGAAAAACAATGGACAGGCAATGAATTAATCCTATGGTTCTCTTATCCTTTTTTTTTCCCTTGAAAACTGAAAAGTCCACCTGGCTCCCAAATGTGGGGGCTTGTTATTATATTTAAAACAAATCTGTTGCACTTTGATGCAATGCTGTGCACATTATTCAACAAATACTTATTTACTAAGAGCTTACTCCTTGCAAGTCACCAGAAGAGATATAAAGATAAGTAAGACATAATACCTACTTTAAACAAGGTTACAATGCAAAAGGGATAAAACATACAAATAAATAAGCATAATACAATAAGCACATAAAAAGAACACAAATAAATTAGAGACACATAAGAAGAATATAATGAAGTAGAGGTGATTTCTAAGTAGGATGGGAAAGACTTCAAAAGTCACCTAGTCCTACTCTCTCATTTTGTAGAAGAGGAAACAGAGGCCCAGAAGGCTTAAGTGACATGCCCAAGGTCACACAAGTAGTGAGTACCAGAGCTAGAATTTGAAATCCAGGCCCTCTGACTCCAAATCTAGCATTACTAAAGCTTTAACACCAGGGAAGATTCTATGACAGAGAAGGCATTTGAGTTTGGTTTTGAGGGTTCAGTAGAAGAAGGTCAACAGGTTAAAAAAAATCACTTTAAGCAAAGGCACAGGATTGTGAAAGGATTTTCACAAGGACCGTGAAAACTTCAATTTGATATGAGGGAAAGAGGTAAGTAAGAAATAAGGAATAGAAAGACTGGTTGGAATCAGTACAGGTCTTTGAATGTCCAGGCTAAGAAATAGGGACTACGTTCAATATACAATGTGACCTGATCCCTATTCCCTTGGGGAGGAAAAGGAAACTTGGGGGAGGCAAGGGAGATGATGGATGTTAAGGATTTGATGGGCTCTCACAGGGAAGCTGGATTAAACATGTTCTGCTTGAACAAAAAAGGAAAGACACAGAAGCAACAGGTGGCAGCTGAAAAGGATTAAAATTAGGCTTAAGGTAAGGGGAAACTTCCTGATAATTAGAGCTCTCCAAATGTGAAATGTACTATTTTGGGCAGTGGTGAGTTCCCTCCCCCTAACCCACAGACTTAAGTAGAAAAGCAAACATACCCCTTTTGTCAGGTATGTTGTAGATAAGTTTCTTATGCAGGTACAGGTTGGACTAGATGGCCTCTCAGATTCTTTCCAACTTGGAGATTCTGTGATCAAGACCTGTACATTAGGAAGTATTGCTTCTGTCTGTGATACACAGCATAGACTCATGGAAGGAGAAAGGATATGGAAAGTTTTGTTAGAAGACAACTGCAATAGCCCAGGAGAGAAGTCATCATTATCAGAATTAGAAAGGTAGAAGGTACTGGTAACAAGAGGGACAAATGTGAGCCACACTGAGGAGGCAAAATGAATAGAACTTGGCAATCAATTGGGTGTGGGGAACAATGAAGAGGGAAAAGTCACAGATGATTACAATGCTGAAAACATGGATAACTAAAAGACTGGTAGTACAACTAACAAAGTTAATAAAGTCAGGAAATACAGCAGGGTTAAGAAAAATGAAATCACTTCAGTTTCTAGGTGTCTAGAATTTCAGATACTCTTAAAAATTAAAAGAAAAAACACATATAGTGACAATGAGATAGTCCAAAAAACCTCTACAATTTTACGTATGAACCTATGTAGAAGCCTAGGCTTTTTTACAACAAGCTGTCTCTGCTCTAAATCAGCACTTCATAAACTGTGGGTCGAGACCACATATGGGGTCATGAAAAATTTGGCAACAGTAAAAGGTTTCTGAAAGCCCAACAACCAAAAATTCATTCAAAATCAAACACACAATGAATGTCAGGTGTTTCTGACAGCACCTGCTCATGTTGCATCGAGCAACTTCACAGGAACCTTGGTCACGAACACAAAGCATGTGCACTGTGCATGCCTTCAGGCCAAACACAGCCAAGGAAGGCTGACCAAACTCAAAAAGGGGTCCTGAGTGGAAAAAGTTTAAGTCCTGCTCTAAATAAATCCCTTCCTCCTCCATGCACCTCCTCCCTTTTCTGGAGTCTCCTATACCTGGAATTCAGGCATGCAACCTCATTAAATAGGACTTCCCAGACTATCAAAGAAGTAGAAAATCCTGCCTATTTGAGACCTTGAGCCCTCTGCATAAAAACCCTGGATCTTGCACACATGCCAGAGATCCCCTGTTATACAGGAAAGAACCCAGAATTATTCACACCAAACTATGACTGATAAGAACTTAGGTGCCAAGTCCAAAGAACACCTCTTAGAAGAATCATTGTTCTACTTCCTCCATCAGCTATAGCCCAAAGATTATCTTAACCAAGGCCCGGATGTCATTCTGCTGGCTGATCACAATGGTGATGAACTCTTCTAGAAACTGGATTATATTCTTGTCCCTCCAGTGACCTGTGATCTGGATGTCTTTGTCCCTCTCCTCCGTCTACAAGATGCCTCAAAATAAAGCTACAAGTCTTCCTTTTCATGTGTGTTAAAACATACCAATTGGTCAATTCCTCTTATGCCTCTTCTGTGGAAACTGCTAAGCCCCAAAAAAACCAGAGATTCAAACAGAACTATTCTGAATCCTCAAGCAAGCTACAGTGCAAAGAAAATTAGATCTAGAGCCACTTATTACTTGTGTGATATTGGACAAATTACTTATCTGAGCCTCAGTTTTCTCATCTGACAAATAAGCGAATTAGACAAGAACACTTCTAAGGCATGTGCCAGCTCTAAATCTATATGATCCTACAAGCTTAATAAATCAACAACTCTATCACAAAACTTAAGTGAATATTGAACACTTACCTCTAATCCATAACAAAAAAATCTGACTGGAATGTGAAGCTATTCCAGCTCTTCCTGCAACAACAGTCCCTAATAGGACCAAACATTCATTTAAGCTAATGCTAAATATTAATGTAATTAAATGTTCCATTAACTACTACAATGTCTCATTAACCAGGATCTCCCAATCTTCCTTGTATAAAAAACGCCTTCCCTAAAACTGGCATCTTATATCTCCCCAAGGACATTCGTTACTCAGTGAAGCCTTCCCAGATGACCCTTGCCAGAAGTGATCTCTTATATTGATTTCATAAAACTCTATTCCTCCTATGCACTAATTTTTATTTATCTATACATAAGCAAATCCTTCCTCCAACATTTAATGTGTGACCCTGGGCAAGTAACTTAACCTCCACTTGCCTCAGTTTTATCATCTGCAAAATAGGAATAATAACAACATCTATACCTCCCAAGGTTGTTGTATGGATCAATCAATCAACATTTATTAAGCACCTACTATATGCATGCACTGTGCTAACCACTGGATCAAATGAACTAATATTTGCAAAATACTTTGCAAATCCTCCCCTAACATTTCATTTTTCCCTGCCTTAATTCTTCTGCAAACCTATTCTTCACCCTCACCATTAATGGCAATCTCTCTCCTCAATACTTCACCAGGCAACCGCCCCTTGTTCTGGCTGGACTCTCCTCCCAACCTCAACTTTTTTTTTTAAGGCAATGGGGTTAAATGACTTGCCCAGGGTCATACAGCTAGTGTTATGTGTCTGAGGCTGAATTATGCCACCTACCTGCCCCCCCAACTTCAACTTCTTAATGAAGTAATTTAACTCTCCACTATTCTCTACTCTTGAATCCCTTGTCCTATAAACCCTTAAGGTTAAACTCCCAACTCCAGATTACTTCTATCACCATCCCATCTCCTCCAGATGAATGGAGGTCTCATGGGTCTAATTATCAACTCTTTGCTGATAACTCCCCGAATTATAGATCCAGACTCAGTCTTTCTATCCCCGTGAATGTCCTAGAAACATACTAAATTCAACATGCTCAAAATTGAACACATGATCTTTCCCCACCAAACTTCCTTATTTCTACCAAAAGCACAACCATTCTTCTAGTCTCCCCAGTTTAAAACTGTGGCATTATCATCAACTTCTCAGTCTTCCTCACCTCATATACCAATCAATTGCCAATTTTGGCATTTCTACCTCCACGATACCTCTTACATCTAATCCCTTCTCTCTACTCAAACAGCTATTACCTTAATTCAAGTCCTCATTACCACTCACCTAAATTATTAGAAGGGCTTCCTTGCTTCAAGTCTCTCTCCAGTTCACCCTAACTTAAAAATAGTTAACAAAGTAAATTTCCTTAAATACTGATCTAATCATGTCACTCCTCTACCTAATAAACCCCAGTGGTTCCCTATAACCTTTAGGATGAAATATAAACTTCTCTGTTTAGTTTTTAAAACCTTGGCCCCAAACTTTTCAACATCACTTCCCTTACTCTGCCCACACCAATACCCTCTGATCTGGCTTTTTCTCTGTTCCTCATACATAGCATTCCATTCCCCAGCTCTAACTCTACCTCCTATCTCCATGCCTTTGAATCAGCTCTCTCCAATGTACTTTATTTCGCCACCTCTGCTTCACTGAATCCCTCTATTCCTTCAAATGCACCTCAAGGACCACTTTCTAGCCTTTACTGATTCCAACAGCTGCACTTAGTGTCTTCCCTCTCCAACTACACTGAATTTAACTTTATATTTATTCTCTTTACATTTATACATGAACTTGTATCCCCTGTAAACTCCTTGGGAACAAAAACTATTTCATTCTTTATATTTATATTCCTAGGACATAGCCCAGTGCTTGGTAGAGAACTGGTACATGATAAATGCTTGTTGACTATTCACCCCAAAGAAGACTTGGGAGATAACAGAGGCCTTCAGTACTTGAAAGGCTGCCATGTGGAAACATGAATGAGCTTCATTTTGCTGGGCCTATGAGGGCAAAAGTAGGAGTTGCAAAGGAGTAAATTTAAGCTTGTTGTTGGGGAAAAAAAACAAAAAACCTTTAAAACCTAGTGCTACCAAAAAGCAGAATGAAGGGTCTTGAAAAACAGTGTATTCTTCCTCAAAGGAGACCTTCAAACAAAGTTTAGATGACAACTTGTTGGGTATATTATAATGAGGATTTTTATTTTCAGGCAAGGGTTGGAACAATACGACTGTTGAAGTTTCTTCAAACTCTCAAAATCTGTTATTCTCTGATCTAAAATCACAGGTCTTTAATTTCATGACATTCATTTAAAACAATATGATGATAACTGAGTACAAAAAAATTTAGAGAATGAAAAATACACATAAACAAAAGTTCCTACAAGAGTCATACCCCTAATTTATAGAAACAGAAAAGGCATTTTACTCTAAAGTCAATCAAAATATCCAAGTACTATATTAATACAAAAAAAAAAGCAATGTTTAGCTGTACTGTATTTTGTAATGACCCTTAAGAAGGCTCAAAGTTAGAGGGCCATTATGACTTTTAAAAATAAATCAAAATCAAAGTTAAATTAACAAGCAGTCTTATTACTGCCCTGTCAACTACTCTGAAGAAATATAATTACTTATAAATAATCTAAAACCATTTACATAACTTTAACATAATTGCTTTTTAAAAAATGTTTAATTGCTTCACTGATTCTACATCCTTTCAATCAGACTTTCTGGTATACACATGCTATGCTTTACAAAAGCTGAAAATTAAGCATACGTATTTACAAACCATGTTAAATTGGACAGTAATGTGTCTCTCTTGATAAATCATAACTTAAACACCCTTCACAAGATCAAACCAAAGCAGAAGGCAAAGGACCAATTCAGGAAAATGAGCTATTTTTCAAAATTCATTTGAAATAGCAGAATAGATCATTTCAAAATAAGGACTACTGACCTAAAAGTCAGTCAGGAGCAATCAATAAACATTTAATAAGCATCTGCTATGTGCCAGGAATTATGCTATGTACTGGAGATACAAAAAGGGTGAAAGAGAATTCCTGCCCTTAAGGAGCTCACAATCTAAAGGGCAAGACAGCAAGAAAACAAATAGGTAGAAATAAGCTACATGTAAGCTAAAAAGGAAATCATTAAAGAAGAGAAGGCACTAGAATTTAGAGGGGTTGGAAAAGGCTTCCTACAGAAGATGGGATTTCAGTTTAGATAGGACTAAGAAGCAACCAAGGAAGCCAGTAGGCAGAGATGAGGAAGGAAAGACTTCTAGGTAGGAAACAACCAGAGAAAATACCAGAGCTGAAAGATCACTAATATAATTAACCACTTTATGAAACCACATAAATAGAAGTCAACACCCTCTGCAAATTAACAGAGCAAGGAACAAAAACGTGATCAAAATGGACTAAGCTGCTCTAAGAATCAGCTAACTTCTAAACCTTAAGTTAGACACAACAAAAAGCCTATAAGATACATCTTTTATAAGTAATCAACTACAAGTATTCCCTAAGATTTTTTACATAACAACAGTGAGTAAAGACAAGAGCTCACTCCATCTAGTTCCCTAAAAAGTAAAGGGTTTCCCCAATCCCTATAGTATCTTCTTGCCATGAGTTAGATGACCTCCACCAAAACTGGCAAGAGAAGGGTTAACAATGTATTCCCAGCACAGCATCATTCACTTACCATTTTGCCCTAGAAACAATGGTAGTTTCCAGGTTTAGTTCCCAAACCACAAAGCATATTGCATTTGTAATGAAACTATGGGAAAAGCACAGCATGTAGATAGAATCAGAGGAACTGAATTCTCTACTATTTACTACCTGTATAAATTTGGAATGGTCATTTGACCTCTTGGAGTTTCAGTTTCCTCATAAGGGAGTTAAACTAGATTACCTCTGAGGTCCTTTTCAGCTCTAAGTTTAACATCCTATTACTGTGTGTTTGCAGTATGGTTAAAAACATCTTCTGGGGGCAGCTAGGTGGCGCAGTGGATAAAGCACCGGCCCTGAAGTCAGGAGGACCTGAGTTCAAATTCGGCCTCACACCAAACACTTGACACTTACTAGCTGTGTGACCCTGGGCAAGTCACTTAACCCCAGTTGCCTAAAAATAAAAAAAAAATCTTCTGTAGTTTAGGCTGCTAATGTAAGTATCACCTGTAATATTCCATATGGACATGTATTCCAAATTCCAAATAAATGAGCAGGGAGACTGCCAGACTCAAGGTGAGTGATAATTGTCATAAAACCTCTTTACAACTGGTCAGCACCAGTTTTCTTATTATTAATAACATACTTCTGTAGCACTCTAAAGCTTTCAAAGAGCTTTCCTCACAAAAGTCTTGGGAAGTAGGTAGTGGCAGTATTATTACCTCCATTTTATAGAAGTGAAAAAAAAAAAACCCTGGCTCAGTGAGGTGAAATGATTTGTCAAAGGTCAGGAAGAAACTAAGTGTCACAGCCAAAACTCAAGCTCAGATCTGACTTCAAATCTAGTGCTCTTTTCATTGAGTAACACACTACACTTCCATTTAAAGTCTTTTCCCAACTACAGTAAAATCTATCCAGAGAGAAGCAAGGATACCCACTCTCCCCACTATTATTTGATACAGTTTTGGAAATGCTAGCAATAACAATAAGACAAGAGAAAGGAATTAAAGAAATAAAGACAGGTAAAGAAAAGATAAAACTATCCTTATTTGCTAATGATATGATGGAAAACACTAGGGAATCACCAAAGATATTGTGACAATTAATTGCTTCAGCAAAGTTGTAGCCTACAAAAATCATTAAAAAATCACCAGTGTTTCTAAATAATAACAAAAAACAAGAAGCAATAATAGAAAGGGAAATCTCATCACACATAACTACAAAATGCATGATATATCTGTGGATTGACCTCTCAAAGCACACAAAAAACTTATATAGCTTCAATTATATAGCGCTCCTTAAAGACATAAAGAACTTAAACAGCTGTAGGAATAATCTGTGCTCACTGCTAGATCATGCCAAAATAATAAAAATGGCAACACTACCAAAAATAACCTACATTTTTATTGCTCTATTAATCAAATTACCATGGGGATACTTTACAGAACTTAATAAAATAATAACAAAACTCATTTGGAAAACCAAAAGATCTAGAAAATCAAAGGAAATGATAAAAAGGAGGAACGGGAAACAGTACATCCAGATGTCAAATTATATTCTAAAGCAGCAGTCATCAAAATCATCTGGTATTGGTTAAAGAACAGAGAGATAGATCAATGGAACAGATTAGACAAGGGAGATTCAGAAACAATATAACCAGTCCAAGTCACACATGAAAAAAACACACACTATAACATATCAAACAAATGGCCATTCAGCCTCTGCTTGAAAACATCTTACAATGGGGAAATTCATCATTTCAACTCATGACACTTTGGGTCAGTTCTAACTGTGGGAATTTTTTCCTTAAACCATGCCTAAATCTATCTCTCTGCATCTTCCATCAATTTCTTCCTTCAGGGGCAGAACACAATTAGTCTAACTCCTCTTCTACATGGCAGACCTTCAAATACTTGGAGACAGCTATCATGTCCTTTCAATCTCTCCTCCCCCCCAAAAAATATACCAGTCCCTTCAATCAATTTTCAAATGACAGGGATTTAAGGTCCTTCACCACTCCAGCTTATGAACATCTTTCTTAAACTATGGTGCCCAGAACTGAACACAATACTCTGAATGTGGGCTGACTTGGGCACAGTACGTAACTATCACAGATTTTTTTTCTAGAAGTTATGCCGCTCTTAAAGCAGGCCAAGAAGATCACGTAATCTTTTTTTGACTGCCCCATCATACTGCTAAATTATATTAAGCATGGAGTTCATTGAAACCCCTAGATTTTTTTCAGACATAATCTGTATATCTCTCCTCTCCATGAGGGATGTTAGACTACAGACATAGAATGAGGAATATTCTATCAAATGTGGTCAATACATCAATCTGTTTTTTGCTTTACTCAGTTACTTTTTTACAGGAAGGGTTCTATTAAGGATAAGCATATTGTTTTCTAAAAGCACCAATAAATTTTTTTTTTAATCAGAGAAGCAGAAAAAAAACCCCAATAGCGATGAGAATCCAGGTGGGCTACTGCATCAATACTGAAGGTTAACAGAAGCTACTACAGCAGGGATAGCAGAGATTAAAAGTAAACAAATTGATATCTAAGAAGAGTGCCTGAGAGAGAAGAGAAAAGAGCTCTCTGCAGGTTAGAAGGCAAATAACCACTTCTTATCCTCAGTAAATCCTCCAGCTATCTGTGCTAAAGAGCTAAATCTCTAAGTTATCCCAAAGGCTTCCTTACCCAGAAAGTATCATTCTTCAGAAATCATAATAATTTTCTACTGTAGCTAAAATAAGATTACCATTAATTTTCAATTTCAGTTATAATAGTCACTACTCTGCCAAAATGGTCTGCATAAAATAGCAATGAATACTACCATAAGGTGATGTCCAATTTTCTACTTTCCATACTTTCTAACTAAAATTAATATATTATATGGGGATTTTCATTTATTTGTGCTAATTTAGGGGAGACAGAAAATCTCGCTCCTCTGAATCTAACACCAATCTCATCCACTCCTTAAGATTCCAATTCCTTAGTCTCTCCAAATTTCTCTCAGTTGTTTGTGTGGGGAGTGGGGGAGGGGGGTGGGTGTGGGTGTGTGTGGGTGTATATAAAACCACTTATATAACACATTCCCTCCTAGTTCAACACAAATATAACTTTTCCTTCTTTTAAATCACATCTCATTCACCTCTGCCTGTATGTCTTTTCCACAATTTTTTTGGTCAAATCTTGTAATCAAAGTCATAGCTGATGCAGCAGTGGCTCCAAGTGGCTGATAAGGCTTTGTATATTTTCTTTATCACAGTTCTTACATTTTTCAGAGATGGCTAGCTCTACTAAGGGATCCTCCACAAGCTAGTGTGCTGGAAAGAATCTCTTAACATTAGCTTGCTTTGCTGACCTTTGATTTTGGACTTCCATACTTACCTTGAACTCCATTAAAAGAAAAAAAATTCAGTATCACATAGAATTGGAAATACACCAGAGTTAACCTAATATACTTTCAGAGTGACATCCAAGTTACCTCCTAATAAGCTGCTGAGCTTGTTTCAAACTTCAAACCCTGGGGCAGCTAGGTGGCACAATGCATAGAGCACCAGCCCTGAAGTCAGGAGGACCTGAGTTCAAATGCGGCCTCAGACCAAACACTTGACACCTACTAGCTCTGTGACCCTGGGAAAGTCACTTAACCCCAACCGCCTAAAAAAAAATTTCAAACCCTTAACAGAGTCACTGGAGCTGGAAAAGACCTTATAGATTAATGGATCTAACCCCTTCTATGACAGATGAAGAAAGTGAGCCACAGAAAAGTTGAACGACTTAAATGACAAGGTCACTTGGCTAGTTAGTGCCTGAGGCAGAATATGAATCCAGGTCTTCCTGAGTCCCAGTCTAGCATTCAAGGCCCTACTTCACATTTCCTTCTGTTCTGAACCTGTTATCATAGGTTTCAACCTACATTATCTGCACCACCGAGCCACAGATTCAGTAGATAATAGCACCAACAATGCTACTCCCATTACCCAAGCCTTTATTCGTCTCTACTGAATTTACCTGCCCAATGCAGAGTGACACATTTCAGTTTCATCCTATCCCAGATCCTAGGATGGCCTCACTCTGACCCTAATCCAAGACTCCCAGTAAGAACTTCAAGCTCTTAGAAGTGTCTTATCCAGTCCTGTTCTATCTAGTCAGTCAAAACCTGAGTCTAAGACCTATAATTCTTGCCACATCTCTCCATATACAGACCCAACAATTGACATTAACCACCTACTCTCCCGTACCCATAGGAGAAGTGTGCATGCTTATCCAGGTAGTCTGACCAATCCTCACCTTAGGTACCTCCCAAATTGATAGGATTTAAAACTAGAAGGAACATTACAGCAATCTAGAGCTAATCAAGTCCAACCCCACAATTTTATAGATAAGGAAACTAAGCCTCTGCAAAGCAGAGTGACATGACCAAGGCTATATAAGTAAGTAGTAAAAGAGCCAGAATTGAATCAAGAATTCCCGCAACTCCATAATCAGGTCTTTTTCCAATATGTCATGCTATTCTCCATTCTCTTAATATTCTCTGAAATCTTTAATACTCAGTCATTTTGGGGCTAAGACCTTTTGTTGAACCAGACACTTTTTCCAAATTCTTATCTAGCCCCTATCAGTCTATCTCAAAAATATGAAGATTAATTGTTATAAGATCACCAATCTCCTTGAAGTTAAAAAAAAAAGCAGATTTCAATACACAATCAAAGAGGATATCATTATCTTGCTAAATCATGAAATGACATGGATTCGTAGAATTTTAGCACCAGAATGGAAATTAGAAATCATCCAGCCCAATCTCTTCATTTTCTAGATGAAGAAACTGAGGCTCAGAGAGGAAAAGGTGACTTGCCCTAAATAACAAAGCTGCAAGGTAAAAGAGCCAGGACAAGATTCCATGTCTCCTAACTCTTAATGCAATGTTCTTTCTATTTTGCCAGTTTCTCTTACAGCTAGGAAGTTTTTCTCAAGAAAAAAGAAATGTATATATTAGGCAATCAAAAGTCACTGTTCATCTATACTTAACAGCAGGTAAAAAGAATTTCAATTCCAAAAAGAAAAAAAAAATTCAAGTCAAATAATTACTGGTTTCATCATACATACAAACGGGGCAGCCAAGTGGCGCAGTGGATACAGCACCGGCCCTGAAGTCAAGGGGACCTGAGTTCAAAGCCGCCCTCAGACCAAACACTTGCCACGTACTAGCTGTGTGACCTTGGGCAAGTCACTTAACCCCAACTGCCTCACTTAAAAAAAAAAAAACACCATCATACATACAAACAAGGGACAACTGGAAATTACCTTAAAAGGCCCATATCCTTTTGCACTAAGCTAAAAAAAAAGAACATTGATTTGTAAGATATGACCAAGGTCTGGAATGTAAAAGAAAAGGTCTGGTAACATCACTATTCTTTAACGTAAGGAAGATAGCTACCTGTTCCTGGGGAAGCTGGCATAACTCCAACCAAGGGGCTCTGCATTACTGAAATGTTGGGCTGCATTAAAAGAAAAGACATAAGTTAAGGGACAAGGGTTTTTTTCATTATCTAAAACAAGTTCTGAATACTTCACTTCAGAAAGGTAGTATTTATTATTACAAGCCTAAAGACAATTCAGAATATTCACAACTAGTATATTACAAGTATTTTCCTCCAGGAGAGAATCAGGAGGCACAGTAAATAGCAAGCATTGAACATCATAAACATTAAATTGACTAGACTAAAAAGAGAAGCCTGGTTACCAATGTGAGAGCCCTTTCAGTCACTGGTCTGTCTGAAGTCAGCTAACTAGAGCAAACATCAAAAATTATCATCAAATTAAATAAGACAACATTGTAAACAACTACAGTAGTTTTAACCTCACCTCTTCAAGTAAGAAGATAGTGAAAAATAAGAAATGGAAAAAATCAATCTTAATTATCACTATTTCCTATAAAAGTTTAACGAATATAAAGGTGACCACGGTAACGAAGCCAGAAGAACCAAGAAATTGCCTTAGCCAGCAAACACTTTGTTTTGATAAGCAAAAGGTAATATGGGCTTAGATGACAAATTCATTTGTAAAATACGCCAAAGGAAGATGGCAGAAGGCTATAAGCATTATAACCTCTTAATTAAAAATAAGCATTGCCCCAGAAAGCTTGGCTCATCTGGCCCATATCATCCCAAGGGTATTCAGATATCAAACTGGCAGGAGGAAAACAAATAAAAGAGAAATACAACAAATTTGTCAGCATTTCTATAACTACTCTCATCAATGACACGATAGTGGATAACCAGCACATTCAATTCTTAGCACCTAAGTCTTTGAAGTGTGAAGAAGTCAAACTGGCACAAGGACTGGTGAGTACATACCAAGGAAATATATGCTGAAGATTACACAAATTTGAAAATACTTGAGTTCTCTCAAAGGATGCAAAGAATGAAAAAAATTAAAGACAACACTGCCAAAAATGGCAATTAAGATATCACTAACTACTAGGCCATATGTCTATTTTTTTAATCTTTACAAAATCTTTATGAAAATGATTTTCTCTTAGTAGCCTGGTAACTGAAGTGCTCACAAAATAACAAATTCATTAAAATGGCTCTGTGGCACAACTAAATAATGAATCGATCCCAGATAGATATATGCCAGAAGAATAGCAACATTCATTCATTCATTCATTCATTCATTCATTCATCCACTCAACAAGCAAAAAATGAAAAGTCCCTACTCTCTACTAAACACTGTATTGGAGGGAGACGAATATAAAATAATTTTGCAAGTATCCTGAATTCAGCACTCCATCTACTACTGAATAGAAGACTCAAAGATTCATAGAAATAGAGACAAAAAGATATTAGTAGAACTTTTCTGAATTTCTTTCCTTCCCTTGGAAGAGTCAGTTTCCATCTGATTGACTAAGTCCCAAGTACTATAACTGTTAGTTGGTTAATACAAAGATACGATGAACTGCTAATACTGAAACTAAATTTTATTTAGCAAAGAATCTAGGCCCAGAAAAATTCTGCAAAGTCAATCTGTAATTCACAGACTAAAATTTGGCAGAACACAATCTCCATAAACGCAACTCAACTCAGGAAATTAGGCTACTAGTCCTGGAAGAAGATACCCAAGTACTTTATGCTCTCTCCTATATAGCTATCTAACTTGTCTATGTAGAAATGAAACAAATGTTTGGGAGGTCAAAATGAAAAAAGAGAATGTCTGAAATAAAGAACAATTAGACAGATAGGTAGGTAGATAGAGATACACACAAACAATGGGAGAGTAAAAAGTAACAATGAGATGTGTATTCTACACATAAATGTTTTTAAAATAAATATTAATGAACTGTGTTAACACATTATCCATAACAACTGAAGAGTATATTGCTTCTAAATTTTTCATTAATTTTTACACGATAGTTTGGTGCCCTCATACATTTTTTCTTACTTCTCATTTGATTTTTTTGTGTCCATGTGTAAATAATACAAGATTTATGCTCTAACAGATCAAACATCTTGAATCACAGGTATCCCTAAATCCTAAACTGTTACCATCATGATCAGAATGATTTATGAGGACTCCTACTGTCAAAGACTTGGGCAAAGCAATAAGCCTTAACTCCAGGCCCACAGCTTCAAATGTCCCTTAACAGCAAAAAATACTAAGAATTCGATATACAATAGCTTCTCCTTGGCTCCTTTGAATTTTTCTATGAAAAGATAACCAAAGTGGTTTCTCCCTCCTTCAACTGCTTAAGGTTTCATCCATTAAAGTTGCTAGAAGGAAACTGTTTCTTGATCAAAAAGATCCCAGCGGAATTCTTTACAGAATGCTCCCAAGAAACTGTACCGTCCATTTCTGTATTTGAATAATATCTTTGGGTTTCCCTTTAGGCATTAGAGACAAAACTGGAACATAACTGAAATAGGCTAAGTGAAAGAAGCACAGAATTTAAAAATTGGAAGGGATTTCGGAGACCACCTTATAAGAGCCATTCCCCAATAGATAACTGGCCAAAGGATATGAATAGGTAATATTCTGAGGAAGAAATATGAGTTATCAACAACCAAATGACAAGATGCTCAATATCACTATTAATTAGAGAAATGCAATTAAATTAATTCCAAGGTTCCCTCTCACACTCAGTAGAATGGCAATGATGACAATAAAAGAAAAATGACAATTGTTGGAGAGAATGTAGAAGAACAGACACATTAATTCTATGCTATTAATGGAGCAATGAATTGGTCCAGCCATTCTAGAAACCAATTTAGAAGAAACTCACTAAACTAAACTAAATTTTCACTAAGCTATGTAAAATCTTATTGCCTAACAATACTACTAGACCTATACTCCAAAGAGATCACAGAAAGGGAAAAAGGGCTCATATATACAAAATTGTTCATAGTAACTCTTTTTGTTGTCACAAAGAACTGGAAATTAATAAGGTAACCATAAACTGGAGAACAGCTAAACTATGGTATATGAACATAATGGGATGCTACTATTACATAAGAAATTATGGAAGGAATGGTTTCATAGAAACCTAGGAAGACTTGTATGAACTGATGCAGTGTGAAATAAGCAGACGAAAGAAAACAATTTATGTAACAGCATTGGAAAGATAAACAACTGTAAATGACTTAATCAATCAATAACACTTATTAAGTACTTATTATGCCAGGCATTCCACTAAGCTTAAGAACTCTGACCAATGCAAATATCAACCACGATTCCAAGGGACTGATAATGATCCTTATACCCACTTTCTGACAGAGAGGTGATAGACTAAAGATTCAGAATAAGAGATATTTTTGGACAAGGAAAACATGGGAATTTATTTTGCTTAACTATGTATGTTTGTTATAAGGGTTTTGTTTTTTCTTCCTCCCCTACCTTAAGGGGACGGGGGAAGAAGGGAGAGAAAATGAATATTTACTAACTGAAAAACAAATTAACATCACCCAAAGAGCATTTAAGATTTACAAAGTGTTGCCAAAATAATCCTACATATTGACTGCTGTTTTATTTTCCTACTTTAAAGATGAAGAAACTGAAGCTGATAGAGGTTAAATGACCAGCATCACACAAAGGAAATTTTCTCCTGAGTCAAAGTTCAGCATTCTTTACAGTATACCATGCAGGAAGTCTCCAAGTACTTCATACTTCTTCTAATCACAGAATATTCTGTATTGTAGTTTGTTTGTTTTTTTAAAGGCAATTGGGATTAAGTGACTTGCCCAGGGTCACACAGCTAGTAAGTGTCAAGTGTTTGATCTGAGGCTGGATTTGAACTCAGGCTCTCCTGACTTCAGGGCCAGTGCTCTATCCACTGCGCCACCTAGCTGCCCCTCATATTGTAGTTTTTGCGGTAGCATAATACAATGACATCAGCACTGACTCTGGACTCCAAAGTTCTAGGTTCAAATCCTACCTTTGATGTTTTCTGTTGTGTAACTTTGGGCAAATCATGACTTACCTTCCCTGGGCCTCAGTATTCTCATCTTCAAAATGGAGGATTTTGACTTGAAGGCCTCAGTGCTCCCTTCCAATTTTAGATCTAGGATCCAATGATGTATACAGCTATCACCTCCAGTTGTGTAGTTGTTAAGTTACTATGTATATGTTAGGCCCTATGCTAATCACTGGGCATATAAAGAAAAGCAAAAATAGTCCCTGCCCTCAAGAAGCTTACAATCTAATAGGGAGAGACAACATACAAACTATGGACAAACAAAATTAATATAGGAAAAATTAGAGATAATTTCAGAGAAAAGGCACTAGCATTAAGGAGGACCAGGAAAGGCTTTCTGCAAAAGTAGAACTTCAGGGAAGCTAGGAAAGAGAGATAAGGAAAACATAACAGGTATGGGACACAGTCAGTGAAAATACTCAGTTAGGAAGATAGAATGTCCTGTATTTTTTGAGGAATAAGACGGCCACTATAGTAGAGGAGAGTGAGCAGAGGGAAGTATAGAAAGACAAGAAAGACAGGAAGGGGCCAGGTTATGAAGGATTTTAAAAGCCAAACAGAGAATCATATATTTATCAGTATAAAGGAGCCACTGGAATTGAATAGGGTGGTAACATGGTCAGATTTATGCTTTAGGAAGATGTGAGTAGAGGATAGACTGGAGTGGGGAGAGACTTGAGGCAAGGAGACCAACCAGCAGACTACTATAACAATCCAAGTGTGGAGTGATGAGGGTTGACATCAGGGTGGTGGCAAGTATGAGAAGAGAAAAGGGGATAAATATGAAATGTTGTAAAGACACAATCAACAAGACTTGACAACTGACTGGATATAGGGGGTGGAAAGTTAAGAAGAAATGAGGTTATTAGCCTGAGTAACTAGGCCCACAACAGTAACAGGGAAGTTAGGAAGAAGGAAGGTTTTGTAGAGGAAAGACAATGAGTTCAGTTTTGGACATCTTGAGTTACAATGTCTACAGGGGCATCCCATTCTAGATAATCCAAGAGGCAGCAGGAGATGCAAGACTGGAGGTCAGGTGAAAGCTTAGAGCTAGACAAGTAGATCTGAGAATTTTCTTTACAGAAATGATAATTAAATCCATGGGAGTAAATGTAAATACCTTGAGAGAAGGGACCATTTGTATTCTTCTTTGTATTTTCTCCAGGACCTGAACACAATGCTTTCCATACAGTAGGTACCGAATTATGACTGTTAAATTAGTAACAATTTAAGTGGTATAGCACACAACAGTACCCTATTTCTATACTGGGTAGATTATCATTAGAAAAAAAAAAGAAACTCCATTTGTATTTATTGAGTGCCTAAAAGGTCTAGCACTGCTCCATTTAAGCAAAATAAAAAAAGAAAAGTTATTTTAAAAGCTTTCCAATATTCATAGACAAATACATATGCCTTTCAAATAACTCTTGATTTTATTAAGAATTTTTTAGCTATGTATTCACGTTTCAGAACCATTACAATCAATCCTTAACATGATTAACCCAATGTTAATACTACCCACCTGTCTTCTTGAAGATAAAGGTGTTGATCCAAGTCCTGGGCTGGAAATTTCATCATAGATACTTCTAACTGGTGGAGCACCACTTTTATCTTTATGAGACGGTACAACTGGTTGAGGTGGAGATCCACCTACAATAAATTTAAGAAAGGGAAGATAAGACAGGAGTTGTCAAGTACACATATCCCTTCCACATCATAACTTTCCCCATTGCAGTTTCAATATATCATGGGTTATCATAAAAAATTACTGTAAATGGGAATTTGGGGGGAGGTATAAGCAGTATTTTTACTAAACATTGACCTACATATAGCCTATGACCAAATATGTAACCAAATTCTACAATAAAGTACTATAAACACCCCATAAAAGAAAAAGAAAAAATTCTTACTTCATCTCTCACACAAAAAGAGGCCAAAAAATTTTATGCAGATTTTCCAGAGGGCCGGGGTGCCACATCCCTAACCCGTAGGATGTGGAAGGGATAACTATATTATACTCACTATCATCAATTACTTCAAAAAAAAAAACAACCAGATTTTTTTTTATGCCCACTAGTACAAAGTACAAATGTATATATCCACAAATTAAAACTGCACCAGGACTATAAAGGAAATGTATCGGCTCACAAATATAAGACAATTTTTTTGCAAATATTAAATTTCACTACCCCATAGAAAACAAAGAAGTTATTTTCTTTAAAGGATTTGCTTATGTCATGCTACATTTAAATGTAAAGTGCTATGCCTAAAACTGTAAACTCTCCATAAATGTCTTTCCCATAAGTCTGCAGAATAGGTCATTTCACCAACACCCTACATGTAAGAAGATTAACTCACTGGTTAGAAATAAAATACACATCAGCAGATGTTCAAATTATACTTATTTTGGCTTGATATTTCTATTCTCAGATATTAAACCAAGACATTTAAACTGACATTCAATTGATGTTAAATATATGCACATTTTAATGAGTAGTTTGCTCAATTACAGTAGTTTGCATTTGCCATAACTCAACATTCAATTTTATCTGCACTAGTAAATCTCAGAATTTACAATTAAAACTACACTTTTTTTAAAAAGTAATAAATGTTTAGAATGGGAAAGGAGAAACTCAACCATAATATGTTTGTAAAGAAGTAGTGTAGCACAATGCAGCATGGCATAATGCCTCAAAGCCAGGCAGGGGTCAAGTCCCATCTCTGATACATTCATACTAGGTTTGTGACCCTGACTCTAACCTGTCAACAAGTACTAAGCTGCACCTGTTAAGGGAAGTTACTCACTTAGCACACCCTATCCACAATTCTAGTACCCTCCAAACAAGATATGGTGGAGAAAAACACTGGTTTAGATGCCAGATTTCCCCAAAACTGGAATCAGCTTTGCTCTGCACTAGCTGTGCAAATGTAAGCAAACCACTACACCTCTACGAATCTTTGCAACTTTATCAGTTGAACTGGGGGGTTAGATTAGACAATGTCTTTAACATTATTAAAATGTTCCTTATTAATAAAATTTTTTAAACTGTGACAAGCACGTCATATTTATTCTTTAAATTGTCTTAAATAATTACCAACCTGCAAGTAAAGGTGATCTCATTTCCATAACCCCTACAGAAGGGCCACTGAAAGATCGAGGTTGTGGAGTCACTGGAGCTGGCAAATCTCCCATTAAAAAGCCAGGTAAGAACTGTGCATTTGCTCCTGGCTTTGGAGAAGTAGGTGAACCCAGCATCATTGGTTCAGCTCCTAAATTGTTACATAAAAACAAAATTAACAAAATATAACCATCCCCACAAATAACCTAATGAATTTTTTGAGATTTTAACCAAAGTTTTGAATAAATGTTTATTTTTTAAATTATATAAAATATTACCTTAGTAAGCTCTATTCATAAAACATGTACAACTGAACTACAGATAACTTTAAAGTCTGTGAATACCCTGAATTTAAGGAAACAAGGTTCCCTTACTAAATAAAAATAGTATTTAAATATCTAATAGAACTAAAATGTAAAAATGACTTTGTTTCTGCTGCAAGGGGCAGCATTCCACATATTACAACAATCCTAACAGTAATGATGTAATAATTGACATTTATGTACAAACTGCTAGCAAATCTGACAATTCTTCTAAATAGTTAAGTCCTACCATTTCCCCCACACACATAAAATACTAGCTTACATGTGCATAGTGATTATGTTTCATCAATATTATGTCATGACAAGATAAACACAAAACATATTAAAAACAATTGTCAATTCTTTGCCAATATTCTAATAGTGCACATGTTCAACTGCAACTACATTCTTCCTTAAAAGAGTATAAAATAGCATAATACTGGCAAAACTATAGAAAAGGTCAAAAAGTTTGAAAACAATGAAATCAATTTTTGTAACATTCTAGACTAACAAAAGACAACCTCTCCTTCCTCTTCCCCCTCATTCACTACTGGTATTTAAATGTTTGTTGAATGAATAATATTTAGTAAAAAGAGTTAAGTGACATCTCACTATTGGCCAAAATATTGTACTTTAGATAGGAAATTTTTCTAATTAAAGAATCACATCAGTAATATACACTAAGAAGAGTAGTGGTAGGTACCTGAAGAGAGAACTAAGTTTTGCACCAATGAAAAAAAGGTTTTGTATTTCCTAAAAATGTTAAGAACAATGTATACATGTATGAATTATTGTTTAAAAGGTACCATCTACACATAAGACATTCCCATCTATACACTGAACATATATATGCACATATGTATACTCATACACACATATAGATAGATATTTGGCATGACTTTCAAGAATTATAGAGGCCAGTTCATATTAAAACTATTCTTGCTGTCCCAGATTCCTACTCCAACTCTTCATCGTGGCATGGAGATAATGCTAATACATACACACATGCATACACACATGTGCATCTATATAGCTAACAAGTTTTCAAAAGCAATTATATAGATAGATGGATAGAAAAAGCATATATTAAACACTTAAATGTGCAAGGTACTGTGCTAAGCTCTGGGGACACAAATACAAGCAACCAAGACAGTTTCTGCCTTCAAGGAATTTACATTCTAATTAAGAAAAACCACAATATCATATGACTTGCCTTCTCAATAAGTGAGGGAGGGGCCAGAGAGAGAGAATTTGGAACTTAAAGTGTTTTTTTTTAATGAATGTTAAAAATAAATATAGGATTAGAAAAAACAAATTCATGATATTTGATGAATTGGGGGAAATAAAGGAAGACCACATACTGGTAGGGTTGAGGGGAGAACAGGCAAGCGAAGGGGTTATGCATTAAACAACATGAAGGGAGCTGGTGACCGGAAAGTGAGATGGAGACCTGATTGCTGGGAAGATGAGGCTAAAGTTCACCTATAGCAGCTTCTACCATGTTGAAAAGATGTCAATGTATGTGCCAAAAACACATAGTGTCTGCTTTCCAAGGACTAGCCTAGCTAAGGATAGAGAGGTTCACCACTAGAAAGCTAGCCAACCTAGTTATGAATTCTTTGCCAAGTACACATTCATTCATGGAATGAAAAAGAAAAAATGGCCCTCAGTTCTATGTGGCACCCTTCTGCTTCAATAACCATAGTGGCACTTGTAGAAAAGGGAAGCAAAGGATACTGAGAATCACAGTTTTTAGACAATCTATAAACTCTAACTTAGTATCATTCAACTGGCTCACTATCTTCCTTTCCACCTCAACTACTCCATTTATGCTAGATTTTAAGAGGAATGCTGATGTTCCCACAAACACACTAAACTAGTTCCTCAAACACCTTAACCTCCCAGTTCCTCAATCTCCTCAAAACCCAACTACTCCTCCACTCTACATCAGCCACAGACAAGGACGGTCACACCCTGGATCTTTATCATTACCACGTTTAACTTCTTGATCAAAAACTCACGTACCTATCTGACTGTAACATCCTACCAATTATGTCTCTCCCTATGTTTCACTTCCCCTTCCTCTCCCCCTCCCACCTTCAACTCCAACCTATTCTTCACTCTCATCACTCCAATCCCTCCAAGCCTCAGACTCTTTATCTATGCTTGGACTTCACTTTTCTCCTTTTCCCAATGCTGATATCTATAGCCAACAAGTTCAATATCACACTACTTTCAAGCCCCTTTTCCCCTTGTTCTATCTCCAGTCCTTAAGCCCCTATCCTCAATTACTCCCCACCATCCTCACATTCATAAAACAAGAAGCAATGAAAGGAAAACATAATTTAAAGAAAATTTCACTGACACAACTAAGCGAAGTCATCCCATGTGTGTTTAAAGACTAAGCTATAAAGACAAGAGACAAAAGGGTGAAAAAAGTACAAAAAAAAATTGTAATAAATTCTTTCCACCATCCCTGATTAAAACACTCCATTTCTCAACTCAGAACATTGTTTTTTTTGGCTTTCCCCCATACTTAGATAGCTTCATTTCCACCTCCGGACTTCCCTGGTTTCCTCCAAGTACCAGTTAAAATCCCACCATCTACAGGAAGTCTTTTCCAATCCATCTTAGTTCTAATGCCTTCCCTCCGTTGATTACACTTCCCATTTATCCTGTACTAGTTTGGTGGTGCGTATTTTTTACATGTTATCTCCCCCATTAGATTGGGAGCTCCTCAATGAGAGAAAAACAACTGTCTTTTGCCTTTCTTTGTAGCCCAACACTTAGCCCAGTGACTGATTGCCCATCAAGTACAGTCAAGCAACTTCTCAGTCCAAGACATGCTTATTACGTAAACAGAAATGGCATAAAAGAAAACAAAGACAAGGACAGCTAGGTGGCGCAGTGGACAGAGCTTCAGCCTTGGAGTCAGGAGGACCTGAGTTCAAATCTGACCTCAAATACTTGACACTTATTAGCTGTGTGACCCTGGGCAAGTCACTTAACCTCAGCTGCCTAACCAAAAAGCAAAAAAATAAAAAATAAAATCATGGGAAAAAAAAGAAAAGAAAAAGACAGAAAAAGCAGCTGGACTGTTACAAGTGTATACAAGGAGGTCTGTGCTACAGGTGACAATTTTGAGTATGAGGATGAGATTTTCAAGGAATTTGAAGGACAAAAAAACCAAATGTATAAGTTAAAAAATAAAAATGAAAACTCAGACCTTATTATTACCAAAAAGGAAAAGTGACTGAGAGATCAAGAATTACTGAGCCACATGCCTATTTTATCCATCTCTATAAAATGTTAATAAGCCTAATCTATACTCTATAAAGATCTCCATGACATCCTTGATAACGTTATTAGGAGGGATCAGACACACTTTTAAAAATAATATTCCACAGCAGACAATATCTTCAACTTCACCGACATGACCAAAAGAGTTAAAGAAACCAAGACTCAAAGAATACAAGATCCCAATTGTGCTGTTTGTTGACCATAAAAATGAATTGGATTTGGTAGTACAAAATGCCACATTAGCAGTTGTCCAACAGACAAGATTCTTCTGAGATAATTCTGCTCAATGACTTAATTACTAATTTTAAATAAAGCATAAAACAGAATATGTATGCTTAAAAAAGATATTCACCAGTCACACAAGAGTGCCACATCGCAGCCGCTGTGAAATGCTTGTTAAATTGAATTGGAAGGCAACATGATGTAGTAAAAGTGCACTGGCTTAGTAGTCAAAAGGAGCATGCTCCACCTGCATCTTTGTGATGTCAAGAGAACTAAAGGAAAGTGCCCAGCTCATTGGGTGGTCTCTGGAGAGCTTAGGGGAGGACATCAACAAGAGTAACATAGGGGAAAAAAATTTTTAATAAAAAAAAAAAGTAACATGGGATGGGCAAGTATGTATGGACTATGTGCACCACTGGAGAGAAAACCCAAACTGATGAAATCACAGATGCATTTGCATATTACTGCTAACCCAAATACTAGAGTTTCATTTTCTCTTCCATGTCTTTCATAATAACTGAGATAAGTAGCACATTTTAAATGTTATAGAGCTCTTAACATATATTATCTCATTCAAGTTTGACAACCCTAAAGCAGGCACTAAACGACACTATTACATTTCACTTCCCATTAGATATTACCCAAACGCTTACAATAGAAGTATACAGCTGCCAAAGAGCAAACCAACCAAAGAAGATACTGATCTATTAGTAATGTTGAGGTTTTTTAAGTCTTAGTTACTCTCTCCATGTCGCCAAATGACTTCTACTCCAACCTTACCAAAATTATTGAAGAAGCAACATTGAATACAAAATTTTAAAAAAGGCAGGTTTTTTTCGTTTGTTCAAGGACATTAAAAATCTCTCCCTTAAGTGTTCTTTAAGACATGATGTTTCAACTTTAGCAAAGTTGCAGGATATAAAATAAACCCACATAAATCATTGGTATTTCTATATATTACTAACAAAGCCGAAGAGCAAGATATAGAAAGAGAAATTCCATTTAAAGTTACTGTAGACATCATAAAATATTTGAGAGTCTACCTGCCAAAACAAGCCCAAGACCTATATAAACACAATTACAAAACACTTTTCATACAAATAAAGTCAGATCTAAATAATTGGAAGAACATCAGCTGCTCATGGGTAGGCTGGGCTAATATAATAAAAATGACAATTCTACCTAAATTAATTTACTTATTCAGAGCCATACCAAACTACTAAAAAAATATATTTTATAGAGCTAGAAACAATAGTAACAAAAGGTCCAGAATATCAAGGAATTAATGAAAAGAAATGCAGGGGAAGGTGGCCTAGCCATACCAGATCTTAAATTGTATTATAAAGCAGAAATAGAAATAGAGTGGTGGATCAATGGAATAGGTTAGGTACACAAGACACAGTAGTCAAAGACTATAGTAATCTACTGTTTGATAAACCCAAACACTCCAGCTTCTGGGGTAAGAACTCATTATTTGACAAAAAACTGCTGGGAAAACTGGAAGAATATGGTAGAAAATAGGCACAGACCAACATTTTATACCATATACCAAAATAAAATCAAAATGGGTATACGATTTACATATAAAGGCTGATACTATTAGCAAACTGGGAGAGTAAGAAATAGTTTACCCTGTCAGATTTATGAAGAATGGAAGAATTTATGACCAAACAAGAGATAAAGAACATTATGAAATGCAAAATGGATAATTTTGATTACATTAAATTGAAAAGGTTTTGCACAAACCAAGCCAATGCACCCAAGATTAGGACAGAGGCAGAAAACTGGGGGAAAAATTTTTACAATCAATGTTTCTGATAAAGCCTCATTTCTAAAATATATAGAGAACTGTGTCAAATTTATAAGACTACAAGTCATGCCCCAATTGACAAACAAATGATCAAAGGATATGAACAGGCAGTTTTCAAATGATGAAATTAAAGCTACCTATAGTCACATGAAAAAACGCTCTAAATCATTATTAATTAGAGAAATGCAAATCAAAACAACTCTGAGGTACCACATCACACCTATCAGATAGGCTAATATGATGAAACAGGAAAATGATAAATGCTGTAGAAGATGTGGGAAAATTGGAACACTAATGCATTGTTGATGGAGTTGTAAACTGATCCAACCATTCTGGACAGTAATTTGGAACCATGCCTAAAGGGCTATAAAGGGCATACCTTTTGACCCAGCAATACCACTTCTAGGACTATAACCCAAAGAGATTATACAAATGAGAAAAAGACCCACATGTACAAAAATATTTATAGCAGCTCTTTTTGTGGTGGCAAAGAATTGGACATTGAGAGGATGCCCATCAATTGGGGAATGGCTGAACAAGTTATGGTATAAAAATGTAATGGAATACTATTGTGCTATAAGAAATGATGAGCATGCAGACTTCAGAAAAATCTGGAAAGACTTGTATGGACTGATGCTGAGTGAAGTGAGCAGAACCAGGAGAACATTGTACACAGTAACAGCCACACTGTGCGATGACTGACTTTGATAGACTCGTCATTTCTCAGCAATGCAAGGAACCAAGACAACTCCAAAGGACTCATGATAGAAAATGCTGTCTACATCCAGAAAAAGAACTATGGAGTCTGAATGCAGACCAAAGCACATTATTTGTTCGCTCTCTCTTTTTTTTTGTTTGTTTCTTCTTTCTCGTGGTTTATCTCATTGGTTCTAATTCCTCTTTACAATATGATTGTGCAAATAGGTTCAATATGAATGCATATGTAGAGCCTATTAGTCTTGGGGTGGGGGGAGGGGAGAGATAGGGAGAAAATTCAGAATTCAAAATCTTATGGAAATGAATGTTGAAAACTAAAAATATATAATTTTTAAAAGAGATATGATATTTTAATTTCCCCCAAAGAAATAAACTATTAGAAAAAGTGTCAGAATATCAAATAATTGCATTTAGTATAAACTCAAGTAAATTTCTGTGATCAGTGAATGATCATTTTAGTAGCAGAGTGGAACAAAGGCAGGATTGGAAGTAATAGTTATTTTTCTAATACAGGTTCTGGCACTAACTAGTTGTCTGACATCAGATAAGTCACCTTCTGGGGTTATTTCCTCATCTACTATAAAATGGGTAACAGAGGGTTTGCTGAATGGTTCTTAACCTGCTTCTTCAGTCATAAGTTGTCTATAAAATTTTTAGGAAAAAAATCATTATACACTCTCAACCAACAACACTATACGTTCACCAAAAACAACCCAAATAATAAACATCATGCAAATATTAAGACATTTTTGACTAAAATAAATAGCTACCTTCCTCTAGTCTCCCCAAAACAACTCTTATTTCAATATTAGAACCCATTCTTCTGTAAATAATTTCATTTTCTGAGGCTTAATTTTATGATTTATAATTTAACAAAGTACAACTAATACTGATTTATATTGAGGATCCAAATTCTGTCAAGTTCAGAGTTTTGCTAATTATTACACATCCACCCTGAGAGTCTGAAGTACCCTCAGAGTCCATCTAGTTAAAGGGATTCTTAACCTGGGTCCACATAAAGATTTCAGGGGGTACATGAACTTAGATGGGAAAAGAACTACATCCTTATTTTCACTAAACTCCAACTGAAATTTAGCATTTCCTTCCATTATAACTTTTTAAAAACGATTATTCTAAGAGATTCACAAACTTCAGAGTGACAAAGGGGTCCACGACACCAAAAAAGGATAACCTCTATTCTAATTCAATCCATACCTGAAAAGAATCTTCCACTACATAGCCTCGAACAAAGCATCATCTACTTTCCACATAAAGATTTCCAATGAAGGAGTACTCACTACCATTCCAATTCTATGTAAAGGTTGTTTCCCTAATAAAATCTAAGCTTCTTGAAGGCAAGTCGTATCACTGTGGTCTTTGTATCCCAAGAACCTACCACATAAGAGGATCATGGGTCTAGACCTTTAAGGGACTTCAAAGTAGGAGATTTTAATGAATACATCATGAATAACTGATTGAATTCATGGCCCCTCATCACACTGGTTGTCAATGTCTTTCTTAAACTGTGATGCCCAAAACTGAATATAATCCTCCAAAAGTGATATGACTAGGGCAAACAGGCCAGGACAGAGGGTGTTTCTTGTATCAGAGCCCTTTGTGTTCTGGGCACCCACTGGGGCTTGGTCCTCACTTCCCAGCAAAAGCTGTCAGTAGGGTGCCAGATCTTGTCATGGTACAAACTCTTACTGAAGGAAGCCTTTGCTACTGCCATAGCCTTTTGATTGGCCTCTGTGCCTCAATTCTCTTTCCACTCCAACACATTCTCCACTCAGTCGCCAAAGTTATATTCTAAGGTGCCACTACCACCACCCACCACTCAGTAAAGTCCACTGCTTCCTTATTACCTCCAGAATCATATAAAATTGTTTGGTATTTAAAGTCCTTCACAACTTTTAAACATTTAACATCATTTAAAGTCTCCTTCCTATCTTTCCAGAATTCTTAATCTCGACCCCCCTCTACACAAACACACACTACAACCAAACAACAGTGGCCTTCCTTCTTGTTTGTTCCTAACACACGACACTTCATTTCCTGACTGACTTCACAGATGGTATGCTGTCACTCCTCATCTCTATCTCCTGGTTTCCTTCAAGACTCAGTACAAATCTCACTTTCTGGGTTTTTTTTTTTGGGGGGGGGGTTGTTTTTCTTTTGTTTTTTTGTTTTTGTTTTTGTTTTTTTAGGCAACTGGTGTTAAGTGACTTGCCCGGAGTCACACAGCTAGTAAGTGTCAAGTGTTTGGTCTGAGGCTGAATTTGAACTCAGGTCCTCCTGACTTCAGGGCCACGCTCTATCCACTGCGCCACCTAGCTGCCCCCAAATCTCACTTTCTGCAGGAAGCCTTTCCCAGGTCTCCTCCTCCACTACCACACTCCACTGAGACTACTTTCCATCTACTCTGTTTTAAGTTGATGACTGACCTGAACTCATACCTCAATGATTAACAAACTTTCACCTGTCATATACACTTACCATCCCAATGATTCAGAATCCTGGGCTATCTTTTTTTTTTTTTAAGGATAGGCAATGGGGTTTTAAGTGACTTGCCCAGGGTCACATAGCTAGTAAGTGTTATGTGTCTGAGGCTGGATTTGAACTCAGGTCCTCCTGAATCCAAGGCCAGTGCTCTATTCACTGTGCCACCTAGCTGCCCCTCTGGGTTATCATTTTTCAAACTCTTCAAGCCACAACCAATGCCTGCTCCCTTATCTTAAACCCCTCAAACCCCTCCATGACATTCCATACTCAAAAGCTACTCATTGTGTTCTATAGAATACCTATTGCAGAGATAAAAAATTTGATTTCTTTAATTTTTTTTTCTTTTCCCACACCTTCTATCTTCTGGCTCTCACAGAGGCCTTCTGACAACACAGCTTCCCTAGCCACCTTTTCTAGCACTGGTTGTATTTTCATTCATTCTCCAACTCACTGGTCAAAGTAGAATAATCCTTCATCTCCATTGTCACTGCCTCTTTCTCTACAACCATCATTCATTGAGATTCACTCAACCTATATTCCCCATCCAATCAAAACTGTTACCTATTATCTATCACCTTCCTAGGTCCTACCCTTCTTTCTCCAATGAGTTCAGCATCTAACTCATAGCCTTTCTCTCCTCCCCAACTTTTGCCCTCATATTAGAGGACTTCAACTTACAAGTGATAGAAACTCCCTTAAACACCCGTACCTCCCAATTCCTCAACATTTTCCTGTCTACTCTTCTCTATCCCACCCCAGCTACCAATAGAAATGGTCATATCTTTGACCTTGCCATCAGTCACAAATACCTCACTTTCATGTTCATAAACTCTGAAATTCCCTTATCTATCACAATCTGCTATCATTCCACCTCTCCCTCTGCAACCCCAAACATGCTGCTGAATAAAGCTCTCAAAAAAAAAAAAAAGAAAAACAAGCTGACTTAATCCCCTACAAAACTATTTTACATAATCTCAACTAGGCCTTCCCTGTGGCAAGGCAGTATGTTTATACCTCTTTAATTGACTTTGGGCAGCTAGGTGGTACAGTGGATACAGTGCAGGGCCTTGACTCAAGAAGACTCATTTTCCTGAGTTCAAATCTGGCCACAGACACATACTAGCTATGTGACCCTGGATAAGTCACTTAACCCAGTTGCTTCAGTTTCCTCATCTGTAAAATGAGCTGGAGAAGGAAATAGCAAAGCACTCCAGTATCTTTGCCAAGAAACCCCACACAGGGTCAAAAAGAGTCAGACAAGACTGAAACAACTGAACAAACTGACTCACTACCCCATTCAAGCAGGGGCTCTTCCAAACCTCCCATGGATCCTCTACCCTCTACCCTCTGAGCAGAGGACATGGCCTCATATTTCAATGAAAAAACTGAGGCCATTCATCAAGAGATCCAACAGCCTCTTTTTTCCTACCTTCCTCTTCAACTCACTTCACTCAGACGCCTGCCTTCTACTACTATCTCTTTCAGCTATCTCACACGATGAGGTGGCCCTTCTTGCCAATGCAAACTCTTCTACTTGTATAAGTGATCACATTTTATCCCATCTTCTTCATAGATTATGGCCCTTTTATGGCCATTCTCTCACTTATCTTCAAACACTCCTTTGCTGCTGACTTCACTACAGGCCTACAAACATATTCATGTTTCCTACATCTTCAAAAAAAATTCTCACTTGATCCATCCAGCAGTGTAGCTATCATCCCATATCTGTCTTCCCTTTTGTAGCTAAACTCCTTGAAAAGACCATCCATTTACAACTGATGCCTACACTTTCATTCCTCTCACTCTCTTCTCAATTCTCTAGTTTGGCTTCCAACTTCATCACTGAACTGAAACTGTTCTCTCTAAAATTACCAATGATTTGTTAACTGCCAAATCTAATGGTCTTCTTTCACTTTTCATCCTTCTTGACCTATCTCCAGACTTTGACACTATACTTCTCCTTAATACATTCTTCTCTCTAGGTTTTTGTAACACTACTGCATTCTGCTTCTCCTCCTACCTGTCTAACTGCTTTTCAGTGTCCTTTGCTGGCTCTTCATCCAGGTCACACCTGCTAACTCTGGGTGTTCCTGCTTGGGTGTCCTCCTTGGCCCTCTTCTCCTCTCCTTTTTACTATTTCATTTGGTGATCTCTCCAGCTCTATGGACTCAAATAACATCTCTTTGCAGATGATACTGATTTATTTATGTAGCTCTATCCCTCTCTCTGGCATCTCCAACTGTACTGTGGACATCTTGAACTCAACACGTCTAAAAGTGAAATCTTTTCCCATCAACCTTTACCTCTTCCAAACTTGCTACATTCACCCAATCCCTCAGGGTCACAATCTAGGTTTCATCTTTGAATCTACTCCCTCTTTCTGACACTGCCACTGTTTCTGTCTGAGAGATTTCAATCCCTCAAGGACCAGAGTACAGGCCAGGGTCATCTGGAATGAATTTACAAACCTAAGCATTCTTTAAGTAAAAGTGGCAAAGATTTACTGTTATGCTATACAGGGAGGAGAAGGCCTTCAGAACTCTGCCATGGTGGGCACAGCTCCTGAGGGAACTTGAAACCTAACAAGAATGATGCTAAAGTTTACATAGGAAAAGTAGTGAATTATGTGCCAAGTATGCTAATTGGTGATAACATACAACTACATCATTTACTACTGGAAGGGGGTGGCAGGAGAGGGTTCCTAAAGGGTATGTTTTTGGTCTGTTATGTCTGATACAAGATAGCTTCAGGAGTTGACATCTATAGATTGACTTCTGCATTGTATACAGTAACCGTGGGCATCAGTACTTGATAGTTCTGCTGGTACAAGATAGTCCTGTTCATACAAGTGAAATTTTACAGAAGTCAGCTTGTTCTTGTAACAGGGAGAGACAGTTTGCCTCACTGGGCCCACTCATTAGTTATTGCCAGAGATAGGGTCCTTGGGCTGGTGGGAAATAGTCAGGGATAGTGTTTCTGAGGCCAGAGAGAAATTGGGGTCCAAGCACAGGTACCCAAGCACTTCATCACCACCACCCTGGTACAGCCCTTATCACCTCATTTAAGAGCCTGCTAGTCTGTTTTTCTGCCACACGTCTCTCCCCACTCCAGGCCATCCTCCACTCAGCTACCAAAGTGATCTTCCTAA
Source organism: Phascolarctos cinereus (assembly GCF_003287225.1). Lineage (NCBI taxonomy): Eukaryota > Metazoa > Chordata > Mammalia > Diprotodontia > Phascolarctidae > Phascolarctos > Phascolarctos cinereus. Next base: position 203,510,956 of record NW_027556098.1, read on the forward strand.
AGCACAGACCTGATCACATTACCTCTTTACTCTATAAACTCCAGCGACCCCTTATCACCTCCAATATTAAATATAAAACCTTCAGTTTGGTATTAAGTGCAATTCATAACCTGCCTCCCAACCTTTCCAGTGTTCTTGCATTTTACTCCCCCCCCCCATGGTCTAAGGTCCAGGGACATTGGCCTCCTTGCTGTTCTTTGCACAAGACATTCCATTCTGACTCCAGGCAATTTCACTGCCTGTCCCCCATGCCTGAAATGCACTTCCCTCCACATCTCTAACTCCTAGGCTTACCTGGTTTCTTTCAAGTTCCAGTTAAAATCCCATCTTCTGTACAGTAAATGGTTCCTGATCTCCCTTAACTCTACTGCCTCCCCTTGGTTGATTATTTCCAGCATATCCTGTATATAGCATGACAATACCTAATTTGTTTGCGTGTTGTCTCTCTCATTAGACTATGAGTTCCTAGAAAGCAGGGACAGTTAAGCCATTCTTGGTAAAACCCCACCCCACTCCACCCACCCATCCCCAAAGTGGCTTAGCTCAGTGCCTGGTATAAAGTATGTGATTAATAAATGTTCGGGACACGATCTATTTTGTGTGCACACAGTTGAGTAGCGTCTTTCTCATTAGCACGCGAGCTCCTAGAAGGCACGAACCACGTTTTTGCCTTTCTTTGTATTATCGGCGCCGAGCTCAGCGTACAGCATAGAGTAAACGTTTAATAAATGCTTGTTGACTGAATGACAGAACAAAGAGAGCTTATCACCCGATTCCGGGAAGCTAAGACTCTTACAAGTAGCACTGCCTTTCCTCCCAACCTCCGTGGGACACATCCCCACGACACCTGTGGGAGGATGACTTTAACACGAACTCCGGGACTCCGCCCACGCTCGGCCTCAGCCAATCACCTCCTCAGGGTCACAATCTAGGTTTTATCTTTGAATCTACTCCCTCTTTCTGACACTGCCACTGTTTCTGTCTGAGAGATTCCAGGGCGGGGGTTGGACCTTGAGCCCCGCTCACACCTTCTCAGGAAGAATCGGGTCCACGCCGAACGGCGGGGACGCGGCAGCGACCGCGAGGGCGCCCGCAGCCACCCCCCCTGGGGCCGCCGCCACTGGGGTCGGGGTCCACCCCGAAGAGGAACGCACGCTCGGCGCCAGCGACCGCAGGAATCCCACAGCCACCCTCCTACCCCGCTCGCCGATGGGGTAGTCCGACTGAAACAGACTCTCCATCTGCCACTCACCTGTCGGAGGTGGCTGGGGCTCCACGGCGAAGGCGGCCATGATGGCAACAAGAGGCGCTCACACCGGCTTTTCCTGATTTTCAAAAATGGCGGAAACGCTCCCCGCGGAAAGGGGCGCGTGGTCTGACGGGACTGCGTCACTTCCGTATCCGGGGGCGGGAGAGCGAACCGAGGCGGGGCCGAGCGTCCAGTGTGGCCCTCGGAGCCGAAGGCAGCGGCCTCGCCCCTCCCTGCCACCGGTGCGCTGGCTTTTTGAATGGGCCGAACGCGGAGGGGCCGGAGCAGTTTCGGCTGAGACCCCTGATTAATGCCGCGCGGGACTCTTAAGTCCTTTGTCTGCGGGTGCTGTTACCCGGATGGACAAAGTCCGCTACCATCTTTTTGTTTGGTTTTTAAACTATTATTTTTAATTAAAAGCATTTCTTTTCTCTCCCACCTCCCTTCCTATTCCCTGTCCCCGATTGTTATAATTTCAAACAAGGTCATTTTCTTTCTTTTTTGTCTCGTAATCAAAGCAAGTCGACTAGCATTTATTAAGGGCTTCCTGTGTCCAAGCCTATGGCTGAGGACACAAAGAAAGGCAAAAGACAGCCCCGCTCTCTAGCAACTTGAAGCTAATAGAGGAGACCCTATGAAAGCAAATGTGTAGAGACAGGACACATACTGGATAAATTTTGGGTTGGCTCAAAGGGAATGACTAGGGAAGAAATAGGGAAGGCCTCTTGCAGACGCTGGGGTTTTGGCTGAGACTTGAAGGACACCAGGAGATGGAGGCCGAGAGGCCGAGGATTGCAGTGAAGGAGCTGGGAGATGGAGTGTCTACTTCAAGGAATACCAAGGAGGCCAGTGGCCCTGGCCTAGTTCTTGCCCTTTGTAACCTTAACCTTTCTGGGTCTCAGTTTCCTCATATATGAAATGAGGGGGTTGAACTAGATGACCGTGGATGAACCTTCCAGCTGTGAGGGCTCATCTGGTACGATCCTCTAGTTTTCCTAGGAGCGTGGATTATTTTACGAATTAAGATACTGAGCCCTAGAAAGTTGAAGTGACTTGTCCAAGGTCACCAGTAGTAAGTGGCTGGGCTAGGGTTCAAATTCAGATTTTCTGACTCCAAACCCGGGACTCTTTCTACTACCCTGATCCTTTCACGCCTGAACTACTCCTGCAGTGGTGTAACAAACATCTCTCTTTGCCTCCAGTTTCCTGATCCTCCTCCCTACCTTTTAATTTATTCTACATGTCATTTTCAGATTAATTTACCCCAAATGCCTCCTTATACACATTACCTACCTGCTGAGAAATCTTCAAAGGCTTTCCATTGGCAATAAGATAAAAGTCTAAAATTCTTAGCCTGGTATTCAGAGCCATCTGTATTCTGGCTCCTAACTTCACAATCCAAACCTGATCTATTTCTCTGCCACACAAACTGTACACTCCCAACTAAATGGTCTAAAGTGTAGAACATTTTTCCCAGAGTATATTATACACTTTTCATAACACACCATTTCAAGGATGCTCTCTTCCTCCCCAGTACAAGTATAAACAGTGGGGAAATTACTGGGATTTTCTACAGTGAACATTTCACTATACAGTAAAGCTGTCTGCAGAAGGAGGGCAGCAAAACATCAAAGGAAAGAGCAGCTTAGTTGATTCACCTTAGTTTATTTTTCTATTATTCAAGTGAATGTTTACATTTGCCTTTTGGAAATAAAATGATGCCCTCTCTTCCAATTTCTGAGGCATCATTTTGATATCCAATTTCCTTTTCAAATTGCTAGAGAAATATGTAATCAGGCAAATTTCACTCCCAAATGGCAGGGTATTGAATCATTTTACTCATCTCTTAACAAGGATATCAGTGCAATTTATGAAGGACAGTTCCTTCCCATTTGCTAATGTTTTGTCACTATTTAAAATTTACAAATTTATGTTAACCACAATGCTTTAAAAAATCTATGATTTCATGAATGTGAGTGTTCTGCACTGACACAGATTATAATCTCTTCACTTCTTAGTAAATAATCTTCATGGTTTACTTTGGTTGGAAAAATTCATCATTGTTAGCCACTCTTCTAAGGAGGAACCTCTCTGAGCATTAGTTAGACTGATCCTTACAAGACAGATACATCACACCTGTATTCAAATCCTCTCTGCCATGGTAATATCCAAGACAGTTTGCGATTCATCAGTATAGCATTCAAGAACTCAGGGACATCTCTATACCACAATGAGTCATCAGAATGATGAAGGACTTTATATTATTCAATGGCTAATAACTGCCTTGTTTTATTCCTTAAAACATAGCACTGTTCTAAGTCAAAGCTACATTATTTTTCCAAAACTTCGGCTTAGATAGAACCTTTCTGCAGCCTCTAAACAGTTATTTTTCAGTATTCATGTCTGTGTGTACATATATATTTTTTACAAAGAGATAACTTTAGGAGCGTGACTCATATTTCGGGGTGACTAACATTTGGACCAACATTGGCAACTCTCGAATAGTTTATTTTCTCAGTACATTGATTTCTTCATCTAATCCTTCCTACTAACAAATGTATGACACTTCAAAAATTCAACTTGGATTTCAGCATTTGTCTTGCAAAGTGACTACCATCTGATCTTATCTCTATGGACTAAATTTAAGGAAAACTCTAATTTAAAATGAGCTCAGTTAAATTTTCCTTAATGTGACCAGGCTAACTTCTGTTATATAATAAACTGAATATAAGTAACAAAAAAGAGAGGCTGGATGACTGCTTGTTTATCTTTTAGATCGGATTCTTTTCAGGCATGTGTTAGACAAGATGGTTACTAGGTTCCCTTCCAATTCGGAAGTTCCATGATTCCGTCAGAATCAACAAGCATTTATTAAGTGGCAGGCATTGTGCTAAGCACCAAGAACATAAAGAAAAAGCAAAAATTGTCCCTATCCTCAAGGACCTTCTCTCCAAGAGTTAAGAGTGATACCAAGGTTCTGAATCTGGGTGAGGAGAAGGATAGTGGTAACCTCTACAGTAATAGGAAAGTTCTATAGAGAGATGGGGGTGAAGGGGATAAGGGGAATGATGAGTTATATTTTTGACATGTTGAATTTAGCATTCCTAAAAAATATCCAGTTCAAATTACTCCATAGACAGCGATATAAGACTGGAGCTCAAGAGAGAGACTAGAGCTACATATATAGGCCTAGAAATCATCTATATCAAGATGATAATCGAAGCTAGTGAAACTGATATGATTACTAAGTCTAGAGAGAAATAAAAAGAAGGCACAGGACCGACTTTTGGCAGGTATCATTTATTAGTGGGCATGACATAGATGAAGATGCAATTTTAAAAAATTGAGGAGCACTTAGAATGATAGGAGAACCAAGACATACTGTCACAGAAGATAATCAAGAATGAAGTGATCAACATTGTTAAATATTGTAGAGATGTTAAAAGGATGAGAATGCAGAAAAGATCATTAGATTTGGCTATTAAAAGATCATTAGTAACTTTGGAGGATGCAGTTTCAGTTTAATGGTAAGGGTGGAAACCAGACTGCATAGTTTAAGAAGAAATTGAGAGGAGAAGAAGTGAAGGAATCAAGTGTGGATGGCTTTTTGAAGTTTAGCTGAGGAGTCATTTTAGGACAGCTAGGAAGCATGATAGAATCTAGTGAGGATTTTTTAAGAAAAGGGGAGACGTGGTAGGGAAGGATCTAATAGATAAAGAATATGAGAAAGAGAGAGAGAAAAGATGATAGTGGGTACAATCTTCTAGAGAAGACCCATGCAAGGACCCACTGAAAGATGATAAACACAATGTCAGACAATAAAGATTAAGCTCCTACTATGTGCCAGGCACTATGCTAAGTGGGGAGGCATGAAGAAAGTCCAGAGAAGTATACAGTAGGGTGGAAAATTGAAACAGCTGCCCTGGGCAACTCCTTTTAAATGGAGTATCTGGGAGGACCCCTCCAATGTGTCATAGTTGTAGAGGTTTCAGGAATAGCAGCAAACCAGCCCCACAACTGGCCATTTATTTAAAATGGTGTGTTTTTTTGTGTGGTCAAAATCTTAAAGACAGCAAATCAAAAGTGACAACAAAGTTCTCCTAATAAGGTGTAGTCAGTAGCAAAAGAATAATCTTCACATGTGCACAATTCACTTCAAATCAGTCATTTATTGAGCAACTACTGTGTACCTAGTACAGAATAAGAACCTCATAAATGTTTGTTACCTTCCCAGGGAGCTATCCCCCACCCTGTCATATCCCTCATGTCATCTGGCTAACATATGTTGGTTATTAGGATGGCCAAAGGGCCTGAGGGGAAACAAAAACAGCTCTTCCTTGAGAAAGAGAGACAGAGTCCAAAGCAGGATCCAAGGAAGAGCATAAATGAGAAGCTTGGAAAAGCATAAATGACAAGCTTGACTGTGTCAGAACTGTAGTATCTCAGGAACTTGTCAGTCCAAGAGGTAAGGCAGAAGTAAGAATATGGGGATTAGACCAAAGCTAGGAAGATCTACAACAGTCTATGTTAAGCATCTCCTATATGCCAAGCACAGTGCTAGGCACTGGGGAATATGAAGACAAAACAATCCCTGCCCTCAAGTACCTTATATTCTTATATACCTTGTATTGATAATCACGTACATTGTATTCTTATATTGTACTACAATAGAAATCAAGAAGTATGTTACCAGAAGTGATAGTGAAATTACTAAATGCCTGACATAGTCTTCTTCCCCTAAGCACCAGCCCTTTATAAAGGTGATGGGCATCTCTAGCATTCATCCTGTTTTGACATTATCAGCACGAACTCTAGCCAGCAGAAGCTCTATGCTCTTGACTCAGCAGCTCTGTGGGCTCAGAGTCATGCCAATAGTTTCTTGAAAGTAATTTCGAGCAAAATATATTCAAGCACAGTTCTAAGGGTATGGTTCTTATTATCCAACAAAGACACACTTATAATTCTTAAGAGTCTATTTTGGCACCAGCCATTTCAAAATTTGGAGAAAATGTTATTTTAATTTTAAGTTGCCACCAATCTTTGCCCTTGCAGCAGAGTTCCTACTTTCCTAGAATAAGCACTGGGAGCACTTGCTGGCTCTGTCCTTTCCCTTTTGCTTTTGAAAACTCACTAAGAAACAGCCTAAGATAAGTTGTATAACTAAACCTAGCTGCTTTGGTAGAAGACAGAAGCTAGAAAGATGTAAATAAAGGAGAAATTCCATTCCAAATCCCAAAAGGGGGAGTTACACCATCCAGGTGTTGGGGGAGTAAACAGCTATGGATCATGAACTGATAAAAACTGGAAAAACAGAGGTCCGTTTGAGAAGAACAAAGAAGAGGTATATCCACAGCCACTTCAGGTCTAGAGAGAGTAAGGTTGAAAGACCAAGACATAAAATAGCAGAAGGTTTAAATAGGCCAGTCATTCAGTGCCCTAAAAACAGGGATGACCCTATAACATTGTCACTTGTGGCTCCAATATAATTGTTCTACTGACTAAATGCTGACCCTATCTGCTGAAAGAGATTGCATTTTCTCTGTGAAATAACTTTGACAATAGTCTTTGGTCAAAGATATTGAAGTTCTGGTCCATTTCTGTTATAAATAAAAATAATAATAAACATTATCGTCATTGGTTGTTTGTCAAAAAATGCTCTAGAACAGAATTTCAAAATTTTCCCCACCATATAACTTTTCCTGGTTGGAGCAACCCATTTGACTTCTCCCTTCAACCTCTCTTAATCCTACCATCATTTGGTAGGATTAATGGGTTTCACTCATGTAATCCATTCCTATTTGGCTGAATGTTATTATAACTTGTCATCCTGCTCAACTCCCTCAAATGCCAATTTGTGTTCCAGCTACTTCCCACCAGCTTCTGTGCATCTAAAGGTTTTTGATTATCATCTACAATTATATTAACCATTTCAGATATCTAAAAATTTTTATGAATGATTTTTACTGAAGCCACTTAGCCCCAAGTTTTAATTATTGTTCTTTAAAAGTGCTAACTCTATATGTGGATTACTTTACTACAGGCAACTTAATGACTCTCAAGGATCTTTTATTAATAAATAATTGCGTAATGGTCTATTGTTGTCTCCCTGTTATGGGCATTGCATTGTGCTAGGAATTATGGATTTCAAAAGAAGTGTAAAACGTGGTTATTTTGTACAAAACTCTTTTAATTCGGTTGAGAAAACAGAACATAAACATATGAATTAATTTGTGGATAAGAGAGCTACAAATCTGATTTACAAAACAATATAGGAAAGATCACGGATTCTGTCTGTGTGGAGAACTTTCCACCAACAAAGATACAATCTGTCAATGACAAATAAATCCTTGGGAGTTGTCGGAGACACACAGAGATTAAACAACTTGCTGAGGGTCAAGTAGCTTAAAAGTGCCAGAGGCAGGTTTTTAACCTACGTCTTTATGACTCCAAGATATCCAAGATGTATCAACTACACTATACTCTCTCTGCATGATCTTTTTTTCATTTTTTAAGTGTTAAATTGAAAGGTATAAATAGAGAGGAGATCTATGAACCATAAATTCTGAACACCTAACTTACAAATTTTCCTTATATAAATATGACTGCTTATGAAACACTCCCTCATCTTGCCACTCATCCTGCTAAAATGACATTAAGAAGGAACATGAATAAAAATAAGCAAAGAACACTATTTTGCTCTCTTTATTCCCTAAGAATTATTCACATTATCAATAAAACTTAATTCTTCAGGGATCTGTAATTTTGTCCGTGTAGGTCAATGCAATTGTAAACTTTCTAAGACCTATTAGATGGTGTGTCAGGGTGGCTAGGGCCCAATACATAACATACATAATTTCTGTTATGTATGTATACACAGACATATACACATATACTAAGATGCTGCCGTGGTAGAATGTAACTATATTACCATATTTAGGCTGTACTTCTTATCTAAATCTGACTTTTGGTTTTTTTCACAATATAATTCTATGGTCCACAAAAGGCCTACTCCAATGTCTCACTGAAGCACAGAGGCCATCCTGAGTTCTTGAAGACTATGGCCAGTTTAGTGCCAACTCTGGTAGGTTCTACCAACTGAAAAGGCATGAAATACAGCCCTGGCAACAGACCATGTCTTTTGCTTGCGGCCAGACCTACCTAAATTCAGATAGCTTGAGCCAGAAGGTTAACCTCAAGGTGACGATTTTTTTTTACAACTACAGTGACACATGAAATTGATAAAAATAAACATTTCTTAATTTTTGTGACCCCTTTATGCTTATGCAGTGATGAACACAGAAGGTGCTAATAATCACTAAGCTCTTGGGCCATCTACAAACATTAATTTGTTGTTACTATTCTTAATATAAAACCTTTGTCCAGTAACCAATGAGTTAATACTATTTGAAGAAGTGAAACACGTAACTATGGGCAGTGTGACTGGAAGTAAAATAAAAAAGACAAAGATGTTTCAGCTAAATGGAAAGATGCCTCACAGATTCTCCTCAAAGAGTCAAATAAATAAATTGGTTTCAATTCTGAGGTGCCACATCATACCTATCAGATGGGCTAACATGAGAAAACAGGGAAATGATAAATGTTGGAGAAAATGTGGGAAAATTGGAACACTAATGCATTGTTGGTGGAGTTGTGAACTGATCCAACCATTCTGGAAAGCAATTAGGAACTATGCCCAAAGGGCTATAAAACTGTGCCTACCCTTTGACCCAGCAATACCACTTCTAGGTCTACATTCCAGAGAGATCATACAAATGGGAAAAGGACCCACATGTACAAAAACATTTATAGCGGGGTTTTTTGTGGTGGCAAAGAATTAGAAATTGAGGGGATGCCCATCAACTGGGGAATGGTTGAATAAATTGTGGTATATGAATATAATGGAATACTATTGTACTATAAGAAATGATGAGCAGGCAGACTTCAGAAAAACCTGGAAAGACTTGTATGGACTGATGCTGAGTGAAGTGAGCAGAACCAGGAAAACATTGTACACAGTAACAGCCATACTGTGCAATTATTGACTTTGATAGATTCATCTCTTCTTAGCAATGCAAGGATCCAAGACAACTCCAAAAGACTCATGATGGAGAGAGAACTTAGGAGTCTGAATGCAGATGGAACTATTTGCTCTCCTTTTCTTCTGTCATTTTGTTTTGTTTCTTCTTTCTTGTGGTTCCTTCCATTAGTTCTAATTCTTCTTTACATCATGACTAATGTGAAAATATGTTTAATATGGATATATAAGTAGAGCCTATATCAGATTGCATGCCATCTTGGGGAGGGGAAGAGAAAGAGGGAGAGAAAATTTAAAACTCAAAATCTTTCAAAAGTAAATGTTGAAAACTAAATTAATTATATTTTTAAAAAAAAAAGAAGTTGGTTTCATCATGCACCCAAAGGCAACAAGAAATGACATTTCATGGGACACTTGATCATATCTCCTTGCAGTGATCATAGTGAACATAAGAAAAATACAAACTAACATGAAAATCATGGGATTATAGAATGCTAGATTTAGAACTGGAAGAGACCTTAGAGAGTTCCATTTAGTCTAATGCCCTCATTTTATAAATGAGGACAGGGAAGTCTGGTGAGATTAAGTGACATGGATAGTAAGTGGCAAAGCCTTCTCAGATTTGAACCCAGGCCCTCTGACTACAAATCCAGGGTCATTTTCCCAATGATTACATCTTATACACCGACATCTGTTGCAGAAGATAAGGAAGTAGAAAATTTCTATGAAGGACTTAACAAGCTTTCCAAACTAAGTAAATCTATATCTTGTTATTCGGTGACTTCATTAAGAGCATAAGCGCAGTACCTGACACATAGTGAGTACTTAATAAATGCATATTAGTTAATTGCAAAGGAAAAAAAGGAAAATGTTTTAAAATCAAGAAATAAAAGAAGCCAAAGATTTGTTGACAACTTAAAAGCTGCACATAAGATAATGAATATTTTCTTCGGTAGATAATCAGAAATTCCTAGAAATAGTCAGTAGCTAGCAACAATTGACATATATCCTATATCCTAACAGGCAGGAAACAATGGCTACAGGTATGGCAATCATTTGGTCTGTAAGTCTGTCTTTTTGCTCTAGTGTTCTGCCATTCAGTTCCCACAATTAACCACTTGCTGTCCCAATGCCCTCAATTATCTCAGTTTTTGGTTGTAATCTTAACTCCTTTGCTCTCCAGAATATCACATTCCAAATCCTCCAATACTTCAATACAGAAGCTGCTAAATCTTGTGCTTTCCCAACTGTGGCTTCACAATATTTGAGCTGTTTCTTTCTGGTTGCTTGAAACATTTTCTCCTTGACCCAAGAGCTCTGGAATTTGGCTATAATATTCCTAAGAGTTTTCATTTTGGGATCTCTTTCAGGAGGTAATTGGTGGGTTCTTTCAACTTTTATTTTTTCCTCTGGATCTAAGATATTAGGGCAGTTTTCCACGATGATATATATTATGCCACTTCAAAAACACATACTATTGGCAATATTCTGAAGCTTCCTTCCATGTACAATGTATCTTTCTTTGCCATTTGGATCACCTAAAATTTTAATTCTCATGACATGGAATTATAGTATTACCATGAGAATATTGGTGTTATAGAGATGAAAGGGATTTTGCATCACTGAACAGCTTAGGAGCACTGAAAGCATTATGAATTTCCCAAATGTGATCCAGCCCAGTTTCTTCTGGACCCAATTTAAACATGTGGATCATCTGTCCAGGAATATACATGTTGAAAGACTTAGTAGTCTATCCCTCCATGTCTACATGTCAGAATCTGGACAGTATGCATTATTCAACCACATTATTTTTCTATTGTGGATGATTAAAACAATCTCTCGAATAATAATGGATTTCCTCAAAGATGCTTTGTAATATTTTAGGTTTAATGGAATTAGTAAGTTGCTATCTATGAATAAAACATTTATAGATTTTTATCATCAATGAGGAATCCATCTTCTATTTCAATTGTGCAGAATATCCTCCATGATACTGGCAGCCACCTCGGGTAAACATGTGTTTCTCTGTTTGATTTGCTGCTAATATTTGATGACTCATTAAAAAAAGTTACTGCACAGTTGGATCTGTCATAGAATCTTATTATTTTAAACATACATGACAGATACATTATTTAAGAAGAGTTTTAAGTCAGCGTTTTATTTTACTGAATGATATACTTTTAAGATATCAACAAATAATAGACAGTGAACTTTTTACCTTTTCTGTGCATGAATAGCATGAATGCAAAGCAATAGTCTGTTACAGAAAAATCTTTGAAATCCTATTTTCTTTGGATTTTTTTAATCAAAGATATACTCAATGCATGCATGAGCCATTTTCATAAAGATATCATGAAGGTGTGAAAATAGACCTTATGCTTAAGTCCTATTCTAAGGCTTCATCATTTCTTGGAGATGACTCCTGGCTCTTGAAACTTACTCAGCAAAGGATAAATTCTGGCAGGTTCTTCCAATCTGGAAAGGCTTTAGATATAGATGCAGTGATATAATGTGTAATGTGATATAAGGTGTAATATGTGTAAGTTGAGAGATACTTACCAAATGGCTGGTTGAGGGGTGATGTTCTTTTTGGCCATAGATGCTTTTAAAGACACTCTATTCAAATAAAGAGGGGCTGTTTACTCCATGACAATGGAGGGGAGTGACTATCTCTGACAAATTTCTATTCCTTGAAGTACAGGCAATATGATGTAGTGGAAAGGGTGCTGGATTTGAAATCAGAGGATACTGATTTGAATCACAGCCCTGGCATTTACTACCACTGTGACCTTGGGCAAATCACTTAGTCTCTCTGAGCCTCAGCTTAGTCATACATAAAATGAAGAGACTGGACCTTAGAAGCCATATGACTCTATGATCTTATATCAGTATGTAAACAGGCATATGGGTTGATAATGTCTTCTCAGTTGTCATTTTTGGGGATTAAAAATAGCATTTGTGATATTTTCTTTTTGAATTTTTTCCTTTTTTTTTTTGCTATCTAAGAAATTGTTCCCTGAGTCCCTTTGAAATTGCATTTCCCCCCCAGCACATATTTATTTATTGTTTGACTAAATACAGCTCTTCTTTTCAGGTTCATCTTCCTAAGTGCCAATTGCTATTTCTTTATATACTGAAGTGGTAGAAACTAAATATAATGGCTTCACTATTGCCATGAATGAGACTTACATCACAAGAGGAATATTGTCCAGTTTCCTCATTTGAATTCCATCTTCCAGTTTCACAAATTTCCTCAGAATAATCTGGGCTGGGTTATTTTCCTGTCAAACTTTTTACTGGTTCAATTTCTTCCCAATTGCTTTTACTGTTTCATGAGGTAAAATATTGCTTATAATTTTTCTCCTTCATAATGTTTTACAAATGAACTTGTATTCTAAACTAGTGTTGCCTTTGACTATTCTGTCATTCTATTTGGCAAAGAGATTGAGTACCTTTGTTGGGTTAATTTCTGGGCTCTTTTGACCTCTTGCTTGGATGCCTTTTTTTTTTATCCTTTGCATTGGTTGAACTTTTCTAAGAAATGGTAATAACGTCTTTACTTTTGTTCATTTTCCATTTTTTGGAGTCAAAGTCTTATTTAAATAGGGTGGGTTCTTCATGAAGAAGTTATAGGAGGACATGGATAAGAAGTACACAGATAAGAGGGAATGGATAGTTTTTGGTCTACCCTGCTAAATGGAGTACTCTCATGGATAAGGTCACAAAAATATGATAGCAAAAACTATCTCTTTTTTTTTAAGTAGATCTCATTTTAGGAGTTAAATTCATACAAATAGAGTATTCTCTTTGGATCCCTTAGCATGGTGTTCCTTAGGGGTTACTATATTTGAAAGTTACAGTATAACTCTAACATTGAGTTCTGTACTGTTGTTTCAGTAGTAAGAAAAATTACGTTCCCCCATTGCTCGTCACTAATACAAAAACAAACTTTCTTGGAATGACTTAAGTCACAAAGACTATCTAAAGTCTCAAAGGTAACTGATAATTAAAATTATTCAGTTGTGTGATCAACAGGTTTTCTTAGTTAACTTGAATACAAGAAGCATTTTAATTATTTTAAAACAAAAACTCACAAAGAAATTAAAAGGTTGACACAGGAAAAAACATAAAATTTATTATTTTAAAATCAAGTATTTTTGCACCTAAAAAAGTACTTTGGTGCAGGATAATTACAAATATGCACACAAAATAAATGTCTTTCACTTTCTGAATCACGAGGCAAACTTTAACCATTCAAAAAACAAAGCAAACACTTTGAGGTTTCTTACTGTGACTGCACCCACATGAATGGTAACATAATAGTACAACGAAAAATCTTAGAAATAGTTACATTTATAAACAAGAATTCTAAAACCTTCCATCTAAACTGGCTTAAAGTTACAAAGAATGACTAAGTTGTAGCTAAAATTGTTGTTGAGCCCTTCCAAAAGTTTGTTTTTTGTTTTGTTTTTTTCCTGCCAGTAAGGACTGACATTATACATTTAGGCTCAGTCATGTACCTGTATGTCTATTTATACTCATTCGTCTTGGTAACTTGTTCTAAGTATATCTAAGTACATAGTTGAGAAATTCATTGTGTCACACTCAAAAATCTTCCTTCCAGTATTAGGAACATTTTGAGTTCCTCACACATTTGAAATGCCTGACTCACTGATATTTGTCTTGCCAAGTTTTACTTTTTTTTTCCATTGAAATGATTCAGTCAAAAAGAAAGTAGGTTGCCCAGTTCCTGAAGAATGCTTTCCAAATGCTATGCTTATACATCTTAATGGAAAAAGAAAGGAAAAAAAGAACAGTATCAATAAGAATTTAAAACATTATATTTTTCTTCCTCTCAGTGTTGTTGTCATAGTGGTCTAACATCATGATCAACATTTTGCCTCAAATCTAGTGATACATGGGGAAAAGGAAAGGAATGAGATTTTCAAGTTCATATAAACTCCAAAAATTATTCATACCATTGGATAAATTTTAAGTATTATATAAATAAATTTAGTTACCTAAGTAAAACAAAAAGTAACTTGAAAATTAAAAAGGGGAATTTTATTATCTAAACCAATATATAGCCTGCCTCTTCAAATAAGTGAAGTACTCCATATTTTATTTCTTTTCTATTTAGAATTTTGAGCAAATATGAGCTTTATTTTTTCTCTTAGTCTAGATATAAATAATTAAGCGTGACAGGAAAAAAATTTTTGAAGTTGTATTTTCAGGGACTCAGCCAAAATCACTACTGCACAGATGGGCCTATATATGGGACTTTTTTTTTCTCTACCAAAACAGTGACATTTGGTATCTACATATATTTTTGATTCATAATGTTAGCTAGTGGGATCATAATAAAGTTTCTTTTTAAAATATCTTTATGCCACCAAGATAAGGCCTACAGATTAATTTCTCTGCATGAAATCAACCACAAATATACATCTGACCTATCACTGACTCACCAACAAATAGTTTTTTAAAAGATCTAATCTCTTAGGTGCCATTCTTAGAGGCATCAAATGACAGTTTGTAGGTAAAATTAGGTTGAGGTCAAAGAAAGATCTTTACTAGAAAGAAGGTATGGTAAATTCATGTCATGTGTCATAAAACCAGAATGACACAGACCAGAACTCCAGATATAAATTCTATGCCAAATTACATGTTCTGTGACATATAATGTACATTATGTCCCAATTCTTAGTAAGCTAAAACTTAACAGCACCGTGAAAAAAGAAAATATATTCACATCAATGCAGTCATTAGCAGAAAGAAGGGTCATCTAGAAAATCTATGAATTCTTGGCAAAAAATGACTAAAGAGAATACCACAGAGAAAGAAGTCCTAACATTCAATAGGACATTTGCTTTGGTCATTTTCAAACTGGTCACTTTAGTTAATTTTATACTGCTTCTTAGGATGAGTATGCTATGAGAGGTTTCAGCTCTGGAGACTGTTCCAGCAATTATTTCTCTCAAAGCACACAACCTGTTATCTATCATTTTTCAGCCCTTTGCCTGTGAGAGCAGCATAGAATATATACCTTCTCATCTGCACAGCTGTGCTCAATGTACACTTTTCAACTTATTTTCACGGAATACTGTTGTTCAAATGTGCTATGTTTATGACAATCAAAAAAAAATTCCCCTGTAGCTTACATTAACTTCCTCAATTATTAAATACTAATGAAAAACTTTTTTTTTTTGCTTTTAAGCAATTGGGGTTAAGTGACTTGCCCAGGGTCACACAGCAAGGAAGTGTCAAGTGTTTGGTCTGAGGCCGGATTTGAACTCAGGTCCTCCTGACTTCAGGGCCGGTGCTCTATCCACTGCACAACCTGCTGCCCCTAATGAAAAACTTGTAATATAAATTTCACAAACAGGATTAGGGATGTATATTTCATATCATTAGCAATAACATATTAATAGAAATAATGCTTTTGTTTTTTTAAAAAAAAGTTTCAAAGAGCTGGGAGAGAAAATCTCCAGGTGGTTTTGTAATATTGAGAAATCATTCTTTCCCAAATAGAGAAACAAAAGCAAAGGCAATGAAATAATTTATTCAAGGTCTATAGTCAGAGGTGAGATTGAAAACGTGTCCATGAGAACCAGGTCCAAATTATTTATTAATTTTAATTTTTTTGCTTTTCTTAAAGAATTGTATACAACAGAAGTGAACAATATCAAGTGAAATTGATTATAGCCATTTTTGTTTTATTGTCTATGTGAGCTTTAAGTTTACTCATGACAAATAGGCTTTTTAGTATAAAGAATATTTTTCAGAAATCTAAGGCTTCCAAAAACTTCATAAAATAGGACCCAATAAAAGTATAAAAGGAACCTAGAAAGAGAAGAGATGCCTGACAGTAAAATATATAAATCAGAATATATTGTAACATATTACTGTGTATATGGGGTAGGGATGGGGAGCAAATGGAGTTGGGGGCAAAAGCTACCAAACAGGTAAAGGACAAAACAACAATAACAACAACAACAACAAAAAACCCTAAACAATTAAAAGGCAATGAACTCTGGTGAGAGGATATTCAAATGCTCTGTATATTACAATTGTATACCTTCTGAATAAACCTTTTGGTTGTAAATTTGCCCTTCAGGGAGTTTGAGCTATTTATTTTTATTGGAAAAGAAATGCAGACAAAGAAATCTTTCTAAGGTGATAACTATTTTTCTAATACATGCACAAGTCAAACAGTATTTCAGCATTTTTCTTCATCAGAACAGTTACTGGAATAGGAAAAACACCAAAAGTATTCAACAATCAATTCATCCTTCTTTCAATGTTCAAATACAGACTTCAAATCTGCTTTTACTTTTTTCCTCCAAAGAAGTTAACATAATCAGTGATACCAATGTTATCTGGTCTATGCAATTCAAAAAAAGCATTCCATCACGCATTTTAAATGCTGAAGAATAAGCAATATTATTTTTTTTTAAATTAATTTAGGCTGAAGCTCAAGATAATTAGGCCACCTCAGTTTCCACTTTGAGGATAGCAAAAGGAAAGGATTTGGCTTCAGCTATTCTATGCTAAAAACTTGGTTTTAAAAGGTCAATTGAGAAGTTATAGTTTCACATCATCTGTTAAAATGCCATCTCACAAACTGTTGGCTTCATCTGTTTCACGAATTTTATTATGCCCAATTACTTATTCCCATATTTTTTTTTACTGTTGATATGCTCGAAGTTGTTCCATGAAGCCAGAATTTGGGCATATAGCAGGTCTTGCATTTTTCACCAAAGAAAAGGCACTGGTAAATGTGATTTCTTCGGTACTCATCAGGAAGCCAATTATAATTGCAGCGGCCCTGGAGATGCCTGCATTACAATGAACAAGAACCACTCCATCCTTTCAAGAAAAAAAAATCCACATTCATTTGAGAAACATTATCAAGCTCACTATATACCATTTAGAATTATCATAAAGCATAGTACATATAAGACCTCTTCTTGGATTATTACAATATAATCCACCATAAGCAAAGTTTAGGAAATATTCTCCTCTAGAAGGACATATAAGTGTTCCCCAAATCAGTTTTGAAGCCTAAAATTGCAATTGTACCCTTTTTTTTTGTACCTTAGTGATACCAGTAAAGCTGGTAATAGTATCATGTTTATAATTAGCACAAAGAATATATTAGGAACATAAGTACATTTCAAAACAAGACAACAAGGTCCACTAAACAAAAAGATGAACCCTGAAGCAAACTAGGTACAGTAAGTACTCCTGGGGGGAAAAAACTACTTAGAGAGAAGTAATAGTTTTGATCTAGCAGCTAAGGAACAGATGCCTTTCCCATCAGATTGCATTCACTTTCAGCTACATTCTTGACTACTATACATTGTACTCTGAGCACTATTAAGTAACCTTAAAATTGCAACCAAGAAGCAAACAAACCCTCTGTAATTTAAAGTAGAAAAATTGTGCAGCTCAACTTTTTTATTCAAACTATTCTTCAAAAGTGTATCTGATCAACCATTTTTATTAAAGCTAGCAGGCAACACAGTACAAAGATCTATACAAAGGAGAATTTAAAGCAAAAGCACAAAAGAAAAGATTTTGCTATTTCTCATAAGTCTATTGACAGACTCCAAAGGGAGGAAGGAAAGAAAGGAGAAAAGAAAAAATAGATTTTTTTTATTAAAGTCTAGATTGGAAGGAGTTAAAAACAATAAGATTAGACCTCAGTGAGAAAAGAGGGTGAAAAAACAGAAAAGCAATAGAAATGGGAGAGGATGAGTCCTGTCTTTATTATGGTTAGTCAGAAACACTAAGCTGAAGATGTGAGAGTAAAAAGTCTAAAAGTCAGAAGAAAGCTGAGTGTTCCAGACATATGATTAATCTAGGGCTCCTTTGCTCCTCCTGCATTATTTTGTTTCATTTTGACTGTATGGTTCTTAATTTTTCTTTTATTTATTTAGTTTTTTTTTTAATTTAGGCAATTGGGGTTAAGTGACTCGCCCAGGGTCACACAGCTAGTTAGTTAAGTGTCAAGTGTTTGGTCTGAGGTCAGATTTGAACTCAGGTCTTCCTGACTTCAGGGCTAGTGCTCTATCCACTGTGCCACCTAGCTGTCCCAACTGTATGGTTCTTCCTAAAGACTATGAAGTGAGGGGTCAAGCATTCTATCAAATAGAAATATTTTTAAATGCTAATATGTAAAAAAAAATCTATTTAACACCAAAAAAAATCTGTTTCTGCCTTTATTTTCCTTATAATTGCTAGTACTGATAAAATGGTGAGTTCTAACAAAGAGGATTAAAAGATGTGCATTATACTATTTTGGAACAATACCTTTTAACATTAGTGAAATACCAATAGTTGCATTCTTAAATTTAGCATGTCCCCTCTGCCCTTTTCTTCTTTTTTCTAATCTATTAATTTTATCTTCTATTTGATACATGTTCAAACTCAATGTTGCCACAATCTTCTTTATAAACTAAGAAGTATTTATAAAATCAGGAAAGTACCTGAAAGTACCAAAGCTTATGAACTCAGTGGAATAGTTACATTAAGAGCTTGCAACAATATGAAATAGAAACTGTAATTGGACACTGAAATGAGGTCAATAAGTGAAAACCGTTTCAGGTAACTTGCAAAGGATACCTTACAAGTGAAAAGAGATGCAGTATAAAACAAATGCTCATGGGGACTTATGCTATCAATAATGAAAGTGATAGATCTGATGGAACAGCCTTGAGACAGGTTGGCCAGCCTCGTGCTTTTTAAAAGTTAATGATCTAAATGAAATGTTGTACTCTGTAGTAACAGAAAAGACAATATTCCTGTCACTACATTTTCTGATCTGAAATTAACATCACCTGTTGGGATAGCGTATGTAGGATGACAATAATGAGAACTTTTAACTATCAACAAATTATGAGCAGTATAGTATGGAGTAATGTGTAATTATTTCTTTTGAACACAAATAGGAAAAAATAGAAATAAACTTGCAACTAAAGAATTTTTAAATACTTTCTGCCCCAACCTAGGTTTTCAATGGTGTAGAGAATTCTGGGGAAGGAAACTCCCAGATCAATGTAGATTAGCAACTGTTCCACAGCTTCCTATTAGGCAGAGAGATTAAGTACTTGCCCAAGGCCACAAAAACAAATTTAATGTGTCCTGGTAGTATTTGAACCCAGATCTTTAGGACTCTAAGGCCAACACTCTATCCAAAAGGCATGCTGTCTCTACTTTAACAGTTTACTTTTCTACAAATGTCTGAATTTACTCGCGTCGTACTTTTTCATCCTTCCTTATAGAATTCCCCATTCCTGAAAGCATTTTCAATGAGAAATATTGGCTCTGTATTTAAACTACAGAATAATAATAATCATTTATATAGTATTTTTCTTCCAATAAGCTGAAAGTACAATACGAGTTACTAAGAGAAAACCTTTCACTCTATAATCCAGGTATCACACAATGAACATATGGTGTTATTATCCTCATTTTCCAATGTATTCTCTTTTCAAAGGTCATAATGAATCTACAATTCAATTAGATGATAAGTTCCTTGAGTGTAAGGACAGATTGTAAATTCCTTAAAAACACTTAGTACAGGAGCATACTTTAGTGTTTCATTAAATACTTACTCATATTCCTCAAAGCTCAACTTAAATGCTATCCTCTACATGAAGTTTTTCCTTGATTTCCCTAAGTGTTAGTGCCTCCCTCCAATAACGACCTTGTGTTTATTTTGAATACACTCATCTATGTCCATGTTGTCTTCCCCAATAGAAGGTAAGGTTCTTGAGGACAGAGATTGTTTCATTTCCATCTTTTATCCCAAGCACCTAGCACAGAATAGTTATTTAATAAATGCTTTTTGATGATTGATGGACTATAATTCTTAATTTTACATTGGGGATTTATAAAATTGAACATAATATTTTTCCATGCTGCTTTTTGTTTTGAGGTACTGAAAATTAATGTGCTGATGGCATGTTTTTCAACTATAGTCAACTCTTGATTATGTATGTTTGATGGAGGCAAGCATTAGTATAGGCAATCCAAAATGGTGGTAGAACTCACTTTTTGCCATATCAACATCTGAGTCAGAGAACTCTAAATATTAAATGCCCAGGGAGATACAGGAATCTGAGACAATCTGAAGAATTTTGAAAAGTACGCTAATAAATTCAACACATTTTCTATAATACCCTATGATGTTTCTTTAAACTATACTTTTAAAATTCCTGATCTTTTGTCCTGAGTCAACAATAAATAGGTAGAAAGGACAAATGCAGTTTGCTCAATCAATCATTTATTTATTTATTTGTTTGTTTTTTATAGAAGGAAAGGCCAGGTTGGTTTCGGTTCCTTAAAAGAACACCAAAGTATTTTGATAAAGGTTTCATTTCTCAACTATATAGAGAACTAAGTTAAATTTATAAAAATACAAGTCACTCTCCAATTGGTAAATGGTCAAAGGCTTTAAATAGGCAGTCCTCAAACAAAGAAATCAAAGCTATGTATAACCATATGATAAAATGTTCTAAGTCAGTATTGATTAGAGAAATGCAAATTAAAACAACTCTGAGGTACCACTTCACACCTATCAGATTGGCTAAAATGACAAAAAAAAAAGGAACATGATCAATGTTGGAGGGAGTGTGGGAAAACTGGGACACCAATACACTGTCCATGGAGTCATAAATTGATCCAACTATTTTGAAGAGCAATTTGGAACTATGCCCAAAGGACAATAAAACTGTGCATACTCTTTGACCCAGCAATACCATTGCTAGGTCTATATCCCAAAAACATTTTTAAAAAAAAAGGGAAAAGGACCTATTTGTACAAAAATATTTATAGCAGCTCTTTTTATGGTGGCTAAGAATTGGAAATCAAGAGGATGCCCATCAATTGGGAAATGGCTAAACAAGCTGTGATAGGTAGATAGATAGATAGATAGATAGATAGATAGATAGATAGATAGATAGATAGGTAGATAGATAGATAGAGATAGAGATATATATGTGTGTGTATGCATACATATATATACAAATGTGTATATTTAATATACATATATATGTGGTATACATGATGGAATATTACTGTGCTATAAAAAACGACAAGCAAGGATGACTTCAGAAAAACCTGTAAAGACTTACATGAACTGATGCAAAGGGAAGTGAGCAGAACCAGAACAGTTGTACAGAGTAACAGCACTACTGAATAATGAAGAATTGTGAATGACTTAGCTAATCTCAGCAACACAATGATCCAATACAACCCCGAAGGACTCATAATGAAGCATACTATCCTCCTCCAGAGCAAGAACTAATACTGTCTGAATACAGACTGAAGCATGCTATTTTTCCCTTTCCTTCTTTCATTTTTTTTGTCTTCTTGCACAAAATGATTAATATGGAAATGTTTTACATGATTACACAAGTATAAACTATATTGAATTGCTTACTGTATCAGGCAGGAGGGAGGGGAAGGAAAGAGGGAGAAAAGGATAGAATTTGGAACTCAAAACTTTTTCTTAATGTTAAAAAAATTGTTTTAACAGGTAATAGGGTAGGGAATAAAATATTATTTAAAAAAACACCAAATAAATGTCTGGAGGCTGGATGATTATCACTTCTGTGGTTTATTTTCATCTTTTATTCCTCTAGCCTTCATGCTTAAGTTGGCTAAATACCCTATTAGGCTGGGCAAGCATAAAGGTAGAAAAAGCAAACTCACAGAGCTTTGTAAGACTTCAGCAAAGAAACAAGTTTGGAAGAAATGGAGAAAAGATTGGAAAGGTAGCTTTAAAGGAAGGTAATCAGAGAGCAGAAATCAAGAATTAACCGTTTGCTCTACAACTAAGTAGGTATTGACTTTGGCTAAGTCATTTCCTCTCTCTGGTCCTCAGTTTCCTCATCTGTATAATGAGCAAATTAAATTAGATAACCTTTGAAGTCTGTTTTAGCTTTTAGATTTTATGACTCTACGACAATATTCTATAGGTAAAGACTTGAATAGAGGATAATATCCACATCAGGGAATAATAATTATCAAATTCATGAATTTCAGTGTTAATATCAAACTTTTGTTTAAATAAATCAGCTGGACAGATTAGGAAATGTCTACATTGCAGCACCAAACCAAAATATTTATTTCCTAGAACAAACTAATGCTCTCAAATAGAAACAGAACCCATTGCTTAAAAGGAAGAAATTTAACCTTAATGAACTAGATAAGCCACCATAATTCACAATTTAATGTCTCCTGCCCTATTCTAGACTTTACTGTGTTCAACTTTTAACTTTGATATCCATATTTTTATAATAATTGATAAGAATGTATTTCTTCATTTCCCCCCTTAATATCTGTGTAGGAGTGCCAAATTATAAAGCACTTCAGCTTTTTTTTTTTTTTAGTATTTCTATCACTGTGCAGGGGTGGAGAACCTGTGGCCTTGAGGTCACATGTGGCCTTTTAGGTCCTTGAGTGCGGCCTTTTGACTGAGTGCAAGTTTTACAGAGCAAATCCTTTTATGAAGGGGATTTGTTCTATGGAGTTTGAATTCAGTCACAGGGCTGCACTTGAAGACCTACAGGGCCACATGTGGCCTTGAAGTCTCAGGTTTCCCCCCACTGCAGGGTCTTTCCCTTTTAATGTTACAATCCTAGAGTTGTAACAAAATGTTTGAAGGGCACAGTTCTCCTGCCTTCAGCTCTGAACAAAGTTTTCTTCATTGATGCTTTCCAACTGATTACCATTGAGTAAAGGAGATATGGAAAACCATATTTAAAAGATTTTCTAGATTTTTAAATTCCCAGTGCTTAGCACAGTGCCTGGCACATAGCAGGCACTTAACAAATGTTTATTGATTGATTAATTGATATCCAAGGAAACCTAGTGCAAAGACTGGTGAATAAGATATTATATAATGAATTCTAAATCCTAATCCTATAATACTCCAAGAAAGTCACTTTGGTTCACTATAAATGACTCTGTTTCACCAACCACAAACTATATCTACCACCATGCCCCTTACTTATGAGGAAAGTATGCTCACAAAAATGATGCAGTAATTGTTACTATAGACAATAACCCACCTAGTTCCCTGACTATCAGAATCTTAACTTGGATCCAATACAGTATTAGTACCCAGTTAGTGAGCAAAAGATTGACACAGTTGTATTAATATTCTCAGTGGTTTTCTTAGTGTCAAAAGAAAATTTCAGTTTACATGCTCTTCAGTAGAAATCCCCTAAATCCTACATTACAGCAGACTAGTTCATAAATGTAGTACACACATTTAGTTCCCAGAGTGTCCTGAAATGTTACATTAAAATAGCAACAATTCTCTTTTCTTTCCTATAGTGGTGAAATAGTCATACTGTCATACTGATAAATGCACTATTAGGCCTAAAGCAGACTTTGTAACAGAGTTAGCTTGTTTCTGTTATTCAGTAGTCCATTTGTCATAAGCTTTCAAAGAGAAGTTATCTACATATTTCGATTGAAGAATTTAACATATGGAGATGTTTACCTCCTGAAGTTTCTCAGAAGAGTATCATTAGCCCCTGGTGTACAGGAAGTGGAGGAGAATCAGATTAAATCTAAAAATTAGGTATTCTATTGTGGAGAAAAATGCAACAGGAAGCACAAGAAAGAGAATCATGAGGAATATGGATGAATTAAATGTTTTGAGAGAAATCTTGTGATTCATTTAAGATAGGTGGTGTTATATTTCTGACTTTTTCTTTGATAAACTATATACCAAAATAATAATGATAATAACTTAACATTGATATAGTGCTTTAAAATCTGCAAACACTTTACAAATACTGTCTTATTTTATCCTCACAGAAACCCTGGTCAGTTGGTGCTACTATTGTCCCTATTTTACAAAGTAAGACAACTGGTAAACACCTGAGGCTGTATTTAAACTCAAATCTTCCTGACTCTAGGTCCAACACTCTATCCACTGCACCACTTAGCTGTCCTTACCTTCAATTTGGCTTCTTCAATGAATTCAAAGCATTCTGGAAAATAAGATATGATATTGGTTTCAGGTAGATCCAGGATAGAAATGTTCTTATATGTAAAGTCATTGAGGAAAGCATTTTCAACTCCACAGGCAACATTGAGAATATGAGTAACCTAAAAAGAAACACAAAGATAAATTTTAGAACTTGTAGAGTTTAGTAACACAGGATAAGAATATGTGAATGAGTTTGTGAATTTCTACAGTGAGATATTAGACCCATTAAAAATAAGTACATCTTAAATAATCCTTAAATGGGCAAAACAAAATGTGTCTAAAAATTCAACTACAACAAAAAACAACTAGGAAATAAATTACATAGCTCTATTAATAAAACTATAAAAAACATAAAGGGATACATATTCTATTTACCCAAAGGAATAATATTTGGGGGAAATGTGGAATAAGGGAAAATTTGTCTTTACCCTACTAATACTTTCTTCTTATATCCATACTTAACCACACAGTCATAAAGGAATGGACTCTTCCTAAGTTTTCAATTATTGCTCATTTATCAGGTATTTAGTACTTTAAATCTACCCCGGTCTCCCAGGAGTATTTTTATTTTTTTTGTTTTGTTTTTGTTTGTTTTAGGCAATGGGGTTATGTGACTTGCCCAGGGTCATGCAGCTAGTAAGTGTTATGTGTCTGAGGCCTGATTTGAACTCAGGTCTCCTGAATCCAGGGCCGGTGCTCTATCCACAGCACCACCTAGCTGCCCCTCCCAGGAGTATTTTTAAAGAGGATCCAAGAGCCTGCTTAAGAAAAAGTCAATACATTGTTTTATTAATGATAGACTACCAGTGAAGAGGGAAAGAGATCACCTTGGAACCTTGGAAATAATAACCACCAATAAGAGACAATCTACTCCACCTATACAGAAAGGCCAGACTTATTCCCATCATTTTCCCAAGTACAACACCTTTTGAGGTCTCAAAGATTAACTGGACCAGGAAAATGAATCACAATCTCAGGAAAATAAGGGTTGAGAGAAATAATCATTAAACAGTTGTTAACCACAGTATTGTCATTTGGTAATAATTCTCTATGTTATCAATCTAGTGTCTATGACAAACATTTTTATTTAGATACTAGAAGGTCATTATGCTATAAACTCTCAAACACAAGTTTTCCCTGTGAACAATCATGAATTGTGGATATAATGATTTGTACACGAAATTACAAATTTCAATCACCTCTAAGTTTTGCTCCTACTCAAAGGATTATTCATGGGGATAAATCCTTCTAGAACTCGTGCATTTATTTCTCTCAAAATTCATTGACTGGTTCTCTTCTAGAGCTCTTCACTGTTTGATTCTTAGGGGAGTTGGGCAAAGCAAATACTACAAAGTCAGTATATTCTAATAGTCAGGCCTTACTGAAGAGTAAAGCTTTACCACTTATCAGTTTAGTTCCTTTCTTGGTTTGGTTCCTTTGAAATAAAGGATAAGGGGAAAAGTTGCCATTGACTTTATGCCTTCTTCAAATATGCCTATGGAAAGTACTTTTAAGAAAGAGTTGGCACCTAAATGTTTACAACTCTCCTAACCACCTTGTAGAAGGGGGAAAGAAAGAGAATGCCAAAATCCTTCTTTCTAATCTTCTCCTTAGGAAAGATTATACAAATAAGATCAAAGTGGGAAAAAGAAGAGGGAGCAAAAATATTTGGGAATAGAGCTTGTAGGCCTTCCTTTTTCCCCTAGTCCCTCTGCTTGTCCATATCCTATCCATCTTTTAAAATTCAACTCAAATTCCATTGTTTATGAGGTTTTCCCTGAATATTCTACACCACAGTGATTTTGCTTTCTCTTTTCTCCCACTGAATTTCAAGTCAGTCACACAGTTTAACCTTTAAATATATGCAGTCTTAAATAGGTCGCCCACTGTTATGTGTGTATTAGGCTTGTAGCCCCTAAAAGACTTAGGGTATCTAAGGACCTATCCTTAGTAAATGGTGTCAGACACATAATGCACACCTGATAAATTATGGAATCACAGATTTAGAAGTAGAAGTGACTTAGAAATTATCTGATTATTTTATCATTTTATCACTTTATCATCATATCATTTTACATATAAAGAAACATGCCCAGAGAAGTAACATGGCTTTCCCAAGGTCACACAGGTATTAGAACCAGAATTTGGATACTGATCCTCTGACCTCAAATTTAATCATATTTGATTAATTAATAAAGGGAACATTAAGGAGATATATCCAACTCCCCAAAATATAAATTCAAGGAAATGGTCTGGCATATAGAAATTCCTGAAAATGATTTTCCACAGGGTAAAAATTGTCCTAGAATGGCACTGTTTTATATCTGAAATACCAGGTTTAGGGGCAGTGAGGTGGTGCAGTGGATAGAGCACCGGCCCTGGAGTCAAGGGGACCTGAGTTCAAATCCGGCCTCAGATGGATAGCACTCACTAGCTGTGTGACTCTGGGCAAGACACTTAACCCCAATTGCCTCACCAAAAAAGAAAGAAGTAAAGAAATACCAGGTTTGAATCCTGCCTCTTCCACTTACTAGATGTGTGACCCTGGGCTAATCACTCAACTTATTTATCTCAGTTACCTCATATGGAAAATGAGGATATCACCAATAGCCCTGTTTACCTTACACAGTTAATATGAAGATCAAATAGGATAATGTAATGGAAAACATCTTGAAAACCTGTTCAGCATTATACAAACATAAATTATTATTTTATACATAGAGCTACTGGCTTCAAAATGTGACATAGAAAAATCACCCTATTTGATTTCCTATGTTATCCTTCAATTTCTCTGTAAGCTTCCTATCCAGTTCTTCAGACCCTAGCCAGACTTCCTTTGGTTCACTGATAAAACTGGACATAGAAATTAACAGCACTTTTTTTTAAAGAGTTACTCAGTCTGTTTTAGTAGACTGGAATTAAATTAGCATCCCCAGCTTTAAAAATAGAACACTAAAAATATGCTAATTCATAGTCTTATTTGTCACTATAGCTAAAACCGTGTATTTTCTTCAAACTTTGCGTCATCCTATCATTCTATAAACATACTGATGGAGGCAATACTTATAAAAATTCAAATAAATCTTTTTTCCAATAAGTCACAAATTAAATCTGTTTAAACAAACACTTTGAATTCACTTAAAAAGTCTAAAAATGACCGGGTTCATGAATTTAATAGTTTTCCTTCTTAATAGATGATCCAAGTTCTAACAAAAATCTGAAACTCCCAATAAACACACAACTCAATATATTTAGATTAGGCAGGCAAATTTTAGCCACATTTAAATCATGGGAAAAGATTATTTATTAAATTCTAGAATTTTACTAAATACTGAATTATGTACTTTTTCTTGAAATAGATGTGAAACACTAATGAAAATGCTGAATTTTAGATATTTTTTACCTTGTGTTTTTTCAATGTGTCTAAATCATGAGCAGCGTCTTGTGATCCTATTAAAAAAAAACAAACATAAATCATATTTATGTAGTACAGTTTTACAAATATTCTCTTCATAGCCTGATCAGGTATGCAATATAAGCCTGATCATTCCAAATTGCAGACGAGGAAATTGAGATATAGAGTAATTATGTGACTCTCTTAAAAGAGAAACGCTAGAAAGTATGCACATCAGTTGGTCTACAAAAGTAATTGCCCTCATTCTCTGTGCTTCAAGGCATTAAAAATATAACTAAATAACCTTTACTATAATCCTATTAAGTCTTCACTTGCTTTTTAAAGATGGCAAAGTTATGGGCAAAGATGTCAAAAAATAGGGTGAATGTGGATGTACCTCAATGATTAAACAATATTTTGGTCAAACAAGATTTTTCAAAAATCCTTCTGGATTCCCATATCTACCAAAAGGGCACCTGACCTGGGTTAGCACATAATAAGAGCTTAATAATTTTTTCCATTAATTCCTTTAATTATTCATTCACTTTGTTAAAATTTTAGACTTAAATACTAAAACTTAAATACACAATAGAAAAAGAAACATTATAAACTTAAATACAAAATAAGAAAAGAAAAAAATGTCATGTGCACAGCAGAATGTGAGGATTCAAAATATATAGCAATAAATTTCCATTTCA
The DNA here is from genome assembly GCF_003287225.1 of Phascolarctos cinereus. Classification (NCBI taxonomy): domain Eukaryota; kingdom Metazoa; phylum Chordata; class Mammalia; order Diprotodontia; family Phascolarctidae; genus Phascolarctos; species Phascolarctos cinereus. The sequence goes on from NW_027556098.1 coordinate 203,539,345, forward strand.
AGAAAATCTGTGTAATAAACACTATGCATTGTGTTGAGAACTGTTCATCTTTTTTTTTGCTTCCTTGTAAGCTTTCTTTTGTTCTCTGCTGTGCACTTTTTACTTTGTTCTTTTCTCCCCTTTTTCCCCCTCCCAAGGCTACAATTAAGCATGGATACATTTATATATATAAAATATATTATATATTACATACATATATATGTATATGTATATACACACACATATACATACATATATAAATATATACTTTCCCTAACAAATTCTGCTTCTGAGCTTTGTTTTTATGTTCGTGCATATCTCTTATTTCCTATCCCTCCTAACTCCTCTACTTTACTTCTACCTGCTGCCTTGTCCTCCTATTACTTAATCTGCCTCCCTCCAAAGATCACTTCCTTATCCTCCCATTCCAGTTAATCTAAACACCCTTCCCTCACCCTCCTGTCTAGAGATCCTTCCTTATTTTCTCCCCCTCCTTATCCCCTTAGTGTTTTATTTCTTTATAAATTTAGAAGCCCTTTATACTCTTCTAGATCAGGGCTTCCTAAACCTTTTCCACTTGAGACCCTTTTTCCGCATTTCAGCAGCATTTGTGGGTATTGCGTGACCTGAGGGCATGCACAGTGCAAAGTACTCATGCTTTGTGTTCAGAACCAAGGTTGCAAGTGAAATTGCACAATGCAAAATCCCAGAAACAGCTGGGATTCATTACACATTTGATTTTGAATTACTTTTTGGTCATTGAACATTCAGAAACCTTTTGCTGTTGTCAAAAAAAATATGAGGTTGCGACCCACAGTTAAAGAAGCACTTTCTAGATGTATATGTATTGTTTCCTCTTGAACCCATTTCCAATGAAAGTAGGTTTCCAGAACTAACAGCTCTCCTCCCCCAGCTAATTCCTCTGTGTAGGTTCTTCCTCTCAGTACCTCATTTGTAAAAGATAATTACTCTTTTTAGCCAATCCTAAACAGTTTTATTTTTTTAAAGTCACATCATACTCAGATTTACCCCAATCTTTCTTTTTTTTTTTCCCTTAGGCAATTGGGGTTAAATGACTTGCCCAGGGTCACACAGCTAGTGTCAAGTGTTTGGTCTGAGGGCAGATTTGAACTCGGGTCTTCCTGACTTTAGGGCCAATGTTCTATCCACTGCACCACCTAGCTGCCCCTTACCCCAATCTTTCTTAAGAAATATCCAATTACTAATAACTATCTTAGACATACCTTTTACATACATAAAAGATAAACAATCTGTCCTTGAGTCCCCTGTAATTAGTCTTTGGTATGTACCTTATATTTCTCTTGGCTCTTATATGTCAAATATTCTATTAAGTCAGGTTGATTTGTTTTTTTAACAAAGTCCTGAAAATCTGACAATTCATTAAATATCCATTTTTTTTTCATTCAGGATTATGTTTAGTTTTGCTGGGCATGAACCCCAGTTCTTTCACTCTTGGATATATAGCGTCCCAAGACCTGCAGTCTTTTAGGGTCACTACTGCTAGGTCTTGTGTGATTCATTCATTCACTTTTGGCCTCCTGAAATGCGGCTTTATTCCATCTTTCCAATCTTGTCTTTTCACTGCTCTCTTTCATATCGACTTAGAACACTCCTTCCAAACTGTACTCACCACATACTATCTTCCTTTTTTTTTGGCTCTTCCCTATATGAAATAATTTCTTAGCTCAGTATCCTACTGTGGAAATCTACCAATCCTTCAAAGTTAGGATCAGATACTACTTTCCTCAATCAAGCTATTCGTCATTCCCTTGACAGATGAGATTTCTGCCATCTGTGAACTCTTTTAACACTGATCAAATACTTATAGTTTCTTTGGCATTATGAGTTATTTATGTTCATGTTGTAATTCTTCTAAGAGGTTGTAAACTTCTTATGATCAGGACTGAGTTTTATTCATTTTTTTAAAATTCTGTATTAATCCAGACCACAGGGGGGGAAACCTATGGCCTCCAGGCCACATGTGGCCAAACATTGGATTCAGTCAAAGGGTTGCACTTGAGGACCTAGAGGGCCACATGTGGCCTCGAGGCTACAGGTTCCCCACCCCTGGTCTAGAGTCTAGATACTCAGCAGATAGTTGTTGAATGAATAAATAAGTTGTAGCATCAGACAAGGTGAATCACTGCTGGCAAATTAGTCAGTCAAACCCTGGGCTAACCCCAGGCCTGTATCTTGTATTCTGAAAGGTCCTTTCTGGCCTAGTCCAATTATAAGATTTTAGCTAATTCCAAGGAGCCTCTGAGAGAGTTTGCGATTTCGGACTGTCATTATGAACCTGAAACCCAGAGAGACCCTAAAACTACACCAACACATGCATGCTCTGAGGTGTTATCTCAGGAACTTGACAAATTGGCTCCAATTACTTAGCCAGTTAGAACAGCCAACCTCAGACAATCTGGATTTGTTACCATAGCCAAGGACAGGAGAAACATATAAACTTTATTTCTGGAGACTTCTAAATCTTATGTTCTCCTGAAATGGAGTCCTTTTTATAGCAACAGTATTTTTATTCTTATCTGATTTTGCACACAAACACTTTGATTCATCTGCATATATCCTTGGTTGCAAGGGAAGAACAAGTGTTCTTCAGGTCTCCACCTCCACTGCCAGCACCCAGTTTCTTATTTCTTTTTACATTTGAGAAAACAGGAAGCTGCCTATAATTGGCTTTAGGTAGCTGCTGCAAAATCCAGGTCCCATGCACATGTACAAAAAAGAATATACAAAGAATGCCTTTCCTGAAGGCACAAGAGGTCGTAAATGTGGCCCTGACAACATCAAGTGAGTAAGCCCTGGGCTTTTTCTCCAACCCCACCCCCTGACTTGGGTTTTCCTTTATCAAAAGGCCTGTCTGAAAATTGGGTTCAAAGAAATTAAGCGAAACTTGGTGATTTTATAGAGTACTATCAATTTTTCCATTTCTTAGCCACTACATTAGAAATGTTTTATTTCCTTATGAAGCAAAACACAGAAACATTACTTTGTCCAAATAAAACTTAACTTTTGCAAATATATGCCAAAGGAAAGGCAAGAAATATTTCTAGGCTTGATTACTCTATTCTGAAAATGGCCTCAGAGACATATGTTTCTTTTTTTTTTCAGTGTTTTTTTTTATTAATTTATTTTGATTTATCAACAATCACTTCCATATGCTTTTGAGTTGAAAATTTTTCTCCCCCTTCCTCCCCCCTACCCTCCCCAAGATGGCACACAATCTGATATAGGCTTTACATTTACATACCCATTAAACATATTTTCACATCAGTGAAGTTGTAAGTACAAATTAAAACCAATAGGAGGAACCATCAGAAAGATGAAACAAAACTCAACAGAAGGTAAAAATAAGTGATAGCGATTTGACTTCCATAGTTCTTTCTTTGGATGTGGACAGCATTTTCCATCCCAAGGCCTCTGGAGATGTCTTAGATCCTCACAATGCTGAGAAGGGTTCAGTTTAACAATCTTAGTCATTGCATAACGTGGCTGTTATTGTGTACAAAGTCCTCTTGGTTCTGCTCACTTCACTCAGCATCAGACCATATAAGTCTTTCCAGGTTTTTCTGAAGTCAGCCTGTTCATCCTTTCTTATAGCACAATAGTATTCCATTACATTCATATACCACAACTTGCTCAGCCATTCCCCAATTGATGGGCATCCTCTCAATTTCCAATTCTTTGCCACCACAAAAAGAGCTGCTAGGAATATTTTTGGACATGTGGGTCCTTTTCCCATTTGTTTGATCTCTTTGGGATATAGCCCTAGAAGTGCTATTGCTGGGATTAAAGAGTATGCACATTTTTGTAGCCCTTTGGGCATATTTCCAAATTGCTCTCCAAAATGGTTGGATCATTTCACAACTCCACCAACAATGTATTAGTGTTCCAATTTTCCCACATCTTCTCCAACATTATCATTTTCCTGTTTTGTCATGTTGGCCAATCTGATAGGTGTGATGTGGTGCCTCAGAGTTGTTTTGATTTGCATTTCTCTAATCAATAACAATTTAGAGCATTTTTTCATATGACTATAGATGGCTTTAATTTCTTCATCTGAGAACTGTCTGTTCATATCCTTTGACCATTTATCAATTGGGGAATGGCTTGTGTTCTTATAAATTTGTCTTAATTCTTTATATATTTTAGAAATGAGGCCTTTATCAGAGAGACTGGTTGTAAAAATTCTTCCCCAATTTTCTACCTTCCTTCTAATCTTAGTTGCATTGCCTTTGTTTGTGCAAAAACTTTTCAATTTAATGTAATCAAAATTATCCATTTTGCTTTTCATAATGTTCTCTATCTCCTGTTTGGTCATGAATTCTTCTGTTCTCCATAGATCTGATAGGTAAACTATTCCTTGTTCTCCCAGTTTACTTATGGTGTCAGCCTCTATATCTAAGTCATGAAGACTTTGGTTTTTCCATCACCAAGAAACAGATGAACCTGGGGCAGCTAGGTGGTACAGTGGATAGAGCTCCAGCCTTGGAGTCAGGAGGACCTGAGTTCAAATCCAGCCTCAGACACTTGACACTTACTAGCTGTGTGACCCTGGGGAAGTCACTTAACCCCAACTGTCTCACCAAAAAGCAAAACCAAACAAACAAAACCAGATGAACCTTAGTTCTGAAAGGTGCATAAATACATAATAATAGCATGCGGGAACCGTTTAGGTCAGTACACAAAAACAATGGCTAATTTAATTGTTTTCCAACTAATAACTTGAATGTAAAAACACAGTATTGAGTTCAAATTTGTTCTTCCCAGAATCTGTTCTAGAAACCTGTTCTAGAAACAGATGCCAGTTTCTATCTTATTTTAAGGAGCTATCTTTTCAATAATGTTGCACTCTGAATGAAAAATTACGTCTGAATGGGGGGAAAAAACCTAAAGCATTACAAGATACTAAATTACAACTAACTATTCAATAAAGAAGTAAATAGCCACAACGATTTGACAGGCATTACAATGCTTACCCATTAAATAAAATTATTATCACCAAAATAATTCATAAAGAAAATAAAGATAGTTTTAGCTTCCAAGAATAAAGTACAATTAATGAAGTTAATGTTGATATATCTGCCCAGAAATAATCTAAATTCCTTTGGAAATCTCAAATGTTTCATTTGTTTGACATTTGCATCTAATGGGGACTTTTTCACATCAACCAAATACATTTTCAAAAGTAAATTTTTTGGAGAGCATGACATCATTCATTTCTAAAGTATCTAGAAATTATGTATACTATTTAATTTTATGTCTATGGGCAAAAAAAATCTGATATAAAATTGTAATAATTTAAATCATATGATTATAATTCATAAGGAAAATATGGCATAAAAGATATTAGTGAAGAGCATAGGAGACCAGAAAAGGAAATGATTTAGTGATATAGTGAGGTCCACAAGTACAGCAGTTGTACTTGGGCCATCTACCTGTTAACTATAATGGATTTCCAGATGCTCTTTACTGACAGGAAGACAAGAAGTTTTGAGGGACGAAAAGTTGTGAAGGGGTGGAAGAAGTAATCCTACCAATGAGATGCCACATCTCAAAGTACAAGACAGCAGTAATAGAGGCTATGTCTGACTTATAAAAGAAACAAATCAACATCATAGATTCTGAATTTTAACATATACCACTTGATAGAGGTAGAAGAAAGAAGCTGAAAGCTGCAAGAAGCAAAGTCAAGGCAATGAGACGTAAGGGCGAGACTCTTTTGGGTGCAAATGAACTATTCCACACTTGAGGCCCATCAAGGAGCAAGGCCAGGAAGTCTAGCAGAGAGCTCTGTCCAGCACAGATGATGCACCCTGTAAGAAGCCAGCCCAGAGTTTGACCAACCTGCCTAGCCCAACCAGTCCAGAAAAGATGCTATGCCCTATGAGAAGCTAGTCTAACCTATTTGTGAAAGGACTACCCAGGGGTGGGGAACCTGCAGTCTCAAGGCCACATGTGGCCCTCTAAGTCCTCAATTCGGGCCCTGTGACTAAAAGCCAACTTTATACTGATGCCCTGTCCTTCAGTGGACTTCATGAGGATTCTCTGGAGAAACATCAACAAGACACCACAGTTTTGCAGTTGTAGTTTGGCCACATGGGTTCCCTACAAGTATGGCTCACTACCACCATACTTTAATCTGTACCCACTTTCCTCCCATATATTTGGTGCGTATTTGTGGGAGAAGATACCGCAGGTTTGGGGGGCTTTATTTGTGGCTATCATTCTTGCTATGCTGTTTGACTCTTTCCTAAGAACTAGTTCAGTCTACTGCCTGATGGTTAATGGGAAAAACACCAGTGTTAACTCTGGAGCTACAGTGTTAGTAGCATTCATCTACAGGATTACCTCTAGAAGCTGATGCAGCGCTTTTTCCTCTAGGTACCCAACCTGCTAGTAAGAGTGTAAATTGGGGGATTGAATCCAGAGTGGATGTTATATAGGATTCTAAGAACTATCATCTGGAAAAAGTGAACAGAAAAGTAGTTCTCAAACAGAAGGATAACCAGTCAGAACTATCTACAGGGTAGTTATCACAAATTTGAATAGCAAGCCCAACTAAGGACATAAAATAAAACAAAAAAAGAATTTATGCTGTCAAATGGAGATGTACTTTTGAAAAAAAAAAGTATGCACTTTTACAGTTGCTAAAATGTAGGCATAAATTACTAGTGGTCTCCAAATGTGCCTTACACATCAGAAATGAAGAAAAGTAATGAACTACTAATATTTCCTTGTTTCATGGGAGCTTCTTGACCTCTGCAGCTGATCACCCCCTCCTCCTAGATACTCTTTCCTTTCTGTGGCATTGTTATCTCCTGGTTCTTTTTCTTCCTCTTAGTCTTCTTTGCTGTTATCATTATCCATGTCCTTCCCCTTCTGTGTGGATATACTCCTGTGTTCTCTCCTGGGCCCATTTCTCTTCTCTCTCTAGGGTGATCTCATCAGTTGTCATTGGCTTAACTATCATCTTTGTGCAGATGATTCCTAGATTTAAATATCCAGCCCTAATCTTTCTTCTGAGCTTTAGTCTCACATCACCAATACATATGATACATCTCACACAGCATGCCCTGTGGATATCTTAAATATGTAGTACGTTTAAAATAGACCTCACTATCTTTTCCTCAGAACCCTTCCCTCTTCATAATTTTCCTCTTTCAGTTGAAGACACCACCTCCAGGTTTGAAACTGCAGAGTCATCTTTGACTGTTCACTCCCCATGATTCCCTAAACCCACTTAGTTGCCAAGTATGGATTCTATATTTCAAATCTATCCCCTTTTCTTTACTCACATGGCCACCATCCTAGTTCAGGCTCTCTCACCTGGACTATTACAGTAACTTCCTAATTGGCGTCCTTTCCTTTGATCCTTTTTCTACATAGTAGAAATCCTTTCTCCACATGCCAGTGATATTCCCAAGGAATAAGTCTAACCTACTCAGTTAAAAAGTTCCAGTGATTCCCAAATGACTCTAGTTTAAAATGCAAACTACTGTACTCCATTTTCATTCACAATCTGCTTCTAGTCTCCCTTTCCAGGCTAACTGTACATTTGTTTCATCTCTGATTCTACATTCTAGGCAAACTGGCCTACTTCCTGATTCGTCAAGGCTCATCTTGAGGATGGATAAAATTTCAAGGATAGACCTTTGAGGATAGACCACCTAAGGTCTATTCTGAGTCTCCCAGTACCTAGCATCCTCTCCCTATACCAACCAGAAATTACTTTGTATATATTGCTTTAACTTATCTGGATTCATGCTGTCTCCCCCAGTAGTGTGTAAACTCTTTCAGGGAAGAAATATTTCACTTTTGGCTTTTTATTTCTAGCATGTGGCACATCTTTTTGGCCAAACTTGTGATTTTATTAGTGTAGGAAGTTCCCAATGAGGAAACTACTACTACCAACAGTTCAGCAACTGCCCCCAATTTGTAGTCTCAGAGTTGTCTGGTCCATTGAGAGGCTAAACAACTTACCCAGGGTTATATAGCCAGTATGGGTCACAGGTAAGACTTGAATCTAGATCCTCTCCAACCAAACCACTTTGCCTCTTGCTTGCCACATAATAGACACATAATAAGTACTTACTGAATCAATAACTTATTGAGCAAATCATTTACCCTCTATCTCAGTATTCTCATCTGTTAAATGAAAGGGTTTGGTTTAAATGGCCTCCAAGTTCCTTCCTAGTTCTAAATCTATGATTCTATGATTATACTATTAATTTATTTGTTGAAGGGACTATTTATATATATATTTAAATACAGCAGCATATTTAGGCATTAAGTAAATACTTAATCATGTTTATGTCAGTAAGTTGAAAAAAGTATAAATTACCTTTTTATGGCTCTCCAACTCCCTTACTCCTCACTGAAACAAAGCAAACCAGAAGCCAAAGTTGTTAACTAGTATGTAATTCTGGAAGGGAGGGCAAGAGAAGGCTGAAGTTGGAGAAATAAAACTAGAAATAATCCCATGCCACTAAAATAGGGAAAAAAGTGGTCAGGAAGCAGATTGTACATTATTCAAGAGGCAGGGCTTCTGGGATAAGAGGAACAAGCTAAAATAGGTCATGTATCCCATTGGAAAGGGATGGTAGAAAGTAGTTCATAAATCATAGGAATATGGAATCATAGATTTGGAGCTGGAAGGGATCTCAAAGGCCAACTAGTCCAACACTAACATTTTATAGATGAGGAAACTGAAGCTTCAGTGAGGTTAAATGACTTGTCCAAGTAGTAAGTATTAGAGGTGGGGCATCAAAGACAAATGAAGGCAGAGGCTGAAGAGGGCACCCCCTTTGATGATATGAAAGGTAATATAAAAGGACTTGTCTCAACACTTTAGAATATTCTCATCTGAGCAAAACTGTTTTCATATGTCCATCTGGAACAAGTCCAGACAAAGATAATACAAAGATTAATTTGTTGTCTTCTTGTAGCTTTGTAGAAAAGAATAATTTATTAGCTTAATTAAGACTTTGCTCATTGTTGCCATTTTATAAAATAATTCCACAAATACATGTATTAATGTAGATCCTCCAACAGTATTACAACACTCTGCAAGCTTCTTGTGTTATTTCTACCAAACAGGTAATCAAACAGCTGGTGAATAGACATCCTTGGAAAAAGTGAACTAAAAAAGTTAAATCCTTTTCCAGTCATGGTAAGGGAGTCTGGTGAACTTCGAAAACTAGGTTCATGGGAAATAAGATTGCAAGGTTTTCAGCCAATTCTTCACAAAGTAAAAATTTTTCCCTCATAATTTTTGAAAATTGATAAAGGAAAGGGCTTTGCTTGGCAAAGTGCCCATACCCTACTAAAAATACCACCTTATAGTTGCATAGAACTTTACACCTTTCAAAGTACTTTTAAATTCTTCTCCCTTTTGCTCTCATAATAGCCCTGTGAAACAGATGGTAAGGTGGGTATTATCAACTCCATTTTACACTCAAAGGTACTGAGGCCCAGAAAAGTAAAAGGCTTACCAAAGGTTACAAACGAGTTAGTTCCAGAGCAAAACAGAGCTTTCAAATTCCTATCCTGGTGTGCCTTTCTCTACAGATTCTCTATAACTGTGGGCAAATCATTCAATAAGCCCAAATTCTCAATTTCTCAATTTTGCTTTTTAAAAAGGGAAATAATCGAGATTGTTTTCAGTAGTATCGACTGCTATGAGTAACATGTCATTTAAAAATATAAAACAAAAAATGTACGCTGTTAGTAACAGTTAAAGAAGTAGGTAGAGGTCAATTTAGTCACATAGGCAAATATTTTTCAAAAAAATTTTAGTGGTATGACTCTTTCCCTACTTACCTTTTATGTTATGGTTCAGTGAAAGCAAAGACAAGGAATGCCCTAGCCCAGAAGACAGTTAAAGACAACAGGTGCAATACTACATGACAGAGCCCATTTCTTGAACCCTACAGAAATAGCGCCTGATTATATGTAGGCACAATTGTATGCCCTTACCATCAGATGAGCATAAAGGCAAGTCAAGTAAGTGTATCATGGTGAATTTCTCTTAAAACTTCCCCCCCTCTATTTACATAAACAATTTCCACCTTTCATAAATATTATCATTGAATGTAATGTTATACATAAAGAACTTACCTCTCTCTTAGTCACTAACACACAAGCGATTAGGCACTAATCAGGCATTACATCAGCCAATTCTTTTGATTATTTATGGTTCAAATAGGGTGAAAGCAAAAAACATAACCCTTATATTCCTATGTAAGAAGTGATATACTATACCATGACCTCACAGGATAATAGATTTAGGACTGGTAGTGACCTTGGAGGTCACTGAGTCCAGTCTTCTTATTTTACAGTAGAGTAAACTGAGGCCCAGAAAGGTTAAGTGATTTACCCAAGGTTACACAGATAGTCAGTAGCACAGACAGCATTTAAACCCGGATCTTCTGACTCCAAATCCATTGCTTTTTCTACTGTTTCTCTCATTGTTGTTATCCCATGACAATTTCTCCTAAACCCACATTTCTATTTAGTTTGATAAACTTTCAACAAAAAAAAAACCTCATAGTGATCCCTGTTCAATTTGAGGAGTCTCTCCAATCAACTTGAGCAGAGGGTTCATCTAGTCCTCTGCTTACAAATAAATCAGCTGGCAAATTTTCCCTATTCATTATCAATTTATATCCATCTTGAGAAATTAGGAAAGCAAGATGACAACTTATATATATTACAGCTATTCAATACTGTGTATATACTAGGGCATGTGCTTCTGACCAATACAGTGTACACGGGGTGTGAAGACTGACTTTTGCCAGAAATGTCTGTTCATCTACAGTGAATTCCAAAGCCCAAATGCAAACATTTCAACTTTCCAACTGTGTAACTGATTCCAACTGAATTAAGGATTTAAAAAAATAAATAAATAAGCAAAATGATGACCCTGACTCAGGAGCCAATACATATACTCACCCAGCAGCAACCATGGCTTAATTACACCAACTTGCAGGTCCAGGCTCAGGTCCTGCACATAACCACAGCCACCCCCACTGCCAGGCTCAACTTCTTCCACAACGTGAATTCTGGCATCTTTCCACGTTTCTATAATTTTTTTCCCAGTTAATGTTGTCACCCTGGTGCATTGCTTCCTGAGATTAGTCCGGGAGAATGTTCTAATTTCCTGGTTAAGGGAGTGCATTACATGAACAGTCGCTGGTAACAAATAAAAGCAAATCTAAGATGTACAAGGTGAGGCTGATCTCTTCTTCCTTTATCACACAGGTAACAAGCACACCACTAGTTTCTCCCTCCCCTTTGGATTCTAGCAGCAGCTACTGGGCCGGCTGACAGCACCACCAAGCCTCATTTTTCTAGTGCCAGGATGCAACACAGCTTTCGATTGGTCATTCAAAAGCAGGGGCTGATTGGATCCTGTTTCTGCTTCCTGTAAGAGGGCTCAGAATCTCCATGTCTCATCTCTCCTTGCAGCCTCAAAAGGCTATTTATCCAAGCTTTATCCAAGCTTACTAATAATGTTAGCAAGAATGATGTAAAATATTAGACCTAGTCTGAAAAAAAATATTGTAACACACCCACCCACATATTTTTTTTTCTTTTAAAGCTCAGGTGATTTTCTGTTTATGCTGTGGCTATGAAAGATACAAGGAGGGTTCCTTTTTATACCTGATTCCAGGCAGTAGTGTAGAGATGGAGGGAATGCTGGCCTTGAAGTCAGGAAGACCGGTTCAAATCCCACCTCCTTCACTAGCTGTGTTATCTTAGGCAAGTTACAATCTCTCTGCACCTCACTTATAAAAAGGAGATGATAACATCTGTGGCACCTACCTCACAATGTTTTTGTGAGGATCAAGTGAGACAAGCATTTTGCAAATTTAAAAAGCTTATATAAATATTAATTATTATTAAATAACACAAACTTGGCCCATGTTTCATTGTTGCTAAGATAAAATAATACACCAACTACTTTACAAATCTTAAAGTATATGTATTAATATTGTTATTATTTTTCTGAACTGAACTAACAAAAGCTCCCTTTTACTTCCTAGCAAAGTTATCCCTCATTTTCTCCTCCTTTATTCCAATCTCTAACGTTCAAGTGGAAATGCCTTTTAATCAGCTGAAAATACTCTATTAGAGAAAATACTAGAGAAGCCAGTTAGGAGGCTGTTGCCATAATTATCAGATGAGATAATGAATGCCTGCCATAGGATTTAAGTAATGGGAAAAGAGAAGAAGGGATAGATAAAGGACATTTCAAAGCAAGAAATGACAGGGCCTAGTGAAAGACAGGATATACAGAAAGAGGCAAAAGAATCAAACATAGTTCATAGGTTTCTAGGCCCAGAAACTGAGTGAATGGTGGTACCACTGACAGTAATGTATCTGGATATGTGGATTAGAGCTAAGAGATTAGTTCAGTTCTGTACACGATCATTTTTAATAGAGGACATCCAAATGGAAATGTTCTATAATCAGTTGAAAATACTATACTGAAGCATAGATAAGGTGAGAGGTCCCCTGTACACTTGGAAATAATATACATGCATACATACACACACACACACACACACACACACACACACACACACACACACACGCGCGCGCGCAAGAATGGTTGAATTCATCAAAACAATGGGTTTGGAAAGAAAAGAACAGTGTATCCAGAAAAAAGATAAAAAAAAAAAAGAGGACCAAAACCCAAAATATTTCTAGAAATCTCAAATTGATAAATTATAAACTCTGGAACAGTGTATGTTTCAGAATATGCCAAAATAGGATATACCCATTTTTCTGATTTTATGAATAATTATCTTGGGAAGAATATGATGGCATATAAGACACCTCCACTAAAGACTACTCTAATACCTCATTGGAGCATGGAGGTAACTCTGGATTCTAAAAGGCTATGAGAGTGGAACAAAAACTCTGGTAGGTTCTGTCAAATCGGAAAGGCTTTTATTTCAGAATCTGATGATGGATTATATGTCTGACATATAAGGATCAACCTAGCTAATTCCAAAAAAATGTTCAATGCCAGATTGACTGCTAAGACACAGAAGAGTTACAAGATCTGCCTTGGTGGAAGGAGTACGGTACTCACACTTATGGAATCACAGGTCTTTGAAAAGATTGAAATATGATAGGACACTACTTATATGGCCCTTGAATGGCCTCTCATAGATTATCAGAATCCTATTATGCTGAGAATGAAAAAAAAAGGCATGAAATTTATGAAGGTTTATTACCCTAAAGAAGTGTGTAATAGAGGGAAGCAACTGAATGGAACTGAACAATTTGTAATAAGTCTCTGTACCATTTAATGTGGTGGAGAGAATATGTCACTAGAAGGCAATATGGTGTTCTGTGGACAGTCCTATGTACACAGTTGTGGATATAAGGAAACCTGGGACCCAATTCTGGCTATGGTAGTGACTAGTGATCAGTGACTTAGGACCAATTACTTACTCTGTCTAGGTCTCAGTTTCTTCACCTGTAAAATAAGGAGATTGGACTAAATGATGGATAAAACTATTTGTGGTGGCAGCTAGGTGGTTCAGTGGATAGAGCACTGGCCTTGGATTCAGGAGGACCTGAGTTCAAATCCAGCCTCAGACACATAACACTTACGAGTTGTGTGACCCTGGGCAAGTCACTTAACCCCATTGCCTATCCTAAAAAAAAAATGAAAATGATAAAACTATTTGTGGAAGGGAGTAAGCTCCTTGAAGGAAGAACTACTTTGTTTTTGTATACCAAGTGTCAAGCATAGTGTTTGTATTTAGAAGACTCATTGAATTAAATTGAAGTTTAGTTCTAACATATCATGATACATCAGTTTGGAAATAATACAGACTTTGAAAAGATATAATGATTTCCCTTACTAATAGCAGACTCATGTAGAATGCTTTGTTTTTCCAGCTGTACCTTGATGCGTGTTTATTCATCTAGAATGTTAAAAATAGCTGTACTGGTAAAAATCAACAGTAGCTCACACTGGTTTGTTTAGTTGATTGATATTTATATTGCCTCACTTCAATACTTTAGTGGATAGATGGTCTCATCAGGGTTGTGGGTACTACTGCCTATGGTATATACATGTTTCTCATCCTGTGATGCTCTTACACGCATCCTCCATAGTGAGTCTACCAATTCTATAAGCATTCTTTCAGATCTTTTAACATTAAATGGATGCTACTGCAGCACTCAGGCCATACATCTGTTATCTTTTGCTCTCAGTGTGAATGGCCCCCCCTCTGTTCCCCAGCTAGCATCTCCAAAATCGTTGATATCTTTTATGTCACTTCTAGCACTAAAGTTGCCATTAGAAATAGCTACAGCCCATTTCCTCCTACTGTCATCTCTCCATTGCTTTTTCAGTTACCAGCAATTTTGATTCTTTGGAGACTGTAATGTTTTTTATCTATAGCCATGTAATACCATTAGAGTAATGTTATCAGAAACGTGTAAATTGTTCGCTAAAATTTATATTTATTCTTCTCAGTAATACAAGGATCCAAAGCAATTGAAAGGACTCACAATGAAAATTATCATCCACCTCCAGAGAAAGAACTGAATGTAAATCAAAGCATACTTTTTTTCACTTATCTTTCTCATGTTTTGGTTTCTTTTTTGGTCTGTGTTTTCTTTCACATGACTAATATGGAAATAGGCTTTGCATGATTGAACATGTAAAACATATCAAATTGCTTACTGTCTCAGGGAGGGGGGAGGGAAGGAGAGAATTTGGAACTCAAAAAAATTTTAACGAATATTTAAATGTGTTTTTATATGCAATTGTGAAAAATAAAATGTTATTTAAAAATAAAAAAATTCAAAAATTTTCTGACTTTGTATATTTATGCTTTAAACACGTACCCATACATAGACACAAATGCAGGTACATAATTGCTTGTATGTTTAAATGCAGAAGAATTTTTGTTTTGTCTTGTTTTACCATAGAGCACAAATAAAAGTAGATGTTGATAAGTAGCTTATGTGTTACTAAATGCTGCTAAGTCATTTGCAACCTATTGCATTGATTGCATTTGGGGGGAGCTAGTAATCACAGTCATTTCCACTATTGTACTGAATTTGAAACATCACATTGAAGATGTGTAATTCTTTTAGGTTCAAAGAAATGTTGTTACTAACAAACTATCAAGATGAAGGGGGAAAAAAGCCTTTCTGGCTGTATAGTGTTGGAAATTCTTAAATTTGGTGTTTATCAAAAGGAAAGTGGGAACTTCCAGCAAACTTGCTGGTCTGTGTGGTTTCCTGAAAGGGGACAATGTTTTGGAAACTTCTGAGTTTTAAAGTGATATTTTTCATGCAATTTTTTTTAGCAAGCAAGTAAATTTGTCCAACATTGACAGCAGTATGAATAAATTACTTAAGAATTTGTCATTGTTTTTATTCTTGGATTTTTTTTTTTCTGTTTTCTTGTCTTTACATTTCTTCCACATAAAATGTATACTACTTCCTGAGATACAGTGTGGTATAATGGATAGAGCAATGGCCTTGTACTCAGGATGACTTGAGACCAAGACCTGCCTCTGACTCATACTTGCTGTGTGACCTTGGGCAAGTCTCTAGACTGTTTGATGCCCCCAGGCAAATCTCTAAGATTATAAATTGAAGAATAGTTGACTGTTTTATCTGCATTGGTAGAAAGAGATCCTTCACCAACCAATAAAATCAAAGGACTTTAGGAGAAAAAAGTAATATTTATTAGCACTTTTCTTTTGATGATTTGTGTCAATAGACTTTCAACTTGATTCAGAAAAAAATTTTTTGACATTTAAAAATAATTTAAGTTAATGCATTATGAAAACCTGAATTTTCTAGTAATTTTATGATAGTGTACACCAGCAGGGGGTCAGCACTACATGGAAATATCATTATTATTATTTTATAAAAAACAAGGAATAACATAACCTGTATATGTATGTGTGTGCAAATGTGTATGTATAGACACATATATGGTTAGTTCTTATTAACATGCTACATGACTCACAAGCTGTAGAATCATATGGTATATGCTCATTTCCATGGTAACCATTTCTAAGATAAATGCATTCCTGAGCAATGATCCCAAAATAGTAAATTACCCATTTTGTAGATTTCTATTTTACCAAAAAAGAGCAATTAAAAATCTTGACCTATTCTCTGATCAGCAAAATCAAAATAATAAACAAACCCAAGGCTGCATAGAAAATGTGGTTATATGTTTATATAGTTAACCCTAGGCAATATGGAGGTTGATTATTCATTTTGTAGATTATTCATGCTCCTGAAATAGCTGGTTCTTCACATTTTGTCCATTTAAGTACCTTAGTCCTCTGTTTCTTGATCTATACAATGAGGGAGTCAGATGAGATGATCTTTAAAATCTAACATGCTATGATTATGCTATGGTTCTATAATGTCAATGCTCACCAACATAAAAGGAAAAATAAAAACTAATAAAACCAGCCATACAACGTTTCACTTCTGTCGTTAGATAAGGAAAAATTTCAATGCTGTTGAGCACACATATATCATTGTGATGGAATACTATTGTGCTATGAGAAATGATGTGCAAGATGGTTTCAGAAAAACGTGGGAAGACATATGAACTGATGCAAATTGAAGTGAGCAGAACCAAGAGAACACTGTACACAATAACAGCAATACTGTTGCAGTTATCAACTGCAAAAGACTTAGCTACTCTGATCAAAACAATTATCCAATTCAAATCCAAAGGACCTGTGGTGAAAAATACCATCCATTTCCAGAGAGAAAATTGATGAACTCTGAATGTAGATTGAAGCATACTTTTTTAAACTTTTTAAACTTTTTATTGTTTTGTTTGCGTTTTCTTTTGCAACATGGCTAATATGGAAATATGTTTTGTATATCTCACATGTATAATCAAAATCAAATTACTTGCCTTCTCAAGAAGGGGGGAGGGGCAAAAGGAAGTAAGATAATTTGATACTCAAAATTTTTTAAAATGATTATTTAAAAATTTTACATGTAATTGGGAAATACATAATGAAATAAAAACAAGTTTTTAAAAACTATTGACCATAGTGAGTGGATGAACTATACAATGTGACATAAGTAAAGAGAGCACAGGAACCCAAAAAGACCTAGATTGAAATCCTGCCTCAGACATTTAGCTGAATGACCCTGGCTAAATCATTTAACCTCTATGAGTTTTGGTTTGCTTATCTATAAAATGGGGCTAATAATTGCACCTCTCTCAGGATTTTGACTTGAAGGTTCAAATGAAATAATATATGTAATATGCCTTGGAAACCTTAAAGCACTACACAAATATTAAGTACTGTTATCTAGAGATTCCAGTTTTCTATAAATTAACTACTTAAAGCTAGTTGTGGGGTGATTTTTTTTTGTTTTTTGGGGTTTTTCTTGGAGACAGCATTATGTTGCATAACAAACAGATATACTTGCAGTGGAGGACCCCTTTCTGTTCAGAGTTATTGCTCCTTAGTCTGATTGTCTAATAGCTAACAGTTAAGGTTGGAGGAACGTACCCATCAGATTCCTCTAATTTGCTGAAAGCTACACCTCACTTTCTTCCTCCTAGCAAAACAAAATTATTTTTCCTCAAAATAAGCAGTGTCATATGCGAACCTCAAACACTACCAGAGGGAATGTCCAATGCTATGGCTGAACTCCCCTTTATTTTGTTGGCTTCTGAGGAATGAGATAACTCCGTGAAAATTTGGGTAGCCTTATTGTGTCCCCATGTAGCCAACCAAAATTTGAGGAGGGTGGCATTTCCTAAACTTCTGTGTAGCACTGAGTCTACACAAAATTATGAAGTATGCAAAGTTTGGTTTTTTTGGGAAACCCTTCCCCTTACACACACACACACACACACATCCCACATACTTTCACCCCGGCAGATAGTCCCTGACTTTTTATTTACTCTTGAAGACCTCCTTTCCATTTTTGGAATGCTATGTCTGCCAGGATCTTCCATTTCACATCAGAAAATTCTGCTCTATGACATGTAGGCATTATTTTGTGATATCAAGTCACATAGTGAGGGTAAAACACATCCACTGAACTACAGTAACACATAGAAAGTGTGCAATTTTCAAATCTTGCCTGAGGTTCAGAAGTTTTCAAATCTTGCCTAATTCTCATTCTACTGAATACTCCCATTACCTCTCCCTCTCTAGACTTAGACACCTACTCCATATCACCCTGGTCTTGTTATCCTTGTCTAGAGATTCCCATATGATCCATTTCTTACCATCTCCTGCCCCCGGCCCAATATGAAAATGTTGTCACTGATATCCATTGTCTCTTCTCAAATTGAAGTTGTTACATACCATTTTCTATATTTCCATATTTCACCCCTTTAAGAAAAAGGTATGTGTGTGCATATGAGTAAGTGTGTGTATGCCTTCTAAGGAATCAATTGGATAGAGTACTGGACCTGGAGTTAGTTAAACCTGAGTTCAACTTTGATCTCAGCCACTTAGTAGCAGTGTGATCCTGGGCAGGTCACTTAACTTCTGTTTGTCTTGGTTTTCTAACCTGTGAAATGGGGATAATTATAGCACCTACCCTCCAGGGTCGTTGTGAACATCACATGAGGTAATGTTTGCGAAGCACTTGGGGCAGTGCTTAACATGTGGTAGGCACTACACAAATGCTAGCTATTCTTATTATTTTCACTGTACCACATTGTCTCCTGAAGCTTTATGCAATAGATCTCCAAATCACTTGCTGATACCACAAGCCCATCCATGTTACTATATGGAATTCCCTCTGTGTGTGTTGGGGAGGAATATGTATGAAAGAGAAATAGCTGGCAGCCTGAGACTAGGAAAGTATAGAGAGATGCTACCTGCCCCCTGAGATGGGGAAGATTTTTAACCTCTTCCCCTAACCATCCAATGAATATTGGCCTGTTAGCCAGATGAATCTGCAATTCTTAGAATTCCAAGTGATATGAGAAGTAATTTTGGTCAGGGGACCCATCTCTCAAAACATACTAAGGAAGTATAGATAGAGTTCATGATCTGAATAGAAAAGGCCTGGGTTCAAATCCTGCCTCTGGCACTAACTGTATGACCATATGGATATGATACCTACCTCATCATGAGGCTGAAATAAGATAATGTATGCAAAGAACTATATAAATAAAAGCCATTATTATAAGTTAAGGAAAATGAGGACCAGAGAAGTTTTTGGAGTTGACCAAGGTGAAACAGATAATAAAAGGCAGACAGCTTGAGGAGCTGCCTGTTTGGAGCACTAGACCTAAGGCCACTCTGTCTAATCTTTTCAATGAAGGAAGACAATTTCCACTGCAGAGGAGAGAGGCTACCCCACCAATGCCAAGTGAGACCCAGAATCCCATTGTTTGTCTCATCCAGTTTCCAACATCAAGGTCTAGACACTTCTTATGGAAACATCTAGATAATGGCTGACCCTTGATGCTATAAATTTTATGGCCCCTATTGGAAAAATCTGAATATGCTAGGGTTATAGATGAAATATATTGGAGCATATCAAAGCATCCAGTTTTCTCCTTGTCTTTTAAGCTGGAAAAAAAAATCTACATAATATAATATTATAGGTTCATACTTATTCCAAAAGTAACCAACCCATGGCCCAGCACCCCAAAGGTTAGCCTACAAGGATCAGGCTCAGTCTTAAAGATAGTCCCCCAAATAGTATCTTTTTGCTTATTTTCTCCCACCCAGATTTCTCTATGACATATCTCAAAATATAGCTCCAATATAGCTCATATCAAGGTCTCTACTGACATAGATGAAAGGACACCAATCTCCCATCCAATCACTCAAGGTCACAATGTATACATGGTAAAGAATAGCCTTTATTAGACTAATAGTATCCCATAAGTTGATCTAATTCTCATCCCTCCCTGGTAAACCCCATCTTTCCCCTAGAACTTTCTGTAGTAATTTCCCTCCTCCTTATCCCAGACACATAGCATCACCCTATGGTTTGAATTCCCTTCGGATGAGAATAAACTTGGTATTCCTAGAGAAAGCCTTGATATTGGCTTTGCCAGGATTCTCACTTATATCATAGAGGTGCACACAAGTCTACAACTTTACAGCTGTAGACAAGAGCAGAGACACCTAGATCTTAAAGATTAAGCCCCAGATCAACTTCATGAGTCTATAGGGTTGCCTTTATCTATAAGGGACTGGGTATAATCATTCATAATTTCTTTGAAAAGATTAGGGGACATCTTCTGGGTTACATGCTTTGAGGACAACTAGGTGGGGTAGTGGATAGATCTCCTGGCCTGGTGTCAGAAAGACCAGAGTTCAAATTTGGCCTCAGACACTAACTAGCTCTGTGATCCCTGGCAAGTCACTCAGTTCTGTTTGCCTCAGTTTCCTCATCTGTAAAATGAGCTGGAGAATGGAATGGCAAACCATTTAGTATCTTTGACAAGAAAACTCCAAGACAGGTCAACAACAATATTTGATGTCTCACTAAAGACAGGTTTTGGGGCAGCTAGGTGGCAGTGGATAGAGCACTGACCCTGGAGTCAGGAGGATCTGAATTCAAATCTGGCCTCAGACACTTGACACTTACTAGCTGTGTGACCCTGGGCAAGTCACTTAACCCCATTGCCTAGCAAAAAAAAAAAAAGGACAAGTTTTAATGATTGGGTATAATATGATTGATTGGCTCAAACTACTGTGGGTCAAAGCCAGCCCTTTTTGCTGAACCTATGAAAGACACTCTTCATCACCAGCTAGGGTCCCTTTTCCCTTTTCAGATGACGGCTAGAGTAGCAGAATTAAGAGGGGACCTACATCCTGGGGGAAGAACTCTTCTATATGTGCATAGGCTCCCCCTATTTCCCCACTCATCTTCTGGGAGGCACTAAGAACTTTTTTGGGGGTAAGAGAGACATGGACTTAAATGTGGACTTATATGGCTCTCATGCATAGTCTGAAAGGAAAGGACCCGGACCCCAAGTTCCAGAATCTAGCCTTCTAAAAAAGAAAGGCAGAATTTTTGGGCAGCTCCAACCTTAGGATTGCCTCTGTAGCAACCCCCAAATCTGAGAGTTTGGGAATCTTGCCTTCTATCAAGACAAGGAGCAGTACCAGGGAGGGGTGAGGATCACACACATAGCCCCTAACGCTGGAATAGCATCAAGCAACTTAAGCCAGGCCACTTGGGTACAAAAATCCTAGGCCTTGTCCTCTCACTACCGTCATAAGTTATCGGCATGGTGCAATTCCGATGATCAGAGGAAACTCAGGTTTATTTTCTTATTGGGGTACCCAAGCTCTTATGGTAGTTGGCTGTTCAAAAGACATTTCTTTATGTTTCAACAGTTGATAGGATGGAAGGACATTTTTAAAAACTACCCCAACTAATGGGAGAGTTAGTGGTAATTTTTGCAAGATCTGGGTGTCTCTGCTTTTGTCTACAAGATTAGTGAAAGTTAGGTTTTTATATAAAATTACAGCTTACAAAAAAAACTTTGTGTACAAAAACATGAAATTTACAAAAGGTGTAGGGAAGCCTAGGCTATTTGAAGCTTGCTGTTGACCTCACCATTGACTCTAGGAGCATATCTGGGATTCTCCACAATTCTCATAAACTACTAGTTGACAACTTTTCCCGATGTTATTTCAGGCAGACTTTAACATAAAAGCAGCTGCTCATATTTACATAATGCCTTACAGCTTATAAAACACTTTTCTCACAAAAACCCTCTAAGGTAAGTTGCAAAAATACTATTGTATCTATGGAGTCTGTCATCTGGAGGGAAGGGAACATCTTCAGAGTAGATAGGATAGCCTAGTAGTTAAGGTAGCAGACTTAGGAGAACTGAGTTTGAAACCTACTTCAGATGCCTACTAGTTACATAACCATGGGTAGATAACAACTACTCAGGGCCCTGTTTGGACTCCTCTCCAACAAAGGTCAACTCACACAGTTTTTGTCCCCTATCCATTTGCTCTACATCTATTAGACTGAATTAATCATCATCCCATGAATGTACCTCCAAAGCAGGTGTGGCTTACAGTAGTGGCATTCCTTTATGTTGATTTTCTCTTTGTGCTTCCTAACTCCCTTACATTCTTCCTAGGTATGGAAGATCAGCAACTCAAAATTAAACAAGTTATGCTTTCTTTCATTTGGATTGGGGCACAAAACTCAGGGGCAGCTGGTGGTGTTTGAACATGTTTAAGCAGTGGTTTTAGTTACTAGCATAAGAGGGAAGATAAACAGCTGGTGTCTCCATAGAAAGTTAGGAAGTTTAACAAGAAATGTCCACACTCTTCCCTTGCTCTTTAGTGGAACAGTATATGCTTAATAATTGTTTCTGAATCAAACTGATTTGCCTCAATGTTATAGGTCAATCCTAACTCCAGGCTGGGCACAGTAGCTAGTTCATTATCCTCAGCTTTGGGCTAAACCTGTTCCCTTTCTTTCCCTTTCAAGATTGCCTTCTTTGCAATGTTAACATCATAGATAAACATAGTTTTATTTGAAGAATATGGGATGGATTTGTAGACATTTGACATTTTATCCTGAGATTTGTGGGTTAGAGCATTACCATCATCATGGCATCCATATGATGCTTTACAATTTGCAAAGTACTTTACAAGTATTGTCTCATTTAAGCCTCATAGGAGGCCTGGGAGATAGGGACAACAGTTATCATTATCCCCTTTTGACAGATAAGGAAACTGAAGTAAGGAGCAGTTAATTGACTTGCCCTGGGTTACACAATTTGTTAGTATAAAAGACATGAGCTTTTGAGCCTAGGGCTTCCCAAATCTAAGTACAGCTCCATCCATTGATCTCCAAGCAGAAGCCCACTATATAAAATATTTAGATTAATTTCATCATTATTATTTTTTTTGGCAACTGCATGCAAGGGAGGTTAAAACTAAGATCTATTTTTGTGTGATTTTGCTAATTTATGCTTTTTACTGATGTTTATATGACTATTATTAAGCTGATCAAAGACCAGAAGGAAAACTATCTAGAGGCCTGTAGAGTTTCATCGATGTGCTCTGTTTCCTTTGGTGTAGGTTAATTTGGAATAAACAGTGCAGACATTTGGAATGGAATCAACCTGGTGGCTCCTTAAGGCATGAAACATTAGAGAATGTAATTAAAGTTCTGGAGAAATACTTATGTGTAACAAACTGTTCATTTAGTGAAGAAAGAAGTGCCAATTTCTGTTTTGCCCTATATGGCTAAAGAGAAGATCAACGCAAAACTTTTAAAAAATGTAAAACACAAATAACATTTGCAGAATAAATTATATAAACTTGCATTTCTGATTGTAATATATTTATGCCACATTATATTTAGTCAGAACTTATTAAATATCAACACAAATGGGAATGCAACACCATGTTTTACTTTTGATTAAATCACATATAGCACATTATATAAGCTATGTCCTAGGCTCCAACTCACATCAGCTAATCATAAAGTCAATGGTCTTTCTTAAATCTCATTTTTCCAATTTTTCAGAATTTAGATTCCTGGTTAAAGTCATATAGTTAAGTACATTACATTTGTTAGCTATTGTTAATTTTTTTAGGTTATTAGAAATTAGTTGGTGAAAATATTCAAGGCTATCATAGAATTTTTAATTTAATTGGCCTTAATGAAAGTCCATCTTAGGGTCAGGACGCTCTGGATATAAATTCCCAGTTTGACACATACCGCCTAGGGTACCCTAAGAAAATCACTTAGCCTCACGATTCCCTCCCCCTAACAATTTCTAGAACAGTTGCTTGTCTTCATCTAACCAGGAGGTCCCTACATCAGAGAAATCATAGGTCCAGACCTTCCCCACTCTCACCCCCACACCCACAAAAAAAAAAAGCTGGTATATTGTTATGAAGACTTTGTTGTTATTGTTCAGTCATTTCAGTCATGCCCAATTCTTTGTGAGCCCATTTGGGGTTTTCTTGACAAAGATACTGGAATGGTTTGCCATTTCCTTCTCCAGATTATTTTAAAGATGAGGAAACTCAGTAAATGGGGTTAAGTGACTTGCCTAAAACTAGTAAGGGTCACAGAGCTAGTGTCTGAGGTCGGATTTGAACTCAGAAAGATGAGTCTTCCTGACTCCAGGCCCCAGGCTCTATCCACTGGAACACCTAGCTGCCCTATGAAAATCTAATGTTTGCTAAATAATTTGGGTGGGTTTAAGTGAAGAGAAAGCAGTATATACAAAATGTTTTACTGTACAAAAAAGGTTATATTATGGTAATTTTTTCTGCTTATTACACTGTAAAACTGATTAACTTTATTTTTCTTTATTAAAAAAATTAGAAAAATGTTTAGATGTATAATACTGTAGCACTGATCATTCTGATAGTAATTTTTTATAACGTCATTTCTTTTAGGCAAGGTAAGGTTCTGAAACAAGGTAGACAAAGATTATGATTTCCTAATATTGAGTGAGTGAAAATCTACATCACGAAATTTGTCTGGAGCAACATAGTGATGATCTCTGATCACTGAGAAAACTAGACCAAAAATCCAATCGAGAACACATCAAGAATGTGAGACTATATATTGTCTTGTAGTAACATGTATAGTTAACATTAGAGAAGGCAGTGCTATTGAATGAGACTTATAATGATGGTATGCAAAGAGACCAAGCTATGAAGTCACAGACCCTAGGTTCAAATTTCCCCTCTGTTAATAATATACTTGTATGATTTTAAGAAAGTCACTTAATTTCTTTCAGCCTTTGCTTCTTTAACTGCAAAATAAGGTTAGACTAGATGGTTTCTAAGATCTTTTTTTTAAGTCCTATGACATTAAGTATATTTCATTTGAAATGGTAAAAGAGAAAGTTTAATGAAGGATTTGTTTTATAAACTGCCAAGGTCAATGGAGTGAAAGGAACTTCAGCTGTGTTTTTCAGATGTAGGATATGCTTCAAACCATTCTAGAGTAGTGCAGTAGTAAAAGTAGCAGTAACAGCAGCAGCAGCAGCAGCAACTGTAATAACAGTAGTAGTCGTTGTTTTGGTATAAGCTAATGTGCAATTTTAATATCAGGAGGGAACCTATGGCCCTCTAGGTCCTCAAGCATGGCCCTTTGACTGAATCCAAACTTCATAGAACAAATCCCCTTAATAAAAGGGGATTTTAAAACTCAGTCAAAAGGCTGTCCGAAGAACTTATAAGGCCACGTGTAGCCTCAAGGCCGAAGGTTCCCCACCCCTGCACCTAAAGGCTTCCCTTAGTGCTATGGTCATTAGTCTAATATCTGTATGTTACACTACTATACCTTACCACCACCACCACTACTACTATTACTATCTACTATTGCTACTACTACTGCTACTGCTGCGACTCCTGCTGCTGTTGCTGCTACTGCTGCTGATTCTACTGCTACTACTATTGCTACTGCTATTGCTGCTACTGCAACTACTTCTGCTACTGCTGCTACTATTGCTGTTGCTGCTGCTGCTACTACTACTACTACAAGCTAACATTTATATTTAAGGTTTGCAAACTGTTTTTTTTTTAACAAATATTGCCTTAATTTATCCTCACAACTTTGGGAGATAGGTGCCTTTGTTAGCTTCCTTTTACAGATGAGGAAACTGAGACAGAGAGAGGGTAAATAGCTATTAAGTGTCTGAGATCATATTTGAATTCAGGTTTTCTGGGCTCCAGGTCCAGTGCTCAATCCACTGCAACCATCTAGCTGCCTTACCAACAACAACCTCTGACCAACTGCTGATTCAGGGAATCAGCTCTAATGGAGATGTGACCTAACAACTATTCTTACAACGGCAATGGCCTCTGTCTCTTAGGTAGCCATAGCTACTAAAAACACAGAAAAGAAAGTTCTCTACACAAAAGACTTTAGCATCATCAAATGTTCAACAACAAAAATAGTTACGGCTTTAGGAGTGGAAAAAAAAATTAAAGAAAACACATTACTATCTGTACCCTAAGTTTCATGGGGCCTTTCCATCTGATTTGCAGATGAAACATCCTATATATGTTGTCTCTCCCTAACAGAATGTAAGCTCCTGGAGAGCTGAGACTATCTTGCTTTTCTATTTGTATTCCTGACACTTAGGAATGTACATTGTACATATTAAATACTTAAAAAAATGTATTTTTATTCATTCATATACTGGCCACCAATGGGAAGTATAGCAAGTGACCATGTACTTCTTCTGACATGCCCAGGTAGTTGTTAACTATGAGGACTGACATAATAAAGGGAAACCTCAGTAATGGAAGTCATGGTTTATAGAAAGTTTTTTTTGTTTGTTTTTTGGTGGACAAATGCACCAAGTTGTCCTAACATTATTCTATGGTAGCAAATAGGATGGTTTAGTCTTATATCACATAAGCACACAATCTTGTCACTCATCGTTTTACACAAAACATGTGCTCTAGGTTTCCTTCCCACACCCCCTTCTCCCCCAATCAAACTAAAACAAACACCAAGAAAAGTTCAGAAAATGTCTGATTTATATAAGTGGTCAAGAGAAATTCTAACCAACATCTCTCATCACTGGTCTTTTTTTTTTTTTGCCAGTAATCATGCCATGTGTATTGAGGGGGATGGGGAGGATTAGACCCCAGAATTCTAGCACACTGACAGTCTCAATTCTCTCTCTGTCTCTCTCTGTCTCTCTCTCTGTCTCTCTCCCTCCTCCCTCCTTCTCTCCCTACTCCCTCTTGCTTTCCCTCCTCCCTCTGCCTCTGTCTCTCTGTCTCTCTGTCTCTCCTTCTCTTCCTCTCTTTCCCATCTCTTACTGAATTCTTTTCTCCACTGAGTCATTCTTTCTAAGCTTCACGCCTACTAGCTTTCCCTGAATCATTCCTCCCACTCAGCTCAAATGCTCTCTGAAACACTTAAATTCTTCAGGTTTTTTCCACCAGATTCTGGTTCTCTGTCCATACATCTTCACCACACCTGGATCAAATCCTAATTGCTAAAATGGCTATAACCAGTGCTGGGGGTATTTCCTCTTTCCTTCAGGTAAGTTCTGGAAATTGGAGGCAATTTCATCACCACACAGATTCTGATATACAAAAGTTATTGGCATCAGAATACCTACATATATTAAAAAAAAATTTAAGCAACTTCAGGGGAAGACAATGAACTAAAGAGAGAAATTCACCTTCACAGGAGTCAGCCCCTAGTGGATGAGAATCATGGAAGCCCAGGCACCCACCCCCAAATGCTCTGTGTTTACACAGACTTAGTCCAATCCTAAGACTGATTCCCATGAGGATTAATGTAGCTCTTTGGCTCATTGCCTTCCCCTGAAGTTGCTTTTTAAAAAAAACTCCTAATATACTCAGGGCATAACTTATGTCTAGGTTTCCTGAAATGTGGATAAAAGAAATCTCTGGCTCTTGTATAAATACTCAAAATATTAAATGTGGATTTCACTGCAAAATGGTGAGCCACGGCAAAATTCTATCCAGCCCCTCTTTCCCACAAGATCCTACAGGTTCTTACCAAGGCTCATAGTACTATCCTATGCCATAGGTTGACCCTAGAAGGAAAATATGCTTTGAGGGCTACTGAGTGATAATCCCCTTCCCATCATACCCATCTAATCTGAATACTTTACTGCTTTGCTCTCCAAATAGGATACTGTGCAGGAACTATGTGGACTATCTTCTTTCTCCAAGGAGCAAAGAGAATTCTGTAATTCCCCTTTCTCTCTAAAAGTTCCAATCTCTAAATGTCTGAACTTAAAAATTCTTGATTTTGGGGTTATCAGTGAAGTGCTTCCCAAAAATATCTTTCTTCTTTAGTTAGAAGCCTATGTTCTATAATTGCATCCATTAGGAATTTAAAATCCCCCTTTCTCCACATAGCAGTATAAAATTCAGGAACATTTTCTATGGACTACCCTTGTGGACTGAGTAGGTGTGCATATTTACCTCTGTTTTGTGCTTCAGCAGGAAATCTATCAGGCTGTAATTGCTACCATCTATTAAGCCAGAAAAGTCCACTCTCAGAATTTCTCCTCTCAGGATTTGTGTAAACACATATTCACTTCTGCCATGCATTTCTACCACAAGTTGCTATCAACTGTTCCTAAGAGGAAGAGTTGCACATGGGCACAAGTTCTGCTCTTCCCTGTCACTCCAGAATACATATTTACTCTGACATATAATGGTCTAGGTTAAAAAATCCAAAAGAGAGCACACATGAAAATAAGTTCTGATCTTACCACTCACTTTCATAGCCCAAACACCAGAGAAATTTCTTTAACAACAATCCATACTCTTTATTGAAATCAGCCAATGATTTTAGAGGTATCTCAGATCACAGGAGGTATCTTTGTCCACTAAGTAGGCATGTCCACACCCATGGGGAGGTACCCTTCAGGTGTCTCCAAACAAATATTCACCACCCTGTAGTATTATCAGGTTGATTGAGGAGCTCATAAAATTGACAACTGATTCCCCTCATCAACTCTCCTCTTACACACAGTTTAATGGTCCAGGTTTTACACTTTGCCCACTGGATTGCAACTGATACAGGAAAGTTGGCAGGAATGTTAGGGAAAAGGGAACATCCTGGTGGGATCTAGGCAGGGTGTAGATTGGGCAAAAAAAAAAAAAAGGGTTCACTGAGGCCTGATATGATGTTATCTGATGCCTAAAGGTATCGGGGCAGAGAACAACATTGGGTAGGGGAAGGCACCTCTGAGGCCTGCTCTGCTTGGATCTGGGCTGTGTATCCACATTAGAAGTACTAATTCTGGATGGTAACTGCATTTAGGAGTCAACAATCATGGTAAAATTTTAATTCCCTCTTAATGTAATATGTAGCCCAGAACCCTGAGATTTGGCCTTGTGTGGTTTATGTTTGATCTTGGCAAGCTACCCCCAAATCCTACCTCTTTGGTTCTTTGTATCCCTGTTTCCTCAGGATGATGGTGTCAAGCTCAAATAGAAATGGATCCCTGTGGGCCCACATGAACTCAGAGAACCACAAATTAACACTATGTTGTATTTTTAAAAAATATATATCTGTTAAAAAATTCCCAATTACATTTTAATTTGGTTCTGGCCACACTTGGGAATTTTGTGATTGCTTGTGACCAGGGCGCCAAGAGTTTGACACCCCTGCAGAATATCTCAGAATATAGCTCATTTATATGTATCCACAGAGCTGTGTAAAGTGGTCCCCAAGTCTCACATAAACATTCGGAGTAACAATGTGCATCAAACACAAGCTCAAGATACAGTTAAGGTTCATAAACAATTGTGCAGGTCAAGAAACTCTGGGACATCCTTTGTTTCATTGGTGAAAGGTTCTAGGACACTTACTGTGCTTCCAAGACAACTGTTCTCAATGGTCCTTAGGAATGGGGTATTTTGATGTAATTGATTTCCTTTTTAACCCTATATATTTCATGCATTTAAAAACATCATTCTAAGAAAAGGTCCATTGGTTTCACCAGGCCGCCAAATTGGTCTTTGACACATAAAAAAGGAAAGAAAATGGAAAACATAGTCATCCTTTCTAAAAGAAAGCCAATAAGTAGTCCAAGGGAGAAAACCAGAGAGAGTTGGGCCAAGCCAAAAGTCCACAAAAGAATCAAATCTGCCAGGTGAGACTGGCAGGAAACAAAGCTGTTCAGCAAGCTTGAAAATTGAGTATGAAATAGGTTAAAGTGAAAGCCAGAGGCAGGGTAAGCTGAGGCAAGGTAATGACTAATTTTAAAGCACTCTCTTGAACAAGGCCCCTTTCTTTTCAAATAGGTAGCTTGCTAGTCACACCTCCTCCTCCCCAGTGAGTGAGAAGCTGCTGAAAGGTCATTATTAAGGATGACTGTGATTGGTACAGGAGGTGGGCTGATCACACAGTAAGAATTTAAGGTGGCAGGTCCTCATCCTGAGGAATGTCTTGGCACTCTAAAGATCCTGAAAGAATGAAAGGAAGGAAGGCCTCTAACCTGTTGGGGGAATTCTCTGTGGAAGACTGATGGAAAGATATAGAAGAACAAGAGCGTAGGGCTAGGAGATGTAGAGGAACAATGGGGGATAAGTGGATAATGGAGCATCCCCACTCGTAAAAGCCACCAGAGAGAAAGCCACCAAAGGACAGAAGTACAAGCCAGATCTAGCTGTTCAGTCTCATATACAAGATCCCAGACATTTGCCAGTGATACCAGAAACAGCCTTTATGTAAGAAGTTTGATTTCCTCTGCTCTGCAGTAAAATGAATTGGATTTCCCAAGGCAATACCTCAAAGCAGCAACAAAAAGTGCCCACCTACGATTCTCATGAAGCAAAAAAGGGGAAAAAATCAGAAACCATATCACAGACCTAGTGTACCAGCATTTTAATTTCCTACATCAAATAATGCAAATAGCTAGCAACACTCATTTGATACTGAAAACAAATTTTAGTCAACAAAACATTTCACTCTGACCTTGAACAAGCTTTGATTATCTAAATTCATTTTTGTCTATACCTACAGGAGGACAGAAGCCAAAAGCTTTTTTACATAATCAGATTTCTAGCTCACCACGCAGTTGCCTGAGAGCAAAGCATACTGAATAAGCATCTGAGAAATATCAGTTTGGATTGGCCAAGTAGGGTAATGCCTGTTAAGTTCATGAATATCAACCCTTCAAAGGCAGATAATTACTTGGATGGAAGTAGCACAAATATTCAATATGTGGTTCTTTTCTCCCTCCACCCAATGCCTCAGCACAGTGAAGTCAGTGAGTCTTCTCAGAAGAAACTGAGGTCCAGGGAGACCACGTTACTCACATGTGAATGATGCTATTGATGCTGTTCACTTAGGGGATGGAAACATGACTGTTTAGTAAATACATAGATATATTTCTCTGACTTAACAAGTTTTATTACTGTTTTTGACGATTGTGGGAGATCCAGTTTAAATGCTAGGTAATACTGGTAATCTAACCATTGTTTTTAAAGGTTGTCACATTTTTAAAAAATGTGTTGATAACTTTTATTTTCACACTATCTTGATTTCCAAATATTCCTTCTCCTTCTCTATGCAATGAGCCGGGTTGCTATATTTTTAATATTTTAGAATATAAAATACATGTTATTGTGTTAAGAATATAATGATAATAACCATGGAAACTTTAATCATTTGAAACAAGGTAACACAAATATTTGGCTTTCTCTATCACAGAGGTTCTTAACCTGGACTGTGTCAATTTGTTTTCTTACAATATGTTTTTAAATTGTGTCATAATATGGTTGGTTTTCTTTGTAATCTATACATTTTATTTTATGTATTTAAAAACGTTTTTCTTAGTATAGGTCCATAGTTTCACCAGAATGCCAAAGGGGTCCAGGATATCTTAAAAAAGATTAAGAATTCATGCTCCAATAGAACACAAAACATTCATTTTTATACTGCCCTAGACACCTTTTTATTCAGATCAAAGTAAGAATTTCTGTTCAATCTCTCTCTCTCCCTCCCTCCCTCCCTCTTTTCTTCTTCTTCTTCTTCTTCTTCTTCTTCTTCTTCTTCTTCTTCTTCTTCTTCTTCTTCTTCTTCTTCTTCTTCTCCTCCTCCTCCTCCTCCTCCTCCTCCTCCTTCTCTCACCCCTCATTTCTTCTCTTTCTCTATCCACACACACACACACACACACATATATATATATATAGATAGATAGATAGATAGATGTATGTATGTAGCTATAGATATAGATGTGTGTGTGCATATCCTCTAGTAGTTTCCAGTTCAGTATGACAGAGCTATATTACTTTCAATTATGTTAAATGATAATGATGGTATGGATTGTGTCTGTGTCCCTGCCTGTGGTTCTTCAGCAGCACTGCAATGGCCACTGTGTTTCAATGGTAAAGAAGCCAAAGGACAGAGTCCTTGGCTAATAGAGCTACATGTCTATACTCACTGAGTATTCCCAAAGCCATTCACAATGCTAGGAAAAAAAAAAAATAATAGCTATATAGCATTTTATGGTTTACAATGTGCTTTACAAATGTTATCTTATTTTATCTTCACAACAACCCTGAGATGTATGTGCTATTATTATTTCCACTTAAGAGATGAGATAACTGAGGCTGAGAGAGTTTAAGTGACTTGCCTAGGGTCATGTATCTATTAAGTGTATAAGATTGGGTTTGAATTTGTGACTTTCTGACTCTAGTTTCACTGTTCTAGAGTTCATGTCACCACTTAGCTACTCCCTGTAACAATAGTAATAAATGACATTTCTATGGTTCTTCATGGTTTACATACATAAACTCACTTGACCTTACAATAACCTTTTAAGGAAGTTACTGTAAGGTAGTATTATCCTTACACTGAAAATGAGGAAACAGGCTCAGAAAGGTTGAATGCCTTGCCTGGACTCAAAGCAAGAATCAGATTTAGTGTTCAAACTGAGGTCATGTGTCCAAACTACAAGTTCAGCGCCTTTTGCATTATACCAGACTGCCTCTAAAATATCCTGTCTGATTTCCTAAGGATCTGTATGTGAAGCCTCTCCATTTTAGTGAGCATTTCAAATATCACACTTCCCTTTCTTGTGTCGTTTTGCTTTGTGTGAACAGCATGTACTAGCAGCAGATTTTCAAATATGCTGTTTTATGGATAACAGCTTTGAAAGCTGAAAAAGCTGGCTGGAGTTACTTTAGAAGCAGGTTTCTCTGAGTGAATTTATATTCTGGAATCATTTTGTGGTGACATGACTGTGGTTCCTGTGATGTGGGGGAGCTGCAGTATTACCACATGAGACCTTACATTATATTTAGGATTTAGTCAACTCTATATTATCTATGGAAATATAAGAGAAGGAAAATGTACAGCAGATAGCTGAAGCTTGTGGACAACCCAAAGTCCTCATTTTAGCTACTAGTTTCATCTTTCTCCAAGTTTTTTTTTTTAACCACAGCTGTGTGACCCTTTTAGCCCATTTAACTACTGTCCCATTTTTCTCTTCCCTTTCACTTCTAAATTTATTGAAAAGCTGTCTGCCACTGATTCCTGTACTTCTTCACTACCTACTGTCCCCTCAGCTCCTCAAATCGGGCTTCTATACCATATTCTACCTCAACCCCTATTCTAGTGATACTTTTTTCTATAAGATAACCAATGATCTAACTGTCAAACCCGGTGGCCTTTTTTCAGCATTTCTTCTCATTGGCCTCTCTACAGTTTCAGACCACCCCTTCCTATTCAATACATTTTCCTATCTGGACTTCGGAGGCATCTCCTATTATCTCTCTAATTTCTTATTTTATGTCTCATTTGAAGTTCTCTCATTCTCTTCTTCATTCCTTAATGTGGGTATTCCCTCTATGTGGGTATTCCCTCTCTTTTTCTCTCTAGACTCTTTTCTTTGGCAAACATTCATTTCCATAGCTTGAACTTCCAATTCTATGCAGATGATTTCCAAACCTATATTACATATCTGGTCATGAACTGTTTTCTGAAATACAGAATCTCACCTGGATGTTCCACTAACACTAATATCTCAAACTAGATATGACCTAAGTTCTTTATCTTTTCCCTTACACCTACTTGTCCTGCTAATATCACTATTTCTCTCTGACGTTCTTCATCAATGTTAATAACCTTAGAATTATCTTTGATTTTTCCCTCTTTCATCTCTCACATCCAACTGTATGATTTCATTTATGCAACATTTCTCATGTCCTTTACTCCTACTGCCAGGAGAAGCACAGTCTCAGAGTTATCTCTAGAGCCCTGAGAGCAGTAGTACCTGTCCTCTGGGTACCCAAATTACCAATTTGAGTAGAAGTTGGAGAATGCTGCTATTTCTTCTTCTCCTCCCTCTCCATCTCCTTCTTTTCCTCCTCCTTCTCCTTTTTCTTCCCTCATCATATGTGGTCCCTCTGTCCACTTGGGACACCATATCCTTACACGTGGGTGCTCTCCCCTTAGGAATATCACTTTTGGTTGCTTATACTTTGTAAAATATTAGCAGGGTTGGAGGCTAGATTGTAAAATTTTTATTTTTCAAAAAGCTAGGACAATTTACTTTTTGTCCTGTGCAGTTTTCATTTATGATTTTTTTTTGAAACATAGCTCTGGAAAAACAGCTTCAAAAAAGCCCACTGTGTTTCAGATGTAGCTACTAGACTAGGCCTTTAAATCCAAATCACTCTGGCTCTCATTGAATGAGCAATAATAACTCCCAGACCAAGCCTCTGTGGTTCATTGTTTAGGTTTGATGGCTCAGAAATATAAATAGCAATTATTTTCTGTTCTGGCCAGAAATTTTGATGGTATTCCTTTCCCAGATTGATATTTTTGTAATGGCAAATTAGGTCATCTTTTGTCCTCAATTCTTACCTAACCTGCAAGTGTCCCATAGGCCTTATGTTGTACAGGCCTGTTTAAGGTGAGCAGGCCCTTAGTCATTAATTGGGCATTGCCTAAAACAAGACCTTAATTTAGAAAGGCCAAAGTCCCCCGCTGCATCCTGGGCCACCCCCAGTCATCTTGACTTGTGTCTTGCAACTGGACTTCCACAACTCTGGAGGAGAGAATGAGGTTGACGACTTTTCAAAGCTCTCCCTCACTTCAATCCAATTCACAAGCAAGTCAAGACTCCCCCCTTGTGATGTCATTGGTTCTCTTTGAGAAGGAAGGACAAACAACATTCCGACTGCTACCACTATGGTTTAGTCCCTCAGGATAACCTGCCTGTGCAGTTGCAACAATTTGCTCCCATCTCCATTCTCTCTCTGCTCCAATTTCTTCTTCATACTGACAATGGAATAATCTTTCTTCAGCATAGAGCTGGTTAGGTCACTCTTCTGCTTAGGAGTCTTCAGCAGGTCCCTGCTAATGACCAAGTAAAGTTAAAATTTCTTTGCCTGGCATTTAAGGGCCTCTACAACCTGGTGATACCTACCTTTCCAGGCTTATCTTATATCATTCCCTATGCTCCAAACAAACTAGACAACTCTGTACCCAACAGAACATGCTCTACATTCTCAGGGTCTTGTGCTTTAGCTTAGAACAGACCCGCACAGCTTTGCAGTAGGTTCAGACAGACTGACGATGGTTGGTGACATATAGGAGAGTGTTCAATGGCAACCTTATTTTTTCTTTTTTGGTGAGGCAATCAAGGTTAAGTGATTTGCCCAGGGTCACATAGCTAGTAAGTGTCAAGTGTCTGAGGCTGGATTTGAACTCAGATCCTCCTGACTCCAAACCCTATGTTTTTTGCAGGCAACCTGAAATCCTTTGGAAGCAGCCCTCCAGCCATATGTTGTGCAGGCTTGGCTTAGACTATTCCCCATAACTGGAATGTTCAATGCTCTCCCACCCCACCCCATCTTTTTCTGTTGAAATACTCAATTGCTTCTTCCTCCAAGAAGCCTCTTCCAATTTTCTTTGTTGTTAACAACTACCATTTTCAAATACTGTGAACACTTTGTTCTGTGGTCTATATAAAAATAATAACTTGTCACACCTATCAGATTAGCTAACCTGACAAAACAGGAAAATGATAAATGTTGGAGAAGATGTGGGAAAATTGGAATGCTAATGCATTGTTGGTGGAATTATGAACTGATCCAACCATTCTGGAGAGCAATTTGGAACTATGCCCAAAGGGCTATAAAAATGTGCATACTCTTTGACCCAGAAATACCACTTCTAGGTCTATATCCTAGAGAGATCATACAAATGGGAAAAGTACCTACATGTACAAAAATATTTATAACAGCTCTTTTTGTGGTGGCAAAGAAGTGGAAATTGAGGGGATGCCTATCAACTGGGGAACGGCTGAACAAATTGTGTCCTATGAATGGAATGGCATACTATTGTGCTATAAAAAATGATGAGCAGGTAGACTTTAGAAAAGCCTGGAAGAACTTGTATGAACTGATGCTGAGTGAAGTGAGCAGAAGCAGGAGAGCATTGTACACAGTAAAAGCCACGTTATTCGATGACTTTGATAGACTTATCTCTTCTTAGCAATGCAATGATCTAAGACAATTCCAAAAGACGCATGATGGAAAATGCTGTCCTCATCCAGAAAAAGAACTATGGAGTCTGAATGCAGATTCAAACATATTATTTGTGCTCTCTCTCTCTCTTTTTTTTTTTTGGTTTCTTCTTTCTCATTGTTTCTCCCATTGGCTCTAATTCTTCTTTACAATTTGACTAATGTAAAAATAGGTTTAATATGAATGTATATGTTGAGCCTATATCAATCTACATGCTGTCTTAGGGTGGGGGGAGGGGAGAGATGAGAAAATTTGGAACTCAAAATCTTATGGAAGTGAAGGTTGAAAACTAAAAATAAATAAATTTATTTTAGAAAACAAAAAACCCCCCTTGCATTTATATAACATGTTAGGCTTACAAAGTACTTTATAAATATTATTTTATCTTTATAACAACCCTAGGGGCAGGTTTTATTATTATTATTATTATTATAATAGATGAGGGAACTGAGGCTAAGAGAGGTAAAGTGACTTGCCCAAGATCACACAGATATTAAGTCTTTGAGGAAGGATTTGAATCCTAACTCTAGGTCCAGCTTTCTAACCACTGCACCATATATCACTCTCAAGTACACCCATCATGCAATATGGCATATTATAGCTATCTGTGTAACCCTATCTTATCCTCTGACAAGACCATAAGATCTTTGAGAGCAGAACTGTGTCTTATCTCTGCCAGCACTATGCCTAGCATAGTGCTCTTCACAGCAGAAACTAAATATATGCTTGTGGTCGATCATTTGAAACAATATAAACTGGCTTGAATTTAATCTCTTTCAGTTTCTTTTTCAGAATTGGTTGTATTAACTAGCAAAGAAATCACCAGAATATTTTATTTGGGGGTGAGGGATGAGTCATATATACATATGTGTGTGTGTGCATGTATATGTATGTGTATATGTATATGTATGTATGTATATGTGTACACACACACACACACACACACACACACACACACACACACACGAAGAAATAACCAGAAGAATGAAGATAAAAGAGACACTCTTTGAAATCCTGCATAATGTTCTTTTTTTAAAAAAAAGAGTTTTCTTGCATTTGATAAATGTAGGGATTACACGATTAATTCCCTAGAAAAATAGGCATAGAAATCCTGTGCTTTTTAAATATATATATGTAATTACCCAGTACCTAGTAATTACTTAGTAGGTTTCGTAGTATCTGAATACTTTAGGATCCAGATATGATTTGATCAGTCTAGACTGGAGAAGTTAGTAAAAAAAATAATTGAAGTTTAATTTGTATTTAGATTTAGAGTCCTTAAAAGGAATGAGGACAAGCCCTGTTCTCTTCATTCCTGTCTAATGATTTCATCTCATGGGCCTTTAGAACCCAAGAGATCTCTTGGAGTCAGGCTTTGTTGTTTCCACAAAAATATTCTTACCATCACATTTGAGATTTTTCAGGTTATCAGAAGGATTTTCCCCATTTCCCTGTCAAAGTGAAACTTTGATTTCCAACTGAGATTCTCATCAGAGCATTAGAGCTACCAGAGTAATAGTCTTTGTAGTTCTGTGCTAAAATAAACACATGAACACTAATTGCTCTGCTGATTTGGACTCTTATCATTTTATATTACAGGACTTTAAAAATAGATTTCCCTCTTCACTTTAAGTCAAACTGTCTTATAATTAAGATCAGTCAAAAGGAAGTATGTATGTATGTATACACAGATATAGGATATATAGTATATGTGTATATATACATATATATATGTCTAAAGTTGTTTCATATACTCCTTTCTACATTTAGAATTTTCTTTGTGAAAAAACTTTTATAAAGTAGATTGCAATCTAGTTAGAAATCAACATAACGCATAATGAACACCAAAGTCTTACTTTTTGTGTTGGAAATTGGGTTTGTCCTAACAATGCTACTTATCTCTTGTGTATACTGTTTTGGAAAGGTCTGTGATTTCATCAGTATAAAGAACTCCTTCCACAGATGCAGAAGCAATCAGAATGGGATTTAATAGATTAAATCCCAGGGAGTGGCACTGAGAGGTGAGATCATATTCCCAAGGTCACAGAGCTAATTAGTATTGGTATTTGAATCCAGCTCTTTCTGACTCCAAGTTCCCCACTTTGTCCACTACCACTAGCCTTTTCTCATATTTATTCAAACACAATATAATTTTACTACTTTCTATAGTTAAAATTAATGTCAAACAACTATTTAAGCATTTTGGCTTGGACAAGTACAGTTAGGATCATGAGATCATAACTCTGGAGTTCAACTTTACCTTAAAGGTCTAGTCCAACTTCATTTTACAGGTCAGGAAACTTAGGTCCAGAGAGACTGACTGCCTGAGATCACAAAACTGGCGGAATCAAGATTCTTCTTGTGGTTGATCATTTGACTACAAAATGACTACAAAACCAGCACTCTTTCCACTGCCTCCCTCAATTATTTGGTCACCTATTTAAATAATTTATCCTGAATTGGCAAATGGTGGAATTGAATCACACAAAATGGATAGAATCAGAGATTAGTGCTGGAAGAGACCTCAGAGGCAATCAAATCCAATTAACTCTGTCATTTTACAGAAAATGAAACTGAGGTCCACGGAAACTCATAAAGATTGTTCGGAAAAGAGGGAGGATTTGAACCCAGGTCCAGTAAGTCTAGCATCAATGCTCAGTCTACTGTGCCACACTACCTCCCTCAGACTTGAATATCTATATATAGTAATTTTTTTCCCCCTCACCACCAGCATTCCCTTTAATAAAATACTCGAGGTCATGGGTGATGGGGGAGGGTGGTAGGGAACAAAAGAGGGGTTAAACATTACCTTTTACAACCACAAAAAAACCTTTCTGTACTTATACCCACATACTTCCCTCAGTTAGCAGGGGATGGGAATGGCTGGTGATGAAAGCTTCGGAGCTGGCAGGGGCAGGGATCCACTTCCTGCTGATAAAAGTCCTCTGATCTCAAAGAGGTGCTTGAAGAATTTGCTTTCAGGCTGCTTGTAGGAGGAGCTGGACAGCTGTAGGTGGACTGAGTAGGTGGTCATTGAAGAACGTAAATAGCTGGAACTTTGAAGTCTGTTTCTCCACCTGCTTGATTGAATCCATGAATATGTTGTGGAAATCTTTCATTGCAAACTCAGTGAAGCCCTGAGACACTAGGTTTTCTAATCACCAAGCAGACTGACTCAGTTTTTGATACTCAATACCTTTTCAACTCCCTCAGTTGCCTCTCTGCTCTGATTAGAGGATTAGTGAGTAGAGCAATAAAGCCTTCCAAAGCCTCACTTGGTAAAGGGCTCAGATCAGAATTTTCCAGATAACTCCATTTCTCGTGGCAGCTCTGCTTTGACTCCACCAAACATCACACCCCCACTGCCCTTCCCCCTTTCAGCTTCCTTTTGTGAATTGCCTTCCCCAGTTAGATGGTAAACTCCCAGAGAACAGGAACTGTCTTTCTTACTCGTATATATGGTGCTTAACACAGTGCTTGGCACTCTGATGGGCTGGCCACATTGTTCTAATGCCAACCACAAGTTGCTTGGAAGACTATTTTATGGAGAACTCATAAAAGGCAAGTGCTCACTTGGTGGTCAGAAGAAGCAATGCAAGGACATTCTCAAGGTCTCTCTGAAGAACTTTAGAAACAGCTGTGAGACATGGGAGACATGGGAAACATGGGAGACACTGGCACAGGACCACCCAGCTTGGCATGCCCTCATCAAAGAAGGTGCTATGTTCTATTAGTGAAGCAGAATTACAGTAACTTCAAAGAAACACAAGGTACTCAAATTTAGAGAATCCACCCCAAATATTTACATGGACTATTTGTGCCCAACCTGTGGGACAGCATTCCAAGTTCATATTGGTCTGATCAGCCACAGACACACACATTGTAACTTGACACTAACATAGTGATTTAATTTTGGTCCTCTTAGAGAGTGAAGGATAACAACCAACCAACTGACGGACACATGTTCGGTCATTTCAATCACGTCTCACTCTTTGTGACCCCATTTGGGGTTTTCTTGGCAACTGGAGTGGTTTGCCATTTCCTTCTCCAGAGCTTGGCACTTAGGAGGTGCTTAATAAATGTTCATTGAATTGAATTTGCTCTTGGCAGAGATGACTTTGAACCTCTGCAGCTATTTGCTATCCTCCAGAAGGGCCTCCAGGTGGGAGAACTCAGGGCTCAGTAGAAGCATCACTATCACACCTGGTCTTGTGGAAGAATGAACATTTTTTTGCATAGATTCTTGTTCTTCTTTTAATGTTGTTGCCTTTTGAATACAGGCATACCTCAGAGATAATGCAGATTTGATTCTAGACAACCGCAATAAAGCGAGTCACATGAATTTTTTGTTTTCCAGCGCATATAAAAGTTATGTTTATATTATACTGTAGTCTATTAAGTGTGCAATAGTGTTATGTCTAAAAAAACAATGTACATACCTTAATTAAAATACTTTATTACTAAAAAAAAATGCTAGCCATCATCTGAGCCTTCAGTAAGTAATAATCTTTGGGGAGGGGGGTCTTGCCTCCATATTGATGGCTGCTAAAGGTTGGGATGGCTATGTCAATTTCTCAAAATAAGACAATTAAGTTTGCTACATTTATTGACTCTTCCTCTCACTTGAACACTCAGAAGCCATGGTGGGGTGTTAAATGACCTAATTTTTTGTGTCTCGAGGAATAGGAAAGTAGGGGGAGAAGGAGAGAGCTGGGGAAACAGCTTGGTTAGAGAAGAGCCAGAATATAACCAACATGTATTAAGTTCACTGTCCTATAATAGCCACATCAAAGATTACTGATCACTATAATACATATAATAGTAATGAAAAAATCTGAAATATTGGGAGAATTACCAAAATGTGACACAGGACACAATATGAGTGCATGCTGTTGGGAAAAATGGCTCCAATAGACTTGCTTGACTCCAAGTTGTCTCAAACCTTCAATTTGAAAAAACAAAAACCAAAAACAAATAAACAAACAAAACCAACCCACAATATCTGTGAAGTATACTAAAGCTAAGCACAGCAAAACAAGATATGCCTGTACTCCTTGTAGAGACAGAGAATTCTAGGCTCCTGGAGACCAGTGGATTTTGGATAGCAATCTCTTGGTGAATTCAGTCCTGTTGGGTCATGATGGCTTTATCATGGGCCAAACAGTTTATTCCTTCAGAGTCATTTCAAGTGGCTCCAGCTTCTGCCTTTGAGGTTCTTTTGTTGACATCTTTAAACCTGTTTAATATAAGTTATCCTGATGGGGAAGATGAAAGAATTAAATCACAAAAAAAGAGATAAGCTCACCTAGGATTTCAGAAACAGTAACAGAATTAAAAAACAGATTCATTTCCAGCTCAAATCTACAAAGAATTTTAAAGCTAGAAGGAACCTTAAATACACAGGCCAAATCCCCTATTTCATAAATAAATCCAAAAGCAGGACTGAAAGCCTCTGGCTGCATACAGATAGGCGTGGTGGCTTCTTAGCAGCTCTGTTGAATAGGGCTATGAAGTTTCAGTTCCATAGGGAAATACCTTCCTTTTCTGAAAGGACTCTGACCTTCCCTCATTGCAACTTGACAGCTGGGAGAGAAGACAGACTCTTTTTGGGTGTATTTTTTTCTAACAAAATTACAAAACAAGTCTTTTTTTTTTTAAGCAAAGCACAAATAGGTTAATTAATTTGGCTATGATTTGTCAACTGGACCAAACTGGCCTCTAACCTGGGGTAAGAGCCCAAGAGAGCAGGTCAGAAACAGCTAAGTCAGGAATCAAACAGAAGTTTTATTTCAAAGTGAGGGAAAGGGCTTGCAAGCAAGTATTTGTGTGCAGAAGTCTTGCCCCTAATGGGGATGTGGGGGACCCGAAGCAGTGTGGGGAGGTCTCAATACTTGTACCAATGGTGAGATCATCCAGAGGGGGAGTGCAAAGAATCATGGTCATGCCAAGCTCAGGGCACAGCTTGTTTGCTGGGCCTTATCTCTGAAAAGCAGGTTGTCTCCCAGTATACCGACAAATCCTATAGCTAGTTAATGGCAGAGCTAGGACTAGAATGTCTATAAACTCCTAGTTCAATGATCTTTCCTCTGAACAACGCTACCTTTTGGCAGGCATACAGAAGATAAAAGAAAAATTCTATTTGCATCTAGAATCAGTCAGTCAGTGTTAGTCAATCAACAAGCATTTATTAAGTGCCTGCTTTGTGCCAAACATGGTAGGTGCTGAGCATACAAATACAAACTTGAGACAGTTTCTGCCTTCAAAGAACTAGAGGTATAGAACACATCTAGAGAGCAGTGATCAAGAAAAAGGTGTTTTGGTCACCAGTCAGAAGGATTATGAGTGGAGTCATAGGTCAGTAGATTATCATACTTCCTCCAGTAGCAATAGTAGTAGTGATTTGATTACTATCTCAGAGAAGGAATAAGGTGAGGAGAAGGGGTAGAAGGAGGACAAAGGCAGGTAAGCTCAAGGCAGGATATGCTTGCACTGGCCAGGCCATTGTGTTTTGATGGATAGGTAGATGGTACATAAAGCACAGCCAATTATAGAAGTGTCAAAATTCAGCTCACTAGTGGCACATTGCAACACTCCCAAGTGCTGCCTAAACCAGACTAAAATGTATAAAACACAGTGGAACAAAGATAATGTTAATATGTGACCCACAGGGATCTTTATGAATGTTTTAGGGATCTTTCTATTTGAGTTTGGAATCCCCGGTCTACAAGAAGCAACCAACTCAAACCAGGTAGTTCTAATTTGATTCAGGCAATTGTTGCCAACCATACAGATTTATTTTTGATCCAGGTCAGATCTTTTACATTACATTACATTACATTACAAACAACAAAAAAACAAACTGCTGGCAATGTTCATAGAAAATCAATATTTGGGTTCCAGTTTCATCTAATTATCCCATGTAGACAAAACATAATAAAATGAAACTAGACTTTCTAAACATCTGAATTTTTATCAGTGTGTATTATAAGGGTTAGCATGTGTGCTAACTGATAATATGACTGCTGAAGATGGCATATAAACCTACTTTTTATTGACATGAGGGCAAATTGCTGTCACCACCATCATCCTCTCCCCTAATACTTCTCAAATCAGTACCCAGTGCTGTACTCACCTTGTGAGAGTTGCCATGTTTGCTCTTTTCCCCAAACTCAAAGCATAAAAAACAGAGGTCAGTGCCTTGGTACTCCATATTTGAAAGGTTGCCATCCCCTTGAAGAAGAAAGAAAATGTTTTTGAATGGGGATGTGGGGCATAGCCACAGTGACAGTGAATCCATAGGTATAACTTCTAGACAACAAAGAAGTTGTAAAACACAGGATGAACTTTCTTTTATGGCTTACTTTTTTCTTGCCAGTTCATTCAGAATTGCATGAGAAAGTTCTTTACCTAGGAATGATGTATT
The DNA here is from genome assembly GCF_003287225.1 of Phascolarctos cinereus. Taxonomy (NCBI): domain Eukaryota; kingdom Metazoa; phylum Chordata; class Mammalia; order Diprotodontia; family Phascolarctidae; genus Phascolarctos; species Phascolarctos cinereus. The sequence continues at coordinate 203,582,782 of NW_027556098.1, forward strand.
AGGAAAAGTACAGCAGAGAAGTTTGTTTAACTCTTGCGTAGAAAAGGGTCAGACTGTATTGCAGAGCTGATCAGCTCCTAGTTGGATCTTGTGGAGAATCTCAGGACCAAAGGGACCCAATGTAACTAGGTTATAGGGTGATATATATCTCTTCTCTCTCTGTCTCTTTCTTTCTTTCTTTATATATATATATATATATATATATATATATATATATATATATATATATATATATACACACACACACACACACATACATACATACATACATACATAAACTAACTAAGCTCCTGTTAGAGCTAGGATAGCCTAGATCAGCAGTTCTCATATTTTTTGATCTCAGCACCTCCATATATTTCTATTTTTTTAAATTTTCTTTTGTCTTTATTTTGTAGCATTCTTAGGGAGTAGAGCTAACTTGGCAGAGTAGCAGAAAAGACTAACACAACTCCTCAAAGATCTAGAAAACACATTAGATCAAGTGCTGAACAGGAAATCTAAGAAAAAAATCACAGTGAGTCATTTTGCACTTGCTTAATTCTAATTTTTAAGGAATTATTTTCTTCAGTTAGCTTTTGTACTTCCTTTTCCATTTGGCCAATTCTACTTTTTAAGAAGCTGCTTTCTTCCATGGATTTTTTTTCCCCAATTTGGCCAATTCTATTTTTTAAGGAGTTGTTTTCTTTAGCCAATTTTTACGCTTCCTTTTCCATGCTGTGGATTCTTTTTTTCATGATTGTTTTGCTTAACTCTCATTTCTTTTACCAATTTTTCTTCTACCTCTCTTATCTGATTGTTAAAATGCCTTTTGAACTCTTCCAAGAGGACTTTTTAGGCTTGAGACCAATTCAGATTCCCCTTTGAGGCTTCTTTGCATGTAGGCATGTTGACGTTGTTGTCCTCTTGAGTTTATGTTTTGATCTTCCCTGTCATCATAGTAGCTTTCTATGGTCAGGGCTTTTTGTTTGTTTGTTTGCTCATTTTCTAGCCTATTTTGTGACTTTTAAAATTGAACTCTGCTCTTTTTTGTCTTTCTTTTGGGGGGGGGTTTGGTTGGACAATGGGGTTAAGTGACTTGCCCAGGGTCGCACAGCTAGTAAGTGAACTCTGCTCTTGGGGTACAGGGGGCACTGTCCCAAGCTTCTTGTGCTGGGGGCCAGGGGCCTTGTCACTGGCTTATGGCGCCAGTGCCTCTGACTTGCTCACTGCAGCTGGCCTTATCACTCCTGTTGTGCCCAATATTCCAGGGCTGGCAGCTTGCCTGCTACATGGGGCTGGAGGCCTCACAGTTGGCCTGCTGTGCCACTGGGACCTCAGTTGCTGATCTGTTCCGTGGCCAGGAGTCTTCCCCTGGCTTGCCTGGACCCCCCAGCTTCCATTTGAATTGTCTTAGGAAGATTCTGAAGTTCACCTTTCCTGAAGTCCTTCTAAGTTATCTTAGGCCGGAGAATTGTTTCACTCCATCTTTTTGTAGGTTGGGTCACTCCAGAATTCATTTAGAGGCTTGATTTAATATTGTTTTGAGGGAAACTGGAGAGAACTGTATTAATAGGATTTAGTGAGGTTCGGATTCGCTCCTATAAATGACACTCTCCAATGCACCAGAAAATAATAGGAAATAGATAATTTATTTAGAAGAAGTAAAGCACAGATAGTTTGAATTTGCATAGAAAGCATAAATAATAAGAACAATCAATAATATAGCACCGATCAAGAGAGTCGGTAATGGAAGAGAATACATCACCAATTCAAGGGAACCTCTAAAGTCAGTCAACGGCTGGGAGCCCCGTTGCAGCCAGTACAAACTTGAATTGTGTAAAGATTTTCCCGGGCGAAGCGTCCTTCCCGCGGGTGAGGCTCAGCGGGCTTACAGGACGCAGTGTTTTTATATTGTTCTAAACAAAGAAGGCTTGGGGCCAAGAAGCCCTTTTTGATGCTTGCGCTATTCATGGTTTGTCCAATACACATCTGACCTTAGCCACGCTCCCATCCGCCTGAGGCTTGGTATTTTGTTTTTTAATAACATCACGTCTCACAAGGAGAGGAGCCAACCCTCCATGTCAACGTGACCTAGGAATGGCTAGTTCCTGGAATGCTAGGCCAAGAACACTCAGGAGATATGGAACGGTCATGACCGAGATTTGAACTGAACCTATTTATTTGAGTGATCTTATTAATTTAAAGGGGAATTTCCAATTTCCATTTCAAGAACTTAGGCAACTTCCTGGATTTTCTCTGCCATCTTGGTTCTGTCCTCACCCCTATATATTCTCAAAAATTATTGAAGTTCTCTACTAGAAATTTGACTTATGTGGGTAATAGCTATTGATATTCATTATATTAGAAATCAAAATGTTTTTGTACTATTATTTAAGTAGTTTTGATCTAGTGGACCTCCCCCCAAAAAGGTCTTGGGGTATTCCAAGGATCCTCCAACTATACTTTGAGTACTGGCACAGTAGATGGAGAACTAGCCTGAGACTCAGAAAGGACCTCCTTTCAAACTCTGATACATGATAACTGTGTCATCCTAAGGAATCACTCAATCTCTCAGTGCCCTCAGGTAACTCTCTAGGACTAGAGTCTGCAGAACAGCAGCTTATCTCTATTGGTAGAGGAAGTTTCTCCACTGGGAGTTCTTATCTATATCAATGAAATTGTGTTCCACTTTCTTTCCAGTTCTCCTCCCCACAGCTATTCCCCATAAGCATCAGTAGTGTCTCTTTCCCTACTGGTGCAGCATGCTTGTGGCTGATTCACATAGAGTAACTGTCTTCAATGGGGGAGGGGACGTAGAGGTGCTGGGGGAGGGGAAAGAGTCAGTTGAGGAGATTCCATTACCAAATATACTTCCCGCTGCTCATCTGCCTATATCCTTACAGTTTATATTCTCTTGTTATGTTTAATAATCACCATAGGAAGTATCCTTGTATGCAGAGTGTGTTTTCTGTAAAGTATACCTGATTTTGTTTATTCCCTATCCTTGAGTTTCTATAGGGGGGCAGGGGGTTGGAGGTCATGTCTCATTTATCAGACATGAATAGCTGAAAAACCTATCCTAATCCACTGTTTAGTTTATTAATAATTCTGTTTCTATTCCACAAATATATGAATATACATATTTATGTATAAATGTTCATATATACATACATGTTTTTAAGCTAATAAAACTTATAACTACACTAAGACTTTTGGGACACTTTCTCTCTCTCTATATATATATATATACATGAAGAAATTAAGATCAAAACCATTTTAAAGATCAAACTAATATTTGCATATACCAGTATTTGTTTCAACAATACTATATAAGTAGAAAAAATAAGTGTAAAATTGAATTACAAAAAAACAAACAAATCCAAAACCCCAAAACCCCAGCACATGCATTTCTAGCAGCATGAAGAGAGCTAAGAAAATTAAAACTAATCATGAAATTAAATTCTTCATTAAGTTAGAATTTTCCCACAGAGAAAATGGAGTTTTTTTAAGAAGAACTTTAGAGGAAAAGACAAATTTGCCTCTAGATGGTACAGAGCAAAAACAAATAAAATGTAAACTGTGTAACCAAAACCCTAACAGCTCATAAGAAAGATTTTAGTTAGATGTGTTTGGGAATGTTAAAGATCAAGGTTGTAATTAATTTTTCATTGCTTTCTTTTTGGACTTTCCAGATCAGTTCTATTTATGACATCTACCCCTTTGACTACCAGAGATATCCTGTATTACATTTAGGTTCATATTAATTTCATCTACACTATATCATAATATCTGGCCACCACCTAATTCTGCTTCAGCCACTATTGCGAAAAATGTTTATTTCCTTCTTTGTTGATCTATTTTTTCCCCTAAAAATGTATTTTTAAAAGATATTCTTAGTGGATTAGATCACTGCGTAAGTCTATTTTTTTGTGTAAGTGAATAAAATTGAATATTTCTCTGATTACTGTAATTCCTATGTTTCACCCTATGATAATAATAATAGCTTATATGTTTTAAGTTTTGCTAAATACATTACATACACTTTCTTATTTGGTTCTTACAACACCATAAGGAAAGTGCTATCTTTGTCTCATTGTCTCTATTTTGCAGATAAGGAAACTGAGGCTTAAAGATGTTTTATCCGTAGTCCCAGTGCTAGTAAGTGTCTGAGGCAAGATTTCTGCCCTGATTTCAAGTCAGGTGTCATATGGCTTCTTTAAGGATGAAGGATATTGCTATTGTAAATTTCAAATCACACTTTATAAGCAGCTTTCAGAAATACGATGGGAAAACAAAAAAAAGTAACAAAATCCTTTTGCTAGGTGTCACAGTGGACAGGGGAAAGTAATAAGCATTGGCGGAGCCAAGATGGCGGAGTGAAAGCAGTGACTTGCTTGAGCTCTCCCCCAAATCCCTCCAAATACTCATAAAAAATGGCTCTAAACAAATTCTGAAGCAGCAGAACCCACAAAAAGACAGAGTGAAACAAATTTCCAGCCCAAGACAACGTGGATGATTGATCAGAAAGGTGTATCTCGCCGGGCAGGGAGCACAGCGCAGCGTGGGCGCACAGGCCGCAGCAAACCTGGAGCAGGCCTCAGAGGACTGAATCGCGGGCAGCTGTGGAAGTTTCCAGACTCCTCAATCCACAATGCCAAAGACAATTTAGAAGGTCAGTGGGAAAAGTCTGTTTCTGTCGGTGGTCAGAGAGGAAGGTGGGGTTTCAGCTCCATTCCCAAGAGCGTGGCCCTGGAAGGGGCAGCTGCTTCCTGAGCTTCTGGCCCACAGACTGAGGGGGAATCCAGTGGCTGATCAGAGAGGGACTGCAGGGATCTCTTTGCCAGTGCTGAGGCAGGAATCTCTTGCTTTGCCCGTGTGTGGATCTGGGTCACAGTTCTGGGCAGCGGTGCTGGGGTGAGGAGGAGCACTGGCATGGTGGAGCTTGTAGTGGCTGTGGAGAGGAACCCCTCCTCACAGTTACAGGACAGAAAGGAATACTTGTGGTCACAGGCCAGGAAAGGAGTAAACACCTCACCCCTTATCATACCACCTTGGAAGAACTGAAAATTTACAGGTCCCTACAAGTATCTCTGAAAACAGCTACACAAACCCTGAAGCTTGGGACAGTACACTCTCCACATTGGAAGCAGACTCTTACCTTAACAAAGAGTTTAAAACTCAAGTAATTGGCTGGGATCATGAGCAAGCAGTGCAAAAAGAGTCAGACTATATTATCTTACTTTGGTGAAAAAGAAGATCAAAATATACAACCAGAAGACAACAAAATCAAAGCTCCTACATCCAAAGCCTCCAAGAAAAATATGAATCAGTCCCAGGCCTTGGAAGAGCTCAAAAGGGATTTTGAGAAGCAAGTAAGGGAAGTAGAGGAAAAACTGGAAGAGAAATGAGAGTGATGCAAGAAAATCATGAAAAACAAGTCAACAGCTTGCTAAAGGAGACCCAAAAAAATACTGAAGAAAATAACACCTTAAAAAACAGCCTAACCCAAATGGCAAAAGAGGTCCAAAAAGCCAATGAGGAGAAAAATGCCCTAAAAAAAAAATTGGCCAAATGGAAAAGGAAGTCCAAAAGATTACTGAAGAAAATACTTCCTTAAAAATTAGAATAGAGCAATTGGAAGACAGTGACTTTATGAGAAATCAAACACTGTAAACAAATCCAAAAGAATGAAAAATTAGAAAACAATGTGAAATATCTCATTGGAAAAACAACTGACCTGGAAAATAGATCCAGGAGAGAGAATTTAAAAATTATTGGACTATCTGAAAGCCATGATCAAAAAAAGAGCCTAGACATCATCTTTCAAGAAATTATCAAGGAAAACTGCCCTGATATATTAGAACCAGAGGGCAAAATAGAAATTGAAAGAATCCACAGATCTCCTCCTGAAAGAGATCCCCAAAAGAAAACTCCTAGGAATATTGTAGCCAAATTCCAGAGTTCCCAGGTCAAGGAGAAAATATTACAAGCTGCCAGAAGGAAACAATTCAAGTACTGTGGAAACACAATCAGGATAACACAAGATTTAGCAGCTTCTACATTAAAGGACCACAGGGCATGGAATATAATATTCCGGAGGGCAAAGGAGATAGGATTACAACCAAGAATCACCTACCCAGCAAAACTGAGTATAATCCTTCAGGGGAAAAAATGGTCATTCAGTGAAATAGAGGACTTTCAAGCATTCCTGATGAAAAGACCAGAGCTAAACAGAAAATCTGACTTTCAAATACAGGACTCCAGTGGAACATGAAAAGGTAAACAGGAAAGAGAAATCAAAAGAGACTTATTAAGATTGAACTGTTTACATTCCTGCATGGAAAGATGATATTTGTAACTCATGAACTTTGTCAGTATTAGGGTAGTTGAAGGAAAAAAATTGTATGTATGTATATATAGATAGATAGATAGAGGGCACAGGGTGAGTTGAAGATTAAGGGGTCATACCTGGAGAATAAAATTAAGGGATGAGAGAGGATGATACTTGGAGAAGAAAGGGAGAGGTAGAATGGGGTAAATTATCTCACAAAAAAAAAAAAACAGAAAAGTCTCTCACAGTGGAGGGGAAACAGGGGAAGGTGAGAGGGAATGAGGGAATCTTATTGTCATAGGATTTGGCTTAAGGAGAGAATAACACACATTCAATTGGGTATGGAAATCTGTCTTACCCTACAGGAAAACAGGGGGAGAAGGGGACAAGAGAGCAGGGGGTGATAGAGAGGAGGGCAGATTGGGAAAGAGGGTAATCAGAAGCAAATACTTCTGAGGAGGGACAGGGTCAAAGAACAGAATAAATGGGAGGGCAGGATAGGATTAAAGGAAATAGAGTTAGTTTTTCACAACACGACTACTATGGAAGTGTTTTGCATAACTACACATCTATAACCTAAAAAAAAAAAGTAATAAGCATTTATATAGCACCTACTATGTGCCAGGCAACATGCTAAGTGCTTTTTACAAATGGTATCTTGTAAGATAATAGCTGGACCTGGAGTCCACAAAGACTTAAGTTCAAATTCTGCCTCAGACCCTCGACTACTTTAGTACGGTACTTAAGTTTCATACTTAAGTAACTAAGTTACTTTAACCTCTTTGTTTCAGTTTCCTTAACTGCAAAATGGGGGTAATAGCACTTACCTCACAGGATTTTTGTGAGGATCAAAGGAGATAACATTTGTAAATGGCTTAGCATAGAGCCTGGCACATAATAGGTGCTTTAAAAAGGCTTGTTTCTTCCTTCTGATAGGAGAAAATCTATAATTGGAGATTTACATTTATATCGTAGATTTAGAGCTGAAAGAGACCTTTGAGTAACATCCATTTTCAATTTACAGATGAAGAAAATAAGGCCCCATGAGTTCAGGTGACATGCCTAAGTTTACACCATGGGTGTCTGAAATAGGCTCTAAATCTAGGTCTTCCTAACTCCCAAGTCAGCACTCTATCCACTTTTCCATGCTGTCTTTCATTAAATTGAACCTAGTGGTTAAAATAGTGATCTTTGTATACTATGTCCTAGAAAATTCACAATTGTAAGCTAAATCTCAGATTAAGAACATACTTTGCAGTGTGGATGGTTTAGTACTTTAGTGACACTATGTCCCAATTATAGGAAAAATATCTAAGGAAAAAAGGTCTCTGAAATGCTGAATATGCAACCACAAAGTTGTAAAATGAGATCAAATATCATACATATGTAGCCCACAGACGTGAACAACCCCATACATTATACTGACATAAGAATATAAATACATGTTATTGCTGCAACTTCAAATTCGCCACTTTCTCCATTACCAATCCATCATGAACAAGTGGCCTTTTTGAAGACTGACACTGGTTTTAGAGTTGGGAAACAACATTGATTTGTGGATCTTAAGCACTAGAATTTGGTTTTGATGAACATACAGGGACATCCTAGGCCATAACAAATAGGGAGTTGTTGTCCTTTACCCCACACTTTAGGAAAGACTTCCGTAATCAGCTGCCTGGACAGTGACATAGAGTCGTTTAGTATTAACATCAAAATAATCTGAAAATGTCCATTAAATGCTTTGAAGATTTGCATTATAAGTGATTTCATTATTATAAAATGGGTATTCTTCACCAAAGTCTTACTCAGATATCTCATCCTTGCATAGACATGACCTTGGATTTGTTCAAGCTATCAGGGAAGCTCAAGCTTCTGTAGTTCTTATCAAACTGGAAAATCTTTGAAAATGGTAGAAAGATAGATATCTGTTGTTAAGGATAAATTTAGCTCAGTTTGGAGAAATTCATCACAAGGTTGGCCACTGGTTTTATGGTCACAGCAACTCTCAAAGACCTTCTACTAGGTTAAAAGTTATTGAAGGGTTATGATAAAGAGAGTATCCACACATGAAACTGCAGATCCTTGAAATATTGACCTAAACGCCTAGCTTCATTCAATTAATGTATTTAGGAAGAATCTGCATATAAATAAATATACTTGATTAGCTCATTATTTAAGAGAATCCTAAAGTTAAATCTTTTTCTAAAGACAGTAATTACAAAGAACAGAAACTCCTTTTTTAGCTTTTCTTTGTATCCCCAGCACTTAGCAAGGTGCCTGGCATATAGTAGGTGCTTAATATATGTTTGCTGACTTGACTCCCCCAACTTATTTTAAAAGCTGGATTTTTGCATACTGTTTCCTTAAAAATGAGAAGCTATTATAAGTATAGTAGACATAAAAGGCATGGTACTGAGACCTGCCCCCCCCCCCTTCCCCAGCTATCTCCAGGTTCTCTCTTTCTGAAATGGGACTACTTTACTCACCCAACCAGGAAAATCATTGGGTTCCTTCAGGGATGGCTGTGTAGCCACAACTCACTCTCCCTGCTGATATTTGGGGAATATGTCTATACCCACAACATAGTTCCTAAGCCTTCCATCAATGCGCTTCCCATTTACACAAATAAGTTACAACAACACTATAAACTCTGAAACATGAATTATATTTACTAAATGAACAGGCAAGAGTAAGAATAATCAAAATATAACAGTCTACCCCTAAACCTGGGTCACACTCTCACATTAATGCACACAGTGTTTGTGGGAAGAGAGTATAGACAAACTTGTGGAAATCTGGCAGTGAGACACATGGACAGGGAAATTCTTGTGCTGAGCAAACTCATGATGCTAGACTCCCAGCGAGGAGGTCTGTAGTCTTCTCGTGGAACAGTCAGCACCTATTGATCAAGACCATTCCACTCTCCCACTAGATAAAGTAACTTTCTTGCTGCTCTCAGGTCATTGAAGCAGAGCTCTTTTGGCTAAGAGCAATTTAAGCCTAAGGCTTGCAGAGCTTTCTAGATCTTCTTTCTTGGTTAGGCACTGAAGCTGATTCACATTCTTTCAATGAAAATCAGTTTCCTTTAAACCTGGGGTCTGCAAAGTAAAGCACAAAGTAGACAAATCTTTGAGGCTTATATTCTCCCAAGATGTAGATGATGTTAGAAAGTGAGGTAGCCTTGCCCGTCTCCCAAATCAGGTCTGCACCCAAAGAAGAGGATTCTTCCTTTATACTAATCAGCTCTTTCAAACAGCAGAGCTCTCCAATCAAATCAGTTCTCAGTTTCAACACTAGTACCTCCATGTCAGTTTCTCAGTTCCTGTCAGCTCCATCAGCTTCTGTGTTCTTTCTCTGTCACAACTTTCTCTTGTCAGCTTCTCTATGTCTTTTCAAGATGACTTCTCAGTTAGCTTATGATTTTCTGATCTGGCTTCTAATGTCTCAAATCAGAGCCTTCTTGTGTGTAATGACCCATCTCTAACTTAGATTAAAAAACCCCAAATCTATGTTTTTGTCATATATAGTAGTTATGCAATAGTTGCATAGTCCCCAAACAGTTCTTTAAAGAAGAATTTGTTATTTAGTCAGTCAACAACCACTTACTATGTTCACTATGTGTCAGGCAATATGATAAGCATTGGGGATACAAATAAAGGTATACACAAAGACCTTAACCTCAGAGAGCTCACAGTCTAATGGAGGAGATGAAGTATAAATAACTAGATACAAAAAAGGATACATACAAAATAGATAGACCGTAATCTCAGAGAAGAAGGAATTAGTAGGAAGTACTAGGAAAGGTCTCCTATAAGATTGGATTTGAACTGGTTTTTGAAGGAAGCTATGAAAACTAAGAAGCGGAAGTGAGGAAAATTAGTATTCCTTGTTTGGGAAACAGATAGTGAAAAGTCTCAGAGACAGAAGATGGAGTGTCGTAGTCAAAGAGAAGCAAGAAAGCCAGTGTAGCTGGATTATAGAGTTTATGGATAATAGTAAAAGGTAAGTAAACCGAAAATATAGGGAAAGGACAGATTAGAAAGAGTTTTAAAGGTCCAATAATATACTCCAAAGTCCTGAAAATAGTCATACTCAAACTAGTGGCTGGGAAGCAATGCCCTACAGTCACCTCTGTAATCAGGCATTTGCATTTGAGGGGCATACTTTCATTCCAAGCCCTCAATACTTTTATCTAGGGTGCTGCTTTTTATCAGTTCCTAAAAACTCTTCAAGCTACTATTCTTGGTATTTCTTGCATCTGCGTCCTTTTTACAACCCTTTCAGCAGATAAACTATCCACGTATGAAAGGTGCAGTACCTTACATAAGAACTGTTCTAATAACAATTGGCATGGTCTGATATAGTGGATAGAAGGCGAGCCTCCAAATCTGGAAAATCTGGCTTCAAGTCTTGTCTCTGACAAATATGTCTTAAGAAAATTACTTAAACTCTCTGCTCCCTAGGCCTTGGGAAGAGCAATACCTCCTTTTTTTCCAGCCCAGTCCACACATTCGTTATTTAGAAGTAATTCTTAAGTAGATGTGATTTGGCTACTGCTTCTGCAGATGCTGTAGCCCTTGCTTGCTCAGAAGTCTTAGCTACTAAAGAACCAGAAAATAAAATTCTCAATACCAAAGTCCTTGGCTTTGTCAAAAGTTCAACATAATGGATAGGGTTTTATATGTGGAACTGACATTACAGAAGAAGCATTACCATCTGTTTTGCTATGCTGCTGTACCCCAAGGACCATGGCACTTTCCTATCCAATTTGCAGATGAAGTTTCCTTTAAAGATTCTCTCTGGAATGTGAACTCCTTCAGAGCAAAGACTGTCTTAATTTTCTATTTCATTCCTAGCACTTAGCACAGTGTTCATTCATTCATTCATTCATTCATTCATTGTTAGAGGTAGTTTCCGTACTGGGAGTTTCTGATGCCAATAAAATCACAGGTCCTGACAAAAAAAAAATTAAATAAAGTCACATTCCGAACATAAGATATCCAAGTCAGATAACTCTTGCCAAGACTATTATAAATATGGAGCTATCATCTGCTTCCCACATTTTCTCTAAAGACATATAATAATTTTAATTATCTCTATATATTCCTGGGACACATTAGCAGAGCTCTTTTAACTGAAGTGAGATATTTTAAAATCTTTAACACCACAGCAGCTATCAGGAACATTCATGATATGGTGAAGGAAACTAGGGATTCCTATAATGCTCTTGAAAAGAAAATTAGTTTCCTAAGTGTTTCCTAAGGGCCTAAGGGTCCTTTTGTGTTTTTTTCCCAGAAAACTATTATATACAAATATTCAGCTGCAGCAAAATCATAACAACATAAGCAGCTTCTCATAAAAACTTTACAAGCCAATTCACATAGTATGATATCAAATAATCTTGAACCAAAGGAAATATAAAGGACATACAATTGTTAAAATTGTCTAGTAATCATAGGTGCATGATAAAATATATTATTATTAGTTCAGTACCAACAGTTGACTTTGCATTATACATGTGGGTCATCTTCAAAGTCTTGTATTTTAATGACATTACTTTCTGAGGAAAAATGTAAACAAATACAAGAACTGCAAATATTTCATCTAGATATACTATCTTCCATTCTAGTAAATGATTCCTTTCTATGTCTAAAAATGAGTTATAATAAAAACCCAGTCACAAGACTATTCTCTCTGGGATCTAAACATCTGAGTTTAAATTTTATCTCTGATATTATTTGTGTGACCTTGGGCAGGTCACTTAATTTCCCTGTTTCTCAGTTTCTTTTTCTATAAAATGAAAGGGTTGAATTAGTTCATAAGTTTCAAGAATGAGCGATACCATCCTCTGAGGGGCATTGGAATGATCCAGGGGGGCAGTAGTAACCTTGGTGCAATTGGGCGACATTAAATTAAAATAAAATAGAAGCACAAGAAAAGATGAGAAGATAAAAAAATTTTGAAAAACCATTTGTACGTGTTTCATCTATTAACAGAGTTAAAGTTGTAGTGATTACATTATTTTCCAAATAAACACACAAAATACAAGTTATAACTGATCAGTGGTCAGGTCAGCCAACAGGTCTTAACAAGCAAGTGGTGGCAGGCAAGTATGTCATGCATTATCTGGAAGTCCAGTATGTATCAGCAGGAATATGTGCATGTAATGACTTGTTAACAGTATGACACTATGTGGTTACATGATACAGTACTGCATCATCAAAATTTCGATTGAGGAAAAAACCCACAAATTTACACTAAATTATTAAATTTAAACGCATCATTAAAAAATGTATATATTTTTTAAATGACACAAATTTTTTAAAAAAACCATTACAGGGTTAAAGAAAGTAGATTTCCAGGGGGTCACTGAGTAGTTTTTTTTTTCTTGAAAAGGGAGTGGTAAGCCAAATAAGTTTGGGAACCTCTAGATTAGATGGTTTCTGAGCCTGAGACTCCAGCTCTACCATCCATGATCCTGCAATTCCCGCTTTGGGCCTTCTGAACACAAACAAGCAGCTGCAAAGGCATGAATCCTTCCAGGAATATGTCAGTGCTCTACCAATGCCTTTTAATGAAGACAAACTGTTGCATTCAAATTTGCACACTTTTTTTTTGTCTTTTCCTGTGTGTGTGGAAGGCCCCTTTAAAAAACAGAAAGGAACAGTTCCCTTTTGGTGGTACTCAGGAACGCTGGCCCTAAGCAAAACCATGAAGTATGGGAAATTCATTCTTGGCCTCTTCCCAACTTTCCCTTCAGTAACTTTTTTTTTCTTATTACCTCTCCCTAGATCCTTCACATGCTGCTTCTTTGTTGCTCAGAATCCCTCCCTACAAAGCACTGTCATCTCCACAATCTCTAGGAGGTAGCCTATGCTCCAAACCTTTCCCTCCTTGTTCCTTCTTATCAAAACTGCATTTTGTTCCATTCCCTTTTGGCTGTCAGGTTAGAAAGCAATCTGATAAAATAATTCCCTCAATGTATTAATGATTGATAACTGTTCAATATGCTACCTCACCAGGGGTATATGTATTTGTCAAGGTACTATTAGGAGACACCCTAATAGTTTTCCAGAGCTAAGGCCCAGCAAGCAAGCTGTGCCCTAAGCATGGCATAACAACAATCCTTTGTGCTCACCTTCTGGAATTGATGGTCCCTGAGTTCTGGCATGCACCAACAGAGCCAGACATGAAGCCTTGCTACGAATGGACTTTTTGTCACTAGACAACCTTGCCTCACTGTTGCTGTTGTGCCTCATTACTATTTCTACACTATCCTGTTTGACTCTTTGTCTAGCCACAAGTATAGAAATCAAGGTTCAGCCACCCTAAAGTAGGGGCCAGGCCCTAGCACAGGTCTCCAATCTGCTTCCTAGCTTGCAAGCCCTTTCCCTCACTTTGAAATGGAACCTCTGTTTGATTCTTGACTCTTCTCTCTAACCTGCTCTGTTTGTCTCCTGACCATCCACAGGTTAGAGGCTCATCTAGTCCAGTTGACACATTTTTAATAAGACTCTTGGAGATGCAAAGCCTTAACCCAAAGGAATGAGTCTGTAATGATAGATTTTTAGGGACAGTGACAGAAAGATTGGGGTAACATTTGGGGACAGGGCAATCTTTCCCATCCTTTTCAAATAATACCAAGCAGGTCATCTCTTACATTCTCTTCCTATGAATAAAATCATTCCTGTCAAGATTGTGGGGCAGAAAAATGAATTTCTCAATTCAATTCAGTAAACATTTACCTACTATGTGCAAAGCACTGGAGATACAAAGATAAAAAAACCTAAAAACAATCTTTGCTTTTAAGGAACTTTTATTTTACCGGGGCAATAAAAACAGAATCTAAGATAGCAGGCTGAGAAGTTTGTGCTTTTTCCTAGAGGCAACGACAGGCAGCAGAATGCAGTAGAAAGCATATAGGATTTGAACTGAGGCCCTAAGCTTGACCCCTGGCTTTGTCAATTACCTACATTGTAAAATTATATAACTTTGGGCAAATCATTTAACCTCTTCAGGCCCCAGTTTCTTCAACTTTAAAATTAATGTGTTGGATTACATGACCTCTAGGTTCCTTCCAGTTCTAAATACATGATCCAATAGGGAGAGGCTGAAGTAGGGGAGTCAGAACTGTCTTCAGAACTATGTTTTAGGTATACAGTTATCCCTTCCACATCTTGACTTTCCCCATGGAGGTTTTGATATATTGAGGGTCAGCATAAGAAATTAAATAAGAATTTTGGGGAGTTTTACAGAAGCTGAAGAACACACTGGAAGGCCAGCAGATGACACAGAAAAAGTTCAGGAACTCAAAAATGCATAAAATATATGTATAATATTATATATCAACATATTTCATCTTTTTTTCCAGTAATTCAATAGTTTGTTCACCTAAAAAACTGCATAAAAGTATATAGCTCTCATCCACAAGGTCTATATAAAAGACATTTAAAATAGAGGCTGTTTATTAGTTTATTTTTATCAAAATATTTTTAGTGTATAGTACCAGCAATATAGTGTAGTTTTTTTAAAAAATGAACTTCACATATTTTTGTATTCTTTCAAATTGTCTGCTATATATAAAAGAAGCTCACTACAAAATGCTTGAAGGGGAAAAAAAAGACAAAAATTTAGAACTTCCCAGAAATGTACAGCTTTTGCATTTAAAAAAAGGTTTTGAAATATACATACACGCATGTGGGACAATCCCCTCCTTCTTCCCCTCCCCTCAGTTCAAACCACAGTAAGAGTTCTGATTTCTACATGATCTCCAAAATTAGAAATTTTAAAAAAATAACTTCTTCACTTGCTAGCAAATCCAGGGCTTGTACATTTCTGATTTATTCAGTAAAAAACCTCACAAGTAAAATAATGTATATTTAAGGGAAACATTATACAGACTTTCACACAGAAGTACATAATAAGATTTTTTAAAAATCTATTGCCATTCATTTATTTTGCACAGAAACGTATAAATATGTCACCAGCTTTTCTTAACTTTAAAAACTTAAATAAAAACACCAGATGAAAACTCATATTTTAACTTTTAATACCATAATATTTCAGGCTTCTTGTATGGTATGAAGGGAGGACCAAAACATTTTACACAGATTTTCTAGATCTTGGAGGCAACTGTGCCCCCAAACCCTCGATATGGAAGGGATAACTATATTAATTTGGCAGCTGTGTGGAAGATGCCTTAGGAAAAAAAAGAGAAAAAGAAGAAAAAAAATAAAAGAAAAACTGCTACTTAAAATAGAATTCTTTTTCTTTCACATGAACTAAACTCCTATTCCTATTCCTCTTGGCTTGGAGTTTTCCTTGGATTTCTTTTAAAGCCACTCCAGTAAAGTCCAAGCTCCTACCAAACTCCAAAGGCATGTTTGATATCTGAAGTTCAGCTGTGTGGACAAACTCATTCCTTACTAAGATTTGGCCACCAGGTGATGAAATTTTCTAGACATGGCAACTCATGGGGACTAGTACTAAGGCATGGAAGGCCTGCAAAGGGACTATCCCCTTTCTAAAAAATCATGACTGTTGTAGGAATGAAGGATATGTCTTCCCAGGTGCTCTGATCAACCTGGCGATATCTTCTTTGCTAATAAGTCTACTGTATTTGTTAAGAGCGTATTTTGTCGAAAGGTCTGGACAGTATGTTGTTATTAAGACAAATCTAATTAGAACTAAAACAACAGGAGGACTATAAGCCCAAAAATACGAAGGCAGCAGGGCTCTGAGAAGCTGGAATGTCAGCCCCTCCCTACCACTCCTCTCCCTACTTTCTCTGCTCTCTGCTCACTCAGTCTTGCAACAGGAATTTAAGGTTCTTGACCAGAGGGTACAGCTACCAGACAGCTGAGCTGAAACTGACCTAGCAGGGGAAAAACTGGGGAACCCTCCCAGAAACCCCAAACCCAGCGTGTTTTCAAAAAAGGAGGCTCGTGAAGATGGGAGCAGGGGATCAAGGGAATGTCAGCACCCTTTCTCCTGCCTGGGCTCTAGATTCGGGACCCCGACTCCATCTCTCAAGCAGACTGGGGGGGGGTTGCGGGGCGGTAGAGGCAGGGACTCGCTAGGCCGGGTTGGGGGGTGGGAAAGAGTTGAGCGAGGAGGAGATCCCAGCCTCTTGGGAGGGGCACCATCTGCGACGTTCTGCCGGGAGCTGCTGTCAGAGGAGTGGGAGTGATGGTGGGGGCGTGAGAGGGGTGGGGTGCCGGGAGCGACCAACCCACTCCCTGGGAAGCGACACTCGAGGACAACCTCCCGCCCCCGTGCTTTTGCCCTGGGTGATTCGCTGCGGGTGGCATGGAAGCTGAGCTTTCTCTTCGACTCTGGGGGAGCGCGAAAGGGGGCGGGAGACTAGGGAACGAAATATGAATTTGACCCTAGCGCTGCCATAACCCCTTGGAGTCCCCCTCTTTCGCAAGGGTCCTGGAGTCCCCCTACTAGGCAACACCGGGCAGGAATAGGGCCTGGCCTGGGAGGGAGAGCTCGAGGCTCTCCCTCCCGTCGCCCCTATCGAGTTGGGGAAGGAGTGTTGAGGGTGGGAGCCGTGTTGGGGCTCCTGCAGTTCCTCCTCCAGCCACCGAGGGGCGCTGGAGAGATGGATCAGGTGACCCGGGTGCGCGCCTAGGGGTGGGGGGTTGCGAGAAGCTGCCTCGTTTTGGGCCGGCCGGGAGACGCGGATCCGCCGCCGCTACCGCTGCCGCTGCCGCCGCCACACCTAGTGGAGGAGCTGGGGAAGGCGGCTCAGAGCTGGGGGGTGGGGTGAAAGGAGAGCCGGGGGTGGGACGGAAGGACGGGCGGACAGGAAGGTAGGCGGGCAGGCAGCGGGAGCCGGTGAACAGCAGCCAGGGGAAGAGACCCTGAGGCGGTGGCGGTAGCGGCGAGAACAGCAGCAGCTCCCCCAGCAGCAGCAGCAGCAGCAGCCGCGGCGGCGGCTCCCGTGCTCACCGGCCGGCGGGGCTGGGGCGGGTGGGCCATGGGAGCACTCTCCTGAGGCGGAGGTCGAGGGCGGGCGGGGAAGGGAGGAAGCCGAGAGCGAGCGAACGGGAGGACACGGAGCGAGGGAGGGAGCGCGGAGGCCGCGGGCCGCTGTCTGGGGAGCGGGGTCGGCGGCGGCACCACCATGTCGCGCTCGGTGCTGCAGCCCAGTCAGCAGAAGCTGGCGGAGAAGCTCACCATCCTCAACGACCGCGGCATCGGCATGCTCACCCGCCTCTACAACATCAAAAAGGTATGGACCGCCGAGGCCCCGGGGCTGCTGCGGGCGGCGGCGGCGGCGGCGACGGAGGTCGGCTGGGAGCGGCAGCGGCAGCCACGGCGGCCGCCACCGTTCGGGGAGGGCTGGGCTGGGCCGGGCAGAGACGAAGGAGGACGGAGAGGTGGAGGGGGAGGCGGCTTGGGGAAGGGAGGCCTGAAGGACGCATCCAAGGGGAGAACCCCCCCCAACATTCCCCCCCCCCACCCCGGCTAGAGTCAGGGCTGGGCCCCGCGCGGCCTAACTGCGGAGTCCGAGGCGCTCACCTCCGCCGGGCCCGGCCCCTGCAGCCTGGGCAAGAAAGGCACCAGAAGCCATTTCCCCGCTCGCCCTGGGGAGCCGGATGGGGCTGCGGGAAGGGGCGCCCACCCCCCACCAGCTGCTTCTCTTCCCCAGCGCAGCGGTGGGGGCGGGGTGACCAGGGCGGGGGAATGAGCTCGACAGGAAAGGGCTGGAGGGTGGGGACGTTGGGGGAAGATAGGGAAACTTGCTTGTTCTGGATGGAACTGCGGCGGCAACAGCAGACATGGAAGGGGTGGGGGCAAGAAAGGCCCGTGGGGAGCCCACTTGATACTCCCCAATGTTGCAGTCGTTCCTGGCATTTGGGGAGGGGAGGGGATGGGATGGAAAAGGAAATGGCTCACCGGATGACCCTCACCCATCCTCACTCTGCCAGTTTCTCGTAGGCTGCTAAGTAATGGCCATTTGAGAGGGTGTTAACATCTTGGGGTGATTTCATGTTTTGAAGGTAGGGAGGAGGGAGAAGTGAGGGTGGAACTAATTTTCACCTAATACCTAGGAGTTGTGACTCACTAGAACAGGAATAACAACCTTAACCTTGCTGCTCCTGCCACCTTCCTTTCCCTTCCGACTTAATACACATGCGGAGAACCCTAGGTTCATGTGTATGTGTTTTTTAAAGGCCGCTCTTGAAAGTTCACTATGTCTCTCAAACAAAATCTGCAACTGTGTTACCAACTATTACTACTAAATATTCTTTGATGTTTTGAATAGCTGTTTGCTATCCATTGCTTTGATGTCTTCAGAAAGCCCAGAAAAGGCAAGTTGGCTTGTAGTTTAATAAAAACAGTTTTAAAGCTTCAGGTAGCTTTTTGTTTTAATCCACAACGTTGTGCTTATACATTCCAGGGGAAACGAACCAAAATAATTCCATCTTTTTGGAAACTTAAGTCAAGTTAGCCAGTTTAGATAGATTGAAGATTAATCTCTGTGGGTATCAGGTATTTCAGTTCCTAATATTTTTGATTATATACCTACTTGGTTTCAGACTTTTATTACTGCTTTCCTCAGGATTATTCGTTAGTTTTAAATAAGTAAGACTCATTTTTTCTAGAATTAGTAATGTTAAGATAAACATTTTAACCTGTTTAAATTTTAATTAAAAAGATATGTTTCTGTAATACATTCCATAATGGGGTTGTTTTAAAGAGCTGTTGTTTAAAACAGTGTTTTGGTGAGAATTGTTTATTTTGGAATAGTCCACATGTGTCTAAAAGCATACTTCACCATGTGTGTAAGAATTGACTGTCTTTGTGAAATCTGATGGGTCAAGGGTTCTTAACTAGGGTTAGGGTTATAGGTGCATCAATAGATTTCAGGAGGTGTGTGAATTTGATTGAGAAAAAATTGTATCTTTCAATTGAATTAGTTTACTTTGTAATCCTTCCTCAAAACATTCTGAGAAGAGGTCCATATTCTACAGATAGATAAAAAGATGCATGATACAGAAGAAGTTAGGAACTCCTATGAGTATGAGTAAGCAGCAGTAAATCTTTCTTCATGACTTTTGTTAAAATTTGTCATAAGACTATTCCATAACAAAATAGACCTTGAATTAAAAAATGCTAATATAAATTTTTAGAAGTAAATTTATATAGGTTAGGGATAATTTAATGTTAAGGTCCATGGTATTCACTCTATATTGAACTGAATTTACTGTGGAATTTTACAGGTGTTCATAAGAAACTTGGGTCTTGGTTTTAGAAGTCAGAAGTAGCAAGTCAAACATTACTAGAAGGTACGAGACATGTGGTATTGTGGTTAAAGGAAATGGTCTTGATGGTTTCCAAAAGAGGAAGTAGGAGTAGCATTAAAAGTGATTTGGCTAATAGAAATTCTTAGTGTTCTGTAAACATTTTTACATTATAAACTCAGACTTTGTAATGTTTTCTTTAATAAATATTAAGAAACTACGTTATGAATGTTTTAAGTGCCTGTTAAACATTACAAATTTTACAGCTCATTACTTAGCTAAGAAGTACATTAACTGTTGAAAAACTATCAGTGAAGTGATAAAATTTAGACTATGTAAGATCTAAAATTTTGATCTTTTCATTATGTATTCTGATTTATTACAAAGGAAATGTAGTTTTATTTTTATTTTTTATTGCTTTGTTTTCTGGACAAAATTACTGCTTTGAATTGTGCAGTGATTGTATTTTGGTTTGCTGTCATTTAATATAGTTATTTGAATGCTAGTATATCATTTAGAATTTTAGTCTTTTAGTCCATAGAATTGTTTATAATTCTCTGCCAGTAAGTGGCTGAAATGTTAAAAAAAAATCCTTCCAAAACATGAAGAAAATTATTTGCTCACCAATTACTTGACTTTTTTTGGTATCACAGTTGATACTCATCAAATAAGATTTGTAATGTAGAATTGCAAATAAATTGCTACATTGCAACTTGAAGTCTGTTTTGGAATATCATTTCAGCAAGGCTATTAAATTAGAAAAATGATATCTGTGGTAAGATACATTTTCTTTACAAATTGTCCCAGACACACTGAAAGTATACTTTTCTGTATGCAACATCAGTAATAGATGAGCTTTGATTTTTAAAGAAAATTCCATCATTTTGAAATGTGAGAAAACTCTTCCACTGAAGTCCTGATGTGCTTCTTCATGGTGTGGAAATGTGACCCCTGGCGCTTGGAAAACTATACCAGTAGCATATAAGCTCTGGCAGGGGCTACTTAACTAAGTTAGAAAGACTTATCACATACAGGCCTGTTATTGTGCTGACTGTGTGTCTGGTTATATGATAATTAGCTTAGCTAAAGTTGAAGAAGTTCATCACCAGAAAGATGGCAGCTGGGTGTTGAATTTTTTTTAGCCACTACAACTCATTAAGGCAAATAAGAGGTGCAGTTTGCTTTGGTGGAAAGCATTGAAACTACACTGATAATATCATGCATTATTTAAATGTTGTATTACTTACAAGGAAACCAGAAGAAAGCACAAAAAAAACCACCCCAAAACCTAGCATTTATAAAACAGGGGAAGAATACGTGATTTAAATTTTAAGTCATTCCTTCATGTATTAAAAGGAAATACAGTTATCTATAAGGTCCCTTCTAGCTCTCAAATTCCATTATTCTCATCTCATTTCATTTTTAAGGCTAAACTGAGGCTCATAGAAGTTTGATGTAAGTGGTATGTTTTCTCATTGCCAACCATGTTTCTTCATCTATAAAATGATGAAAATAATCTGGCTTGCTTTCTTCATAGAGTTGCTGTGAGGATCAGTGAGATGGGTTTGTGAAAGAGTAAGACTAGAAAGTGGACTATCATTTTATTAGTGTAGGAAACTCCCAGCTGGGGAAACTTCTACATAGGCCAGCCCCTTTCTGCAACTTAGTGTTAGAAAGTTTCCTAGAGCACTGAGAAGTTAAGCAAACTTAGTTGCCCAGAGTCACACATAGTTTGATTTGTATGTCAGAGGAGGAACTTGAGCCCAAGTTTTAGTGGCCAGCATTATGTCCACTATATCTTACTGCCTCTACTATATGTGAAATCAGTTTAAATATTATGGAACACTTTATAAATATAAGGCAGTCATTTTGTTGTTTAGGAGTTTCATCAAATTTAAAGCAACTGTTGGTGCTAGAAAGTGTTGAAATTACACCTGTTTCTTCCAGAGCTTTGTTTCTTTCATTATTTTTTAAAAATTAATTAATCAATTTTTAATTTTCAACATTCATTTCCACAAGATTTTGAGTTCCAAATTTTCTCCCCATCTTGCCCCCCCCAGGCAGTGTGCATTCTGAATACCCCTTCCCCTAATCTGCCCTCCCTTCTATCACCCCCACCCCCTTCTCTTATCCCCTTCCCCTTCTATTTTCCTGTAGGGCAGGATAGATTTCTATACCCCATTGCATGTATATCTTATTTCCCAGTTGCATGTAAATACAGTTTTTAACATTTGTTTTTAAAGCTTTGGGTTCCAAATTCTCTCTCTTCCTCCCTCCCCACCCACCCTCATTGAGATGATAAGCAACTTGATACAGGTTATGCTTGTGTAGTCATGCCCAACACTTCTATAGTAGTCATGTTGTGAAAAACTAACTATATTAACCTTCATCCTATCCCACCCCCTGCTTATTCTGTTCTCTCTTTTGACCCGGGTCCCTCCTCAGAAGTATTTGCTTCTGATTACCTTGTCCCCCAATATGCCGTCCCTTCTATCATTCCCCCTTCCCCCATTTTCTTGTAGGGTAAGATAGATTTCCATACCCAATTGAATGTGTATATTATTCCCTCCTTAAGCCAAATCTGATGAGAATAAGATTCACTCATTATCTCTCACCTTCCCCCATTTCCCCTCCACTATAAAAGCTTTTTCTTGTCTGTTTTATGTGAGATATTATTTTTCTTAAGAAAGAAATTCAGTAAACTCTGCAAACCAGCTAAAAAGACTTTCCTTTTTATTTCTAGTCTCATAGCTTTATTTTCTTTCCTATTTTACTATACCATTGTTCTTGTGATCATTGCAATACTCCTAGTGCCAAAGAGGGCTAAACACACACACACATACTCACAGAGACACACACACGCATATTAACTAAACTTCTATATGTTTTCCTGTAGGAGTTCATTTGTTGTCTTAGCTATATTAAGGAGTAGTGGAAAAGGACTAAAATCTAAGCATTGATGTTCTTAAGGGCTCTTTTTAACTAGGTTTA
Source organism: Phascolarctos cinereus (assembly GCF_003287225.1). Classification (NCBI taxonomy): domain Eukaryota; kingdom Metazoa; phylum Chordata; class Mammalia; order Diprotodontia; family Phascolarctidae; genus Phascolarctos; species Phascolarctos cinereus. Next base: position 203,605,339 of record NW_027556098.1, read on the forward strand.
TTTATGAGTCAATCTTTAGCATTTGTTATTTTTTCTCCTATTTTAACTGTAATCTGTCAAAAAAAGTAATAAATTTTGCCCCTGTTTTTGAGTACTGTGCTTCCCTAGAGGGAAGAAAAAATGAACAGCAGCAAAATAAAATAGAATTCTTCATTCCTTATTTAGCATAGGAAAAAGAAGATAGGTTTGTGCAGGAATAAACCAAAGGTGTAGAAAGTAGACTTTATTCTTCCCTTGCTACTTTTTTTTTGGGGGAGCGGGGAGGCAGAGGAAAGAGTTGAGAGAAATGAATGGAGATGTTTGTAGAGGATACATAGTGTTGTATTCTTCAGCAGCAAAACTTTTGTTAAGACTGCATTGGTTCTGCCATATATGTGCTTGTCTTTTTTACTACTGGGAAAGTGCTGTGCATAGGTAGAATATTTATATGAGTATTTCTTGAAGATGGATTTAATTACCTTAGACTGAAGAAAATAATGTCTCTTGATAAATTTGAAACCTAAAACATATCATTTCCTTCAACAAATCTTCTTGTTACACAAATTCATAACTCATTTTTTAAAAAAAAATCATTTTTTAAAAAATATGTATTTTTTTCTGTTTGTAGTGGATGACTTAGGCTAAGTAAAGAGGAAAAGTAGTGATGATGCAGAGGAGTGAATAATATTTTATTTATTTTATATCTTATTGAGTTTGTGAAATATTTCCTAATTACATGTAAAATTTTTTAACATTTCTTTAAAAAAATTTTGAGTTCCAAATCCTTTCCTGGTCCTGTCCCATCTATTGGGAAGGCAAGCAATATATCAATTATACATGTGAAGTCATACAAAACATTTCTGTATTAGCCATGTCAGAATATACACAAACAAGAAAAATAAGGTTAAAAAAGTAAGCTTTAATCTGCACTCTAGAGTTTAGTTTATCAATTTTTCTTTCTGCAGGTGGATAGCATTTTCCTTCAAGGGTACTTTGGAATTATCATCTTGATCAGAGTAGCTTTGGTTTTCGCAGTTGATCACCCTTACAGTATTGCTGTTTACAGCTGCATGTCAGCAACTGCTTTGACTTGCCCTACTCAGTTTCCATCTTATCTCTACCTCTGTGTCATGTCTTGCATCCATTACCTCACTACTCACATAGCTTCCATCCGGATTCAGGTTCTCATCACCTCTTCGCTAAACAATTGCAACATCCTAACTGATCCGCTTGCCTCAAATCTTCCCCATTCTAATCCAGTACGCACAGATGCCAAAGTGATTTTTCTAAGGGGCAGATCTGGTCATGATGTCCTTTTCTTACTAAAATGCTTATGGCTCCCTGTAGCCTTTAGGATGCAATTTAAACTCTGGTATTTAACAATGCCTTTCCTAACCTGTCACCATCCTACCTTTCAAGCTTTATTATGTACTATTCACCCTCCTGTGTCCTACTGTGCAGCTACACAGCCCTTCTGTTCTTCATGGATGATTATTAATCTCCTGTTACACACGCTCTATCTCTCTCTCTGTAAGGCAGTTGGGGTTAAGTGACTTGCCCAGGTCACACGACTAGTAAGTGTCAAGTGTTTGGGCTGACATCAGATTTGAACTCAAGTCCTCCTGAATTCAGGGCCAGTGCTCTATCCATTGCAACACCTAGCTGCCCCAATCTCCTATTTCTATGCCTTTTGAGATTGGCTTTCTCTGCATTGCTTGCGCTAGAGAGTGTACTGCTTCATCACCTGTGCCTATAATCCCTAGTTTTCTTCAAGGCCCAGCTGACAGTGCATTCCCTTTCTCCTCAAGTTATCTTGTATCTCTTTTACGTGTGTATCTATTATCTCTCTATGTAGGGCAGAGACTGTTGACTCTTTTGTCTTTGTATCCTCTAGTGCCTAGTTGTGTGACACATGGTAGGTACTTAATACTTAACTGATTTATTGAATTTTGCTGATCACAACCCAGCTGTTTCTTATTATTCTTTGTAATTCTTTTCCATGTCCTCCTGTAAATGATCCCAATGCACCTGCTCAGGGCTTTTTTTCTAGATTTCTTGACATTTAGGGCTTACCACTGGACCACACAGTCTAGCCACTCATCTGTCAGTTATTAAGTCTTGTAATTTCTTTATAACATCTCTCAAATACATTGTTGTTGTTATACTCTCACACAGCTACCACTCTAGTTTAGGCTTTTGTCATCTGGGCTATTGCAATTTTCTTGCATCAAGCCTTGCTTCACTGTAATCTACCCTCCACATAGCTTCTAAATAACTTCCCTAAAGTATCATGTCATCTTCCTACTAAATAAACTCCAATATTTCTCTACTACCTCTAAGATCAAATATAAACCCCCTTTGTTTGGCATTTGGACCTATCATAAAATTACGTTGCAGCCTGTCACTTTCCTACCTTTATAATCTAATTACATTCTTCCAACTTCCACATATTCTACAATCCAGCCATATTGACCTACTTGCTGTTGCTTGCACATGACACCCCATCTCTTAATTCTATCTTTGCACTGGCTCTTTCCCATGCCTGGCATGCTCTCCTTCCCAAACTTCGAATCCCAGAATCACTGGCTTCTTTAAGACTCAGCTCAAGTGCTATTGCCTTTCATGCCCTTTGCATCTACTTGTATCATCCCTTCTAAAGTTACCTTCTGTCTTCAAGTCTCTTTTTTGAGCCAGCATTCTTTTTGCCGCCCTTCTGAATGTCTACCTTTGCATTAAAGTTGCTGTGTAGTAAAGTAAAATTTCTTTATTTCCTCACCCTCCACATGAGATGATTTCACATAAACTACATTTATTATCATAGCAATCGTTTTGCAGATGCTTATCATGAGCACTGTAATTTCAGATGATCACATTTCCCATGAAGTTACATTTCTTGTTGCCTTTAAGAAAATGATAATGCCAAAGAAATTGCATTTATTTTCAGCTTTCATTTACTGTCTAGTTTTATTTATAGCAAGTGGATCAAAATTAATATGATTTAATTCCCCTAGAAGTATGATCACTATATGAGGAACTCCTGTTTGGAAGCATTAATTTTAGCTAGCATGATATAATGGTCTAAAATTTGCATGATTATTAGAACCTTCGCTTGTCCTCTCTTCTGCCAGTCTGGCACTGTCAGTGCAGAAATGAAAGGAGCTTGAGGGTAGTTTTGTATTTTTGTATTTTATTTATTTCATGAGTCTCCATGGCCAGTGGAATCATTACTAAGTGACCAGTCTACTGGTCATAAGTCCCTCAGCACTTAGCTAGACTAGGTCCTCAGAAAGTAAACATTGTCTGATAGTTGCCAGGACTACTGTTTTTGAAATCTTTCCAGCATGGGGTAGGACCTGCCAAAGCTTTTGTACTCTATTGGCGTAGTTTTCAAGAACCCAGGGCCAACTCTAGGCCATAATGAACATGTATAATCTCATTGTTTAAAATTATGTCTACTTTGGTGTTTTGTATGTTGTAGTTCTGAGTTAATTTTGAACTAATGATTAGCACAGAGGAAGTTAAAGAGGAAATATGGTTTAATTTATAGTGGAGAAGTTGATATGCTTAAATTTGCTTCTTTTGTGAATCTTTAAAAACAGAATAATAGGAAACCACTTTCTATACTTTAGGTTGTCCAAAAAAACCTCACAAGGATATAAAAAAAATGAGTTTATAATGTTGAAGTTACTTGGGCCTACTGACAGATAATTTACACAGGTATTTTGTACAGTATTTGAATTATCTGGATCTAGTTAAAATGTGCTGTTCCTCTCCTTCCCACCCCCTTCTTTTGCTACTTTGATAGCAATCACAGTAAATATAATTCCAGACGATCCCTCTTTTTAATTCTTTATAAGAAATAAGGAATGCCTCATGGGGAGCAGGAATATGGTGGGAAATGGAGGTAATTGCAAAACAAAAGATACCAACTTAAAGTATTTTTAAAATAAATACCTCCCCTTACAATATTTATCTGCCTAACAAATCTTTATCACGAACCAGAATAAGTTAAAAATTAACCAGAAATTCCTATATATTATTGGCAGTGGTTATTTTTAGGGACAAGTGAATACCCTTTTCTAGAATCACCATTATTTGTGCTAGTAGGACTAAGTGCTAAACTTTCTCAACTCAGCATTATTGATATGTAACATATTAATATGCCTACTCTTTTCTTTTAAAATACTTGAGATTTTTGCTTTTTCTTTTATTTTTCCTCTTTTTAAGAGACTAGGTCTCCCTATCTCACCAGGACTGGAAGCACAGCATCCACTAGGACCCAGTCTACTACTGATGGGGAGGGAGAAAGAGCTTTTACTTGCTCCATTTCTGACCTGTGATGGATTGCCCCTTCTTAAGTAATTAGGTGGCCAACTGTTCTCTAGGACTCACCATATTGGTACCAGACTTAAACACAGACACTTAATTAGCTTAGCCCACTGCAGGTCAGAACTCCCATGCTCAAGTGATCTATTAGCCTTAGCCTTCCCAGTAGCAGAGATTAAAAGGGTTAACCTTAAACCAGTTCCCAACTCTGTGTGTGGTTGTGTGTGTGTGTGTGTGTGTGTGTGTGTGTGTGTGTGTGTGTGAGTGAAAACACCTATCTCTTTAAGAGTTAAATCTGAGTTATATTTGAACTTTATTTTAAAAATTGATTTGTAGTGCCTTAACAACTGTTTAAAGGGTTATAGGTCTCAAAATAGAAGGGACTATATAGACTACTTCAAATCCAAGCCCTCATTCTATGGATGAAGAAACTGAGGCATAGAGAGATTAAATCATTTGCTAAGATCACAGAGGTAGTAAGTTTCTGAAGCAGTATTTGAAGCTGAGTCTTTCTGATGTTAAGTCCAGGTCACTCAAAGAAACATTTTAATTGTTTTCAGACTATATAATTAAGACCAATGAGTGAAATTTCTGTTTTACAGAATTGTCTGTGCTATCAGGAAGAAAAGTAAATTCAAGCTTTTTAGATGTGCAAATCCAAAGAAGTATCCATTTATTTTATAGGAATAGTTTTCCCATTTACTACTGATTTTTTTCTTAGTAATTTATGAAGTGTCTGGACAGAGAGGCTATTTATCATATTTCAGTGGACAAGAGCAAGTATTAATAGTAGAAGCTTCTGTTTAGTCATGGGAATTTCATAAAGTGAGAACTAACAAGAGGATTTTAAAATATATGTAAATTTATTCAGTTCTTTAAAATTTATTCATTTTAAACTAATAAATGTTTTCTTAAATTGTTTCCTTTTTTTTTACTTTTGGTGTAGTTTTTCTGAGTATAATTGTGCTTTAAAAACCTGCAAAATTTTTTTAAGATTGTGTTTATAAATAGGACCAAGCAGTACCAAAGAAAATTAACATGATGTCCTTACTGGGGAAAAAAAAAACTTTGAGAAGAAATAGATATAAAGCAAAATCAATATTTTGAACCTGTAGAAAATACAGATTCTGTTTAAGGAAAACAAAAAAGAAAATACAGGTTCTTTAACTATTATTAATTTTCCTAGTTCTAGAATTTATTTCAATATATGATGAGTCTATGATTCTGAGGGTTTGTATACTCACTCTACAGATGCAAATCATAGCTGTGCTATGTTTAATGAAAACTTTTTGAAAATTGTTGAGACCAAAACATGCAGTCTTTTGGTGCCTGTTCTAATGGTGAGTCTTTCCAAACTTCATCAACCAGTCCCTCAACTAAGACCCAAACGTAAGGCTTATCCAGATGATTGTAGCACTTATCAGAGTTTGGGCTGCAATGTAATAAACTTAAGGAACCCAAAGTCATCTTAGCATCATGATGAGTCATCAGAATAGACTTTCAGTGGAGGACTTTAGCTACTAAGTTATGTATAAAACTGCCACCTACCTGGAATATATTTTGTCCTTAATTTTAAAATGGACTATTTCATGTTTTTGTGTTTTAAATCAAATTCTGAAGATATTCCATAGAAATATAGTACAAAATTGTGTATCAAAGATGATGATTCCAATTTTATTAAGTAAACACTGCCAATAATGTATAGGAATTTCTGGTTAATTTTTAACTTTGGTTCATGATAAGGATTTGTTAGGCAGATAAATATTGTAAGGGGAGATATTTATTTTAGCAATATTTTAAGTTGGTATCTTTTGTTTTGAAATTACCTCCATTTCTCACCATATTCCTGCTCACCATGAGTCATTCCTTATTTCTAAAAGAGATTTAAAAAGAGGAAAGAAACTCAAATAATCAAAACATCAAAAAAGTCTGTTCTGCAAATAGTTTTTTCATATCTGTTCTTGATACCCACCTTAATTGTTATAATTTCATGGCATTCATTTTAAGTGGATTTTGTTCTTTCCATTTATATATTGTTTTCCAGGTCCTGTTTCATATGGCTTTAGTTCATATGAATTACTTCATGTTCAGAGTTTCTTACAGCAAGTAATATTTCATCACAATGATGAGCTACAATTTGTTTAGACATTCCCAGTCAGTAGACATCTACTTTATTTCTGGTTCTTTGCAACATAAAAAAGTACAGCAATAAATATTTTGGTGTAAATGAGGCCTTTATTTTTGTCATTAACCACCTTGGGGTAGATGTCTAGTAGCAGAATTTCTGGTTCAAAGGGTATAGATATCTTAGTCACTTTCTTTGCAAAATTCCACATTACTTATTAGTGTGTGTGTATTTCCTTGACACCTTCCTCCAACGTTGAATCCTTCAAGGAACAGAATTTAAAATTTTGAAAATAGTAAACTGTTTTAAAGTATTTGAATTTCTTGCTATAGTGATTATTACTAATGTACTCATTTGCTGTGATCTGGAGAATAGAGTATTGACGTTTCTTTTAGGGAAGACCTGGGTTCACATTCTACATTTGGTACTTAATAGCTATATTAGGAGGGTCAAGTCACTTGAACCTCAATTTCCTTGTCTATGAAATGAAGTTAATAACTTGAAATACCTACTTCACAGGTTTAATATTTATAAAACACTTTTTAAGCCTTTAAACAGTATGTAACAGTATGTAATATCACCATTTTAGCTTGATTTCCTCATCTGTGAAATGGCAATAATTACAGCACTTACCTCCCAGGGTGGTTGTGAGAATGAAATGAGTTAACCTATATAAAGTGCTTTGCAAAGTGAAGCACCAAGATATCCCAGTGAGAGTCAAGAATACTCAAGTTCAAATTTGGCATCTGAGCTTACTGTATGACCCTGGACAATTCACTTAAACTATCTGTACCTCGGTTTCCTCATTTATAACATGGAAATAAGAATAAGAATAACAACCTCCCAGGGTTGTTGTAAAGATAAAGTGAGATAATATTTATAAAACTCTTTGCAAACTTTAAAATGCTATAAAAATGATAGCATTATTAATAAGTAGGTTGAGGTGTAACTGTCCTCAGCAACCCCTTATGGTTTTTTAAAAAAATTATTCTACATAAAATTGCAAGAAAGGCATCTTTAAAAAAAAACAAACTAGTTCATATGAGCTTTCCTTTTATTTTGTGTTAGTGAGTTGGTTTGTGAATATATACATATATATTTTTAAATTCTGCATACAATTGCAAGAAAGTTACATTTTAAAAAATTGTGTAATTCAGATTAACTTTTTTTTTATTGTAACTTAATTAGTAAGTTGGATTTTTTTTTTTGAGAGTGTGGATTACCTGTGATTTTCTTGGTGTAGGAAACTTCCATTTGGAGACTTTCTTTATCAAAGCTGTTTGACAACTACTCTGCTAATTAATGTTGGAGAATTTTTTGGCTGTGGTAATGGAGAGGTTAAATGACTTGCCTAGAGTCACATTTCCAGTGTTGGTCACATAATAGATTGGAATGAAGGTTTTCCTGTCTCTAAGGCTGACTCCCTCTCTCCATTGTTTTGTGCTGCCTCTCTTACTTCATAATATATTAAAATAGTCATCACCAAGAGCTGTAAGTACATCAGATAGCCTTTGTAGTGAGGTTTTACAGAATATAAATGTGAATATTTCAGATTTCATGGTTTACTCTAAATGGTACAATATGTCTGAAACATATAAGCAACTTCTTGTGGTACTCCCTATCCAAACAGTTCAGTAGTACAAACAAAGTAAGGATTAAACTGCAGTGAAGGAGGATTGTTCTCATAATAACTCTTTTTCCATGCAGTTTTAATTGTTGTTTTGGTCACTAGTGGCCTCCATTTACTTTATATTGTCCTTTAGATCAAATATAAATTTATATATTCAGCAGAGCAGTTGTACTTAACTGCGAAAACCACGCCTCTGTAAATAGGTACCTAATGTTTTTATAGAATGCATGTGGATTAGTAAGTAGCCAATAAAAATATTTTAGACAAATGAATGACTGTCCTAAAATTTTGCCCTTAGCAAAGTCTTTTCTCCTTTCTTCCCCTCATTCCAACCTAGGTATGTATGTTTTGTGGCCCAACTGGCCTTATTTTTACGCTGTGCGCTTGTAGATTACTCCTTCAAATTTGAATTAGTCCATTCCCATAAAAAGCAGCTAAATATAGTAGAAAGAGTATTGTATTTGGAAGATACCTGGGTTTGAATCTCATTCATTACATTTACGAGATGGGTGATCATGGATAAAACATAACTTCTCTGAGCCTCAGTTTCTTCATCTATGAAATGGAGCTAATAATAGCTCTATTACTTATATCTCCCATGGTTATCTTGAGGGTCAAATGAGACAGTCATTGCTTTGTAAACCTTAAAAAGCTGTTAATAACTATTAGTTATTACTTATCACAGTCTTGGTTAAATTAGGCTAATGATGTAATAATTTTTCTCATTGAACCCTGACCATAATTATAATCCCATAAACTCAATCCCATACAGAAGTACCCTTTCCCTTTAAAATGCATCTTTTCTTTATTGGTTCCTTTTAATCTTCCTATACTTCAAACTTCAGTATAAGGTTTAAGTCTGTACTGTGTAGTATAGAGTCTGTTATAATGCTATGTATCCTAGGAGCGATAATAAATACTTTTTACCTCTTTCTGAAAAGAATGTCACAAGACTTAACAAGGTTTCATTTTTTGACAGAAATGGATAATAAATACAGGATGTCCCAAAAGTCTTAGTGCAGTTTTAAGCTTTAATAACTTCAGAAGTATAACTGCTACTAACTTAAAAAAAATCATTTAAAATGTTTTCTTGTATGTTTCTTATTAAAACTATCCTGATTATCCTCCTGATCAAAAATGTATGTCCATTTTTAGTGTGATAGGACTGTCATTTTCTTTAAAATTGACCTACAAGGAAAAGAAAATGGCATGAAATATAAGTATACTTAATCCATGCATTGACAGTGAAATAAACATTTGACTGGTACTTGAAACCTGACTTCTGAAGGCCCGACTCTGCCACTAGCTAGCTATGTGACCTTGGGTGGATCATATAATTTTTCTGGGTCTCAGTCATTTTACTTCCCTGTAAAATGAGAGGGTCGAACTACATGATAGAAGGTCCTTCCAGCTCTAACATGCTATTCTGTGAAATATTAGGCCTCAAGGCATTGATACCAGAGGTACAGGCAGCATAGCATAATGAATAGTGTTGGATTTAGAATATAGAAGACCTGGGTTTAAATCCCAGCTTGGACCCTTCTATTATGTGACTCTGGGCAAGTTACTTCATACTCAGTTTACTCATCTTTAAAATGGGTATAAAAACTACCTACTTTACAGGATTATTGTGGAATTAAATGAGGTTGTATTTGTAAAGCACTTTGCAAAACCTTTAAGTGCCTGTATAAGTGCAAATTATTATTATTTATTTAAGTCTTGGGCCTAGCAGGGAGGGAATCTGGTAAGTGTCATAAATATAACTAGCTAAACTCATATTTTTGCACTTCTTCAAGGTTTACAAAAGAAATAGGTGTTTCTCTGTGCTAGTGATAGTGCAAGTATTATCCCTATTTTACAAATGAGGAAACTGGGTCTCAGAGAGGTTAAGTAACTTCACTCTAATTCTGTCCTTACAGTGTTAGAGCTGGGAAAAACCCTCAAGATTCAACTTCCTCATTTTTTGGAGGAAATGGAAGTCCATTTAATAAGAGGTGAGATGATTTGTTCATGGTCACCCAGCTAATTAGTAGAAGAGTCTAGGACTAGAACTCTTTCTCATCTAGTGCCCCTTTTTGTGTACCACAGTGAAACTGAAGCAGAGTACAGTTTATTGGTACAGCAGTAGATGAATTTGTTTCATTTTGACTTATTTTTCAAATTCATAGGGAAGAAAATCCTTAAAGTTTCCAGGCTCTTACTAATTAGAAGTACTTATTGGCATGGACGAAATAACAACAAACATTAGGCATTTTGTTTCCAAATAAACATATTATTCAAAATAGTTCTATAGAGACAATACTGGTGGTTTCTGTTTAAACTTCTTGATTATCATTTCATATTTGTAGCAACATGCCTTGTGAAAGTCAATATTTCATGTTTGTGGAGAATAAGAAAGTACTAAAAATTTAGGTTGAGAAGTCACTATCTGGGAGATATAGAAAGCAAGTACGGTATAATGGGTTCAGAGAGCGTATAAAACTCAAGGTCAACAAAGTAAAGGAAGGACAAATGGATCAACAAGAACAGTTTTATTGAACAGGGTTTGATTGCTGATCAGAAATCATTAGCTATCTGGCCTAATTTTAGGCTCCTTATTAAAATATTATTCAGAGCTTCTCCAAAAGTACTTAACGCTTGTTTGACTGGCCAATGGTTCCACAATTTTGCTAAGGAAAATTTGGTGGAAGACTGATTTTATAGGGGTGAAATAAGCTTTTTTTAAAAAATGAGTTTGGTTTTTAACATGTTGATTTTGAGGTGGTGGTGGGGCATCTAAGAGAAAATGTCTAAAAGGTTGTAAATATGAGTTAGAGCTCCACTAAGAAAAATGGAATGTAATATACAGATTTTTTTTTTGGGGGGTAATGGATTCCTTTTAGTTTAAGCTTAGCTTATTGGAGTATTCTGACTAGTTTTTTTTTTAAACTACTTACTCTGCTGCCTTCTCTCCTCATTGTAAGGTAGTTATATAACCAGAATGTACCTTTCTAATTGTAGTGATTATAATGAAGCAGGTACCAGCATTTGTTCTCAGCCATGGAAAGTATTTCTGAGACAAAAACCTCTTTGGCATAGGGTTCTTAAATCAGGGTATGTAAGCTTAAAAAAAAAGTTTTTTTTTTTATAACTACTTCAATATAATTGGCTTCCTTTGTGAGCCTATGTATTTTATGCATTTAAGAAACATTCTGATAAGAGGCTGCATCAGACTTCCAAAGAGGGCCATGACACACAAAATGATTAAGACCCTCTGATTTATGATATAGAGAAAAACAACTTAAATGAGTTGACTGGGTTGATTTGCCTCTCCCCCCAAGAATGTTACATACAGTACTGTTTTACAGTATGCATGAATTGAAGGTTTGATTTAGGGGGTAATTATGAACTTTAGTGTTGGAAGCAGAACGTAGTGCTTGGGGATAGTGTATTTATCATTAGTGAAATTATCATTTTCAGAAGCACTGCTTTTGGTTATACTTCGGTGTACACAGATAGGTGAGTGTCACACCTGGATAGTCATGGTTGCCTAAACAGAGTTAGACTTTTCAGTTTTCCACGTACTTACTCCAACAGAAACCTGAAATTCACACCAGACCAAATAATGATCAAGAAATCTAATAAGAAACTATAGTAAATGACTTCTTCTACCCCAGAATTGCACAAAAAGTGAACCAGAAGCCTACGGACATTGGGAAAGGAGGCTGCTAGTATCAGTAAAGGCAAACATGCCTATAGCATCCCAGCATGGTCACAGAAGGTCAAGAGATATGTGCAGCCTGCAAGAAAAGACACTGTTCCCCCACCCTTTGAGGCTAGAGTGGTTGGAGACCCACAGTAGGGATCTTGAAAGCTCTCAAAAGTGGTAGTGCCCAGTATGACACAGTAATGCAAAGGTTAGGGCAGTCCAGGCACAGGAGCTCTTTGGTCCCTGGCATTCTGTCCTTAGAGGCATTTGAGGGCCGTGAAGATCCATTACTGAACCCTTTCAAAGATTCTGAGGAGAGGTGAAGAGGCAGGTCAAACCCCAGGAGACGGAGGTCAACACAGGAACTTGAGTGACCCAGGATAAGGCCAAGCAGGTCTATTCCATCATATTACTTAAAAAGCCCACCAAAGGTTGGAGCCTGGTCCTGGAACAAAGCTCCAGTTCTGCAACTAGAGCTGGAGAGATGAGTAACCCAAAGACATTGACCATTATAAAAAAATTACTGAAGAGATGCTCCAGAATCCAGGCTAGCAAGAGAAAGTAACTCCATAACACCTGCAAGCAGTGACTGAAAGGGAAAGAAATGTATTTACCACAAGGAATGCATAGAGGAAAATAAAGCAAGAGTAAGAAAATGAAATAAAAGCTCTATAGGAAAGAATTGTAAGGAGAATAAATAGAAGAGAACATGGGAAACCTTACTCAAGTAGTGGACTCCCTGAAAATTAGAATAGACCAAACAGAAATCAATTATTCCATGAGAGAACAAGAATCAAAAGATGAAAAAAAAGAATTTCAGAATCATTGAACTCCTTGAAAACTATAATTTAGAAAACAAAGCCTGTACACAAATACTATATTTGAAGTAATCATAAATTAAAATGAAATGAAGATTGACCTGATTTCATACAACTGCAGGGCAAAGTGAAGATAGAATCCACCAATCACCTCCTAAAAGAAACCACTAGAAGTTAGTCTCAGGAACATAGTTGTCAAAGTACAAACCTTCAACTTCATATAAAAACATCCAGAAAAGAGGTGTTTATGTATCAAGAAACCAAAGGCAAACCTACTCTTTGCCAGGCACTGTGCTAAATGCTTTATAGATATTATCTCATTTGATCTTCACAACAACATTCTGAGGTGGGTGCTGTTATCCTCATTTTACAGTTGTAGAAATTGAGGCTGTCAGAGGTTAAATGACTTGCTCAGGGTCACATAGATAGGAAGTGTTTAAGGTGAGATTTGAACACATCTTCCTAGCTGCTTTACCTGAAAAGAGAGTTGTAGACCTATAATCAAGGATATTTGATCCTGCAAAGCTGAGAATAATCCTACAGGGATAAAAATGGAACTTTAACAGACTAGAGGGTTGCAAGCATTCTGATGAAAAGGACTGGAGTTGAATAGGAACTTTAAATTCAAATACAAAAGTCCGGAGAAACTTAGATAAATTTATTTCAGTAATTGGAAGAAGTGGTGTGATGGTAACATAGAATGTTAACATTCTAATGGAGAAAAGTAGCATGAAATGGAAATTCATGGTTTCATATATGATCTTCATTTGTATATGAAAATGCTCTAGGTTATTTTTGGTGTTTAAATGCAGAATAAAAAAATTTTAAAATATATTATGTTTAGCTATGCCAGGCTTATAAAGTGTTAAGAAAAGGAAACTCCACTGACATTAAGCAAATTCTGAGTTCAAATTTGGCCTTAGACACTTAAGAGCAGTGTGATCCTGGGCAAGTCACTTAACTCTATTTGCCTCAGTTTCCTCATCTGGAGAAGAAAATGGCAAACCACTCCAATATTTCTGCTAATAAAACACTAAGTAGGGTCTTGAAGAGTTGGACTTAACTGAAAATGATTGAATAACAAAACGACAAAATACAATTGCTTGTACTCTTTTCTGTTAAGCTCTTATGTGTTATTGTGGGGAATGGTGATTTCTGGTTTATAAAATATTTTCATTTACATGCTCAAAGAACCCTCAGGGGCTCCTTGTTGTCTCTAGGATAAAATACAAACTCCTGGCATTTAAAGTCCTTTACAAATCTCTATCCAGACTGTCATTCCAGGCTAATTACACATTGTATCCTCTCCTTCAGTCTAAACACTAGCTAAACTGGGCTACTTGTACTCAGTCCCCTCTGTATACATTTGCTCTTGCTAACATACCCTGCCCTGCATGCCTGGGATGTTCTCCTTGCTCAGCTTTCTCTCAGAGCCCATAGGAAAGAGGCCTTTACTGACCCCTCCAGGCATTAGTGGGCAAAACTACACGCATGTGTTCTGTCATTAAAACATTTGCTAAATGGTTATTACTAAGTGCAAGGGATGCAAATAAAAGCAAAAACAGGCCCTGCCCATGTAAGGACCTTACATTCTAATGTAAATGACTATATATATGGCAGAGAGAGAGTAAATTTCAAGGGGAAAAGCACTAGCAGCTGGGATGGGATGAGGTGGGGAAATACTGACTAAAAGAGGCTTCCAGCAAGACACAGGATTTGAGCTGAGCCTTGAAGGTAGCCAAAGAGAGCGTTCCAAGCAAGGGGGCAGCAGTTCAAAGGCAAGGAGAATTGATATTAAATGTCTAATGATTAGCAAGTAGGTCATTGTAGCTAGATTGTAGAGCATGTGGAAAGGAGGGAAGGTTAAGTGGACTGGAAAGGTTCGAAGTGGTCAGGTACTTAGAATGCCAGATAGAAGGCTTTATATTTAATTTTGAAGGTAATGAGGAGACACTAGAGTTTATAAGGGAGGAAGAACAGAGAGACCTATATCTTAGGAAAATCACTTTGGCATTTTGAGTGGATGATTGGAATGGGAAGAGGCAGGGAGACCTGTTAGAAGACCGTTGAAATAGTCCAGACAAGAAGGCCTGATCTGTGGTGGCTTTGTAAGTGGAGATTGTATATAGGAGATGATGTGAAGGTAGAAATAAAACCTGCAACATACTAGATATGTGGGATGAGTGAAGAGTTCAGTTGATGCCAAGGTTGGGTGATTGGGTGGATAGTAAATAGGGAGTTTGGAAGAAGTTGAGAGGTTGAGAGTGTGGAAATGGACTTGGGGAAGATTAAATCTTATCATGTGTTTGAGATGCCCATCAGATATCCTTAGTCACCTATTCACTTGTTATTTCACCCCAGTAGAATGTAAACTCCTTGGTGGCAGGAACTGTTCCATTTATGTCTTTTTATTCTTAGTGCTTGGCACTAAGTAGGTTCTTAATAAATATTGTCCTCTGATTCCAAATGGAGCAGTCTCTGCACTGCACCATTGTACCATGGCATGAGTCACTCATTTAAAAAAAATGATAGTACATAAACTATATAAACTACATAAACATACATAATGTTTATGTACTATATACATAAACATAATTTTTAACTTTTGGGAAGGCATTTCAAAATCTTGCTCTATTTCAAAGTTGTCATTATGAACATCAGTTATCATTGGTGTTCAGACTGTTCCATGTATGGGGCAGTATGACATAGCAGAAAGAATGCTGCACTGAATAGTCTTGGGTTCAAATAGCTCCTTAGTTGCTTACTAGCTAATAAGTCACTAAGTCTCTTAGAGCCTTGGTTTCTATATCTATAAAATAGGGATATTGATATTTCTCCTACTTACTTCAGAGGGTTATCATGGAAAAAAGTCTGCTGTGAACTTTAAAACATCCAAATGAGAATTATTGAACCATAGTTGTTGAGCAGTAAGTTCCTTAAGGGGAGAGGCTATGTTGTTTTGTCTTTCTATCCCTTGTGTGTAGCAGTACCTAGACATTTGGGCACATAGTGGGCATTCAGTAAGTATTTGTTGAATTGAATTGATAGTGATTTTTCCATGATAGCATTCTAAACATTTTAGATTACTATACATCTATGTATTTTTTGAGAGTAGATAGGTATCTGTGTCAGCAGGTGTATTGAACTAGATAAAATATTTTAAGTTTTTAAAAGACATACCATAATATTTTAAATGAAATAACTAAACTATACTTTTTAATAATTAAGATAAAATAATGGGAAGCTTTGTAATCTCATGTTAGCATTGTTAGAAATTTCCAAGTTAGAGTTTTCTTGGAACTTTGTTTTGTGTAACTATACTAGTTAATCACAGTAATTTTAACTTGCATCTCAGCTTCCATTTGGAGAAAATAGAAATGTTTGCATTTAATTTTATACTTTTGGAATTGGTTTGAAAGGAAAATTAGGTGATGCTTGAACAGAATCTCTTCAGTTTGATGGGAGTTTAAGAGATACCCATAACTGTTTATTTTTGTTCTTGGCTACCGTTCTTTTTAAGGTATGTAAAATTTCACTGATAGTTTCCTGTTTTCATAGTTGCATGTAGTATGTTAATTTTCCCTTTACACTATCATTTTATTGGTTTACAGAGGCTTTATAATAAACTGATATACTGAGAAAATCCCCATTATTTATTTACATGAAATATATAGCACTAGAATATAAATATGTATCCTAAAATGTTGGTAATTGTAACATACTATAACCTTACAGTTGTTTTTACTATCCATGATCTGCACTGCATTAGTTCTCTACTGAAACGTAACGCATGTCATAGTCTGACAATCTTTGTTTATATGTGATTTTCTCTCTTTTTATTACAATGCTTCCCCAGCAAGGACAAGTTTGGAAGGTTTGCAAAGCTTTTCACCTTCCCTCTGCCCGCTTGCCCGCTTTCAGATCAGTTTCATGTTTCATGACTTCTATCTCTGTAATCCACAACACA
Source organism: Phascolarctos cinereus (assembly GCF_003287225.1). Taxonomy (NCBI): domain Eukaryota; kingdom Metazoa; phylum Chordata; class Mammalia; order Diprotodontia; family Phascolarctidae; genus Phascolarctos; species Phascolarctos cinereus. The sequence continues at coordinate 203,621,872 of NW_027556098.1, forward strand.
GCCATAGAAATCAGTGAAGAGAGGGAAAGTTAAATGATACATTTCCTCAAATGCATTATAGAGATAAAACCTTGCAAAGGCTATACCTACTTTTATATGCAATAGGAATACAATGGGAGAGACATTAAATATAAGTACAATTTTTCAAAAATTCAAAAATTATCTTTTCAAGAAGATAATTTTCAACATCCAGTTACCAAACATTTAATTACTTTTTGGAGAAATTTAATTATGAAGCATTATGCAAGATTCTCATTCTTATTTGTGTTCGTGTTGTTTAGAAACACAGTTCTAATACACCTTTAGGTTTTTGGCCACAGAGAATCTTGCTGTAGTGCTGATGTGGTCAAGTAAATTCTGAATATTTCTGTTTTGTCTGCGCTTATCTGAGATTAGACATAAAGTAATTTTACTAGGAAGGTATCTATAACTTATTTATGTGTTCAGAAGAGCAGTCAATACTTCAGCATTATAAAGATGATCCTAAGAGTTCCCAGCTTCCAAAATTAGCTATATTGATATAGAATTGGTTAAATGAAGGAGAAATATTCTGAAAAGAGAGAAATTTAAACATTGATTGCTTTTATTTTTAATCACATAGGGTACATATAGCATGCCTAGTACTCTAGAGATGGCATTTAATTTTCTAACAGTTTATTAGCTTCAGATGAATACAATCCTACCTCAAATAGAAGTAAAATATCTTTTTCTTTTTTTAGGACTGAGCTTTTCCCCTCACTGCTGTTCTGCGCTAACTGCTTTGAAACTTCCCATGCATTTTTTTCAGTAGAAGAACATCTCTGTACTGTCTCCCATTGCATATTTCAGCTGTGACAATCCTTGCACTTTGCCTATTCATTTTATCACCTGCTCACTAAAATATATATATCTTTCTAGTTTTTGTTTGCAGATTTACTACAATTGCTTGTTTTTTAGATAGTAGATATATTTCACATTTTATCTTATTACTGTTTTTTTTGTAGGCATGTGGAGACCCAAAAGCAAAACCATCGTATTTAATTGACAAAAACCTGGAATCTGCTGTGAAATTCATAGTCAGAAAATTTCCTGCTGTAGAGACTCGCAACAACAATGTAAGTATCCTAATGCTACTTTCATAATATTTTATTTTATCTCTTCTCAGGAAGAAAAGACCAATCATTTGGCTTTTTTAAATGTTCATCAAGTTCCTTATTTCTTTTTTATATATTAATCTAATACTTCTGTATGTTTCTAGAAACAGCTTCTCTGAGGCAGAAAATGTGACATGCTGCCTTTTTGTGACAGAAAATATGAGATAATTTCTGTACTTAATTATTTTTTTCTTACAAAGTTAGAGCAGTGAATAAAAAATGGTTTAATTCTCTTCCAGCATCTTGAATACCTACTTGGAAATTTTTCATTTTAGCCTATTATTTTTTAAATTCATACATACTTAGTAACTTATTTTTTCTAGAAATTGTGTGTTTATTTGGAAGATATATTTATTTCTCTAGTAGTTTTAGAATCTACAAAGTTTAAAATTTAAAAACAAGTCGTATGTTAGAAAAAAAATGTTGAGTTGGAAAGTGTCTTTGTTATCTCTTTTATCTTGTTAGATAAGACTATTTTCTCTTAAGTGTATTCTTATCCAGAATAGCATCTGATGGTTACTTTTGTGTATATGTGTGCATGTTTTTTATAAGCTAGCCTTAATGAATGGGCATCAGTGTGCTATAGTGAATTAAAAAAAAAAACTGGCCTCTGCTTCTGAAAGACTTGGTTACATATCTAGTTTCTTGATATACCTGTTTGAGTGACCACAGGCAAATTATTTAATTTCTCATTGTTGAGGCAGCTCTCTCAAAGTATCAGTTGCAGAGTAGTTGCTCATCTCCGTTGATAGGACTTGCCTCCCTGGTACTGATAAAATCTTAGATCTGGAACAAAAAAAAATAGTGAGGAATTTTAAAATAATTTAAAACAATCATTAATTACATGGTTACATTTGGAAGCAAATGAGAAAGTAATGTGGAATTAGTGAAAAGTGAATTGTAGGTTACTTTGTGAAAATAATTTTATTACTTTCAGTGATTTTCTCTCTTTCCATGTTTTCCACATTAAGTTTTGTTGCCTTTAAACTCTTTTCGTTTTATTTTAGAATCCTTAGTCTTTTTATTTCCTTGTATTTCAGTTATTCTTAACTTTTATATTTATATATCTGTTCTTGAATTTTGTTCCTCAGTAAGTTCAATTTTATTTTAATTTCACTTTAGAATTACAAAATATTTTTATATATATTATCTAATTTGACCTTCATAGCAACTGTGTGGGGTAAATAGTTTAAGTATAATTATATCCCTTTTACAGATGGGGAAATTGAAACCTTGACAGGTTGTATATTTGCTAAGGTCACATAGCTATGATGTCTCAGTCCTGGTGAATTGAACCCATCTCTTCTGTCTCTAATTTGATCTCTTGTTATAGCTTCCCATTTAATGTATATCATATCACCTTTTATTTACTCAGTCTGATTTGTTCATAGATTTATTGTATTCCTATATTAACTATATTAACATGATCACAAATTCGGGGGTGAGGTGGAAGACTGTCAGAACCAGTGAAAAGTGTGAATTATATAATACTTGATGAAAATAATCTTATTATTTTCATGTACATGTAGTAACTCTAGGATCACATTGTATTCCCTAAAGTAGAAATCCTATTTTAATAGATAAATATGATTTATAATTATTAACTAAAAGTGTCAGTCTTAAGCCCTCTTGGCCTCTGATTATAGATAGGTTTTTTGAAAGTGCTTATTCATACTCTTAATTTGCTTAGCAACCACTTTTTCACAGAAAGTAGTATTCATTTTCTTCAGATGATTTCAAACTCCAAATTAATGAGATTTTGCTATATCTCTACAAATGCGCAGTTTTGTATACAGTCTTGGTACATATTATTAGTGTGGTTGAAGCTTTTTATCAACATTCTTTAATTTTTATTATTTCCTATCTCTAGTGGTGTAGCCATTGTTAATAGTGTTTATTGCTTTGAAATTTACATCTTGAAATGCTTACACAGTTTTGCCTTTAAGATATTTTTAATAATCAACAAATACTTATTGAACACTTTTATACTTCCACACTAGTTTGGTGAAACAACAGGGTTCTTATTTTTTGTATGGAAACTAAACTATTGAGAAAGGTTAGGTTTTTTTTTTTTAGGGAAGAAGTACTAGATTAGTTTGGGATAGTAATGGAATTTCTGCAGCTTTTATCTGCAAATTCTTGTAAAACATCATATACCCCAAAGTCAAAAGAAGTATCTATTACAATGCAGTAATTTGAGATAGTCCTTTAAGTTGAATATTTCCTGCTTTGTGTCTGTGTCCTGAGGAATGAGAGGAGTGTGTGTGTGTGTGTGTGTGTGTGTGTGTGTGTGTGTGTGTGTATGTGTGTGTGTGTGTGTATGTATGTATGTATGTATGTATGTATGTATGTATGTATAAGCCACCCATGTCTCTTCACACTGAATTTAAGGCAATATTAATGATTTATAAGAAATGGCTAATATTTCGAATTTAAGATTCTGTTAACATCACCAGTGGTCTAATACCAAATAAATTCAAGGAATAGGAGGATTAATCTATGGATGTTGTTTGCTGATGAGGATTGTGGTCCAGAAGAATCTGTCTGGTACACTATTGAATCATCCCTGTTAATCACCGTGGTTTATTTGCTTCCAAGTACTTGTTAGTTTCCAACCATATGCCATACACCATTCTTGTTTGGCCAAATACCAGATAGGTTTATATGTTGTATTTGGCCTATTTCTGACCTATACTTGGTCTCATCACCATTTTCTTCTTATAGCTGGTAAAGACTACTGGAAGAAAGGAAGCAATTTTTGGTGAAAATTCAGGAGATTGTTGCTTGTGATCTCTGAAACAGAAAATTAAAATAAGTGCAGTCTTATTTCCCATTATTGGAACAATCTTCATTCTTCTGGAGGTTATGAGTTTCTTAAGGTTATATAGCTACTAAGTCAGGTCACATAGCGAGTGAGGGCTTTGACTCCACGTCTTTTGTCTCTAATTTGATCTCATAGAACAGTGTCCTATTTAATGTATGTCATTTCACCTCTTAAATATGAAAGGCCAAGTCCAAGATATTTGTAAATAGCTGAGTACAGCCCATCAGTATTATTAGAAAAACAACATAAGAAGGCCATCCAACTGATATTGGATCAGTTATGTTACCTCTGATACAAAGAGTTGTTTAACTGAGTCTTAACTAAGGATTTTACTCAGATCCTTCTTGTTCCCTGAAGGATTATATTCTGCCTATAGTGACTATAGACATTTCATGGAATGACTTTGAAGAAGTTGCCATTTCTTGAAGAGCACATGGGAAATTATATTCAAGAGTAAAAATATTCTTAGTTATTTAATTTTATTGAACAGTGTGACAGGCATTATCCCAACAAGACTTAGTTAAACAACTCTGTATCAGAGGTAACATAACTGATCCAGTATCAGTTGGATGGCCTTCTTATGCTGTTTTTCTAATAATAGTGATGGGCTGTACTCAGCTATTTACAAGTATCTTGGACTTGGCCTTTCATATTTAATGCTTGGTCAGTACTGTGTGTGTTACCAAGGTTATATTTTATTGAAACATTTGATTGAGTTGCAGTTTGAACAAAGAACTATTTTCTTTGGGTAAAGCTCACTGTCCTGTCCGTAATGAAATTCAAGCTGTACAATGATTTTAAAAAAATTAATTTAAAAATTCCTTTCTTATTTCAATTTAGCAAGACTGTCACTTCAGATTTCATTCCTTAGATCTGTAGTATATGCAAGGTTAGGAATACTGAGAGTTGCCTAGAATATTGAACAGTTAAATGAATTACTCAGGGTCACACAGCCACTGTATTAAAGGCAGTGCTTGCCAGGTCTCTTGGTTGTTAGTACATGGAAAAGAACACTGGCTATTGAGGCAAAGACCTAGGTTCAAATCCTGGCCCCTCTGCTTCTGTGCAAAGTTCAAAGGTTGTGTCGTGTTTTTTGTTTTTTTTTAAGCCATAAAAAGGTCCATTGTTCTATATAAATCAAGTTCTACTTAGAATAGAACTAGAAAAAGAATGGTTTTTGTACATTCTTTTGGTTATAGGATCATACACCTGGAGCTGGAATTGAGGCCTTAAGAGACCATCTAGTTAACCCCCATCATTTTACTATTGAAACTGAAAGGAAACTGAAGCCCAGGGAGGTTAAGTGATTTACCCAAGGTAACACAAGTTAACAGATGTCAGAGGCAAGATTTAAATTTAAATTTAAAGTGAAATTTAGTAAATTTAAATTTAAGTGAAAAGAACACTGTGTCCCTCTTTCTATCTTGGACTTGGCTGTTCTTGATTCTAAGTCCTGCTCTCTAGCAAGTGTCATGATGCCTTTAAAAGACATCTATACAGATAAATTAAATATTACATTAAAACATCAATGTGTCGGAATGCATTGAAATTGGATGGAAAGGTGGTACTTTCCTCCCAAAATGGGGTAACATAGGCATTGCAAAAAGTCCTTTAAGGCCATCAGAATTGCCTGTCGTAATAATAGAATGTTGCAATAAATTTCACCAGTTCTGGCCCCAGATTATCATGTTCAAGATTAAAGGTTGGAGAAGTAGGTTATAGGGGGATTATAATACTTAGAACCCTATGTAATAAAATTATTTGACATGCAGCAGAACTCTAAAATAGTATGTAATGGACTGATTCTGGGAGGGGAATTGCTAGTAGAAAAATGTGTCCAACTAGTAAGAGGAGGTTAGAAAGGTAAAGAAGATCCAGTTTTAGTTTGCTAGAATAGGTATGGAAGAGTGACTGAAAGACCTGTGTTTGTAATCCTATAGTTGCCTTCCATTATTTGTAATTTTTGCTCCCTGATTATTGTCCTGTAATATATTATACTATAATTCCTATAGTATTCCTTTTAAAAATGACTAAAAAATTAATATATTGTTTTAGGAGGTCAGGGAGGAGGAAAAGGTCTGGGATCCTTTTCTTTAATGGTATTAAGGATCTAGGAATCTTTTTTTTTTTTAAGAGGGGAAGTTGATTGCAGTTAGATGGAAAAGGTCACCAGTAAGCCAACTCTTGAGCTTGCTGGTAAAAAAAGTTATATGAGTCCATGGCACATGGTAACACTTATTTCTTATTTAATTTTATTATGTGTTACAGCAATACCTTTTAAAATGCTCTTTCCTTATATATAGTATCTACACTACAATTTTGTAAGCAATCAGTGTATTCAAAAGTGTTTTGTCAAGTTTACACCTGAAAGGAGTGAATTGGAATGAGCTGGATTTTTCAGACCAAATAGCTCTTCCTTTATCCCCCCAAATATATCCAATAAAATAAGATTATGATGTTTTTTGGTAGGCATCTTGCTAGAGCAAAGGCTTTCTGCCCTTTCAGTTGCTGATCAGAAAGTGCATTTTTAACAAAGTATGTTCTGTAATTAAACATCTATTTGATGGTGTGCCTCAATAAGAGAACAGGCAGGTTTAACTACACAGATAACTAATTGGATTGGAATTGTATAATAGTAAAACCAAGAGTCCAAGATCAAGCATTTAAAATGTCATTAAACAGGGAAAGGATTATAACATAATTAGAATAGCAAGATAAGAAAATACTAGAATCATTCCAGGAACCTGAGTTGAGCAAATTTCACATGCACATATCTAGCTTAAATGAAAGTGAAGGGAAGAAATCAGACTATTGAAGGATATCATAGAACAAGTGGAATCAAGACCAGACTAGGAGAGGAACAAATGGAGAAAACCCCCTAGATAGAGAATATATCAGATCAGCCTAGCTTTTTTAAGAACTCTAAACAAGAGATAGAGAAATTGCCCTTAGCTGATTGAGTCAGTATCCCTCTTAATTACTACTTTGTTACATCATTGAAAGAGTCCAGTGAGTTCAGGAAAAGTTTATTCCCTGTGATGAACATATAATCCAGAAGTCTTTGGCTTCCTGGAATTATTGATAAAAGTCCCTTCTCCCTCAACAATAAATTTTAAATAGCACAGTTTTTGCTAACACTTGGAGGTGATGAAGGGAGGAGGAAAGATGGTTAGGCTTTGAGGACTAGCTCAGGAACCTAATTGGCACTTACAACATTGTTTTTTTTTTAAAAATAAGCATTTTCAAAAAAAGGACTTCAAATGAACATTTAAAACAAAGTCTTTTAGTAAATTGTCCTGAATATAGTTAAGGGGTAATTGGTGTTTCTGGAAGAAAACATATTATTTAAGGCATTATTATCTATGGAAAATGGAGGGGATGAATAAGGGACCAATGCCAAAGATTTGAGAGCCTTATTAATTACAACAGTGCTATAATGGAATAGATAACATTATTGAAACCTTATTTCCCAAGTTAAAACTTTGTGAAGTTATGTACATGTAAATTGTATTTTAAAACATTAAATGAATGAATATGATGAACATAAACACTGGACTTTGAGCCAGGAGGACCAGCAGACACTTAGTAGCTATTTGATCTTGGGCAAATCCGTTAACCTCTCTCAGCCTCATTTTCCCCATCTGTAAAATGGGGATAATAATGAAATCTACTTCATAGGATTATTGGGAGGATTAAATGAAATAATATATGAAAAGCACATTTCAAGCTTAAAAGTGCTTATGTAAATGCTAGTTATTATACCTATGATCATCATCTGGGTTTGCTGGAATACTTCTAGAAAAAGTTGACTGAAACTTGAAGAAAGGAAAAGAGAAAAAGCCACAGGTTTTCTGTCTCCTTTTCTGCCACTTATGTAGAGAGCATTAGGGATAGCTTTTTGTAACTAGGGGGTTTATTTTAACCAGGATGTCTATTTTGTAACGGGGACCCTTTGCAGGTCATTTTAAGGAAATCTTGAGGTTTCTATTTTTTAGGGATGTGTGTGGGTGTTCTTTCACTCTCCATTTTTGTGCTATCTTAATAAACTCCTTTTTATGGGGATTTTTCTTGCTTGGTAGTAGTTTGTGAAATGGTCATGAAGAGATTTTTGTAACAAGGAGATGATAGGGTGGATGATAATGGAAGATATAAGGAGGAACCATTTAAGTGATTTGGTGCCTAAAGGAACTTGGCTAGAGAAATTTTAAAGCAACAGCCAAGTATTTGTTAAGTTCCTTCTGTGTACTAGGCACTTTGCTAGGCATTAGGGGTAAAAGAACAATGAAATAATCCTTATTCAGTGAGCTTACATTTTTTAAGTTAGTGCAAACTCTAGATAAACATTTAAACAATGAGCAATGATGGGTACTTGAAATAGGATGGTAGCTATGTGATGGAGAGACCAGTTGTCCATAGGAAAGTTATTTTAATGTTATAATTGAAAAGAATTGGCTGCTGATTGGATATATGGGGCTACTGGGAGTGAGGATTTCAAGATGACTGAGGTTGCAAATCTGTGCAACTGCAAAGATCTTTGTCATAGGAAGGAAAATGTATACAGTATTTTTGTTCAGGAGAAGTAAGGAATTAAATGGACAAAATGGTTAAGACCTCAGTTTGTTTTGTATACCCTTTGGCATATATTTATATATTATTATTTTAAGCTGTTAAAGCTTTAAGCTGCACTAAGCACTGCAAAAGCACTAAGGCTTTTGGGACACCATATACACACAAATATATGCATGTATGCATATATACATACATACATTAAATACGTTTCAGATGACAGTAGAAGATAAAAATAATTTTAAAAGTTTTTTTTAAATAATAGGAAATCCTCTATAGAAGTTGTACTACATTGCTTCTTCATAGCATAAACATGACCTAGGTTTAGGAAAGACTTCAGGTGTACTCCTCGTGACAGAATATATTAGCTGCCCAAGAATCAGCCTGTTAGGGCAAGGCATATTATGAATAGGTTAGCTACTAAGTAATGAATTATTTATAGAAAGGGGCCCTCTGTCTTATGTGACCCCTTTCCCTTTATGTGACAGTTTGCAGAATGGCAGAAATTAGGGTGGAATATGCTAAAGTTTTTAGCTCTGTGGACATTAACTATTGACTATAGTTAATATAGTTAATTTCAGAATTCTTGCTGTAAATGAAACCAGAAGACATAAAAAAGTTCTATCCAAATGAAAGGATGATGACTCAGATTTTTCTCAGAAATACAAAAAAAGGAGTTGATTTTCATTGTGAATCAAGGCAACAGAAAACATTTCATGGGACACTTGGTTTTCTGATTCAGTAGACATTTATTAAATGCCTCCTGTGTCTGTCCTATAATATGCTATCACTAGAAGACAAAAACAGGCACTAGCTTCAAGGAGTTTATTCTGTTTGGGAAGGAGGCCTGAGGACCACGTAGCTTGTCATATCTACAGAAGTCTAGTATAGAAAGAAGATAAGGTGGAAATGCTTCAATGCTGTTTGCTGCTTTTTGCTGTACAGCTTCTTAATTTTTTTTAAACTTGATTTCCTGATCACCAAAGGAGCCTAGTGAAAGCTGTTGGAACTTCAATTCAGTTAAAGTTAACTTTAGTCTTAGGAAAGAACAAAGGTCTGGGAACAAAGTCAGGAAGACTTTAAAGAAAATTCAGCATCTTGCCCAGACTAGGGTTCTCATTTGAAAGGAAACTTGTTGATCCTCATGTGGATGTTTTTTAAGTTAAGTAGTTTAGAAAAGAAAAACTGATTTGTTGCCTAGTTTTTTGTGGTGCCCTCCCCCTCCCAAAAATCCTAATTATATCAGCTATTTGAATTACCTAGTCATTTGTTTTGGTTATAATAGCACATTCCTAAAATGTAATTTTTTTTAAAAGTAAAGAATACCTAAGGAAACACTCAAAATTGCAAAATTATAGGTCATGTCTTATAGTACTCACTATAATCATAAGCAAAAAGATCACCATAAAGATAATGATAGCCTATGCATCAATTGTTGTTGAAAAGGTTGAAAAACTATAGAAATTCTATTAAGACTAGAGTATATCCTCTGAATGTGTCAATATATGCCTTAATTATGGCCAGATATAGTAGTATACACCTGTGATTTCTGCTGTTAGGTAAGCTGAGGCTGGCAGGTCTGAGTTGCAGCTGGGTTAAAGCTTTTCACAGGTCAAAACTTCAGTTTTGAATCGAAGTGAGATCGGAGCTAATGAGTGATGGCTGTACTTCCAGGCTGGGCAACATAGGGACTTCTAGTCTTTAAATAATTTATGCACAAATATGCAACTTAATTTTTCAAAATAGAATTGGTCATAGAAGAGTGAAAAATAGATGAAAAAATATAGTTCAAGATTAAAAATTAAAGAAGATGGTAAAAGATAAAGTAGTATCACTTCCCAAAATAACAAAGACTGATTGTGGGAAACTTGGGCATGAGACCTAATAAACTCATATCATCTCTAGAGTAGTTAAAGATGAAAGGGAAAGACAACAAACATAAAAAAATAGAACAGAAATGTTGTGTAGCCAACTATTTTCAGCATTGATGACAGGGCATTGAGGAATTTATTTTTAGGATATCTGAAGGGGGAGTAATATTTAGTAAATGGAAAAAAATCATTTAGGGCATTACTACTGATGAAAAGTGATTGAAGAATCAACATTAACTGCCTGCCCATATGCTTAATATTACCATCTTTATAACATTTCTTTGAGAATGAAATACACATGTATGGACTGAGGTTTGTCTTGAAGAAAATAGGAGGAAGAAATAGGTAGAGTCTTACAAACAGTTTTCTATAGCAGGTATGCTTAAGATGGATAATGTGCCCAAAATTTAACAGGAGTAAAGGCTAGAATGTATTTTGACAAATGATGTAGTTCTTTTAATGATTCCAAACATGTGTCTGATAAAAAGGCCCATCTTTGAGCATCAGTATTCTTTTGCTGGTTATGTATCGCTGCAAGTCATTGAAACACCACAATTTCTGAAGAACTAATATTGACATTGCTCTAAGAGCAATGGAGGTAGGATGTGGTAAGAGCCAGCATGAGCATGGTACAGCATGGAAAAAGTAGTATATAGGTTGTCAGAGAAATGTACAAGTGGAAAATGGGTTGGGCCCATAGCAAGAGGGAGAGATGGAACCCCTAGACAGTCCTTGTGCTCCATTGGTATCCACGAAATGCTAATAGATCTAAAGGAAGACCCTAGCATGTTTGATGGAGGACATGGACAGGAATTACATAGAATCTCTAGGTATAGATAAGTTGTTTCCATTGTTGGTAGGAGTACCCATATCAGTTATAGAGTGGATGTGTTGAAGTAGTTTTCTAGTGGTGCTAGAAATCATGAAATCTCACAATTTTTGAAGAATTAAAATTGTAGTCACCCAAAAGATTATGGGAGAGATCATATGATGGAGTTAAATATGCTGTAGCATATTAGTAGTACTTATGTATCATGAAAGGTATTAAAGATAATCCAAAAATGTAATTCTTGAGAAGTGGTAGTTTCCTGCTCCTTAGAGGCCTTGAAGCCAAACCTTGTCAGGGATGTTATAGTGGAGATTCTTTTTGTGTATGGGATGGACTACATTGCCACTGAGGTCAACTTTGAAAATCTGTTATCAGAGATGGAAAAATGTTGATCAGTCATGAACTGAGAGTATTATATAAACAAACAGCCTATATGCTCCATTGTTCCCCAAGAATGAAGACCTTTGTAGTCAAACTGAAATATCACCATAGCTTGACATTGATGTAGTTTTATAATAACCAATCTTGTGTTAATAACGAATAAATTAAAGGAAAAACATTAAGTCCTTACTATGTACAAAACACTGAGCCAAGAACTAGGGATTCAAATAGAAAAGCAAGATACTCTTTGCCCTTAAGGAGTTCATATTCTAATTGGGAGAGACCAACACTGACTTTTCTTCACTTGCAAGTCAGATAGGAATGTCTTTAGGGTACACTGGTGAAGCATCTTCTTTAATGCCTTTTTCATTGATAAAACCATTTCTCTTTCACATGTTGAACCATTTGACAATTCCAGTTACTTTGGTGTTAAAAACTTTATTTTCCAGGTCTTTGTTAGTTATGTCTGTAACATCTACCTGACAGTGACATTTGTTTAGCAGTTGTTTATTGTATGCCTGGAGTTGGTAGTGGGGATTGTAGAGCCCTGTTTTTCAAGGCTTGTTCCCCTTGATGGTGATTATGAAGACTGGGCTGGAAGAACTACTTATTATCTAGGTGGCACTGTAATTTCCAGGGTTCTTGGACCATTTTTCGTAGAGTCTGAAAAATCGGATAGGTAGGACAGGAACCAGGAGAAAGCAGTGTCATAAAGATCTAAGAGTAGCCAGGAGATGAGGATAATCAACAATGTCAAAGGCTGCAAAGATGTCAAAAAGTATAAGGATTGAGGAAAATCTGTTAGATTTGGCAGTTGAGATCATTCCTGACTTGGGAGAGAGGAGTTTCAACTGAGTTTCAGAAGCTAGATTCAGAGGGTTCAGAATTGAGGAAATGAGGCTCTTTGTGTAGATTACCTTTTCTAGGAGACTAGAAGAGGAGGAAAGATAAAGGATGATAGCTAGTTTGTGTAGTAGGCTCAAATGAAGGTCTTTTTAAGTATAGGGGTTCCTATAGGTAGTAGGGAAAGAGCCAATAGATAGGGAGAGATTGAAGATTATAGAAGGAGTGTAGATGGGGCATTCTGCTTAAGTAGACAAAGTGGAATGTGGGGTCAAGGATACATCTACAGGAATGGTGTGTTTATTGTTTTCTTGGCTTTGCGTATTTCACTCTGCATCAGTTCATATAAATAATTCCATGCTTCTCTGTATTTATCACAATTGGCATTTCTTATAGTATAATGATAATATTCCATCATGTTTAATTACTAGTTTGTTTAGTCATTCCCCATATGATGGACATCTTTGTTTTCAATTTTTTTGCTCGCACCAAAAGTGTTGTTCTAAACCATAGGTTCCCAATGCCCCCTGGGGGGCACCAAACCAATTTTGGGGGCTAGGGGAAGGTGGTAGCCTCAGGTATTGCAAATTTAAAAAAAAGTCAAAGGGTTTAAAGTAGATTTCCAGGGGGATGCTGAGTAATTTTTTTTTTTAAAGGAAGCAGTAGGCCAAATAAGTTCGGGAACCGCTGCTCTAAATATTTTGATATTTGGTGTATATGAAGACTTTCTTTTAATTTAATGATAGAGGTTAATATATTTCAAATAAAATGTGCTTTACTTATGCAGTTTGCCTGTACAAATGAATATGAAGTCCAGTTAATTGAAGTGAATGAATTTTTAATTCATTTACAAGCAAAAAGACAGTTCTTGCCCCCCAGTAGTCTCATGGAAGAAGAAAACATATGAAAGGGAGCTGAAGAGGGGAGGTACTTGCACAGTAGGGTGGGCTCAAAGTCAAGAGAAAGAAAGATGGCTGGTCAGAGTCTTTGCTCAAAATGGAAGTTTCTGGAGTACCTCACCAGTGAGAGAAAAATGGCTGCAGGGGTGGAAGGAGAAGAAGGCTGAAGCATGAAACACAGCCTTCTGATAGTGAATTTTTTTCTCTTAAGACATTTAAAATTTTTTTTTAATATATCCCATTTTTTAAGAGGCCAGGTATATTTCATTGTTTATGGAAGCGGAGTTAAAGATACCTTGGTGTTTCCTTTCTGTGGTTGTACGTTTTCAAAAGTTATATTGAATTTACTTCTTTTCATTGTCTGTCAGAAGCTAAGCTAGATTTAAAAATCTCAAATAAGTTTTGCCATTCTTTTGAGTAATTGTGGTTTTTCTCTATCCAAAAATTTAAACTCTCTTAATAATCTTTGGGTCAGCTTATCTTGTTAAAAGTTTCAAGTGTAGTCTACTTCATCTCTTTGCATTTGACACTGTTGGTGGCCCTTTATCTTTTTTTTAAAAGTAGGTTTTGATTGATATATTTTGTTTTTATATTGTTTAGATTTTCCCCTACATTTGTCCCCTCTTCCTCAATACTTATCCGTTATAGTTTTTTTTTTTTTAAAGAAGGAGGAAAACCCCAGCAAAACTGATTAGCACATCAAGGAATAAATATTGTTTCTGCAGAGCTAAGGGGAGGAGAGAAATATTTCTTCTTACATCTCTTTATTTGTGGTCAAGCTTCTTGTTATTTTTTTAAATAATTTCACAACATTCAAACTTTTTTGTGGTGGCTCTTTTTATTTACATTGTTGGGGTCATTTTTAATACTGTTTTTCTGGATCTGCTTACTTCATTTTGTTTTAGTTCATGTAAGTCTTTCTCCATGTTTCTGTCTATTCATAATTTTCATAATTTCTTTTAGAACAGTGATATTCTATTACATTCATGTACCATACTTTGCTTAGTCATTTTTTTTTCTTTTCACACTTTTAAAATGCATTTATCGTCATTGTGACCAGTCAGTCTAAATATGAGAGGTCAGTGCTTAGAAGCATAGAATGTGTGTGGCCCTAAACCTTTGGACCCATTCTATGGAGAGGGACCAGTGACTTCTAAGAGCTATCCTCTCAAAGAAAGGAGCCAGCTTTGGTAGTTGTGTAGAAGTCTTGTGGAATTTTTTAGTTCCATACACTTGAATTGATGGACGTTAGCTTTGTTTCCTGTACTTTGCTACTACTGCTGTAAATATTTGATGTATATGATGTATATGGATGTCAGTAACCTCCTTTTGACATAGGCTTATCAGTAGTCAGATTTTAGTCATTTTCTTTCAGATTGCTTTCCAGAATGGTTGTGTATTAATTCATAGCTTCACCAATGACGTATTTGTGTTCCCAACTTTGCATGATCCCTCCAACATTAACTGTTCTCATTTTTTGTTTTCTTTACTAATTTGATGAATGTGAGGTGAAACTTTAAAATTGTTTGCCATTCACTTCTTTTCTTATTAGTTACATAATAATATTCTTCCATATGGTTGTTAATAGTTTGCATTTCTTTTGAGAACTGTTCGTATGCATTAACAACTTTTGGGAAATTCCGCATCCTTTTTTTTGCCTTGTTACCTTCCTTTCCCTTTTCCTTGTTAATCTTATCTATCCCTGTGTATATATATCTTATCACCTTTATATTATTAGTGTTCATGTCTATATCTTTTGCTCAACAGTATGCCAGTCCATTATTTCCTACCCCCAATGGCTATTTCCAAGTGGATATTTCTGTTTGACCTCTCAGACTTAATATAGACAGAATTGAGTTAATTCTTATCTCAAAAATGGCACCACTATCCTAGGCATCTAGGATTTTCGAATCTTGACATCATCCAATTATTTCCAATGCTGTTTCTAACTTTGCAGCAACTTTTATACCTGGACCTTCATTTCTACTTTCACACAGTTTACTCTCTCATCACCACAATTTGATCTTTATGTATCCTTATCTGTTTGAATATCACTACTTGAATAAATTCTTCTTTCTCCTGCATATTTGGGCACCAGGCAAGTCAAGCCCCTACCACTACCTCTACCACCACCTCTACCACCATCTCCCCTCAGACTCCAGTGGGAATCCCTAGGACCCTGAATCCAAGAGCATTGGGAATGACAGTGTCCCAAGGCTACTGGACAGAGCCCACACTCTGCAGCCCTCATTATAGGTCCTTGTGAAGAAGGGGTCTGTCTTCCTCATTGCCACCAGCAATAATTGCTAATGAACAGCTACCAATAGTCAGCTAAGTACAAAAGCTCTGGGAGTAACAGCATTCCCTAGACCAAGGCTTCTTAAACATTTCCCACTTGGGACCCCTTTTCATGAGGACATGGGAAGTGCAAAGTGCACGTGCTTTGTGTTCAGAACCTAAACTGCAGTGAAGTTGCCTGATTCTTCATGGGCAAGTGCTGCCAGAAACATCCCAGATTCATTTCACGTTTGATTTTTGATTAATTTTTGGTCATTGCTGCATTCAGGAATCTTTACTTTTGCCAAATTTTTCACGACTGCATATGGAGTCGCAACCCACAATTTAAAAAGTGTTACCTAGACCACCAGTCCTGTTTCCTGTCCAGCCCTTACATTTATCATTCAAGGAATCAATTCCTATGTAGAAGATGCTGGCATTTTCACCAGATGCCATTGACAGGGCTAGCTGAGTCAACAAGGCACTTTGAAAGCAAGTCAAACCACTGCTACCATGTCTTTCCTTAGACCGTGATGGAGACAGGCCAGGATCCTGGGCTGACAAGCCTTTGGAAAAGCAATGCTTCTAGTCTAGTGCCCACAGCCAGCATTCTGGGAAGCAGCCCCTGTGGAGATACAGCCTTCTAATTGCTCTTGCAACTACTACAGCCACATCTGTTGAAGATTCAGAAAAGAAAGTTACTGTCACCAAAGTCCTTGGCATTGTTAATTATTCAACATTTGAACCTGATATAATTTTTATTAGAGGTAATATTAAAGAAGAAACATTACCATCTTCTTTGTTGCTATACCCCAAGGATCATGGGGTCTTTCTTTCTATATGACTTGCTGCTAAAATATTCCATATGCACACCCCCCCACCCCCCACCCCACCAAATTAATGAGATTCTCCTTGGGAGCTGAGAGTATCTTTTCTGTTTGAATCTCCAGTTTTTAATGCAGTATTTTGCATATAGGAAGGGCTTAAATGCTTTGCGCCCCCCCCATTCATTCATCCACTTTTCATTTCATTCATTAGATGAACCACTTATTCTGACATTTCTCATTTTCTTTTCTTTCTTTTTTTTTTTTACTTCCATTCTCTATGCCTGGAAAAACTCATTTACCTTCATAACCTGATTCTTCTCCATCACCTTGTTCCTGTTGAAATCCTTCCCTTTCAAGGTTTGACTTCTTTCTCATTCCACCAGCTAACACCTTCCTCCCCACTAGCTTGAAGTGATCTTTTCCTCAAATTTTTTAAAAGTACTAGAAGGCATGGATTATATCTTATTTCTCTTGTGTCTCTAGCACCTAGCACAGTACCTCACACATAGTAATACTATTAATAAATGCAGATGGAATTGTTTTCTTTTGTGTTCCTTGGAGGAATAAATTGTGAATCTCTTACATTTTTGTATGTCCTGAATTCTCTATTGAACTATTCTAACAAACACTGGCTTGCAAAACCTTGTGCTTTTTTCTTTAAGTTTGTGATATTAGTATAGTTCTGGGGTTAATAGATAAAAAGTTGCTTTGTCACTGATTTGTCATGATAATAAAGCTTTTGAACTAATTTCCTTTGAAGGACAGTACCTGTATTTAACGCATTTTTATATTATCAAGGCCTGGTGCTATGCCCAGTTACTTAGCATTTGCTTAGTAATTGTTGATTGTAATAACTGATTATGACTTACTATTAATTTTTTGTTTAAAATTAAAAATTTTATAGAATAAGCAGATAATGTAAAGAAGACTAGACTCCTAGGAATTGGAAGATCGGAGTTCTGTCTCTGGCTTTGACATTAACTAGCTCTGTCACCTTGGACCTCTGTTACCTTATCTATAAAATGTGGAGTTAAACTAGGTAATTTTTTAGGTCCTTATCAGTTAAAAAAAGTTCTTTGGATAAATTTTTTTTTCACAAAGCTTTCTGTGCTGTGACTGTTCTATTGTGTCATTAACATAAACAGATTGGGCAACATTCTTGTATTTAAATTTGAAGATTAGAGAAGAGCAGAGATGTAATAGCCTGTCCTGATGGAATTGATCTATCAGAACATAGTACCTGACCTGTGCTGTCAGTGTATGTTCATTGTATTATAAATCAGTACTCAAGGCAAAAATTTTAACAATACCTTCTCTATCCCCTCAAAAAAGCTAAATCAAGATTCATGTTGAGTATGTGTTGTTGAATTGGAGTTAGTGATTTTTGAGGATGGGGTAGAGTAGGGAGATAGGAGGGCAACCAGATCAGATCTTTACTATATTAAATATTCTTGAATGTTGGACTAAGTGTTCAAGATTGAGGGAATATTTGTAAGTGGGACTCTTTTTGAAAACCACAGCATATACAGAGTGGAATCAAATCGATATAACAATCCAGTAAGCATTTGTTAATTTACTAGAGATAGCTAGGTAGTATGATGGATATAGCACTAGGCCTGAAGTCAAGAAGACCGGAGTTCAAATCCAGCCTCGGACTCTTACTTGTGACCCTGAACAAGTCACTTAACCTCTATTTCCTTCAGTTTCCTCATCAGTAAAATGAGAATATTAATAATACCTGCCTTCCAAGGTTATTAGTATAAGAAGATAAAATATTTGTAAATCATTTTGTAAAAAGTTCTATATAAATTTCCTTCTTCCTCCTCCTCTTCCTGTTCTATCTTTCTTCTTCTTCTTCCCCCCACCCCCACCCCCTCATTCCCAGGTACTGTACTACTTTCTGAGGGACTCAAAAACAAAATTAAAAGCTGCTTCTCTCAAGAGCTTCATTCAGCTTGAGTCGTCTACTTCATTGTGTGAAGTTATAATCTCATACTTGAGCAAACTATAATAATACTTTCTTCAACATAATTTAATGGAATAAGATTCCAATTTAATATCTGTCAACTATCTGGCTTTGGACAAGTTATTTAATCGCTTAGAGTTTCAGCTTCTTCGTCCATGAAATAAGGGAATTGGACTAAATAATCTCTGAATTCCTTTCTATGTCTAAAATACTATTCTTTTTTTTTTGTATTTGTGGAATTAATGAGGAATTCCACATTCGTTATTTTTATTTTTTTAATTTAAAAAGTTGTATTGATGTTTTGTTTTTATATTGCTAACATTTATAGATTACTCCCTCTCCATGAGAGGTCTCTTGTGAAAAAGTAAAGCAATTAAATAAAACTAATACAGTGACTTCATTTGAAAGTACATGTGACATTGCACATATCTCTTGCATCACCTCTCTATTTTTATTTTTTTAATCAATAAAAATTAATTTCTCCCCCCACCTATTAAAATAAAGAGAAAAGAAAAAAAAGATTCCTTGCGATAAAGATGCATAGTTAAGCAAAACAAATTACATCACTCTTTGTCTACAAAAATATATATCTCATTCTGCACCCTAAATCTATTATCTCCCTTGGCAGTAGGTACATGGAATGTTTCATCACTGGTTCCATTGTATTGATTGTAGTTCTTATAAAGCTTTCAAAGCTGTTGGTCTTTACGGTGCTGTTGTCACAGTGCTGTAGTCACTGTACAAATTGTTCTTCTGGCTCTGCTCATTTCATTCTTCATCAGTTTATAAAAGTCCTCAAAATGTTCTTTTTTATAGTATCGATGTTATGGTATAAATTGGCCTTCTGGTTCTGCTTACTTCTTTCCTTATCAGTTCATATAAGTCTTTCTATGTCTCTTTGAAATCATCTGTTTTCTCATTTCTTATAGGACAGTGGTATTCCATTACATTTGTACACTACAACTTTTCTCTGACAAAGGTCTCATTTCTAAGAAAGAAATGGATTCAGATTAATAAGAAAAAGAGCCACTCCCCAATTGATAAATGATCTAAGAATATCAGGGGGAAAAAGCCAGGCTATATAAAAAAAAAGCCATGTGAAAAAAGTGAATGTTGGACTAAGCCATATGAAAAAACAATGCTTTAAATTAGTAACCAAAGAAACTCAATTTAAAGCAATTCTCAGGTACTACCTTATTCCCATCAGACTGGCAGAGATAAGAAAAAAATAAAACGATAGATGTTGGAAAGCTTGTGGGAAGACAGATACATTGATTCACCGTTGATTAGCTTGTGAATGAGCACAAACCATTCTGGAAAACAATTTGGAATTATACTCAGAAACTTAGTAAAACAGTGTATCCCATTGCAAGACCTATACCTAGAAGAGGTCAAAGAAATAGGAAAAGGTCATATATACACAAAAATATTTATGGCAGCTGTTTTTGACAGAATACTAGAAACTAAAGAGATGCCCATCAATTGAGGAATGGCTGAAAAAGCATAGGAATAGGCTTTGGTGTGTGATGTGTGATGTAGTGCTATTGTGCTATAATTTTCTCTTTTACAAAAAGTTTTGATGTTTGATGTCAAAGTCATTTTCAGTTATACCTCTGTTCCCACCCTTACCTAGAGTCTTCCATTCTAACAAAAAATTAAGCAGAACCCATTGGTATACTGACCATGTCTGTTAGCTTTTCCAAAATTTTGCACTTATAGCCAGCATGTCTCCAAGTAAAAGAGGGACACACACTTCCCTACTTTTCCTTTGGGGTCAAAATTAGCCATGATTACAGTATATGGCTTCAGTTTATAGTTTTGCATTTTTTTTACATTACCTTTGCATTATTGTAGTCAATATGTTTCTTTTTAGTTTGAATTTACTTTTATTAGTTCATAAAAGTTTTCCAGAATTTCTGACTTCCTCAAATTTGTCATTTCTTAATAATCTTTCATTAAATTCATTTACTGACATAATTTATGCATTGCCTAATTCATAACAAACTAATTTTGTTTTCAGGTTTTTACTACCACAAAAAATGCTACTATGACTATTTTGTTAGAAAGATTCCATATGTCTTTGCCTCCATTGCTAGCATATGCCCAGCAATGTGTCACAGGGTACATTATTTTCTACATAACCAAGATATATTGCATATTTCATAATTTTTTTGGTAAATCTTATTTTTTTTTCAATTACATGTAAAGATAGTTTTCAGCATTCATTTTTTATAGATTTTGAGTTCTAAATTTTTTTCCCTTTGTCTCTCCCCTAGCTCCTCCCCAAGATGGCAAGCAATTTGATAGAGGTTATACATGTGCAATCATGTTAAGCATATTTCCACATTAGTCATGTTGTGAAAGAAGAGACAGAACAAAAGGGAAAAACCACACCAAAAAAAAGTGAAAGTAGTACATTTTGATCTGCATTCAGACTCCATAGTTCTTTCTCTGGATATGGATAACATTTTCTATCATGAGTCTTTTGGAGTTGTTTTGGATCATTGTATTGTTGAGAAGAATCTATTATAGTTGATCATTGCACAGTATCGTTGTTGCTGTGTACAATGTTCTCTGCTCAATTCACTCAGCATCAGTTCATGTAAGTCTTTCCAGGTTTTTCTGAAATTTTCCTGCTATCATTTCTTATAGCACAATAGAATTCCATTACTTTCATATACCACAACTTGTTTAGCTGTTTCCCCAATTGATGGGCATTCCCTTAATTTCCAATTGCCAATGCAAAAAGAGCTTCTACAAATATTTTTGTACATGTGGGTTCTTTCGCCGTTTTTATGATCTCTTTGGGATACAGACTTAGTGGCATTGCTGGGTCAAAGGGTATGCACAATTTGATTACCCTTTGGTCTTAGTTCCAGTATATTTTATCTTTAAAAGAATATCGATATAAATTTTTGATAAGTCAAGGCTATCGTGATTTTAGTGTATTGTATGACAATGTATTAATTTCTTTTAGTTATTTTATGTAGGGCTGCTTACCTTTCACTTAATGTCTCCCTGTTATTCTTTGTTGAAGGGTTTAAAAAATTTACTTTTTGTAGATTTTCATCTTTCTCATTGTCATCAAGGGAACTGGATTTACTATCAGAGGATCTGGGTTCAAATTATGGTTCTGCTGTTCATTACCTTTGTGACCTTTGGGAGTCATTTAACTTCTTGGTCCTCAATTTCTTCCTTGGTCTTCGGCTGTGAAGTGAGGGTTTTGGACTAGGTGGTCTCTAAGGTGCTAAATCCTAGGATCCCATAAACTTTCTGAAGACACAAATGAGAAGTTTACAGATTCTGTCCAGAGGTGGGGAGCCTGCAGCGAGATCCTTGAGTGCAGCCTTTTGACTGCGTCCAAGTTTTACAGAACAAATCCTTTTATTAAGGGAATGTGTTCTGTGAAGTTTGGATTCAAAAGGCCACATGTGACCTTGAGGCTGTAGGCTCCCCACCCCTGTTAGTACAAATTCTAATATTCTATTTCCAAAGTTACTGATTCTAATCTGCTGTGGGTTGGAATGTCAGATATCTAGGCTTTTATTAGAATTATGAATTAAATGTAAATGAGTCCCGAGAAATGACTTCAAAAGATGTTCTGAGTTTTTACTTTTCTTTTTGGCAATATTTAGTGTTATGAAGCTTATTTTTGTGTTTTGGATCATGGAGGTCACTGTAAATTTTGTCTCTGAATAGCTGTTAATGTACTTTGAACAATTTTCTTTGTAAGAGCTTATGTTAAAATCAACTAAGTGGGGTAAAATTATTTGGATGTTAAGCTGTTTATTAAAAGTTAATTTCATTATTTTTGTTGTATTCACATATACCTCTTCCATATGTTCACCACTGTCTTAACACCAGTGTTTGCTTCTTTCTCATTTCTTTCTATTTTTCTTTTGTTTAATGTATTATTGTGTTTGTGGAACTGGTCAAAGAACCGTTACTGTATTTTATGTTTGTATCTACATTTTATTTTGCATGCGTAACGTGGCTTTGCCTGGATGTTCTTTTTGGTAAGTTCAAATTTACAAAGCCTATTGTTTTGTGTAGTGTTACTTGTAAACTTCACCTTTTCTTCCTACTCAGATAATACCATTTTCATCATATTGATTTGTGCTCAGACGTTTTTAGTTTGTTTTTTTAACTTCCTCATTTTATAGTCTTATTTTCCTAACTTTCTCCAGTTCTGTCTAGCTCTGCTAATAGTTCAGTTCAGGTACTAATCCATTTTGTTTTGTAGCCTTATACTATCAGTTGCAGATCGCTTTTAGCAATTATTATCTTAAGTATTTTGGTTTGTTTAAAAAGCCTGAATTATCTAAAACTGCAGTTTTGAAAGCTTCTGCTTGCATATAGCAGTTATGTTGGTTTCACCTGTATAGCCCAAGGAAGATTTCTGCTATTAATTTTTAAAACATCTCTGAACTATACAAATAATAACATATATACTTGTGATTATTTTACAGCAACAGCTTGCTCAGCTGCAGAAAGAAAAATCCGAGATTTTAAAGAATTTGGCATTATATTACTTCACATTTGTAGATGTTATGGAATTTAAGGTATGGAATTTAATATGAAGTCTAATTGCTTGAAATTAGCATTTAAATTTAAAATTGTACATGATGCTTTATCCATCCTATGTAATGAAATTTTAAATGAACTGTTTCTGGAAGTCTTTCCAAATAGAAACATTAATATGTCTGTATGATAGATTAAAGTTATTTTTAAATATCAGTGATTAACACAAATGATTTATTTTCAGGATCATGTTTGTGAATTGCTGAATACTATTGATGTTTGCCAAGTCTTCTTTGATATTGTAAGTATCTTAATTTTTTAATAAGATCTTATCAGATCCAGTAGTCTTTTAACTTTTAAAATCCTTATAGTTAAGCTGTTACTTGAAATAACTAAGGGGAAGGTAAGGATTTAATGCTTTTTTTTTTCCTGCTTGTTTAAGGATAATCCAGACATCTAATCAGTATAATGTACTTGGCATAGAGTGGTTTTGTTTTTCTTTAAAATTATGCACTTTGGGCATTAAATATTTCATTTTGACTAGAGAATTGATGTTTCCTTGAACTATAATTCATCTCTGCCTTACACTTATAGTAGTAAATTGACTGTTTTAATTTCACGTTCCCAATTCTAAAAATTCTTAATGTTTCCTCTAAATAATCGACTGTTAATTGATAAGTCACTACAATACAAAATGCAAGATGAGGTTGACAAATTATGTGTACTGGAGAAAGTCAAAGTAAAAAGTATGGTTTTCTGGTATGTCAAAATGTTAGAAATTACCATCCTCCCCACCCCCCATTTGAGATTTGATGGTAATATTTCCTATTCTTTTATAATTGTCCTTTTCAAGCCTTCCATCTTGAAAGTTTCTAGTTGATTGAAATA
The DNA here is from genome assembly GCF_003287225.1 of Phascolarctos cinereus. NCBI lineage: Eukaryota > Metazoa > Chordata > Mammalia > Diprotodontia > Phascolarctidae > Phascolarctos > Phascolarctos cinereus. The sequence continues at coordinate 203,645,697 of NW_027556098.1, forward strand.
TTTTATACCACTAGTTTTTGCAAAATTTAGTCATATTTTCAGTGAAAGTTATTAATTAGCATTGCAAGGGGGGAATTTTTCTTACTTAAAAGCTATTTGAAATAAATGTTTGAATTTTATTTACTTTTCACATATGAGGTTTTGCATTTGCAAAAATTAAAAAAAGCATCATAATTTTTTCCCAGACTGTAAACTTTGATTTAACAAAGAATTACCTTGATTTGATTATAACTTACACAACATTAATGATACTGCTGTCACGAATTGAAGAAAGAAAAGCAATCATTGGATTATACAATTATGCTCATGAAATGACCCATGGAGCAAGGTATAACTTATTTCAAAAAAAATTTGAAAATTTGAGTTTGTTGACTTTAAACTCAGTGAAAAATTGGTTTTTCGATTTTGTTTTTAAGTGATCGGGAATATCCACGACTTGGCCAGATGATTGTAGATTATGAAAACCCTTTAAAGAAAATGATGGAAGAATTTGTACCCCATAGCAAGGTATGTGTATTGGTTTTTGTAGATAATTTTAATTTTGGTATTAATTTAATATTTTGGTAGATTTCTAGACTGTTTTTATTATGTATATCCTAGTAACAAAACATTATGTTGTGAGATAGAGTTATTGATGCTCCCAGAGCACCACCATGTCAGACAGTACCCCTTGGATCTCTCCTGCCATCCCCTTTCTCCATACCTATTTATGTGCTGCTGAATGGAGTTGGAGGAAGTCAGACAATCATGCTGACTGTATCCACTATTGTTTGATTTGCATCTGATCTCAGCTGGGCTCCCATTGCAGCAGAGAAATCCATTTATTTCCACCTGTCCTTTTGCCTGAAGTGTACTCCCTCCTCACCTCCTCTTAGAATCCCTGGTTTCCTTCAGTACTCATCTCCAGTGCTGTTTTCTATGTGAAGCCTTTCTTGATCATCACCCCAGCTACTAGTGGCTTCCTCCCAAAAAATTATTTAGTATTTTGTGTGTGCTCATATGTGTACGTGTTGTTTCCTCAAATTGAGTAATAATTAGCTTCTTGAGGGCATGGACTAGTTTCATTTCTGCCTTTAAATCTCCAGGGCTTATCCTGTATTTAATCAATGCTTGTTCATGAATTCATTGCTTGATGAGATATCCTAAAGATGATATGTCAGCCGGTGTAAGAGTTACATTTATGTTTTGGAGACAGTTGATGTATGTGTGTGTTTGTCTATTTAAATATCATCTAAGTGAGAGCCAAAAAACAAACTTCTTACAGCATAAATTGCCATTTGGGGAAGTAATTTAATGTATAATATCTTGGAGATTGACTATAAATCTTTAAGATCTCTTTTTTAATTTTTTATGTTTTTGGTTAGGCAGTGGGGTTAAGTGACTTGCCCAGGGTCACACAGCTAGTAAGTGTTATGTGCCTGAGGCTGGATTTGAACTCAGGTCCTCCTGAATCCAGGACTGGTGCTCTATCCACTGTGCCACCTGGCTGCCCCAAGATCTCTTTATTTTTAAAATTCAATAATACATAGTTCTGTCACCTTTTATAACATACTAAAAATATGTGCATTGTATAGTGTTTTTTCCCCCTTTTTTTGGCAGTTGGGGTCAAGTGACTTGCCCAGGGTCACACAGCTAGTAAGAGTGTGAAGCCAGATTTGAACTTGGGTTCTCTTGACTCCAGGGCTGCTACTCGATCCACTGCACCACCTAGCTGTCCCCCATTGTATGGGTTTTGCTAGGTATTGTTCAAAGAATCATGAAATCTGAGTTGGTGGTGACTTTCATTTTATAGGTAAGGAATTGGAGGTATTCTAGTTTGCTAGCTTTTTTAGTGTTGAAAATTAATATTTACTAGCATCATTTTTCCAGTTAAATTTTTTTTTGTAAATAATATTTTACTTTTTCCAATTACATGTAAGAATAGTTTTTGACATTGATTTTTTATAAGATTTTGAGTTCCAAATTTTTCTTCCCCCTCCCCCCACCACCAAGATATAGATTATGCATGTGCAGTTGACAAGGTTTGGGAGTGCTAGGACTCCAAGAATGCCCAGGCAGAGTTGCTTGGAATGAATTCACACTTTCGAGCCTTCTCTTAGTGAAGTGGCAAAAAGTTTATTGTAATGCTTTAGCAAAAGTAGGCAAGGATCTTTATGGAACCTGTGAGAGACTGAGGATGGTGCTGGGACTAAGAAGCATGGGAAGGGAATGACAGGGATGCTAATCTAGGGATCCACATGTCTTTGGGAGTTATGAATAGGAAAGTGTAGGGAATATGTCAGACATTGAGGGAATTGTCAGAGGCATGGATTTTGGGAATCTGGCAGGAGGAAGAGTCCTTGGGCCAGCCAGGGACAAAAAACCTTGGGCCAGGTACGCTCTCTGTTCTGATAAGAGAACGTATTCTGCAACATGAGAAAATTTTCTCACAGGACGAGCATACTGAGAGATTGGCAAGCTTCCAGAGACATGATCTTCGGACTTTTTGGGGTCTAGTCCCACCACCCCATCACAATCATGTTAAACATTTCCACTTTAGTCATGTTGTGAAAGAAGAAATGGGACAAAAGGGAAAAACCATACTCACACACACAAAAGTGAAAATAGTATGCTTTGATCTGCATTCAGACTTTATAGTTCCTTCCCTGGATGTAGATAGCATTTTCCATCATGAATTTTTGAAATTGTTTTGGATCATTGTATTGCTGAGAAGAACTAAGTGTCGTAGCTGATCATAGTACAGTATTGCTGTTATTGTGTAAAATGTTCTCCTGCTTCTGCTCACTTCACTTAGCATCAGTTCATGTAGGTCTTTCTAGTTTTTCTGAAATTTTCCTGCTCGTCATTTCTTATGGAACAGTAGTATTCCGTTACAATTATATACCACAACTCATTCAGCCATTCCTCAATTGATGGGTGTTCCCTCAATTTTCAATTCTTTGCCACTACACAAAGAGTGTGGTCCTTTTCCCTTTTTTATGATCTCTTTGGGATATAGACCTAGTAGTGGTATTTCTGGATCAAAGGATATGCACAGTTTAATTGCCCAGAGGCATAGTTCCAAATTGACTAGCATTATTTTGAATCCACTTTGTTTTCTTGACACTACTAATTGATATAGATTATTCTTCATCCTCAGTTTTTCTCTAGTAGCTGTCTCATAACTGAAGCAGAATCTCTTATACAACATCTCTCCCAAGTTCAGCTTATGTTGGTTGATGAGTTTTCTGTTCATCCACATTGCTTCTTTCTTCTTCATTAGGATTGTTTATCTTTTGTCTTTAGAATCTAATTTTTAAGAACTTCCCCCTCCTTTTGGGCTACTACCTTTGTAGAATTTTAATCTCTAAATAAAGCCTTATTGTACCTAACTTCTTTGAACTTTTGGGAATCGATTTGTTCCATAAATCTGGGGATAGAAGTCATACTATTTCTGGCTTTCCTCTTCTCTGTCATAAATCCTAAAGTGGAGTAATCACTTCCTGCAAATAATCTCAATATTTCTATTTCAGCAACCAGTTCTTCCTTTTTAGTCCAAAATGTCAGGAAATTATCATTAAAGGAAGCCCAGAAAATATGAGCTGGGATGTGTGTGTGTGAGACAGACAGAAATTCCTTATCACCACCCTACCATTGTAGGTCTTTGTCAGGCTTGAACATCTATTCCTCTCTTGTCGGTTTCTTCCTTTTGTCCAGGTGGTTCTCTGGTATACCCATACTCCAGTGACAGTGCTGTGTTTCTCTCCATTGATCTTTACCCAAATGGTCTTCACCATGGGTACCTCTTCTGGTTACTAAATTTTTTTTTACATGAATATACTTTCTCAGTATACAGGGTTAACTCTGCAGCCTTCCTCCTCACCCATCTGTATTGTTCCAGACGAAAATATTTTTACCAGTGTACTTCTGGCCAAAGCCTGGCATTACAGTATTTAAGAATATCCATTTTATCTTGCTTTTGTTTCCCATATCTTATACGTCTGTGTATAAACATCTGAGGCCATCCATGGGTTTGATCGCTGTGAATTATAGTGTTTTTAGTGTTTTTCTTCGGCATACATTGTAGCTACATGTCTTGGATATCAACCTTGGTAGATATACATAAGTCATTTGTGTGGTTTCCTAGTCTAAAGTCTTTTTGATTAGATTTGTAGTACTCTCTAACATATAACCATGTTTTTTTCCTTTTAAGGTAAAAATTGTTTGGAAGTATCAAATTACAATTTTTTAAAAAAATAGTCCCTTTCAGGTGCTCTAATTTTGCTTCAGATGGCATGTAGTCTTCATTTGGACAGCTACGTGGTGCAGTGGTTAGAATGCTAGGCTAGGAGTTAGTAGGAAGGCTCATCTTCCTGACTTTAAATGTGACCTCAGACACTTACTGGCTGTCATTTAACCCAATTTACCTCAGTTCCTCATCTGTAAAATGAGCTAGAGAAGAAAATGGCAAACCACTCCACTGTTGTTACCTAAATGGGGTCATGAAAAGTCAGATGTGACTGAAACGATGGTACAACAACAGTTTTCATTAAAAATATCCTTGCCAAGAGCCTCTCATTTCTACATTTTAAACTATGGTCCAGAAATCAAATGCTGTTTTCAGATACCATTGTCTTAACAAGTTGTTCACTTCCTTTATTTCCCTTTCTCTTCTAAAGCCCTTACTTTCAGTTGGCCTCAATAATAAAAATATTATCTGTAGCCATCGGGTCTTAAGTTTCTTGTTCAGGATTTCATAATTCTTGTCATTGTTTCTTAGATTCCTTCCATCCATATCAGTTGTCTGGTGAATTACCAGATATAGATAGTAGTCATCAGGTTTCACAGATTTTGAGGGTTTCTGTGCCTGGTCCTGGGCCTTGGGAAGATGACATATCTCTGTTGTTAATGACATACCAATAATTAGCTGTCTCAATTCCCTTAAGCCCCAAAGAGTCACCAAATACTATTACTTATCTTTTCCCCTAGCCCTACCAAAAGCCTGTATAAATGTTTAAATTTAATGTATTATTGGAAATTTAATATAATACAGATAACCAAATATGCTTTTGAATTAGTTAATATCTAATTCCTAAAATATAGTAGGTGCAATGTTTTGTATATGGAAGTATCAAGATTGTTCAGAATTATGTTTAATCTCACTTTTTGGCTGACTATTCCAGCCTCTTTGGCTCAGCTATTTAGTTACTATGTCTTATTTATATGGTGGCTGTACGTGCTATCTTGGGCTGAGGACACCTCCCACTCAGAGTGCTTATGAATGCATGGTAAAGATTTAATTTGCATTTGAAAAGAAATCACAAATCTTACTTTTTTGACATTCCACAGTATCTAGTTATTTTAGGGTAATAACTGATTTTCCTTTTTAAAATTCACATAATTTTAAAAACAAGTTTAATTTTAAAATTTCACTTTTGGTAGAAGGAAAGGAGAAAAGGAAAGGATGTTTATGAAAGCAAGCTAACAAAGCAGTAGGTTATTCCAAAAAAGTTGAGAATTGCAATGTTTGATTATTTCAGACACAATTCATTTTATGTTAGATGTTCAAATGATTAAGAAAATAATGTATCCTTGATGTTTCCTAAAAGTAATTTACCAGGAAACTATGCCATTGAATACAATATAGTTGTAGTTTATAGTTAAAACAGTACAGTTGAAAACTTGGAAAAGGAAAACTGTGAAAGTCTTTTTTAATGGGATAAAGCATAGAAAGCCTTAAATTGCATAGGTGGGTTATCTTTGGATCCTCATTCTTGGGGTGGAAGATTCCAACACATAATTTATTTGTAGTTCTGTTTTTCAGCTGTTTTGGAAAGGAGCTGATCTTTCAGGTCCTTTCCCTGGGAGCATGAGGCCAGAGAGATAAGCATATTAGATTTTGAAAGTACGAAATTGCGTGAGTGTATGCTGTGTGTGGAGGATAAATATCATTATTGTAGAATTTTACTTTGTTTTTAGTTCAAAGGAATATGCTAGTTTTATGATAAAATGTAAAAAATAAGCGTAAATTTAGTTTCCTTTCAAGTTAAAAATTATTTTGAGATATATAACTGTACATTAACCTTTTTTATATAGTCTCTTTCAGATGCTCTGATTTCACTTCAGATGGTATATCCTCGAAGGAATCTCTCAGCTGATCAGTGGAGAAATGCACAGTTACTGAGCCTTATTAGTGCACCCAGTACAATGCTTAATCCTGCACAATCTGACACAGTATGATTCTCTTTCTTCCCTTAAATAATATTAATACAATGATTAATCTATTAAATCATTAGGTAATATATATAGTTATAAATTTTAATGTGTAGAAAGTTGATGTGTTCTATAAATTTATTTCTATTCTCATTACAATTTGAGTATCATTAAAATTTAGCTCACCAAATCATATTGCTACAATTCTTCTTTCTAGGATTCATTCAAGAATTATACTTTTATTTAGCAAACTTCATAAATACTATTTAGAATAAAATGGGAAATTTCCATTACTCATTGTTAGATGATTATTTTTTATCTTGAGATGCTACAAACTCCAAAATTGCTTTGTGAATTTTGAAAATGTCTACTTTTTAAAAAAAACTTGATTAGAAAGTACATAAGATTAGTATTTTAGAGGAGAGTGGGTAAAATTGGCCTTTGGGAATATTATGTGCATGTCTTAGTAGCCTTTTTTACCTAGAAGTTTTAGATATGGATACTTAAATTGTGAAACAAAATCTCTCTTTTTGGGTAGTGTTAGATCAAAATAAGTAGATTTAGAATATTTTAAGTAAACCAGTGGCAAGAGAGTAGAGAGAAATAACATTTTATTTGAGTTGACTTTCTTGCCATAAATTGCGCATTTCCTATTTTAAAGATGCCATGTGAATACCTCTCTTTGGATGCCATGGAAAAATGGATAATCTGTAAGTAATCTCTAAAATTTTATATTATCTTGAGATTTTTTAGTTTACTTAGTCATGCAAGATTTTAGCCTAAAATGTACTCACTTGAAAGTTTTTGTTTTCTCTAAGTTTGGCTATCAACTCCTTAGGGAGGATAAAAGCACTTCATTGTGTTCTTTTGAGTAAAAATTTATCCTTTCATGCTAATATACATATCATATGAAATACATATGAAGAGGCATGCTGGTACAACAGACACAGAGCCAGTGGCCTCAGAGCTAAAGATAGTAGGGTTCAAGTCCTGCCTCAGACACATATTGGCTGTGTCATTCTAGGCTAACAACTTATTCTTTCAGTCAGTCATACAGGAGATGCAAAGAAAGGCAAAAAACAGTCCTTGCTCCAAGTCAAGGGACTTACAGCCTAATGGAGGAGACAATATGCAAACAACTACGTACAAGATAAATTGAGGGAAGGTACTAGATTAAGGGAGGCCTGAGACAGACTGCTTGTAGAAGATAAGACTTTAGCTGAGACTCCATTTGTATGGAAATGATAATTGAAACCATGGGATCTAATGAGATCACCAGTGAGGCCAGGAGGTAGAGATGAAGAGAGAGTTCTAGGCATGAGAGACAGACAGTCAGTGAAAATGGCTAGATTTGGGAAATAGAGTCTCATATGTAAAGAAACAGCAAGGAGTCCAGTGTTAACTGGGTCATAGCTTATGTGAAGGGGAGTAAAGTGTAAGACTGGAAAGATAGAAGGGAGCCAGATTATGGAGGGCTTTAAAAGCCAAATAGAATTTTATATTTGATCCTGAGGGTAATAGGGAGCAACTAGAATTGATTGAGTGGAGAGAGTGAGGGAGTGAAGGGACCATCGTCAAACCTGTGCTTTAGGACAGTCAGTTTGACATCCCAGTAGAGAATGGATTGAAGTGGGAAGGGATTTGAGGCAGAGAGACTGACCAGCAAGCTGTTAAGGTACTTTAGGTGTGAAGTAATGGAGATCTTGTAGCAAGGTGGTTTCAATGTCAGAGGAGAGAAGGAGCTATTTGCCAGAGATGTTACTAAAGTAAAAATGACAGAAATTATTAATTCATTGGATATTTGAGAAAGAGAGAGTGTGTATTTGAAGACTTCTAGGTTGCAAGCCTGCATGACTAGGAGAGTGGTGCCCTTGACAAATTTAGAAAGAGGGGAATGTTGGAAAGGAAAGATGAGTTCAGTTTTGAACATCTTGCGCTTAAGATATCTATTGGAATACAGTTTGAGATGTCTAACAGGCAATACAAGATTGGAAATCTAGGCAGAAGTTAGGTTGGATAGGTAGATCTGAGAGCCCTTTGTATGGAGATGATAATTGAAACCTTGGAATCTAATGAGATCACCAAGTGAAATAGCAGAGTGAAAAGAGAAGACAGCCTCAGAGTCCTGTGGGATCCACCCATAGTTAGTGGGTGTGATCTGGATGAAGGTAACAGGAGCCTGAGAAGGAACAGTTAGATAGGTAGGAGAACAAGGGAAAGCAATGTCACAAAAACCTAGAGAGAAGAGAGAATCAAGGAGAAGAGGGTAATTGACAGTGTCAGATATAAAGGCCAAGGATGAGGAGTGAAGATGAGTTATTACGTTTGGTAATTAGGAGGACGTTAGTAATTTTGGAAAGAGTAGTTTTGGTTGAATGATGAGGTTGGAAACCAGCACCATATAGCTGGTTGTAAGATACTATATGTAAATACAAAATGTCACAATGTCTCTGCACCACCTGTATAGACCTGACTTTACATTCTATCCAGGACTGAAATGCTTACTCCTTTCCATGTAAGCATGGGGAAAATGGACTCTGGCTTTTTAATATTACGAAGCGAATAGAAAGAATTTTGATGGTATCCCAATTTGACAATATTACTATTACAGAGTAATACAACATATAATTTAAAGCTATGGAGTTTATGAGTTGCTGTTTGTCTATTTTTCCTAAGACCTATATTTTAAATAAAAGATCCCATTGCCTTAGACTTTTATACTTGTATTTGCTTTCTCTTTATTTAAAGTTGGCTTTATTTTGTGCCATGGAATCCTGAATACTGATACTACAGCACTGAATCTTTGGAAGCTAGCTCTTCAGAGTAGTTCTTGCCTTTCTCTCTTTCGGGATGAAGTTTTTCACATTCATAAGGCTGCTGAAGACTTGTTTGTAAACATAAGAGGGTATGGTCTGATTTTTCTCATCTCTTTTGTAAGGTCATTGTTATTTTAATGTTTAAGTTGCATATATTCTAACACAGATAATGTAGGAAAACTCAGTAATTATGTAGCATAGGTAGGTAAGTGTAGGGTGGAAGAAAACCAGTTTCTGTCCTACTTTCTTAAATTTAATTTGTATGAAACCAAATGAGGGCCTCTAATCAGTGAGTGAGTGAGTGAGTGAGTGTGTGTGTGTGTGTGTGTGTGTGTGTCCCTTTTCTGGACTTTTAGGGTAGCAGCCTATATTTTGATTGTTGGAATAGTTAGTCTTTACTCTGCTATTTACTGTGTTTGGAGTTTGCAATCTTTAGAAGTGCTTTCAAGATTAAAGTAAGCAGTTTGAGAAAAGTAATAAAGGGGTCACTGAAGACAATATGTTCTATATTAGGCATTACTCGAAGTAATACTCCAGCCTATGATTTTATGATCTAAATGTCAGCTGTTTAAAGCAGTTGATTTCATGTCTTCTCTAACTTAATAAATACATTTTTCATTTTTCGTATTTAGGTTTTCTTTCCCTAGGAAACTGTATGAAATATCTTGAAACCAAATAGAGATATATATATGGAGTTGAGGAGAAATTAAATTTGAAGCCAGGACTTTCTTAGTTAGGACTTTCTGTGTTTAAAAAAAAAGACTCTTAGTTATATAATTAGTGTTAAAAATTTATATAAAGTCTTTTTTTACAATTATAAATTCCCAAGTATTTTATTCTTTTATGTATTGATAGAATCAGATATAAAGATAATGATATTCTCATAAAACCTATAGACCCCATTTGAGAATAATGTTTTTAAATGCATAAAGTAAAATTCAAAAGAAGATAATGAAATACGGTTATCAAAATATTTTTTAAAAATGAGTTTGCAGATCCCAGATGAAGAACCTTTGTTCTAAATTGCCATCATCAGTGCCTATGGTACCTGCACAGGCAGTCACATTTAACATTTTGGTGAAAGCCTGAAATTGTAGTTTATCAATGCAAATGATTAATGGCTTATAATGATTAATGCCGTAAGCCTCTATGACAAAGAATACTGTATCTAATAACATAAAACCAATAGTCTTTAACCTCATTTTTTAAATAGGAATATCACACTTTCCTTTTTATTTAAGAATCTGCGTTGTTAAAGTTGAGCCCCTGATTTAAAAATATTGTAATTGAATTACTTTAAAATAATAGTTTGTAAGGTGATTATTGAGGAAATATTTTTCTGGTGGAAGCTTAGATAAATTACAAGTTTTGGAATATATCATTTAGAAATTGGACTTATTTTTCTAAGTCTTTTTGGCCAGTTTGGCAAGAGGTTGTCTGTTTTTGCTTTAGTGTATAGTTTCTGTAAATCCTAAACTTTCCTAACTTCTACTTCTGAAGTAACTATACATTCTGTTAGCATTCGTGTTTTCTTTGAATTTTATATCAGATGTGTTTTTAAAGATTAGTATAGTTAATTTGTTAATGCTAATGCCAGCAACTTAGTTTAATAGCATATATAATGTAATCAGCTGATAAGGTTAATCTTATAAGGATGATTTCTAAAGCATTTTGTCCTATTCATTTTAAATTTTGAACTCTGGTATTTTAAAAGCTCATATTATAATAATCTGCTATCTATTAATATTTATAATTTTATCAACATATTCAGATTCTAAGAGTCTCTGATTGCTGCATTAAATCAAAGGGATAACTGCAATATTTGCTACTGTGGGCAAGAAAAATAAGTTTTTCAGGATACACATTCATCATAGAATTTCATTTTTTAGTTGAAATTTATTTATGGTAAAATTTAATTTTATGAGAATTTGATAGTGGGCAGCATAGATAGATTGAAAGAGCTTAATTACAGTCCTATGATTTGACAGCTGTAAGAAAATAGTGTTTCTGCAGTGAAGTTTATAAGGAATAAGATTTGGCTGTTACTGAAATGATGGTATGTGAGATTTTTAGAATACGCATCTACATGTTAAAAATGGATAGGTGATTTAGCTTCATATATGCAAAAATAATTCCTCAGTATATAAACCACTAGTTTTTAAGATACAAATGCTAGTTTGCTTTGGTTACTAGTGAACAGGTAACACACCAAGATAGATACGTTTTATATGTCAGTAAGCTAAGTGCTTACCCTGTGCTAGGTATCATTCTAAGTGCTAGGGAAACAACGAGAAAGCAAAAACAATTCCTGTAGTAGAGCTTACAATCTAATGGGCAAGACAACATACAGAAATTGGAACATTCAAGATAAACCCAGAGGAAAGTAACCATCTAAATTTAGCTATTTAGATTACAGCTAAGCCTGATTCCACATTATAGAGCTTGATCTAGTCACATTATTTGACTGTTGGGTTTTACTGTATGCTAGAATCCTCTTTAGTACGCAACAGATATTTTAGTAACAGAACTGTTTAACTCATTCTTTAGTTAATTGTTTTAAAATTCCTATTATTGGGCATTTTAAAAACTTGGTTTTAGGAGCTACTGTGAAAGGGATTGGAAAGGTCTCACAGTTGAATTCGTGACTAATGAAAGTGAAGGTGAAGTAGTAAATAAATGGTGTTGGTTGGGAATGGAGATATATACCACTTAGTATATTTTTGATTTTGTTTTCATTTAATTATAGTGCAAAACATTTCCACTGGGCCATGAGCCTGAATGTTTCTTAGTATTAGGTTTTACCAAGTTCAGGTTGTTATTGATATAATTGCTAACACTAATGTTTCTGATACCCTTTTTAACATGTAGCTACAACAAACGTATTAATGACATAAGAGAATGCAAAGAAGCAGCTGTGTCACATGCGTAAGTGTTTTTATAACTTTTATTGTTGTGTAGTGTTTTTATTATCAAAGATTATTCAGTGTCTTCTTGAAACAAAAATGCTTTTTGTTGAAATAATAAGTTGCAGTATACCCAGTAGCTGCTTTTTGTTGAAATGTAACTTGTAATATGTGTGTGTGTGTGTGTGTGTGTGTGTGTGTGTGTGTGTGTATGTATGTACACTGAAAATATGCACAATATATAATGCTAGTTGAAGGAAGGATAATTATTCATGACTCATAATCTTGACAGCTAAGTATTTTAAAATAAAAGAACTTAGAAATTTTAATTAAAAGTTAACACTTCAGCCTCAGCAGTGTCTGACATCGCTTCCATAAAGACTGATTTTTCAGTAGCACCCAGGGAGTTACCAGTACATCCCATTTTCTGCTAAGTTGTAGCCCATTTCTGCATCCCTTGTTTACGAATTGGTACATACACACATCTCTCCTTCCTCTTCCCCACCCAAAGCCTAAAATGCAAACACATCCTACTTTTATTGGTTACTGACTTGTGCCATAGAACTTCATCTTTTTTATTAATTGGTAGGAAATATGCATGATATTATTTTCTATGGGATGCAGATTTTACAGTTGAAATTTTAGTCCATAGATATGACCAGTCTTACCATGACCAATTTTGTTTCTCTTAACTCCAGTTTTCTCTTTCTCATGAGGGCAAATTTAAACTGCTATTATAAATGAAAATTAGTGTACTTAACAGGGCCTTTTGACAGTTTTTCTGGTTTCCCATAAACTAAATCATTTTACTAGGTTGTAGTTCTCTTATGCCTTTTCTCTGTTGTAGTGCTTCCAACACAGAATTTTCCAGTGAGTTAAGCTTCTTTATAAATCTTATTAAACTCTTAAATATCTTTGTAAGGCAAGTTAAACAACAGTTTAATGATGCAGGAAGATTTGGGGTTTTTTCTTTCTACTTTGACTTTTCTTTACTTATTTTTAAGTGAGTGTACTGGACTGTACCTGATTCTGTGCTTTGATTATAGTTGTAAAATTCAACAGATGAGTTTAAAATGAAAACAGTATACTTTTCAATTCTTGACTTAAACAGCGTCAGCTGTTTCTGGGGGAAAAAAACCAAACCATACACTGTGCTGGTAAAAAAAAAATGGTCATTCCTTGCATGTAGCCTTCACTCTTAATCTTTTGCAAGGTTGCAGGGAGGATTAACTGAAAATTATATCAGTTCGTTCTGAAAGGTACACTGATTATAATTTACATTATTTGTTGTAGTAGTCTTGTGCCAGCCAACTTTGGGGGGAAAATATATATGAACCAGTATGATGGTATTATACGTTGTAGAAAGTATGTAATGACAGATTTTTAGAAGTCTGTTTTTCATGAGGATCTTTTATGAGGAAATGTCTATACTGATATGTAAGTGTATGTTTACACTCTAAAAAATAGCAATAATTGAATTTATTACTATATTTTTGCATGACTCACAAAATGAAAGGTAATGAAATAGCTATTTTAATTAGCAAAAGTTCTTAAACTTCTTAGAATAGTTTATAAATGTTTCCTTTTCCTGCTTTTATGCCAACATCAGTATCCTATTTTTGTTTTTATAATTAATTATGTGAGGAAGCATGTATTGCTTTTCTCAAGTTCCTTGTTTGGCAACCAGGATTTCTGATTTCTTGCTATTCAAAATTTTTACATGGGGACATGGTATGTAGTACTTTAAAAATCTGAAACAGACTTTTATGTAAAATCTATAATTTGACTCTCAAAAGAACTTCATGAGATACTAGAGGTATACTCATTTTACAGATGAGAAAAATTAAAGCTCTGAGGGATCAGTGACTTGACCACGTCCATTTAGCTGGTAAATTCCAGAGGCAGAATTTGAACCTTGGTCTTCCTGACTCTCTTTCCCATGTACTCTGCTGCCTCCACATGCTTTTAAATATTTAATAATAACTTAAATCAACATGTATTAATTGAGCCCAAAACTGTGCTATATAGTAGGGGGTAAGGGATACTAACGAATATAAGGCATTATGGGGAGATAAAAATTACATATGAAATTAATAAAGAATACATGCTAAATATGTACAGCCTTGCACAGTAGATAGAGTGCTAGGCCTCGAATCAAGAAGACATCCATTTTTATATTGAGGATCATATTGAGATAATAATTGTAAAGCTCTTAGCGCAGTGCCTGCATAGTAAGCACTATAAGAATGTTAGCTATTATTGTCACAATGATGATACATAAAATAACTGTCTGGAAAATAAGTTCCTGGGGGCTAGAGTAGTGAGGAAAGGCTTCATGAAGAGAATAGGAATTGAAATAGGGTTCAAGAGAGGAATATAACTAATTTAAATGATGAAAGTGAGAAGGGAAGGCTATGTAGGGGGAAAGAATGAGCAGAGCTAAAAATGGATGTAAGTCTTAGAAGTGAATTAAGTATTTAAACATTAAAAAATTAGGTAATATTATTTGGAAGGCTGTGTGGTTATGTAACCTAGCTATCAGTTTTGGAAGAATTTTTCTTAACTTTGATTTTGCAGAATCTAAAACAGAGTGTTTTAAGGGATGGTACTTCAGAAGCCTTATGGCAGCTAGATGATTCAATGGACAGAGTGCTGGGCCTAGAGTCAGGAAGATCTGAGTTCAAATGTGGCCTTAGATGCTAGGTGTGTGTCCCTGGGCGAGTCACTTAACTTTTGTTTGCCTTAATCCACTGGAGATGGAAATGGCAAACCACTCCATTATCTTTGCCAAGAAAACCCCATGGACAAACATTGGCATTATATGGTCCATGAGGTCACACATGACTTAACAACAATAACTTTAGAAGCCATCTGGTTCATTCAGCTCTTATCAAAAAAGAAAATAAACATAACCTATTGATGAAGCAATGCTATGTTTTGTGATTACTATGTTTTTTTCCTAGAAGGCCACTAAACATTTCTTTTAATAATATGTTGTAGAATTTTCCAATCAGTCAAGGTCTCTGGCCTATTTTTGAGGACTCCATTTTTTCCCTTTTTTTTTGGAAACTGGGGCATTAGCTCTTCAGTCTTATGATTCCTCTCCTGTTTTTCATGATCTTTCACAGATCACTGATAGTGGCTCAAGCAGTTTTAACTACCCTAGGCTTTAAGTCTTCTGGTACAGGTGACTTGAACTTATTAGGGATATCTGGATGTTCTCTTATGTCTTTACTTATTGTAGGTGTCAGCTCTTTGTTAGCATTGTTAATAACCTTTTTATTTGAAAGGTCATTTTCCTTGGCTGAGAAAACAAAATCAAAAAGAAGTTAAGAGGCCTGCCCACATATTGTTGTTCTTTCCACTCTGAGCAGCAGTGTCCTGTTCCTTCTGTGAGCATTCTTTTTCTTTTCTGAACATAGCTTTAAAAGACACTTTATGTTGTCCTAAGCTTTCCTTGCAAACCACAGCTTATTGTGGACTGTAGCATCCTTGATAGAGGATTCTTGAAAGACTGTTGCATACTTTTGAATTCGTTCTTATCTACCCCTGCTTTTGTCTTTTTTACGTGTCTTTTTAAAAATCTGAGATAATTGGTAAGTTCCTTTTGTATATGGATTGGTCACTTTATTCAGCATTCTTTCCTCATCAAAATTGTTTTTCTGTTTGTCATCAGAAATACATTTTTGAGAGTTCCATTACTTCTGGACTGACTTCTATAGAATTTTAGTTAATAGATCTTTAATATCTTTGCCCTAAATCCTTTGAAATCTGCACTCACAAAATCTTTTTTCTCTTCTCTCACAAATTGTTAGCTATAGTAGTGATGTCCCTTCCATATTCTCCATCTTTTTCACCCCAGCAGCCTCTTTCTCCCTGTCGGTTAGAATGAGATTTAGAATAAATTTTCCTCATGTTGGTTCCTGCAACTTTTGAAGGATAAAAGGATAAAACTATCATTATGGCAAGTTTAGAAATTTAAGTGTTCTGCTTTTAGGAGAGAGTAATTTCCAGAAGATGTCTAGCTAATTGAAATCCTTCATTAGTACTATATTTGGCTCTACCAGTCCTGTAATCAATTTCTTGAACTTCTCATCCTCTTCTTTCTAGGTATTCTGCAGTGTACTACAATGATAATATTGTTTCTATTTTAGCATTCATTTATCTTCACCCAGATTATTTTGCTGAAAAACAAAGATGCAGTAAACAACTGATATTTAACTTGTGAAACAATTTATGTTTCAGTTAGTGAGTAAATCTCTGTTTTTTTTTCTTTTAATATAGTGGTTCAATGCATAGAGAAAGACGCAAGTTTTTAAGATCTGCACTGAAAGAATTAGCTACTGTCTTATCTGATCAGCCTGGCTTACTAGGGCCTAAGGTAATGAATTTCACATTTATTTTCACTAAAAAAGTGATGTGTTGAAAAATTCTATATTGAACCATTGAATACTGTAAACTCATTTTAAATATTTACTTTAGAATCAGATTAATTTTAATTAGAGTGAGTAAGAGTATTTGGAAAGGACTTGAGAGGTCACCCAGATCAACCTGGACATCCACAGGAATTCCCTTTTCAATATACCTAAGAATTGGTTGGTTTGTAATCTTCTGCATTGAGATTTCTAGTAAAGGAGAACCCACTAGTTTCTTAGGCAGGCAACCTATTTGATTTTTGGACAGCTCTATTAAGAAGTTTTTTCTTATGTAGATTCTCAAATTTACCTCTCAGCAATTTCTTCCCCTTACTTGTAGTTCTTCCTGTTAACTGTTTCCTTCAGGTTGACTCATTCTTTTAAAGTAAATTACTCTCAAACAGCAGGAAAATATTTTATCTTTTCCCCTTGAAGCTTCTCTTATCCTTTAATAGCACTCATTATACTGTACTTTCTGAAGACCTATATGCCTCAGGTTATCAGGAGCCACTGACTTGTGGGTAAGAAGATTCTAGGAGGTGAGGGTGGGGAACTGGAAGGTAAATGGAAAATGTAGTTGGATAAATATTCTTTAAAACTTTGTATTAAAGTATGAACTCTTTAACCTTTTGTTTTTCAGGCACTATTTGTATTTATGGCATTATCTTTTGCTCGTGATGAAATCATTTGGCTACTGCGTCATGCAGATAACATGCCAAAGAAGAGTGCAGATGACTTTATAGATAAGTATGTTAGCAACATTTTTTTTTACATTTTAATGTAAAAATTTAGTTTACATTTTAATGTAAAAATTTTTCAGGAGCTAGTGTTGTAGTAAAATGATTTAAAAAGACCACCACCATTAATCACTAAAACATTTGAGCACCTACTGTGAGCCAGGCACTGTGATGAGTGGGAGGGATAGTCCCTGCCCTCAAATAGCTTATACTCTAATGGGTTAACAAGGGAATACAACACATAAAAGGATGCTGAAAAGCTGGGGTGGGAAGAAAGGAGGAATGTGTGATCGTGGGAAGTGGCCTGAGAGCCCTCTTTAAATGAGAGTTTTGGGAGGAGTTTTTGCCCTACCCTCTAGTTCTCCAGTCAGAAGGGTAGAAGGTACTGGAGGTACTAATGAGATGTTAGACTAACAAAAGGTGATGGAGTCTTTCAGGATGAATCCTCTTCCTCATCAGATTCTCTGGGGGCATGTGGAGTCTGTTCTAAGAATTACAAACTGATGGGAAATAATTATTGATACGGTGACCTTGTCTTTCGTCACACATTGTCCAAATTTGAAAATATTTTATAAGTTAGCAAATTTTAAGAATGTCATACTTAATGAAGTTGACATGAAAAAGCTAGGATAAGAAAGATTTTAATTTAGCTTTCAGTATTTTTGCAGGACCTAACTAGGGAAGGTTAGACTTTTGCGTAGTTATATTTCTAGTCTTTTGGCTGCCATCTAGTTTATGTGGTAGATAAGAGTGCTGGACTTGGAGTCAGAAAAACCTGAGTTTGAATTATGCCTCAGACACTAGCTATGTGACACTAGGCAAGTCACTTAACCTTTCTTTGCCTTGGTTTTCCTCATCTATAAAATGAAGTGGCTAAACTCAGTGATCTCTAAGGTTTCTTTCAGATCTAAATCTTATGATCCTATGAATAACATGCATCTCTTTGGAGTTCTGAATGCAGTCCTTGGAAGAAAAGAGAAGGGGGAAATATAAATATTTATTGTATTGTTGAGGTGATGAAATGTAATGTGGAAAATAGGTAATAGTATGCTACAACATAAAAGCATGAGTTTCCTGTAACCAGCCCATTACAGAAAAAATTGTTTAAGGTTTTTATAACCTTTAGAAAGATAAAATGATTGTTTTTTAAAAGCAGATTCTGGTGAGGTTGGCCATTATTGATGTAGAAAAGAGGCAATGTAATCTAGTGGAAAGAGCCCTGACTTTGGAATCATAATTCTTTGAATTTTAATTCTTTCTCTGTAACTTTATTAATAACTCATATTTATGTAGCATTTTAACTTTTAAAAATTACTTTATTCTCATAACAACCTTATGAGGTGGGTACTGTTATTACACATGTTTTGCAATTGAGGAAACAGAGGCAAACTTGCTTAAAGTCACACTGCTCCTCAGTAAGTGTTTGCAGCTGTATTTGATATTGGGTCTTCCCAAGTAAAAGTCCAGCATTTTATCCTCTATGCCACTTAGCTGCTATTTGACTATGGACAATTCATTTAACTTTTAAGTAAAATGAATTAAATGAGGGAAATGTGCTTTAGTTTCCTTTCATCTGAAATTAGGAGATTAGATTAGATCATCCCAAGGAGGTCTCTGTAGGCTCTGTGTCATAGTGGATAGACCTGGAGATCATACTATTTGGGTATGAATCCAGTCTTTCACGGTTATCAGTTAATGTGATTATGGGCAAGTCACTTAATTTCTTTGATTATATTAATAGATACATAAAAAGCTTTTGACAAGATACCTCATCGATTTCTATTAAAAGTGCTAGAAAGCATTGAATAAGTGGATCTTCCCTTACAGTATAAAGATTATTATCTGTCTAAAGCCAAGAGCCAACAGTATCTGTAATAGGGATAAACTAGAGAGCTTTCAAATAAGATCAAAGAATGAAATAAAAATGTCCCCTCTTACTGTTTGATATAGTACTAGAAGTGCTAGCTATAATAACTAGACAAGAAGAAGAAATTGAAGGAATAAGCACAGGCAAAGAGGAAACAAAACTTATCCCATTTTGCAGATAATATGATAATTTATTTAGAGAATGCTCGAGAGTCAGTGAAGAAACTAATCGAAACAATTAACAATTTAAGCAAAGTTAAAGGATATAAAATAAACCCATAGAAATCCTCAACATCTTTGTAGATTACCAAAAATTCAGCAGGAAGATGTAGAGAAATTCCATTTTATGTAACTCAAGACAACATAAAATACTACTGGCCAATACACACAGAGTAACCATGTGACACAATTACACAATACTGTTGTGGGTGAAAAGTGAAATGACTGAGGAAGCAAAGGTTTGGTCTTCTAAGCACATCAATTTATTAAGCAATGCATGTCAATTGCCCAACACACTGAGACCAGACCTCCTCAGCTTAGGCCCAAACCCTGAGTACAGAGGCAGAGAGACTTTAATTAATTAATTTATCTATTCATTTATCTGTTTATCTATCTAGCTAGCTATCTATCTGTCTGTCTATTTATTCATTTATTCTTTCATTCATTTATTCATTTATTCATTCATTCATTTATTCACTTGCTCATTTATTTGTCCATTTATTTTTTTGTTTGTTTTTGTTTTGTTTTGTTTGTTTTTTTAGGCAGTTGGGGTTAAATGACTTGCCTAGGATCACACAGCTAATAAGTATCAAGTGTTTGGTCTGAGGCCGGATTTAAACTCAGGTCCTCCTGACTTCAGGGCTGGTGCTCTATCCACTGCACCACATAGCAGCCCCTGAGAAAGAGTTTTATACATTAAAAAAATTAAATAAGGCCAATTAATTAAAAGGAAACAATACAACATTAGGTAATCTGATTTCTAATTGGATGAAAAAATTAGGGACTTTCCAATTTAGGAAGGGGAGAGGGAACAGGTATAATTCCCTGAATTCAGAAAAAGAGGTGTCGCATTCCCCAAAGTGTCTGTAAACAATCAAAGGAACATGGAAATAATAACTGATTGATCAGTATGGGGGCAAGTTTTCAAATAAGACATATGAATTGCTTGAGATGTAAAATTGTGAGAAAACTCCTTGCATCAATCTTTAGATGTAAGTTTCTGGTCAGCATAATCTAAGTCCTTAGTTAAGGGTCCCTAAGCAAAAGGTAGAAGTGGTTCACTTCCCAGACATGCAGGGCTAGGTTCAAACAATGCAACAAGGTTTTTTCCCAATTCCCACAATTGAATAAAGTTTTCTCACAGGACAGAATTTGGACTAGATCGATAATTGAATAGAAAGGAAACTCAGCTAGCTCCAGAACTGAGTCACGAGATGGAGTCTGTAGTTCACTCAATTCCTACAATTAACCACTTAATTGTAATGGTTAATTCTCTCTTTACTCAAATAAAAGCAGATCTAAATTATTGGAGGAATTTTCATTGCTCATGGGTAGGCCAAGACATTTTAATCAAAATGACAATGTTACCTATATTAATGTACTTTTTCATTGTCATAATTGCATAAAAGCAAGGATTGCTTCATAGAATTAGAAAAGAATAACAGTGAAATATGAGTTGAGGAACATAAGATCAAGACTATCAAGAAAATTAATAAAAGAGAATGGGAAGGGAGGGGACCTAGCAGCACCAGATCCCAGAGTACTACAAAGCAGTATATATCAAAACAGTTTGGTACTGGTTGGGAAATAGAGAGCTTGAACAATAGAACAGAATAATAATATATACAGTCAGACAGACAGATAGATATGGCCATTGAAAGAATTTGTCTGGCTTGATTATACATGTTTGTAAAAGTTTGTTTTTCTTGTTTTTTTCAATGGAGAGAGGAGATGTGGAAAGGAAAGAATATGGCTCTGAAAATAAAATTTAATGTAAAAAAAGTGATTTAGAGGAGAGGAAGTAGGGACACCACTTGTAAATGGCTTTCTCAGAGTTTGGCTAAGAGGAAGAGGAGAAGTACAGAATGAAAGCTGATGGAAAGACTTACCAGGTGATGCAGAGTGAAGTAAGCAGAACCAGGAGTGTGGTCAACATTATAAAAATGAAAAATTTTGAACACCCTTGCAAACTGATAAAGCATGAAATGGGCAGAACCAGGGCAACAATTATACAAAACCAAAACATTATAAAAAACAAGTATAAAAAAATCAGCTTTGAAAATTAAGTTATTAAAACAAAAAAAAGAAAATTAAGAGTTATTATTGAATTATTCAAATCCAGCCTCAGACACTTACTAGCTGCATGACCCTGGGCAAGTCACTTAACCCTGTTTTCCTCAGTTCCTCATCTGTAAAATGAACTGGAGAAGGAAATGGTGAATCACTGCAGTGTCTTTGCCAAGAAAACTCTAAATGGGGTCATGGAGAGTTGGAGAACTGAAACAACTCAACAACAAATCTCCTGACAGATTTCAGGTTCAGAAACACATGTACATATTTTTACAAGAGAGGATTTGTTTTAATTGGCTCTGCATAGTTATTATGAGGATTTTTTTTTTCTCTTTGTTTTACTAAGATGGGAGGTAGAGATGAAAGAAAATAGATTTCTGTTTATTGAAAACCACAGCAACAGAGGGGAACCTTTGCATTCACTTTCAGATGAGGTCACTATAGTGTCAGGTTTATGTAATTGTTTTACTTTGTTACATGAGATGGATAATCTGTAAATTTTTATACTATAAAAACAAATAGCACCAATAAAACCTGCATGACTACAAAAAAATTACTCACTTCTACAAAGGAGAGGGGGAGGTAAGTTTTCTCATATCTTTATAAAAAATGCTAATGGGGATGGTCAGAAATTAAGTCAGGGTTTTTTAAGGATGGAGGAAATGTGGTCTTGTTTGAAGTTACCAGGGAAGCGCCAGAGAAAGAATAAAGACGAGTGAGAGTGGAGATGATAGATGGAGTAGTTTGCTGGAGAAGATTGGATGGAATAAGATCAAGTATGCATCTCTCTCACAAGAAAGATTACCTCTTCATGTGAGACAGGGTTGAAACTCATAAGAGTGATACCTAGTAAGGGAGAGAAGAGAAAAAGGAGTTCTCAGGGAATGGCTTCAATATTTCCATTGAAATGAGGCGAGCTCGAGAAGTTGGAGAGAATGCTGTGGAAAGCTTGAAGACTCATGAAAAGGGTTTTGAATAGTCAGTTAGTGAATGGGATACCTAAGTAATTAGGGGAGTATAAAAGGATTACCTTGCTGTTGTGAGGTCACTTTTGAGATTAAGTAACATAAATTTGCATACAGTACAAAGCTTTTCTGATTTGTTTTGTGCAGCATCGCTTCAGTAGCATCTGAATAGGAAAGAAGGAAGGAAATAGGTATTTTATATAGTACCTTTTATGGGTCAGGCACTATGCTAAGCACTCCACAAATATTATTTCATTTGATCATCATGACAGCCCTGGGAGATAGGTGCCAGTATTATCCCCCTTTTATGGTTGAGTAAACAGACTTTCCCAGGGTCACACAGCTAGTGTTTGAATCCAAGTTTGAACTCAGGTCACGTCTGCCTGATTTTAGGCCCAGTGCTTTATCTGCTCTGCCACCTAGATGTCTTGAGAAGTGAGAGCAGATCATCATCTGCTGGGTTTAATCCATGGTTGGGTTTGGCAAGGCACAGTCTATGATAGAAGGGACAAAAGACTTAAGCATAGAGGGTAGTTATGAGTTGAATTAAATCACCAGGGGCTTGAGATAGAGAAGGAAGGAGAGCATAAACAGTGCAGTAATTATTATGGTCTGGGAAAGAACTGAGGGATAGAGGAATGTGAGGTCTAGGTGAGGACAAAAAAAGTGTTTAATGTAGTAAGGCAGAAGGAAAGTTGCCTCTATTTGGCAACTTTTAGCCTTTGTGAGTTATTTGGCACAGCCCAGTATAAGTACTTTGCCCAGGATTATACAGTGTATCTCAGTCTACTTGAACTCACATTTTGCTGAGGCTAGCTCACCATTACAATACATTGCCTTTCTATTTTACTCTGTAGTATGTTCAAATAATGAACAGTTGTTGAGAACTACTTTCATTTTCTTGCTTTATTAGTGCTGTGAATATAGAATTATGTCAACTTTTTTTTGTACCAAAGTTAAAGAAAAAGCATCTGAGTCATCTGAATCATATTTTTCTAGCTTGTTTTATAAATACACCCTAGGTTATGTGTATTTTTCAGTTCAGACACATGTGATTTCTTTAAAACCTCACCTTTGCAACAGATTGCAGCCAAGCAGATGGCCTCAGAGAGTTAATGTTTCTAAAAATTCATTATCCTCCAAACTTTGACATTTTTAAAACTTATCAAGGTTAGATATAGTTCTTAAACCACAAAGTAACGAGTTCCTGGGCTCATACCTGAAGACTTCACAGCAACATACAACTTGCTAAAGCTTGCCCTGAAATAACTTGGATTTAACGTAAAAAAATCCCAGATTGTCATTGTCATAATGGGTTTTTGGTGGCTGTTTCTCGTGTAATTTATTTGTTTTTAGCTAAAGAAACTTTAACCAGTCAAAACATTTCTATTTGGGGATATTTTCTCAAGAATTTTTCATATTTTTCAAGGAAGGTAACTGCATCAGCAGATAATATTTGCAAATTAATTTCACTCTGTATAAAAAGAAAACCCAAAGTTTCTAAAATCAAAGTAAT
The DNA here is from genome assembly GCF_003287225.1 of Phascolarctos cinereus. Classification (NCBI taxonomy): domain Eukaryota; kingdom Metazoa; phylum Chordata; class Mammalia; order Diprotodontia; family Phascolarctidae; genus Phascolarctos; species Phascolarctos cinereus. The sequence goes on from NW_027556098.1 coordinate 203,669,396, forward strand.
CTTTGGGTAATACATTTAATTCTTCACCTTTTAAAGATGCTTACTGTTGTGTGTATAACACACTATGCTGGGGATACTAAGAGGAAAAATGAGCGGTATTGATCAGAGATGGCTTCATCAAGGGCATGTCAACTTGACTGAGCCTTGAAGGAAGAGGAGTAGTTTTACAGACAAAAAAGACTAAGGGAATCTATCCCAGGAATGGGAGGCAGTATACATAAATACATGGAGTTAGGGGAGAGCATGTGTTGGCATAGGAGAGCACAAATAGTTCTTTTTGACTAGAAAAATATCAAGAGGAGTATTGTACACTGTAGACATTAAGGAGCTGCTGAAGGTTTTTGAACAAGGGTATGACATTTACAATATTTGTATTAGATTATTTTGGTAGGTGTGTGAAGAATGGATTGTAGAGGGGACTTTGAGACAGTTAAGATGAAGACCAGAATTAGAGTGGTGGGAGAATGAGTGAAAGGAGATAAGATGAATTCAAGAAATATTATATATTAGTAGGATTTAGCTACTAATCAAATTGTATTTGTGAGGCAGAGGGAAGATTCAAAAATGATTCACCTCGGAGGATGCTAGTGCTATCAAAAGAAACATTTTGGGAGGAGGGGTTATTTTGTACATAATGAATTTGAGGTACTTTCAAAAAATCCAAGTGAAATATAGCAGATAGAGCTATAATACTGAAGTTCTAAGGAAATCAGGGCTGCACTTATAAACTTGAGTCACTTATCTACATCTTCTGAGGAGGCAGCAGTAATGGCAGCAGAGACATAATTTGGAAATAACAATATGAAAGCAAAGAGTAAGTAGATTTATTCTAGTCTTGTATTTAGGAGTATATGTAAATGAAAATACAAGCACCCAATATTGAAGATCTTGTAGGGTGTGATTTCTTTAGGGGGCATTTCAGTTACTACTAAGAATTGGAAGTAATGTTAAAAAAAATTGAAGATGAAAAGGAAGGGACAAGATAGAGGACAGAGGAGGGTAAAAATTGAGGTGGCCTAGTGCTAAGTTGAATAGTGATAATGACAGTGGCAGTAGAAGGGGACTTTTGTGATTCTGAAACGTAGGAATTAGAGGATTTAGGTATTTCTAATTGCTAATAATAGAGCAGGAAAAGTACCAAATAGGAAGATGCTTGTAGACTTAATTGTGTCTGAGGTTATGATTAGAATATTGTTGTGATAGTGCCCTATAAGATTGATTTTTGCTGCTCCTCTAAGAAGGCTGAAGATCTGTATAGACCATGTAGAATATTTTTAAAGGATTTTTTAAAAAACCTCATTTATCATTGTAAACAATTGAAACCTAAGTCTAAATGTTATTACTGAAGCACACTATCACTTAAAATGTCTTCCATTTTAAAACTTTTGAGTAGTGAGCAACAGAAGAAAACAGAAGAATTAAGGATCAACAAAATACCAAAAATTATTTCATAATACTTGGTCCCTTAGGATTTTTAAAAGATGGCTTATGAGTTTTAAAATTGTGATGTACTTTGCAATAGAATTAAGGTATATTTAAAGCTTTACAAAATATAAGGAAAGAGGCAGCTAGGTGATGCAGTGGATAAAGCACCAGCCATGGAGTCAGGAGGATCATAGGTATATATTGGAAAAAACAGCAAACAACAAACAAAAAAGGATATTTTGGTTGTTTTTCAAGAGCAATTAATACTTTAACTTTTTTTCATTTTTTTAAAGGCACATTGCTGAACTGATATTCTACATGGAAGAGCTCAGGGCACATGTAAGGAAATATGGACCAGTAATGCAGAGATATTACGTGCAGTATCTTTCTGGCTTTGATGCTGTGGTTTTAAATGAGCTTGTTCAGGTGAAAAAAAAATTCAGATTTCTTATTTTCTATCATGATATCACTTATTCCTGCTGTAACTAATTTCTAATAATTATTACTAATAATAACTACACCCATAGTGCTTTATGATTTGTAAAGAACTTCAAAAAGCCCTCTGAGGGGAGGTATTTTTAAATATTATCCTTATTTTATAGTTGAGGAACCTGAGGCTCTAAAAGATTAAGTGACTTGCCTTTGACCCATTGTGTTTGAGGTAAGATTTGAAATCAAGTGTTTTAACTCCCAGGTTACCAAATTTACCTCAATTAAAACATAATAAGAAACTGGAGGATAAATCTGGAAAGACCACCAACTGGACTTGGGGTCAGAACACTCAGAAGAGCTGACATTTACTAGCTTGTGATTGTAGGACAAGTCACGTCACTGCTTTGGGCTTTAGATTCCTGATTTACAAAATAGAGTTGGACTGATAGAATATTTAGCTCTAATGTTATGAGATTCTGTGAATATTTTGCTATTTTTTACTCTGCCATGTATTCAAAAGAAAGCCTGATTTGTAATTATAAAGGAGTGTATTTTTAAACTTACTTTCTTCCCTTTGATTTTTTCATTTTTGTTGGTATTATTGCAATTGTAGATGATTTCAGTTATGTTTTTGTTTTTTTCCCTCTCCAAGAGATGTTGACTATACCAATTATCCTATAAACGTATGAGTTCTTAACATTTCAATCCCATTGAGTTCTCTGACAAAAAAGAAAACCACCCTGCTTTTATTTGCTTTAGGCTATATAAAATAATAACTCTCCCAAAAATGTTTTAAAGTAGCAGAATATGGGAAGAGTGATAAAATTTGAGATTATATACAGAGCTCCATAAATTACAAGCTGAATGTTGTGGTTACCAGCCCACAGAATTTTTTAATATGTTCTGCCCTTTACCTAGGTAATAATCACAAATTTCTACTAGTGAGCTGTTATATATCTAACTTGTCTTTAGGATATAGGTGACACAAGACTGGGATAAAGAGTTTTCTCTCGTTGTACTGTATTGTTAGAGATTATTCAAATTTTTGGTTGCTTTCCTCACATCTCCACTAGATGGAGCTCAGATGTTTTCATTAAAATTGAATGGACAACTGTTAACTTTATCCTTTAGGACGGAGATAACTTGTGGTTTTTATCAAAATAGCTATTACTAAATAAGCCAAAGGGGGTACATTAATTATTGACTTCTATATTGTCTATATACAGCATTATCTTTTGTGCATTATATTTAGCCATCAGATTTGCATTGTGGGCCAATAAATCAATTCATTTTGATCATCTTGCTAATTGTTAATAAGTGTCATAGCCAAATTTTGCAGCATTTGATATTGATCTTTGAAGAGACTCCTATTTTTGTTATGGTTTCTATTACTGTTCCTTCAGAAATACATGAGTTTTTATAGTGACAAAACAGATCTCTTAGCTGTTATGTGACTCACATTGGTCATTTGTTAAATCACCCAGCTGAAAATACATTGTATAGTTTCAGAGCTAATATTTTAAATTTGAATAGGATTGATGTTAATACACTTGGTGGGGGAAAGTTTTGGATTCTGTTAGACCCAATTTAAATTACCCTTTATGTGCCAATTGCCAGCCATAATATTTTTCATGTGGTTATTTATTTAAAAATTTAAATAATGCACTGGCTTTTTCTGGTTTCATTTCAGAATCTTTCAGTGTGCCCTGAAGATGAATCAATCATCATGTCCTCCTTTGTTAATACTATGACTTCCTTAAGTGTAAAACAAGGTAATAGATCTAATAAGGATGAAATAAAGCAAGCTTCATTAAGAGCTTTTAATTATTTTCAAGTCTGATTTCCTTAAGACTACTTAGTATTTACAAGATTTTTTAAAAAAAAATTTAGATATTTGGTCTACTCTGCTTTGTTTTTCTCCTTTTTTTCCCTATGAGAAGAAATATAACTAAAATAGATATTATGTGATTATGTTTAAGAAAGTCCTGTTTTATTAATTCAACAAGAATTGATTGTTCTTTACCTTTTTTTTAAAGCAAGAGAAGCTAAAGACAACTTAGTAGACATATTGTAATAAATTGGATATTTAAATTTTAATCTACCTGCTTTATGGAGGCAGTGTGATATAATGGACCATTTGTAGGGTTAGGGGATGGGGAGAGCTGTGTTCAGATTTCCAAAACTTAGTAGTTGTGTGACTCTGGGCTTCAGGCAAATCCTTAGGACTTTACTAGTAAGTGTTAAGGCTGTTAAGGGGTCCCCTGAACTTGTCTTTTTGAGTTGTCTTGTTTTCAGAAATACTGGACTCAGGAGCATACAGGAAGCCCTGAATGTGTCAAGGACAAACCTCCCCTCACCCAAATCCCTATCACCAGCTGACATAATTTGTTGTTTGCATCCCAAGCTGGGTTCCCTCTGTGTTTTGGGGCGGCAAGACAGGTACCCGCCAGTCTCTGCCAGGCTGGGAAAATGCCTATGCATCTGAGTCTTTTGCAGATAAGTGGACTTCCTATTTTCATAGTCTAGCTGTTCCCAAGGGGAAAGAATGCAGCTTTTACCATCACCTTTCTCCTCTCCTTTGGGGGGGGGCTTTTCCATATTTCTGTACCTTTCCCCTCCCATGTCATGCCTCTTTAGGTGGAGATATGTGTTTTTCTCCTCCTTCTGTTGTTGTACTGTCATAAATATGCAACCTTCTGTAAGAGCTGTGAACTCTTTGGGTTCTGCATTCATTTGTCTTGTAATAGACCTGGTTTTCACACATCTCAAGACATTGTGATTGCCTGTTTGACATAAGTTAGAGGAATTCCCCACTGGAAATTGCCCATGCTAATGAATTTGATCCTTCTGGTATTCAGGTATATATCTGCATTATATCAAATTAGTTATTTAGTTTTCAAAAGGTTTTGAAAAGGGATGGTACAAGTCTTAAGTATTAAGATAATGTCTATAGGTTTAACTGATTTCATGATTGGGAAATCTAATGTAGTTTTTAATCATATAAAGCATCCTATAATAAATATACTTCCCTTGTGTGTGATTATTTTAATAGAGCACAAGAAAGGCTATGTGACTCTCCTTTAAAAAGACCAGGCTTCATAAAAAATTTAGTATTAGTATTGTAGAGTTTTACAAGCATTTCTGATATTAACATTAAAAATAGTTTTTTAGAGAAGCAACAGGGTGTGGTGAATAATCAGGAATAAGGAGTGGAGACTGTGGACACGTCACTTAGCCTCTTGATGCTCCATACAACTCTATAAGAATATTGATTACAGAATAGTTACAAATTTGCATTGGTGAAGGATATTACCTTACTGGGAATCTCCTAATTCCTCACTGGAAGACCAGTGAAATCTCCCCAAAACGAGGAACAAAACTTTTTTGCACGTGTATATCTTGAAAATGCTAATTTACTTTGAACTTTTTTTCCTGTCTTAATCACAGTTGAAGATGGGGAAGTATTTGATTTCCGAGGGATGAGATTAGACTGGTTTAGATTGCAGGTAAGAATGACTTAAATTTTGATCATCAGTTCATTTTTGCTTGTTGATTAGCTCAAATTATGTTTGTTATATGAGTGAAAAATGTTGAGAAGTTTATTTAAGCCTCTAAGAACAATTGCAATATAATTATTAAGTATTCCTAAGTGGGCACTGAATGACTCTATTATATTAACATAGTATATTTCTTGTGCAAAAAATAGAAAAATGTGGGTTAGATGATAATGGAATTAAGTAGTCCTAGAGCTGTGCAAATAACCAGACTCACAGAAGTTATTAGTGGTTTTATTTCAAATTGGAATGTCTCTAAGTAGACTAGAGTAATGGGTGCCAATTCCGAAGAGGCAAATTTTGATTTGATATAAGGAAAACATTCGTAACAATGAGTGCTATCCAAAAGTAAAATGGATTGCCTTTGGAGGTTAGTTGGTTCTTCTTCCTTTATCTTCATGTTGCAAATTTACATGTTGTAAATTCTTGCTCACTTGCAAGTTTGTCTAGATGCCCCTGAGGGTTTCTTTTGGTGCTGGAATTCTGTCAGTATTCTACAGGAATATGTAAAATAACATTTTTTAGTTAGTCTTAAAACTTAAATTAGTCAATCAATTGATTCTATCAAAAATGTGTTTTCAACTGCATAAACGGTTGTTCGGATTTAAAATAATAAGACATATAGTTAAATGCTTCTTTCTTTTTAAAAATCTTTTGAATTTCTACCCTAAGGGTCTCAAATTTTTTACTGTTGGCCAAAACAACTTCTTATATTGTTAAACTTTCTCCTAAATAATCTGATAAAAGTTTTCATTATTAGAGGAAGCTGTGGCCTGGTATTAACTCCTCTACTAAATCAGAATACATTTTGCACAAAGGTTATATGGTATTTGGAATGCATATAAAGTATAGCTTGATAAACACTTCGTAGGTCTTAGAAAAGATGATCTAGTTGACAAAAGATTTATTTGAAGTATCTTGACTTAATGAATTTAAAAGAGGCAATATTTAACACAATGAAATCTTCTGTGAGAGTGGGATAGGAAATCGGGGAGTAAAGGCTACCTTACTGCAGTGAGGACCCAAGTTAAGTTAAATAACATGAATTTTTATAGTATGAAGTTATTCCTTTACTGCTTTTCGCTGTTTTGGGGAGCAGTACTGCTTGCAGTCTGCGTTCATCCTTTTTATGTTCTGTAAATGAGCTTATGCTTCAAAAATGTTTTCTTCCAAGTTTCTCTACTTGGCAAAGACATTAAGTATTTACTAGCTAGGTGTTTTAATCTTCAGTATAATAGCTGCATTGTATCAGTAAAACATCTAAGAAATGGTGATAATTTTTCATAGCTAACAGCTCTTAAAATAGGTTTGACTGGAATTGTTGATTCTTATCCAGCTCTCTTCTGCAGCCTGTAGATAGAAGCAGAGGAGGTAGGTAGTTGAGATAATCTAAGGCTAAGGTTTAGCAAGAGATGAATGGTGATAGATGTGAAGTGAAAAGTAGTTGAGAGCTGATGATTATGTAGGTTTGAAATGATTAATTATAGATTTGAGATTGAAAAGGGAAGAAATTTAAGTTGTAGCATGGCTGATTGCCTGAGAAAGTCTTAAGAGGTGGAAGGATTGGAGATCTCGGTGAGAGTGAAGAATAGGTTTAGGAGCAGTGAGATAACACGGGAAGATGGCATGATAGGAGATTAAGATCAGATTGAAGACTATCAATTTTCAGTTAAGGAAGTGGAACCTTGATTGGTAATATTGAGATTGGGTGTGTGACCCTCCCTATGTGTGGCTGAGTTAAAACAAAGTAGGAAATGAATGGAATTTAAGGAAGCTGAGGAACTGGGAAGCTTAGGGGTTTAAGGAAGCATCACTGAAGTTAATGCAAGCCAAGGATAGAGGAGGAAAGGAAGCTAGTGTGTCAGTTGAATTCTTTGAGAAAGGGAAAATGACCCGAGGGGCCAGGCTTATAGCAGCCGTAATGATATAGATTGATTTATGCACATGTATGACAACCTTTGTTTATCCAAATCACGTTGGCTATTGCCTGGCCTTTGTTACTATAACATTTTTTTATTGATTGTTTTAAAAAAAACACTAAAATGAAGCAAAACACATAATTAAATAGTGGGGACTGTGTTCAGTCTCTGACATGTGGAGTCAAGTTTAGCTATGAGCTAAACAACTAAGTTAGATCGTTACTTTCTATCTGTTGTGTTTGTCTTACATAATTTTTATTGTTGTGTTTTATTGTTGTCTCCCCCATTATACTTTTAAATCCTCGCATACAGGAACTTTTTTCTTTATATCCCCAACATTTAACCCAGTGCCTGGCATACAGCAAGCACCTAATAAATTATTTATTGATTTTTCTTTTGGGTAAGTTGACTGATAAGTATTGGGTAGTTGAGCTAATAAGCACCAAACAGCTTCTTTCTTTGTAAACTTGCTCGGTTACTTGCCTTTGAGAGGCTGCATGGTGTGATGGAAAGAATACAGGATTTGAAATCATCAGAGCCCTGGTTTTGAATTCTTTCTCTGATATTCATTACCAATGTAACATCTGAACCTCAGGGTCTTCCTCTGGAGAATGGGGTTAATAAAACCTTTAGTACCTAATTCACAGGGTTGTTGTAAGCCTTAAATGAAGTAATGTACATCAAATGCTTAGTCTCCTTAAAAATGATGTTAATTTAAGCTATTAGTATTAGTCTAAGTTTTCAATGTATCCACTAACATTTTAATGCATGCTGAGAATTTTTATGTGAAATACACTGCCTCAGTATTGTGCTGTCTATGTCATGAAGCTTTGGTATTAGTGCATCTAATTTATGATGAGATCTGTATGAAATTTGAGTTATTCAAGAGGACCATGATAAATACAGGATTTTATTCCATAGAGAAGAATGTTCTGGTATATTTATTTTAGAAATTATGTCATTAAAGAGATTGAATTTCTGGGTAAACTGAGTAGTCTGGGTAATGTTACTGTCAGGGTATATTTTTGAAGTTTTCCTAATGATGGTGATATACTCTATGCGCTCAGTGAGTGTTTGAAATAAGTTGTATTGGTACAATTATGATCATTAAAGTAATTAACCAAACAAAACATTGTCCTTTTTCAGGCATACACAAGTGTCTCTAAGGCTTCTCTAGGCCTTGCTGATCACAGGGAACTTGGAAAGATGATGAATACTATCATTTTCCATACAAAAATGGTAGATTCTTTGGTGGAAATGTTGGTGGAAACCTCAGATCTCTCCATATTTTGGTATGTTTTAAATTTCATTTTCTATTTTTAAAATATGGGGTATCTTAAATATAATTTTCTCAATTTTTTTTTTGGTGAGGCAGTTGGGTTTAAGTGACTTGCCCAGAATCACACAGCTAGTGAGTGTTGTGTGTCTGAGGCCGGATTTGAACTCAGGTTCTCCTGACTCCAGGGCCGATGCTCTATCCACTGACCCACCTAGCTGCACGTCTTGTTTTTGCATTAGTTTCTCTTATACATTAAATTAGTAATAATAAAACTGGTGATTTGACCATGTCTCATTACTGAAGGGAATGAGAAAATGTTGACACTGTTGAATGCCTGTGCTGTTATTTATTTATTCATTCATTTATTTATTTATTTATTTATTTATTTTTAACAACATATGGTCTCATGTCTACCTCAGGATGGCAGTGCTCTCAAGTATGGTTAGTTGTTGGTTGCTAAGAATGATATGAAGACAAGTGTTTAAGGACCCTCCAGGTGTGTCTGTTAGCTTAATTCAACCAGTAATAGGGAGCTAGGGACAAATTCACTTGGGAGTACAGGTTCTAATAATCTGGAGAAAGGGATCATTCAGGATAGGCATGCTTAGAGAAACTTGGTGTTAGCCATGTCACTACATACATGGTATGGTAAAGGAAATGAATCAGCTTTGAACTGACCAGAAAATGTGCTTTGTAGAATGTGCTTTAGGGAATTTGCCAATTCATTTCAGTTTTAAAATATTAGTAAACATTTCTTATACAAGACACTGTGTTCTCGTTCTCTCTCTCTCTCTCTCTCTCTCTCTCTCTCTCTCTCTCTCTCTCTCTCTCTCTCTCTCTCTCTCTCTCTCCCTCTCTCCCTCTCTCCCTCTCTCCCTCTCCCTCTCTCTCTCACTCACACACACACACACACACACACACTCTCTCTCTCACTTTTGCACTCTCTCTCTCTCTGTCTGAATTGGTCAATGAACATTAAGTGCCTTCTACATGCCAGATACTATGCTACCCACTGGGGATACGAATATATACACAGCAGGCTACATACAGGATAAATAGGCAATAATTAACAGAGGGAAAGGCACTAAAATTGAGAGAAATTGGGAAAGGCTTCCTGAAGAGTATGGGATTTTAGTAGAGACTTAAAAGAAGCCAGGGAAGTCAGTAGATAGAGAGGAGTCAGAAGAGGGGAGAGTTTTGTAGGCATGGGGGACAGCCAGAGAAAATGCCCAGAGCTGAGAAATGCAGTGTTATGTTTATGGAACAGTCAGAATACTGGAATGTCACTAGAGTCTAGCCATGTCTCTAGATATAAGAGAATGATGGGACTAGGTTATGAAAGACTTTGAATGCCAGAGGATTTTGTATTTGATCCTGGAGGTAATAGGGTGCCACTGGAGTTTATTAAGTAGGGACTGTGGGGTGACATGGTTGGACCTGTCTTTAGGAAAATCACTTCGGTGTCTAAATGGAATATGGATTGAAGTGGAGAGAGACTTGAAGCAAGCAGACTCACCAGTAGGCTGTTGCAGTAGTCCAGGTGAGAGGTGTTGACAGTGTCAGAAGAGAGAGATGTATCCAAGAAATGTTGCAAAGGTAAAATTGATCAACCTTGGCACCAGCTTGGATAAGGGGGCTGCTAAGGTACTGTGTTAAGTGCTAAGGGTACAAAGACAAAAATGAAACAGTCCCTGCCCTCAGGGAACTGAAACAACATATACATAATATAGAAAAGATATAAATGAGCACAGGGTAGTTTAGGGAGGAAGGGAATTCACCATGAGCGTCCTCTAACTTTCTCTATTCCTGAAAACTCTATCATCCTTTATTCCAGTCTCTGATGAAGAGGTTAACCCTTCACTCTAAGGCCAAGCCTGCTTTGTGTATCGAGATCCCATCTCCCCCTGTCTTCTACAGCATGTTATTTCCACAGGATTCCTCTCTCTATTCTTCAGTTTTTCCCAATCTGCTGGATCCATTTACTTTGAGTGCAAACACTCAGATCTCCCCCAACTGTCAGTAGATCATGCTATCCCCTCAGCCTTGTTCCTCCCTTTAACAGCCAAACTCCTTCTCTTTCTTTCTTTCTTTCTTTCTTTCTTTCTTTCTTTCTTTCTTTCTTCTGTCTGTCTGTCTGTCTTTCTTTCTGTCTTTCTTTTTTGTTGTTTTTTTTTTTTTTGAAGAGAGGGAGATACTGAGGGAAGGGGGCAGAGTGGTATTACATGTGTTGCCTCTGCTTCCTCTCCTCTCATTCTTCAGGCCTTTACAATCTGATATCTAAACTCATCACGATTCTCTCAAAGTTACCAGTCATCTCTCAATTGACAAATCTGGTAACCTTTTCTCAATCTTAATCCTTCTTAATCTCTGCAGCATTTAATACTATTTACTATTCATGTCTGTTGGCTTCCCCTACTAACTTTTCTGTCACTCTGGTCTCAGCTGATTAGATCACTCTTATCCTTGCCCTCCTCTATATGAACCATTGATTTATCCCTTTCCCATCTTTTCTAGAAGATTGCCTCTTATTCCCAGTGAATTGACAGGTATTTATTAAGTGCCTGCTATATGCCAGGACCTGTGCTGAGCACTGTGGATACAAGTACAAAGAATGAAACAATCCTTAGTCAGAAGGAGCTTACGTTTCCACTCATTCATCATCAATCTTTCCTTATCTGCTGGTTCTTTCCCTGCTGCCTACTTTCGTGTCAAGACCTCCATCCCATCTTCAAAAAACACTCACTTGATCATCCTAGCAACAGTTTTCCTCTGTCTCTTCCATGGTTGAAATCCTTGAAAAAGCCATCTATACTAAGTGCCACCATTTCCTTTCTTCTCATTCCTTTCTAAATTTTCTGCAGTCTGGCTTCTGACCTCATTCATTGTTCAATTGAAATTGCTCTGTGTACAAAATTACAAATGGTCTCTTAATTGCCAAATCTAAAGACCTTTTCTTGGTTCTCATCCTTCTTCACCTCAGGTCTTTGACAGTGTTGATCACTCTTTCCTCTTAAAATACTTTCTCCTCTCTCGGTTTTTATGACGATGATTTCTCCGAGTTCTCTTCCTTGACTGTTCCTTTTCATTCTCTTTTGCTTTTTTTTTTTTCATGTCTTGCCTACTAACAGTAGTTGTTCCCACAGCTATGTCCTAGGCCTTTTTCTCTATCTGTACTAGTATCTTATTTGATAGTTATATCAACTTCCATGGATTCAGTTATCTGTGCAGTTGATTTCGAAATCTGTATATCAGATGAGGAAACTGAGATAAACAGGGTTAAGTGACTTGTGCAGGGTCACACAGCTAGCAAGTGCCTTAGTTGGATTTGAACTCAGGCCTTCCTGACTCCAGGCCCAGCACTCTATCCACTGTGCCACCTGGCTAGCTGCCCAGGCATCTCAAATTAACATCTCAAATTACATAAGTGTTTAAACTGAACTCATTCTAAAAATAGAAAGAAAAAAAAACCCTATCTGCTTTTTGAGCTTTCCTATTTGTGTTGAGTACCATCATCCTTCTAGTCACCTAGGCTTGTTACTCTTTTTAAAAAAATTTATTTATTTTAAACTTAAATACTAAAACACAAGTACACAATAAGAAAAGAAAAAGTAAGATATTATGATCTTAAATACTAAAGCTTAAATACAAAATAAGAAAAGGAGGGGGAAGCATTGCCATGTGCACAGCAATACATTTCCATTTCAGGAAAGCCTGTATAATGAATATTACTCAAGTTTAGAGCTTTCCATCTATTCTTTGCTTCCTTTTAAGTTTTCTTCTATTCTCTGCTGTGCACTCTTTTTTCTCCTCTTCCTTCCTCCCCCTCCTCCACCAAGAAGGCTGCAATTAAGTGTGGATATATTTTTACATGCATATACATACAGATGCACATACATATACTTAGATATCTGTAATCATACTCATATATACACATTTACATTCATATGTATCTGTGTAAGACCGTACTATGCTTATTTGTCCTCTGTTTCTCTGAGGGTGGATAGCATCTTCCTCACAGGTCCAAGTCTTGCCATATTTTTTTCAGATCTACCAACTCATCATTTCCTATACCACAACAATATTCCAACTTTATACTGTCTAGTTATTTTAAATAGTCCAAAACAGTATTGACTAATATGGCTGACATATAGTGTAGTTTCCCTATTTTTTTCTTTTGATTCAATCTATTTTAGCTGTAACTTTGTCTGAGATCATGATTATTACCCCTACTTTTTTTCCCTAATAAATTCCACTCTGATCCTTATTTTACGTTTGTATCTCCTATTTCCTATTCCTCTTGGCTCCTCTGCTTTCTACCTGCTACTTTGCCCTCTTATTACTTAACCTATTCACCCCACCAAAGATCCCTCCCTTATCCTCTCCCCCCTACCCTGAAATCTCTCCCTTATCCTCTCCTCCCTCCCTTTCTGAATTTAGAAGACTGTTACTCTTTACTTCTGTCTCTCTCTATCACCTCATATATCCAGTCAATTGCCAAATCTAGTCACTTCTGTCTCTTCAGTATCTCTTGCATGTGTCCTCCTTTCTTTGTTCATGTAATCACCACTTTAGTTCAGGGCCCTCATCACCTATTGCCTGAACTATTACAGTAGCCTCCGATTTGGATTCTCTGCCTCAGATTTCCCTTACCTGCTCTCCAGTCCATCCTATGCAAAGCTATGTCTTTTTTACTCAATAAATATCAGTGGCTTCTCATTACCTCTAAAATCAACATAGGTATCTCTCTTTGGCATCTAAAACCCTTCACAATTTGGCCTTAGCCTACCTTTCCAATCTTTTTATATGTTGTCTTCTTATACTCTCTCACTCATTGATCTAGGCAAATTGGCCTACTTTTTTCTCCACACATAGAACCCTTCAGTCTCCTATCTCCATACTTTTTTTTGCTAACTTGAACGTATGTATCTCCATCTCACTTCTACCTCAGAAGTTCTCATTTCCTTAATATCTCATCTCAGGAACCACCTTTCACATGAAACATTTCCTGACTCCCTAAGGTGCTAGTACTCCCTCAAATTTATCTTGTATTATTTTTACTTTCTTATTTATGTTTATTGTCTCCCAAGTAGAATGTAAGATCCTTATTGGAGGGACTGTTTCATTTTTGTCTGTTTTATCTTGAATGCCTTGTGCAATGCCTACCACATTCTAGGTTCTTTAATAAATGCCTCTTGTTTCATTAGGCAGTTAGATGGCTCAGTGGATAGAATGCTCCTTGAGTCAGGAAGACTTCATGAGTTCAAATCTGGCACCAGACACTGTGTGACCCTGGGCAGGTCACTTATTCCTGTTTGCCTCAGTTTCCTCATTTTGTAATATGATCTGGAAAAGGAAATGGTAAACCGCTCTAGTACCTTTGCCAAGGAAACCCTAAATGGGCTCCCCAAGAGTTAGACATAGACTGAAAAATGACTCAATAAAAAGCCTTTCAGCCTCTCTGAGGTGCATAAGTCTTTAACTCTTGATGCATAAGTCTTTAACTCATGGTGGCAGGCATCCTATGCTCTGGATACTGAATATTCCCCACTTTCAGTGTAACATCCCTGCTCTGCTATTTGGTTTGTCCACATCTACCACATTCACTTGGGATACTGGCTGGGAAACCAATCCTTTTTACATAACTGATAACTTTTAGCTTCTTTAGGAAGCTGACTGAAAGTGATTATAGCCCAGGGATTCTCCCTATCAAAATTGGAGAGTTTAGCAGAGTTCATTATGTTGAGTCCAGAGTGACTTTCCTATGTTTATACAACTAAATATCTGAGGTAACATTTCAGTCCTGTGACCCTTAAGTTTCCATTGTGCCATTCTTCCATCTTTTTCTATAAACAGCCTGTCACAAAGAGAATTGCAACATGAAAACACACCAACATATGCAAAGAATGAAGTAGAGAAATTGCACAGCCTGCCAAGGTCTTATACATAGTTTATTGTCCATTCTTGAAGTACTGTGTAAATGCTTGCCATTAATGTGAGCTAAACACGGATTTGTAAAAGCCAAAGTTGTTTTTGGTGTTCTGAGAAGTTGAAAACTTGATGAATAGAGCTACACAACTGACAGTAGAATATATTATAGATTTTAGAAATATATCAACTAGTATAAGTGTATCATGATAGAAGACAAATCAGTGTATTAAATTTTCATATTATGAAATTGATGAAGCAAGGTTTCCTGAAGACTTAATTGTGAAGTTTTGAAGTTTCATTATAAAGATCTCTAAGTCTTGAATTTGGGTCTGCTTTATGAGATATTTGTAAAATCAGAAGTTATATATATATAATAGTCTACCATTTCAAATGATAGACAGTGGATCAGTAGGATTTGAAATACACACACATAAACACACACACACAGTATTTTGCTATATAGCTTCCTGATAGGTGTTTTAATCTGAGGGATTTTGTTTATATTTCTTTTTGTAATAGTGTGTATAAAATATGATTTATTATATAAACTGTTAGTACACTAAATTTTGTATTTTGTAATTTTATATAAGTAATATTTTTATGACTTTGAGGTTTACCCTGAGTTTCTCTTTTAAAAGTAGTGTGGCATGTCCAGAATAAAATGTTACAAAATAATAACTTTCATAATTCATTACCAGTTTAGAATAAAATGTGTTGTAAATGTGCTTGTTTACTATAATAGTCTGAAATATTGGTCCAAACTTTCAATTTTTTCCTAATACAGTTTTTATAGCCGTGCATTTGAGAAGATGTTTCAGCAGTGTTTGGAACTCCCCTCTCAATCAAGATACTCAATTGCATTTCCACTGCTTTGTACTCATTTTATGAGTTGCACGCATGAGCTGTGTCCAGAAGAGGTAATTTCTTATTTTTTAATATAGCATATATGACAATGACTAGTATTTATAGATACTGTCGTAACTGTGAGTGAGTGGGTATGAGTGGCGTCTTGGCTTTGGAGTTAGGAAGACCAAACTTCAAATTCTGCCTCATACATACCATCCAAGAGTCCATGGGTTAACCTTACAGTGCCAAGCAATTCTCTTAGTAGTTCAGTTACTACTGAGTTGCTAATATATGTCAATGGAGACATTGTCCACACTGGGAGTTACGAACACAAATGAAATAAAATTACAGGTCCAGACTCTCCCCTACCAGGTATACCTTATTTCAAATTTATAATATACTACCTTCACCCCCCACTTCAACCTCCCAAGGTTGTTACTGACTTACTTTGGGGAACTTTTTGAGATGGAATCATTTAGAACAGTGGAGTGTCAGTTAGAAAGGACATTAGAGATCATCTAGTCCGGCTGCTTATTTTATAGGTGGAAAAATACTGAGGCTAGGACAGGCTAAATGACTTGCCAAAGATCTCACAATTAATTTGTGAATAAAACCCAAGTCTATTGACTCCAAGGCCAGTATTCTTTGTATTATACCATGGTAAATATATTTGTATTTATTCAATTTTTAAAAATAAATATCTTAATCATTTTCTTTTCCAGCATATATATTTTAAAATACTTATGGATTGTTTAATTAGCTAGAAAGTGTTTCTTATTATTTATTCTTTCCTGCTTCTTTTAGTGAGAGATTGTGCCTCTCAGTATGAGAAGTAGTTATGGAATCTAATGGGGCAGTGGAAATAGTCCTGGACTTGGAGACAGAGATTTTGAATGCCAGTTCTTTTGTGTGTCCTTTATGACCTTGGGCATATTACAGTCTTTCTGGGGCTCAGTTTTCTTATATATGAAATGAGAGGTACCTCTTCAGAACCTTTTAGTTTTAAACCTGTGATCATGTGAATATATGGAGGTGCTATTTACCACCTGGTGTCACTCAGCACTTGCTCAAAACATTGAATTAGACATTTTTAGGGATCTAAAGGCAAATAGTCCATGCATTTGAGTAGCTTATAGTTTAGGGGACAAACAAACAATAGATATATGTCATCTTGTATACCTTATATATTGGAGTCATAAAATTTAAGAGCTAAAAAGTACTTTAGGAATCATATAATTGAATCCTCATCACTGATGATGAGCAGTCTTATGACTCATAACTTAGGATTAGAAGCCAGGTGTCTGAACTCCGGCCCATTGTTCTTTTGGGGTTGTCATGGTGCTGCAGAATATAAATTTTGTGGTGAAAAAACCCAGGACAATTCAGTAGGAGTTGAAAACAATATGAAAATGTATAGAATACAAAACTGTTCCTCATGCAATCATTCATAAAGACGGAGCCTGAGAGTAATGTATAGAGAGTTGGCCTCGAAGTGAACAGAAAGATCTGGGTTCACATTTCACCTGTCAAACATGGCTGTGTCATATGAAACATATATGTCATATGTGAAACATACGGCAATTTGCTTATCATCTCAGTGCTCTAGAGAGCTCTCTAAGACTCTTAAATTGCAGAAAGGTAGTTTCCTCACCAGAAAAGTCTTCATACCAATGAAACTACATTTCTAGTCCCTATCCCTAAGACCATTCATATATGTTAAAAGAGTAGATTCAACTTTGCAGGTTTATTGTGAAATAGAATTCAATGATTACTTATTAAAGTTAGTGACAGTGAGACCAATGAAACTTTTGTTCTCTTGTGCTTTGAAAATCTCTACAATTTAATGTTTTAAAAAATAATTTATTTTTATTTTTCAAGTAACAAGGTTAGTTAATCTATCCCTCTTACTGATTCCTCTCTTTATTAAGCAAAATTTAAAAAATAAATAAAAAACTGAAACAAATCCCTCAGTGCATAACTAGTTATTGGGCCAAACAAAATCTCACCTTATACATGCCTAAAAATGTATGTTTCTACATTTTAAGCTAATCACCTCTCTGTCATGAGGTGAGCGATGTGTTTCATGTTCATTCTTATGGACTTATGGTTTATCATTGGGATGATCAACATTTTAAAGATTTTGAAAATAGTTTTTCCTCTGTAACACAATTATTATTGTGTAGATTGTTCTCCTAGTTCTGCTTACTTAGCTTTTTATCGGTTCATAAATTCTCAGTTTCCTCTAAAATTGTTTATTTAATTTCTTATAGTACAATAACATTCTATTCCATTCATACATGTATGTATACATTATAGTTTGTTTAGCCACAATTTATTTGTAGATTTAGCAAATCATTAATAAGCTATCCATTTTTTAAAAAAGTAAGCCAGTAACCTATTGATAGTAATGTGATGAAGTGGAAATCAATCAATCAAACATTTATTCAGGGCTCACTGTATACCAAGTGTTGGGACACAAAGACAAAAATGTAACAGTCTCTAGATTTGGGGAATTGGATTTGAATCCTATTTCTGCTATTTCCTGTATGTGTCTGCCCTTGGGCAAGTCATTTCACTTCTCTGGGCCTTAATTTTCTCATCGATAAAATGAGGGGATTAAGCTAGAGGATCTAATGATCTTTTCAACTATGTAAGCACAGATATCCACATAGTTAATTGGCTGTTATTTATATCAATAGCATATGTGTACAGTCTTTTAAATTTTACAGAATGTTTCTCACAAAGATATGCTGCTAGTCAAAACAACATTTGAGTTCAGTTTGTTTTATGGGGACTAAATTCATATTATGAAACTTTTTTTTTCATTGATAGATTTTTTTTTTTGACAGAACAGATATTTACTTGTCAACAAGTAGCCAAACTAACCCCCCTTACAAACCACAATTCCTCCAAACTCTTAAGCAAATAGTATGATAATGTGTGACAGAAAAAATGTCACTTTTCATTTTTTTAGTTTACTAATGGTTAACAAAAAGGATAACAGTGATTTAATTTTGATAATGTGGTTCCAAAATTATTTCATTTGACCCCACTTTTGTTTTCTTAATTATCTGTTATTTTTATTTACATTGTACATTTCATATATAATAGCAAAATTTGAAAGTAATATAAGCTAAACATCTTAGTCATCCCCACCAGAAACAAAACACTGACTTTCCATACTATTTCTCCAAAACAAATAAACACCAGTTCTTAATTATATAGAAGCATGAATGTAGAAATGAGTAGAGAGCTAAGGATGTTTTCTAATATTTTCATAAAAGTTAGTTTTTCTTCATTCTGCTTCTGCGCTCAGTGCACTCTTGCTTATTTTTCTACTAGTTTCAATAGAGAGGGGAGGAGTGATAGGTTAATCGATTTAAAATTTTTTGGTCCAATAAGATAGGCATATGATCTTTTAGAAGTAGACTTATTTAAATATTTCAGAGATCTCATCTCATCAATGTGGACATTCTATGCACTGACACTCTGTCATCTTGCTATTCCTTTGTTAGGTAGTCTTTATAAATTACTGTGTTCAGCCTTCTGGTAATGAAAGCAATGAGAGATGGGGTAACTGGATTGGGGAGGGAGAGAATAAGCAAGAGGGAAGAAGGGAAAAGTTGTTAAGCACTTACTCTGTGCCAGCCCTGTATTAAGTGCTGGGAACACAAATACAAGCAAAATAGCTTCTTTTTTCAAGAAGCTTATTTTCTAGTGGGAGAGATAACACCTAAAGAGGAACTGGAAAGCAGAGGGGAGATGACAGGAGTAAGGATACTTGAGTAGGGGTAAGGCCATTTTGGTGAAGAGGTAAAAATCCACAGATTAAGGAATATAATGGGGAGTGAGCCAAATACAATGGAAATTAGCATGAACAAAAAAGATGCGAATACTGGGTAGACTTTTTAAAAATAGAATTTCACCTTTAACCACTTATTGTAACTATTTTAGTAACGTTTACATTTTTTCCTCCATTCTATTTATCCAGGTCAGATTAATTAGACCTTTACTGAGAGCTTGGTATATAAGGTGTTTTATGTAGTAGAGGCTGAGAGAGAGAAAAAAATTAAATAATACATGATTTCTATCAGCAAAAAGCTTATATTCTAGTGGTATAAATAAGTTTGATACATTACTATAATTTAAATTAACAGTGTTGTTGTTGTTCAGTTAATCAGTCGTGTCAGACTTGACTCCAGGCCCAGCGCTCTATTCATTCACTGAGCCACCAGCTGTCTCTAAATCAGGCTTCTTAAACTTTTTCCACTCGCAACCCCTTTTTATGTTTCAGCAACATTCACTGGCATTATGTGGAGTGTTGGTATGTGCAGTGCAAAGTGCACATGCTTTGTGTTAAGAACCAACGCTGCTGTGAAGTTGTACAATGCAACACAAGCAAGCACTTCCAGAAACACCGCAGATGCATTATGAGTTTGATTTTGAATTAATTTTTGCCAAATTTTTCGTGACCCCATGTGGGCTTGCGACCCACAGTTTAAGAAGTTCTGCTCTAAATGAATGGTATGTCACATTTATTAGATTTGTTCTGCTTTCTTTCAGAGTAAAATTAGGAGTCATGAGTGGCATTGGTAAGGAGACAAATTTAGGCTTCATGTAAGGAAAATCTTAACTGTGATAGATATAGATATCCAAAATTGGAATGGGTTGTCTTCAGAGTTAGTTTCCTTTCATTAAAGGTCTTCAAGTTAAAGGACCAATTGTTGGACATAGTATGGAGTGTAGGTTGGACTCGGTGGCCAAAGGTCTCTTCAAAAGAGATTTTATGATTATATACTACTTTAGAACTTTATGTATATTTAATCTCGACAAGGAAGTGCCTGCCTTGTGTAAGGTACAGTGTGCTAGGTGCCAGAGACAATAGTAATAACAGTTCCATACTCCCTTGAAGAGTTTAGATTCTTCTGGTAGATAAAACACATATTCAGATATAAGTCAATTCAAGGTAATTTCAGGAAGGTGAGAGCACCAGCAACTGGAGGAATCAGGGAAAGTTTCACAGAAAAGGGAGACCTCAGCTGAACCTTAAAGGAAGAAATAAGAAGGGAATGTCAAGTCAACAAGCATTTGTAAGTGCCTGTATGTACCAGGTACTGTACTGAGCACTGGAGATACAAACAAAGACAAAAACAAAAAAATCCCACACCAGTCACTGCTTCTAAGGAGCTCACAGTCTAATGGGACAGAAACCTTAAGACAGCCTTGTACAGAAAAGATACATACAAGATAAATTGGAGGTAATCAACAGAGGAAAAGCATTAAGATGAAAGAGGCTTCTTGTAGAATGTAAGACTTTGAAATTTAAAGGAAGCTGGTAGATGGAAATGAGAGAAAGAGTTGCAGCATTGGGGATAGCCAGGGTAAACATTGTCAGGAGATGGAGTGTTGTGTGCAGGAAAGAGCAAAGGGGCCAATGCCACTAGGTCACAGATGTGTGAAGGGGAATAAGGTATAAGGAGATGGGAAAGTTAGGCAAGGGACCAGGTTAACAAAGGATTTAAAAAGGGAGGGAGGGTTAGTTGAAATTATGTCACTTAAAATTAGTGTATTTAGCATGATTTTGTGATTTTTTTGCCTTCTCGACACAAGTGAGTAGCAGTAAACGTAGTAGACTGCAGAAGTAACCCAAGTCTGATGTTTAGCAGGGTATGATTTTTAATGGGGTAGTGGGCAAAGGACTCAATAGGACAGTGTGGAGATGAATTGGTTCACCAAGGGGTCAAGATAAAGAAGGAAGGAAAGTATAGCCAGTGCAGGGAGTTGTGAACATATTTGTGTTTTACATACTCCTGGGTAAAAACTTTATCACTCCCCTGAGCTACCCCAATGGGTAAAGTGAACAGCTCAGAAAGTTGAGACTTGTTTATGTTGAACCCGTGGGGTGAATGAGCAGCCCTTCTCTTCTATCCCTGGGTCCTTTCTTGGCCCAGAAGCAGGTTCCTCCCTAGCAATTAATTATGGGAAATCCCCTCCTCTATCCCCCCACCCCTATAGTATCTCTTTTGTTTTTAATGTTTTTCCCATCAAGTTCATTTTCTGTTTTTCTTTTAAGTTCTCTCTTCCTTTATTTTTTCTCCCTCTGTCCTAATAATACACACTTGTTTTTTTTGAGGCTAGTGTTCACTGAGGACCTTGGAGCAAGAATTATGATCAAAGTCATATATCAGAAAAATTATGCAGTATACACTGGCATATACAAAGGGTATTCTGAGTAGTGGGGTTTTTCCCTCATGATCATTCAACAAACTTTTATTAAGTACTTATTATGTGCCAGGTACTGTGCTAAGCTCTTTACAGTTATTACATCATTTAATCCACACAATAACCCAAGAAGTAGGTGCTATTGTTTTAGTTTTACAGCTGAGGAAATTGAGGCAGGCAGAGAGGTTACGTAACTTGCCCAGTGTCACACAGTTAAGTAAGTGTATGAGGCTGGATTTTAATTCAGGTCTTCTTAACTCTAAGCCCAATGCTGTCCACTGTGCCACTTAGCCTCCATGGGATTCAAAGCCATAAATGAAATAGCCCTTGCTCATTTAGGAACTTACATTCCGTACAGAGAAACGTGCACTTAAACATATACAAAATAAATGCAAAGTTATTGGGTGATGGAGCATTAATAGCCTGGGTGGGGGAGAATCAGGAAAAACTGAGTACAATATGATACTTGAGCTTTGAAGGTAACAGAAATTCCAAGAAAGGGGAAAATACAGAGTGCATTTGAAGCATGGAGGGCAGCTTTGCACAGGTGGTAAAGCACAGAGATGACAGCTATGTCTTGTATACAGAAGATAAAGAAGGCCAGTTTGGCTAAACCACAGAGCACTTGAAGGGGAATAATTTATAATAGGGCTGAAAAGATAGGGTGGAAACAAGTTGTGAAGGACTTTAAATGCTAAATAGAGGCATATTCAATCCTAGAAACAATAGGGAGCCTCTGGATTTAATTGAGTAGGAAAGTGATATATTCAGATATCTTTTAGGAGAGTAACATTAATAGCTATATAGAGTATGAATTGGATTGGGGAGAGAATTAAAGTTGGCAACAGTCAAAGTAATGAGGGCCTAAACTAGGGTGGTAGCTGTGTGAGGAGTGTTAAGAAATGTTAAGGGATCCCCTGAACTTGTCTTTTTGAGTTGTCTTATTTTCCAGAAATACTGGACCTGGAATAAGCAGGAGGCTCTGACATAATTTGTTCTTTGTGCCCCAAGCTGGACTCCTTGTTATCCTTGGGAGTCAAAACAGGTGCTGGTCAGTCTGCACTAGACTAGGAAACTTCTTATGCTGTTAGGACCCTTGTAGACAAGCAGACCATCATATCTTCATAGTCTAGCCTTTCTCAAGGGACAAAAATGCTGTCTTTACCATCTTAATTATTTATGATTTCTCCTCCCCTGACACACTCATTTAGGTAGCGATTTCTGTTTCAACTCCTCTCTGTGTCACAATTTCATAAATACACAAACTTCTGTTTGGGTGGTGAACTCTTTGCCCTGGCTTAGGGTTCCACATGCATGTTCGTTTATCTCATAGTAAACCTAGTTTTCATATAAGTTTCATGAAGTTGTGATTGCCTGTTGACAGGAGAGAGAATGGGATGGATATGAGAGGAGATGTTGAGATATAATTATAGACTTTATAACTGTTGAATATGTGTGATGAAGGATAAGCAGATGAATGTGAGGAGATGAGGCTGCAAATGCTGTTGACTGGAAAGGTGATGGTGCACTCAAAAGAAATGGGGAATTTGGGGGTTTGAGGAGGACCAGTAATGAGTTCTGTTTTTCTTTACATTAAATTTGATATGCCATTAGACATCCAGATAGGAATGTTCAATAGGCAGTTAGTGATGTGGGAGACATTTGCATAGAGATGATATTTAAATCCATAGGATCTGATGAAGTCATAAAAGGATAGTATAGAGAAAAGAGGGAATAGAACCTAGGACAGAAATTTAGAGTATAGTCACATTTCACTCATATTAGGGGGATGGATTATGTATGAAGATCCAGCAAAGGTGATTAAGAAGGACTGATTAGGCAGGTAGTAGGGAAACCATGAGAGAGCAGTGTCACCAAAAACTCAAAGAGAGGTTAGCCAAGAAAAGAGAGTATGAACATATATTGGGGTAATGAAAAGGGAAAATTATTGATTTCTAGAGAAATTAACTGCCTATTCACATCACCACATTGGCTTTGGCTTTTAAATCTGTTTTCTAAAGTTTGTGTTTAATAAATGGATTGTCTTCTTAGTTTGTATATACTGTGGTTAAGATGTAGAATCACAGAGTTGAAAAGGATCTCAGAGTCTACCTAGTTCAATCCATACCTGATCAAGGAGTTTTTTGAAAAGATTATGAACTAAATACATATTAAATGAAAATATTTATATTCTTTTACATTATGGAAGATCTTCTTGACCCTTTTAAATCTTTTTTCAAAGAGTAGTACTTTATAAAATCAAATCAATGAAATTAGATATTTATTATGTACCCCTTAAGTGCTAGGTATCCAGAGGGATAACAAGAAATATGAGATAACATGTCTGTCCTTTACAATCCAGTGGTTTAGTAGAGGTTTAGTTAGTTTAGTTTAGTTAGTAGTTTAGTTTAGAGATTCGGTAATTAACTTAATTACCCTTCTTTCTTCAAGAATTATGTCATTCAGTCTTATTCTTAAAGGAAATGTATGTTTTAAAACATTTACATATTTTGTTTTGACAGAGACATCATATTGGGGATCGGAGTCTTTCATTATGTAACATGTTCTTGGATGAAATGGCTAAGCAGGCTAGAAATCTCATAACAGATATTTGCACAGAACAGTGTACTCTTAGTGACCAGGTAAGAATTTAATTTTTCCCTTCAGTGCAAATAGAAATTTTGTTTATGAACGTAGAAAAATGTGAGCAGTGGTCAGAAATTGAGTGATATTTTGACTTTTGATTCTGAGTTCATTTTTTTGCTATTTTTTCAAACTGGTATGGTTTTATAGATGTTGGAAAATGGGAACTGGATTGAAGAAAGGACATTAACAACAATTATAACAGTTTCCTACGTAAATTTAAATAATATAAATCAACTTTTATAATAAGGAACCTCCAAAAGCTTAAGAAATATCCTACATAGCAAATACTCAACTCACCAGGTAGAGATAAATGACAGCCAAGGGCCACACCAATTTAGAATATAAACTCATTTATAAAATCATACAAAAAAGATGTTGAAGATTATGAGCAGTATCACTTCACAAAATGGGGGTGGGGAGGGGGGGAAAGCTTAAAGAAACCTTTCCAAAGGTTGCAGAACTAAGCTAAGTCATCTCAAGGAAATTATGGATGAAGCTGGAAAGAGAAGAATAAATGAGGGAAAAGATCTGTAGTGATTTTTCTAACACCCTTTTCACCATCAGGGATAGTGGAGGAAACCACAATAGAACTATAACATCAAAGTCCTTGTAGAAAAAATGGAAATGTCAGTGAAGAAAACAAAGATGAGGAAAAGCAGCTAGACTAAAACAAAGATATACAGAGGAGGTCGTCTGGAGGTGACAGAATTTTGGGGGGCATTGAATTGATTCTTAGGGTTTCTGAAGGTTGAGAGAAAAATCTCAGACCTTATTATTACCAAGAAAAGGCAACCAAAAAAAAAAAGAATGCTTATGTCTGCTTTCCCATCTGTATAAATTTTTTATGAGGTTAATCTGCACATACATGGAGTATATCCTTGGTGAAGATACTAGAAGGGAATGGCTAGACCTTCCACATCAAGAAGATTATAGATCCATTTCAGCATGTCAACCTAAACGTATACAATCATAAAATTAGGATGTACAGAAAGAAGAAAGATATCACAGAAAGGAGATAAAATATCAAAAAGAATAGGGAAAATGTTAATAAATGGGAGGAGAGTGATTTTCAGGCAGAGAAGCAGTAAAGAACATCAAGACATAGATGATATGTTGACCAAAAGTGATGTCACTGAAGGAAGAAAGACAATGACTGCTGACATTTGTACAGCACTTTAAGGTTTACTTTACCTCATTTGATTCACATAACCTCCTTGTGAGGTAGATGGTAATAATAGCTAGCATTTATATAGTGCCTACTGTGTGCCAGGCACTGTTCTAAATGCTTTGCAATTATTATCTCATCTGATCTCTACAACAAACCTGTGAGGTACTTCAGGAATGATTATCCTCTTTATTAGAGGAGGAAACTAAGGCTTAGAGGTTCAGTAATTTACTTTGTCACACAGCTAAAAATATCAGCCCCAGAATTTGAACCCAGGTGTCTGCATCAGGTTCTGCATCTGATACAAACATCTGCTTACCAAAACATTTCTTTGCTATTGGATAGGTTCAGTTCTCTAGGTGGTTAAAATGCATTTAGCAAGGAGTTTCCATAGAGTCTCAGGAGCCTAAAAATTGCTTTTATACTGCTCTTTCTCTAATGGCCCACAACTAGGTTCCATATCTACTTCCTTGCTCAAAACAGTTCTAGCTGGTAGTATATGGTAGAAAACAGGTGTTTTCTAAATCCCAAGTTTCAACACTTTTCCCATTATATCATACTTGTTTCTGACATTTAGAAAAACTGAAGTGACTGTAATATAGAGGTAAATGACTCTATGTACTTCACTGAGATCATAGATTTAAAAATGGAAAAGGCTGAAGAGATCATCTAGTCTAGATGATCTTGTAGATGAGAAAACTGAAGTCTAGAAGGACTTAAGTAGTAAAATAGCATTCATGATTTGAGGGAGGGTTCTTTGAAATGCTATGGTCCTTAGTGCATGATTGAGCCATTCTAAAAACAAATCAATTATGGAATTGTTTTATAGTCTAGTCTGGGAGGCCATTCACTGAAAAGGCAAGCTAAGACCTGCTAATTTCAGTAAGCCTTCAGGGAATTACTGTATTCCATATTTAAGCATCTATTCCACAATGTGTATGTCATCATGGTTACAATACATAAACAAATCACAGTATAAAATATACAAAATACAAAAACACAGTAGTCCCTGACCTTAAAGAACTTGTAATCTATTGGGAGGATAGCACACATATATCTGTGGTACATCTTGTCCATTTAATAAAATTGAATTGGTCCAGTGTTATAATAATGTTGAAATTTTCCGGTTTCCTGACCCTGGTACCCATGCTTGGTAACTGATTGAATTGAATATGGAACAGCCATAGCTAGATAACAAATTCTGTGAAAAATATGTGACTTTTAGTGAACTACTGACTCAGTATGAGTTAATGATATTAAAGAATAGTTAAGAAAACTAATGTAATCTTAGGCAGTCTTAGATAATTTAGGTAATCTTAGATAATGGTTTTGCCCTGGTTGAACCATATCTGGAGTATTTGTGTTTGATTTGGGTACCATCTTCTAGGAAGAGCATTAGTAAGATGGGGGTCTTTGAGGAGAGCAGTTAATATGGTCAGGGGCCTTGAGATTGTATTATAAGGTTTGGTTAAAGGAGTCAGTTATGTTAATCATGGAAAGACGTGATATCTCTCCAAGTCTTAAAAGACTGTTTTGTGGAAAAAGGATTAGATTTGTCCTGGCCCTAGAGAGCATTAGAATAGGGAGTGGAAGGGAACAAGTGATTTCTTTATTTTTTCTAGCCCAACATGTAGAGTGAAAATATCGGGAGTGAAGGACAGTGGGGAATAAGCCAATAAATTTAAAATGATACCCCATTTTAAGAGAAAATGCCATATTAGTCAGAAATAGGCTGCCCCTTAGTATAGATATTACTCCTTAAAATTAGACAGTATTAAAAGAAAAAGAGTTTTTCATATTTTCTTGTGATGTGCTTTTAATCATAATTATGCTCTTAATTTCATTTATTGAAAAGAGATTTTCTATTATTTTTTAAAATATAGTTGCTGCCAAAACATTGTGCCAAAACCATCAGTCAGGCAGTCAACAAAAAATCAAAAAAACAGACTGGAAAAAAAGGGGAACCTGAAAGGGAGAAACCAGGAGTTGAGAGCATGAGGAAAAACCGGCTGGTTGTAACCAAGTAAGTCATATGCTTTAATTCCATACTCTCATTTTTTCTTTTAGTTTATTTATCTTATTTTTAATTTATGGAGTAAAACAAGCATTTCCATAGCATAGTATAATTTTTTTAAAAAAGATGGTTACACTGGAAACTGCAAATCTATTATATGCAACTTGCTATTCTTTTAAAATATGTAATAAAGTTATCATGTAAATTTTTTCCCCTCCTCCCCAAGATGACTACCCATTAGACACAGATATGTATGTGTGTGTGTCCTTTGTAGATAATTTGGGTGTTTATAATAGTCAAATAGTCATTTGCTCAA
The DNA here is from genome assembly GCF_003287225.1 of Phascolarctos cinereus. Lineage (NCBI taxonomy): Eukaryota > Metazoa > Chordata > Mammalia > Diprotodontia > Phascolarctidae > Phascolarctos > Phascolarctos cinereus. Next base: position 203,697,142 of record NW_027556098.1, read on the forward strand.
GGTTGTTCTTAAAACAATATTGCTATTACTGTATACAATGTTCTCTTGGTTCTGCTCATATACTGAGGAGTTGTCACCATTTTGGAATTTTGTGTTTCTATTCGTTATTTTTCTTTTTTGTTTTAGGGATAATTTATGACTGCATTATGTAGGTTGATAAGGGGAGAACCAATCTGTTTAAATTGTAATTCTTACCATTTTTGCTGTGAATCTGGCTAGTCATAGTTATTGCTTTCTCTAATCCCAAAGTGTAGTTCTAACCTGTTGCCCTGAGTTTTGAATAAAACATCAAGTAATGTGTGGTAGGTACCATGTGTACACTATTAATGAATGACTTAGAAGAACTCTTAAGTATTCCTTGGGTATATAATTTCCTCTCATTTTTGTTTGTTTGTTTTGTTTTTTGGTGAGGCATTTGGGGTTAAGTGACGTGCCTAGGGTCACACAGCTAGTGTCAAGTGTCTGAGGTGAAATTTGAACTCAGGGCTTCCTGACTCCTGGGCTGGTACTCTATCCAGTACGCCACCTAGTTGCCCCTATGATAATCTTTTTGGGGGGGCAATCAGGGTTAAGTGACTTACCCAGTGGTGTCTGAGATTAAATTTGAACTCAAGTCCTTCAGACTTTAGGGCTGGTGCTCTACACACTGCACCACCTTGCTGCCCCTCTTACCAGTTTTTTAAAAAAATCGAAAGTCTTTTGAGTCATTTGTGGCTGTTGCATGTTTTATCATGTAAAATTATAGCTGTCATTTTCTCTTAACTTTGTTTTCAGGCCCGTTAAATACCAAAGGTGTTTTTTTTAGGGGGGAGAGGAGTTGGAATAGTGAATGATTTTTTTTATAACATTTAAAAAATTTGTGTTTGTTCAGTCAGTCATGTCCTACTCTTTGTGACACTGTGGACCATGCCAGTGCTGTCCGTGGGGTTTTCTTGGGAAAGATACTGGAGTGATTTGCCATTTCCTTTTCCAGTGGATTAAGGCAAACAGAAGTTAAGTGACTTGCTCAGGGTCACATAGCTGGGAAATGTCTAAGACCAGATTTGAATTCAGATCTTTCTGACTCCAGTCCCAGTGCTCTATCCACTGAGTCATCTAGCTGCTTCCAGTTTTCTTTTCTTTTTCTTTTTCTTTTTTTTGAAAAATTTAAAAAATAATATGTTTTTGTAATTAAGCATTTACTTTTACCCTCTCCCCCACCCATGGTTTAGGGGGGAAAAAATCCACCTTTGCATAGTCATCCCAAGTAAAATCCCACATTAGCCATGTCCAAAAATGTGTGTCTCATTCTTCAGTTTATATTATTTTAAAGTAAAGTTCTATCAAAGTATGGAACATTTTATAGATACTCTTTAAAAACTTTTAATTGACCTTTTATCTACCAAAAATGTGGTGTAAGTATAACTACAACTGGGGATAATAGTAATTTACCTATAAATTGAATGAACTCAATTTTTTTCCCTCATTGATAATTCTTATTCAGTAGTATTGTCTGACTGTATTTGGGTCAAAGGAATAATTCTTGAATTTATAAGTAACATTTGTAATATATGTGATCTCTCAGAAAACTTTAATGTGGTGTACTTTAGATCCAGGGAAATTATATAGAAGAATTTCTCAACCTTTGCATTCTGATAGAAAGATACTACCTTAAATCTGGTGATTATAAAAATGAATTTATTTCTTCATACATTGTTTAATGTTTTACTTACTGTTTTTCCCTGTCTCTATTTCAGCCTTGATAAATTGCACACTGCACTTTCTGAACTTTGTTTCTCTATAAATTATGTACCAAACATGGCCGTTTGGGAACACACCTTTACTCCAAGAGAATATTTGACTTCTCATCTGGAAATTCGCTTTACCAAGTAAGATAGGATATGAACTATATTTCCTCTAATTAGAAATTTTATTATATTAAATCTTAGCATCTCTGTAATGTTTCCTTTTAGAACTTGGGAGCCCAGATATTAGAATTTTTTTAATATGGTTTATTAACTGGAGTGCCATCCCATATATCCTCCCACATCTTGACTCCAGGGATTTTCACTGGCTGTTCCCCATGCATAAAGTGTTCTCCCTCTTGGCTTCCCTGGATTCTTTCAAGCTTCAGCTAAAATCTCACCTTCTATAGGAGGCTTTCCTAATCCCCTTCAGTTCTAATACTGTCCCTTTCTTGATTGTTTCCAGTTTATCCTGTATAAAGCTTGTTTGTACATAGTTGTTTGTACGTTACCTCCTCCATAAGACTATGAACTCCTTGAGAACAGAGAGAGTCTTTTATCTTTCTTTGTAAACCCAGCACTTTTGCATAATGCCTGGTGCATGGCAGGTACTTGATAAATATTTATTGACTGACTAAATCTGCAAACTATAAGCCAGTTAATTTGACATTGACTTCCAGGAAAATTGTATGACATTTATGAAGAGCTAGTATGGCTTTTTCTAGAATGGATTCTTCACTGCTTATAATCCCTTGCTTCCTTCAAAACTTAACTCAGGTGCCATCTCCTATGTGAAACCTCGCCTACTCATCTACCCCAAAAATCACTTTGTGTTTACTTTCTATGTGTATTTATATGTTTTTCATGTTATTTTCTCCAAAACAATGTAAGCTTCTTGAGTGCAAGAACTATTTTTTGTTGTTGTTATTGTCTTGTAGCCTTAGTGCATAGCATATAGTCAGTACTTAAGTATTTGTAGATTGATTACAGTGGTAAACCTGACAAATGATATAAATTTAGTTTAAGTAGATTTTAGGAAAATATTTCTTAAAATTATCTTATTATGTAGCTATAGGCTAGATTATGTATGTTTTAGACATATGCATATAAAGAGAGATTTTACATATAATATGTATACATAGAGATTTGAAAGTGGTTAAATAGCTAGTTTCTAAGAATAGTGATTAATTTTTCATTTTTTCTATACTCTCAGCTCTTAAAGCGTTTCATTATCATTTCTATAGAGCTGCCTTCCAGATCTACCTCATTTTATCTTTCCTGTACTTCTGTCCCACATTATCATCTCAAGCTGGATGTCCCACAAACATCTCAAATTCAGTATGTCCAAAATAAAAGTCATTATCTTTCTTCCTAAACCCTTCCCTCTTCCAAATATTACTGTCAGTAATGTCACTACCTTCCTAGTTAACCCAGGTTTGCAACCTTGGTATTATCCTCATCTCCTCACCTCGCTTCTCCATCAGTTGCCAAATCTTGTTGTTTTTATACCACCACCCCACCACATCTCTCTCACCTGACTCCTTATCTCTACTACCTTATCTCCTTATCTCCATCTCTGTCACCACCAAGTCTTCTTATTTCTATCTTCACAAAATCCCTCTTGTGTATCCCCCTTACACTAATCACCTAGCTATCGCCTTTGTTCAGAAATTAATCCCTTCTTGCTTCAACTGTTTCTGTAGCCTTTTAGTTGACCTCCTTGCTCCAAACCTCTCCCCACTCAGTATATCTTTCACTAATCTGCTAAAAACAAGGGTCTGACTATGTTGTCTGTCTTTCCCTCACTCTCCCTCCCCTTGATATTTTCCCATTACCTTTCTGTTACCCGTAGAATTAAATATAAAGTCTTCTGTTTGATATTTAGAGCCATTTACAACCTGACTCCTTTCTACTTTTCTAGTCTTCATATACTTTATTGACCTCCACATATGGTACAGTTCAGCTCTACTCACCTACTTGCTGTTTTTTACACATGAAATTTCATCTCCCATTTATTTGCTTTTGTCCTGGCTTTCTCCCTTGCCTTCCTCCTTACCTTTGCCTCTTGTAATAACTGGCCACCTTAAAGAAGTAAGTTCAAATACCAATTTCCATATAAATATATTTTTATCAATGAGTTGCATAGTGAAATCTCAATAAAACCATTAAATAGAAAGAATAATCAGAACCTCTTATGCACAGTTATATGCTTGCAAAACTGAGAACACAGTACCTGGCACATAGTAGGTGCTTAACAAATATTTATTGAATGAATGCAAATAGAGAAACATTTAAATTGTCAGAAGACCAGATAGAGATATTAATTCAATCTTATAAAAGGAAATAGAACTAGATGTAAAGGAGATACCACAGAAAAAAAATTTCTAGTTCAAATGAATTCACAGGAGAATTCTGTCAAACTTTTAAAGAACAATTAGTATCAATACTATACAAATTATTCTCTAAAATTGAAAAATCAAACACTCTACCAGGAATCTTTTATGAGGCAAATATTGTCCTGTTACTTAAACCAGGGAAGAATAAAACACCAAAGTAAAACTATAGGCTAAGAGAATAAGCGTTTTTATAGTGCCAGGCACTGCGCTAGGCACTTTATAAATGTAAGCTTATCTGATCTTCATAATAACCTTACAAGGTAGGTACAGTTATCTCCATGTTATAGATGAGGAAACTGAGGTTAACAGAGGTTGTGACTTGATTAGGATCATGAAACAACCCAGGTCTTTCTCTAGGCCCAGAACTATCCATTGTGACACCTATTATTAATATTACTTATTTTTTATTTAATTAATCAATCAATAATCTTTAATTAATAACATTATATTATATGGGAATATAATTGATACTAATTGAACAGCAATTCAAAAATTCTAAAAAAAATCCCATCAAATAAACTGTAGCAATTTATCCAAATTGGATTTGTACTAGGAATGCAAAGATAGTTCAATATTAGAAAAAGTATCAACATAATAAAATTTACATCTTCTAAAAGAGTTATCAAGTAGAATGGACTGCCTCATGACATAGGAGATTCCTCTTCTCCAAGCAAAGATAAACATTTGTTGATTGATCATAGAGATTCTTGTTTAGGAATGGGTTAGACTAAAATGGCCTCTGAGATCCCTTGCAACTCTGAAATTTTGTGAGATAATCCTTCCCTGGACCCCCTTAATCAAAATCCTTTCTAGTCTTGGAACCTGATACTTTATATTCCTCAAGCTAACTTTTAAGATCCCCTTTGTCATCCCTACCTCATTCTGACATATTGGAGTAAGCCTTTAGTGAAGGATCCTTATAAGTTTATTATGTTATAAATTATGTCATAAATTATAAATATGAAGAAATCAAATACTGGAAACTAGTCTGCTTAAGGAACCTAAAGTAATTGAAAAAGGATTCAGTCTTAGTGGGAAATTGTCTCTTATGTTCATCCTTGCCAGATAAATAAATTTTTAATTACTTTGTTCAAAAGTTACTTTTCCTTATGATCGTAATAATTGTGAATAATTTCAGCATTACATTAGTAAGAAATATGACAACAAAACTATAAATTTTAAAATAAGAGTTGAGCAAGAAAATATCAAAAATATCCTTCTTAAAATTTGTTAAATATAACACTAATTTGTTTATTTTTTGCCATTAGGTAATTTGCTCTGAATTCAAAGTATTTTTCATTAAAATGAAGGCTAGAAATTGAAGTCAATTACAATGTTAGATGATCAGGTTTCTATGTATATGTGTCATTGAGACATCTTTCAAGAAGCAGAGATCATGGATCATAGATCTACAGCTGGAAGGGACCTTACAGGGTATATATAGTCCAGTCCCTTTATTTTACAGATAAGGGAACTAAGGTCCAGCGGGGGATTAGGTGACTTGCCCAAAGTCATGAGTGTCAGAGGTGGACTTTCCATCCAGGTCCTCTTACTCTTTGCTAGCTGTCGTGTTGCTGCCTTACAAATTCAACAAACACACTTTCCACAACTTTCAGTTCTTACATTTGCACTATCCCACTTTTCAGAACAAATTTCCTGAAGTCGTGTGCGCTGATATAAGTATATCTAAGTGTCTTTTTCCACTGTTAGAGTGTATATGTGTGTGTGTGTGTGTGTGTGTGTGTGTGTATCTCAACATTGTATTTCATATACAAACAGAAGTCAAGCATAACTTTACTGCTGTACTCTTTTTGCTTCTGATGGCAAACGTGATATATGTAGGAGACAAGGATATGAAACTGTTGTCTTTAAGGTGAATGTTTGCTGTTGGGGGCAGAGGGGAGAAAACCCAAGGATGCCTAAACTAAAGTTAGCATTTGTTTCTCAGTACAAAGATGATAAATATTTCAAATTCACTTTCAAAACTACTCACTAAAAAAATCAGGAATAAGAAAACCAGCAAATCTAAGTAGGGCTTATAGAAATTGTTAATGATGATGTGAAAGAATTTCGTGTAACTCACTGAAAAATATTTCAAATACGAATGAATGTATCTTTTTTTTCAAAATTTAATTTTTTTGGTAACGTATTGAAATCTCAGAGTAAATTATCAGACTCAAAAAATTACGACAAGAAAAGTTTTAAAGCATTGATCTTAACATATTCAATGAACATCATGACTCCACAGAAAAATTCTCTAGAAGAGCATTCCAGTCTTATCCTTGTCATTGGCAATCAGTCTTTTTTTTTTCTTTATTTTAATGTGAGGCAGTTGGGGTTAAGTGACTTGCCCAGAGTCACACAGCTAGTGAATGTCAAGTGTCTTAGGTCAGATTTGAACTCAGGTCGTCCTGACTCCAAGGCCAGAGCTCTGTCTACTGTGCCATCTAGCTGCCCTAGCAATCAATCTTTTAAAGATTCTGCTCTGAATGGTAGAGCCATGGCAGCTTTACCAGAGGACAAATTATTCTTTGAGCAGTGGTCCCTGAGAGCCACTAATATTTCAAGGCCAGATGAAATTTTAACTAAAGGTTGAATATGACCTTCGGGTAAGAACTACCAGCCCTTGCCATAACATTTTACAGTTGTGGACAACTGAAAAATAAATGTGTAAAAATTATCTCAATGTGTTTGTTACAAAGTTTTACTTATTTGTGTACTTATAGCTTTAAAAATGGAACGGAATTGAGTTTCCAGAATATCCCACCTCCGCACATTCCAGGGTTTTGTTGCATGTAAATTATTATATTTTAAATAATTTTACATTATTAAACTATGTTTATAGCTTATGTATAATCTTTTATATGGTTTCAGTGAATGACTGTTTTACAATAATGTGAACAATCTTTTATTTCATTTGCTTTTTTCCTTTAAAGGTCAATTGTGGGGATGACAATGTATAATCAAGCCACACAAGAAATTGCAAAACCTTCAGAGCTCTTAACAAGTGTAAGAGCATACATGACAGTACTCCAGTCAATAGAAAATTATGTGCAAATTGACATTACAAGGGTATTTAACAATGTTCTTCTTCAGCAAACACAACATTTAGACAGTCATGGAGAGCCAACCATTACAAGCCTGTACACAAATTGGTAAGACCTTAAATTGAATGTATGTTTGTATATAATAGCGTTCCCTTTTTTGTTGAAGAAAATAAACATAAAAGTCCCACTGAAGTTGAAACCTCTTTTATAAAAGTATATCCTATAGTAAGTTTTGAATTATTGCTTTGATCTTTCTTTTTCCATAATGATCATATGCTTCTCTTTAGGTATTTGGAGACCTTACTGAGACAAGTCAGCAATGGCCATATAGCTTATTTTCCTGCAATGAAAGCATTTGTGAATTTGCCCACAGAAAATGAGTTGACTTTCAATGCAGAAGAGTATTCAGACATATCAGGTGAACTTGTTTGAAAATTTCATGTTATTTTTGTAGTCTTAATTTAGGTTTCATTGTAGAAAATCAATACCACCTGGAGTCATTTTCTTTTAAGTAAAATCTTAGCTTTGTAGAATTACCTCTGTGTCCTTTGTGGGTTACCTTTGAATTTTTTTTAGAAATAAGTCTTTTCTCTGATCTTTGCATTTATGATTTCCTTTTCTGTGTGATGGTTGGGATATTCAGGGGTTTACTTTTAAAATAATTAATAATAATTAAAATAATTCAGCTTTCAAGTGAACGGATTATTTTTCTCTCTTAGAAATGAGATCACTATCAGAATTGCTAGGTCCATATGGTATGAAGTTCCTCAGTGAAAGCCTTATGTGGCATATTTCATCACAAGTTGCTGAACTTAAGGTAATAGTTTTCACTATTTTATCTATATTTTAATTCTTTGGAATTAGTTTTGAAATGTCATTGTGGATGTGATTAAACAAAACATGTAGTCTAGAATTTTAGTTATTTCATCACTTTTAATAACAGTCACAGAATTTTAGAATAGGAAGAGACTCTTTTTAAACCATACAAGAATCAACTCTGTAACATTTTCAACAAATGGCGGTCCAGAAATTACATGTGTAAAGTGATTTGCAAACTTAAAGCTTTTTAAATGTGAACTTTTATGATGATGATCATTAATCAACAAGCAGTTTATTCAGCACTAACTCTATGCCAGGCACTAGCTAGACAATGGGGGCCATCTTCAGTCATCCTGATGTATATATTGCCACTGGATCGAGATGGCTCCAGAAGAGAAGGTGAGGCAGGTGACTTTGCACAGCCATCCTGCACTTAAAACCAAAGTTTGCTTTGCCCAAAAGAATGTAAATTTTGATGGGTGAAAACTACTAAGATACTTTGGGGTTTAAGGACTAGATTTCTTTCTTAAAGATCACTCTGGCTCTCATTGATTGGCTAACAATAGGTCCCAGCTCAAACCCCACTTAGTAGTCATTGTGTGGGCCCTAAAGGCTCTGAGTGGATGTATATAGTAACTGGTTCTGTTTTAGCTGGCAACACTGAGGGCCTTCCCCTCCAGATTGATTTTTTTTTAAAATTAGGTAAAAGGGGCCTCATTTCTTACCTAGCCTTAATCACTGAATGGGCTTTGCCTCAGTCCCAATGAGAACTTGGAAGGACCTTAGCTTAAAAAGGCCAAGGTCTCCCACTGCATTGGGGGGAAGCATCTCCAGTTGTCCTGATGTATATCATGCCACTGAACCCAGATGGTTCTGGAGGAGAAGGTGAAGCTGGTGACTTTGCATAGCCCTCCCTCACTTAAATCAAATTCACTTGCAAGTCTTGGCATCACCTTCCTGATGTCATGATCCTCTTCAAGAATGAAGGACAAAGAGCATCAACAGCTAAACAGTGTATATACATAAAGAAAACAATCTCTGACCTCAAGGAACTTACATTCTTTAGGGAAACACAACATGTATACATAAGTATATACAAAATAATTACAAATTAATTTAGGGGGACTAGCATTAGCAGCCAAGATCAGGAAAAGCCTCATGCAGAAAGGTGATATTGAGCTAAGCTTTGAAAGAAATTAGTGAATCAAGTAAAGCATGTTCAGTCTGTTGCTAAGTCCTATAAAATTACATTTATAACATCTCTCATATACTCCCCCTTTTCTCCTCTGACACTATCATCACCCTAATTGCCGGCCCTCATCATTTCTTACCTAACTATTGTAGTAGCCTGTTTGTTGGTCTCCCTGCATCATCTTTCCTTGTTCCAGTCCATCTTCCATGAACCTGTCAAAAATGATCTTTCTTAAGCATAGGTCTGATAATATCATCATCCCCCCCCTGCAACTCCCCATTCAGTAAACTCCAATATAACATTCTCTTTTTTAGCTTTTAATATTACCATTATAACCTGGCCCCTTCCTACCATTACAATCTTCTTGCATGTACTTAGTCACCTCCACACACTTTGTTATCTAGTGTCACTGGCCTCCTTGCTATTCCATCTCCCAACTGAGATTTTTCACTGGCATTTGGTGCTTGCAACTCTTTCCCTCATCTCAGCCTCTTAATGTCCCACTTTCTTTAAGAAACTTTCTAATCTTAATGTCTTTCTTCTCTTGATCATCTCCAATTTATCCCTTATTTAGCTTGTGGTTTTAATGGGTTTCTTTGGTTTTTGTGTCCCTGTCCCCTCTCTTTCTTTGTATCCCTAGTACTTAGCACAGTCCTTGGTATTTTTATAAGCACTTAGTAAATGCTTGTTGACTTGACTTCATGTGAAACTGGAGCTCAGAGAGAGACAGGGCTAGATATATAGATCTGAGAGTAATCTGCTTGGTAGTGACATTTAAACTTATGGAACATGATGGGTTCTCTGAGGAAATATATGGAGAAAAGATTGGAGGACCCAGGACAGAGCCATAGGGCATATGCATATAAGAGGGTGAGGTATGGATGATTATCCAACAAAGGAAAAACAGAAGGATTTATCTGGCAGGAAGAAAGAGAACCAAAGAGCTGTGTCTGGAAAATTCAGAGAAGAAAGAATATTCAAGAGGGAGAGAGTAATCAGTGTCATATGCTACAGGAAGGAGAGAAGAATGAAGATTGAGAAAAGGCCATTGAATTAGCATTTAAAAGATGGAGTTTAGCAACTTTGAAGAGAGCTGGTTCAATTGAATGATGGGGTCCAAAACCAGATTGCAAGGGGTTGAGGAATAAGGGGAAAAGAAGTAAAGGCAATGTGTGTAGAGAGTTACGAGTTTGGATTCTAAGAATGTGGAGAATGTACCAGCCATCCTGTGAGGGAAGCAAAGTACCTTGAGGGAGAAACGAGGGGCTCCATGTGCTAAGAAAGTCAAACTGCCACCATGATCTTAACCGCTGACTCACCTCAGTTGCTTGTTGAGGTGGCCCAGCACTCTAGACCCTAAAAGAACCTTAGGAATAGCAGTTACTATAGGTAAGGGTCCCTATCCTCACCACCAGCATCACAAACTGCTTACTAATTTAAGTCCAAGATCCCTGGAAGTCACAGTAGTCCCCAGATCATTGGTCTTATTTCTGGAGTCGTCATCTGGGGAATAAACTTCTGTGGAGAAGGTGCCGTTCATCTCCACCAACTGGAACTGTTGTATAGGCAGGCCAGCCTAACTGAGACAGCCAGACAGCCTGAGCAAGAGACAGGTGGTATAGGTAAACATGTGCTAGGTAAGTCAAACCACTACTACTTCTGCTTAGGCCTCAAGGGAGATAGGCCATAACTCTATACCTAAGAGCCTTGGGAATAGCAGCAACCCTTCCTCTCCATCTATATCACTGGCCTTAATTCTAGCTCAGCCCCTGCAACCATCATCCTTGGAAACAACCTCTGTAGGAATGCAACCTGGAAGCTGTGGGTGCTTCAGTCACAGGTACTGAATACCTAAAAATGAAAATTCTTGCCACCGAAGACCTTGGTATTTTCAAATGGTTCAATATCAGAAACTGATAAGATTTTATCATGGAAATATTCAGTAGTCAGTAAACATTTATTAAGAACCAACTGTGGGCCAGGCACTCTGCTAAGCACTAGGAACACAAAAAATAAGAAAAGACCATCCCTGTCCTCAAGAATTTTACAGTCCAGTGGAGGAAGACCACCACCACCAACAACAACAACAAAATAAAAACAAACAAAAAGACAGAAAGAAGCTGAAGATGTGGTGTGGGAGGGAGAGCAGGCTTGGGGACATAGTGAAGACAGTCAGAGAAGTCCCCTAGGCAGTTCAGTCAGGTGAAAAATGAGGAAAAGACTGAACTGAGATCTTTCCTTATATGGAGGTTGAAGTTTATGACCCCACCCTCCAATCAAAGAGGCAGAGGATCTGATGAGATGGAGTACCGAAGCTTAGGAGGTCTTACAGAGTAATGAGTTATCCCAGTAGGGAGCTTCCAAGGGCATGGTGGAGAACTCAGAAGTTCCAAAGTAGTGCAGCCAGTCTAAGAAATGAGGAAGTGATATTAAAGATGATGCATTATCATATGCTTTGTCACTGTAGCTGTAGAACCTGTCTGACTTGAAAGAAACTGAAACCTGTGTGTGCTGTCTTCCCCTTTAAAATGTTGTGAGCTCCTTGAGAACAGGGACTGCCTTACTTTTATATTTCTTTCCTTAGGACTTAGCACAGTGCTTTACACGTAACAAGCATTTATGGATACATATCCATTCATTCATTTGAAAGAGAGGATGCAGGATTTATGCCTTTAAGGTAATGTAGAGTCAAGTGAGGGAGGTTTTTCCAAAGATACTTTTTTTAAAATTAATTTTTTTCAATTATCAAACATTTTTTTCTTCATTCTCCCTATCCCCAGTAGAGAAAAAGAAGAAAAATAAAAATCCTTTTAACAAATGTCCATATTGACAACGACCAAAAATTGTATCTTATTCTACATATTTAGTCCATCACTTCTCTGTCAGGTGCTAGATAGCATTCTTTATTATCAGTCCTCTAGAATCATGGTAAACATTGCGTTGATCAGAAGTTCTTAAGTGTTTCAAAATTGTTTGTTTTTACAGTGGAATTATAGTATAAGCTGTTCCCCTGGATCTACTCACTGCACCCTGCATCAGTTCATTTTAGTCTTCTCAGGTTTTTTCAAAACTATGTCTTATGTAATTTCTTACAACATAGTAATATTCCATTACATTTTTATACTATAATTTGTTCATCTGTTTCCCGCTTCATAGACATTATCTTGGCTTCTAATTCTTTGCCACTATAAAAAGTTGCTATCATATTTTTATATTTACAGAACCTTTCTTTGATGTCTTGGGGTCATAGGCCTAGTAATGATATTGCAAGGGAAGATTTTTTAAAGGATTAATGGAAAGCTGGGCATGCTTGTAAATAACATGGATGGATCAAAAGATAGGGATTGAAAATAAGAGATTATAATTTGGGGAGCAGTTTGATGAGGAGACAGGATGGTATCACAGATGCATTTAGAGTAGGTGGCCTTGACAGGGAAAGGATGATGCACAGATCTATATCTCCAGTCTTTCCCCTGACATTTAGTGTTGCATCCCCCCTACCTATTAGACATTTCCATTAATTGGTTTCCCTGCTTCACATCTCTTCCCACTGTAATCTGTCCTCTACACAGCTACCAAAAAAAATCTTCCTTAAGTGTAGAAGTAACCTTGTCATACCTTTACTCAAATTCCAATAACTCCAGGTTGCCTCTTGGATAAAATATGAAGTCCTGTTTGGTTTTAAAAGCCTTTCGTAATCTAGCCTTATCTGTTCCTCACATTGAATACTCCCTCTCCTATCCCCCACACATTTGTGCTGGATGTTCCCTATGCATAGAATGCCCTTCCTGTTTATCTCTACCTCTCAAAATCCCACTCAACCCAAGTACCATCTTCTACCTTAAATGCCAGTACCCTCCTTCCCAAAGTACTTAGTATTTAATTTTTATTTATTTTGTGTTTACTCACAGTATACTTATATATGTATACATTGTCTTTCCCAGTAGAACAGAATACAAGCTCTTTGAGAGAAAGGATTATTTCATTCTTTTTATTTATATCTCCAGCACCTAATATAATGTCTGATACATAGCAGACATTTAATAAACGTTTGTTGATTAATTGAAACGGCAAGCTCCTCATCAGACATTAGAGTAAAGGAGCAGAGAATGAATGATGATGTCAAAAGCTTCTGAGATGTAAATTGGGAAGGAAAAAGGAGCTTGTCAGTTAAAATATGAGGTAAGATTTTCTGCTGGGAAAGTAGGGTTGAAACACTCATAAAAGAGGCTTCAGAAGAAAAGATTTGAACATTCTGTGTTCCCCACAGACTGTGAGGAGTGGGAGAAATAAAAGGATTGCTTTACTTCAATGAGGGACCAGTTCAGATTGTATAACATACATTTATAGTGAACTCAGTTGGCATGGTTATGTCACTTCTTTCAGCACCATTTAGCAAGAAAGGACAAGAGTGCAAGGTATTCAAGACAAAAGGACACTGTAATGTGAACTGGTTTAGTGTCAAGATTTGGAAGAAAGAGAAATTAATACAAAGTATAAGTAATGGAGAGGTTGATTAATGCAGGCTCAAGGGACCGGAGGTCAAAAGGAGGGCGAAGAATAGGTTGAGGTGGAATTTAGAGTGCAGGGAGAGGCGTGATAGAATATTATGGTCAGTTAAAGGAAAAGTACTATTCCAAGTCAGTTAATGATTTGAGTTTTACAGCAAATTTAGCAGATGTAGAAGCAGATATTAAACTCCCAGGAGTAAAAGTAATACTTGGTTGAATACATAATAATATTAAGTATTTTGTTTTTCTGTGGCATTCATTATATCGTTATGTCTGTTTTTTCCTCTCATCTCATTCTGGTAGTTTCTTTCCTGGTTCTGTTACTTTACCGTATATCCTTATATAGGCAGTGAAGCCGTGCAGTGGATGAAGTTCTGGGCCTGGAGTCAGGAAGACTTAATCTTCCTGAGTTCAAATCTGGCCTCAAGCACACACTAGTTATGTGACCCTGGAAAAGTCAGTTAACCCTGTTTGCTGCAGTTGCTTCATTTATAAAATAAGCTGGAAAAGGAAATGGCAAGCCACTCTAGTAACCCCAAATGGGATCACAAAGAGTCAGATATGACTGAAACAACAACAAAAATATCCATATATAGATTATATAATTAGGATATATTGCACTTATATGTATGTTTCTATACATATATGTTTATATCTATATTTCATATTTTATAGGCATGAAAAGTACTTTTCCATTTTTGTTCATTACGATATATCAGTCTTATTTGTTCTCCTTCTTCCTCCTTACAAGGTCCTGTACTTTTACTCAGGAATAGGTAACACATTATTTATCTTTACCTTGCCTACTTCTGCCCTGCCAAAAGGAAGTTGATGATTGTGGAAGAAAGGTACCTCAGAAGTTTGAGTTTTATTATCTTATTTTTGAATTTAGGAATTATAAGAATAGATACTTACGAGACCGTATCATCAGGATTTGACTTGTTGACCTGTTGTATTTAATAGAAATCATTTCTGTGAATTAGCCTTCCTATATGTTATGTTTCAATATACTTCTCCCTGCTCCTTCCAATTCATTAATATCCTAATAACTGTATCACTCAGTTTTAACTGTATGAAAATAATCATATTCCTGAAAAAAAATGTATTTCTTCATAGAAAGTGTAAAGTCAGGTCAATTTTACAAAGTTGCAATGCACATAACATGAAGGTTTCTTTATAATGTCACCGAATCATTTATTTATTTTTGGAAGTTCCAGCTTTGTCTCTGGATGAAGTAAAATTCTTATTTTGAAGAGTGTTTTTAAAGCAGTTTGTGATTTCTGGATCTGAATCATTAACCTCAGTCAAAACAAAAATCCCAGAACTTTTCCCCATAGTTGAGATTCTTTGTTTCAGAGATCTGTGCTTTGTGTTTTAAGATTCTCAAGTAAAGGAAAAACAGTTTAAAAATAACATGTTTATATCCACTTTTTAGTTCTTAAACCTTAATTACCCCATTATTGACAGTCTTTCTTAGTAGTGACAGTCATCCTTAAAATCCCTGGGATTTCCTTTTTGGTCTTATATTAACTAGTATATTTTATTTATTAGTGTTAATTCTTGATCAAGTATGATAATTACATTTGTAAAGAATAAAACAAGTTGTTTTTTAAAAAAATCTCTGTCTCTTAACTTTATAACATTGTTTGTACCATATTATTTGAAAGTAATATAATTAGGGAACCTTAGGTAGAGAAACTTCTTTGGTACTAAGAGGATTCTGTGAGTTTTGACAGCAGTATGAAACCTACATTCAATACTAAAGCAAAAACAATCAAGAAGTAGTTAAGTGCCTGTCAATTATTGTGCTGTTGACAGGATCATTCAAAATTTGATAGTGTTGACAACAAAGGACTGAAGTTTTATTATTTGAGTGATTTATCTTAGCATCACAAAGATTTTTTATTAAATGATTTATTTTAGCTACCTTTGTGATAGCTACCTTTCTCTTTCTAGAAGAGGTCTGTTTGAGAAAATTAAAAAATAATTTACATATTGTCACAGGATAAATTGGTGAGATCACACCATTGAACCTTAAGCTCTTTGTATTTTTACTTTCTGGTATTGTCTGTTGAGTTTTAATAACCTTATTAATGATTCTGTCGTGTTAATAATAGTTTGACAAGTGGTCTTATAGGTCATAATATAAGGCTTTTGGATGGCATATTTATTGCAAATTAATGTGATGCACACTAATCTATGCTATTGAAGTATTTTTCTGAAATTCTATCATTGGTAGTTTTGAGGGTAGTATGAAACCTCTACTTTGCTAAGCACTATGCATTTTTTAAAAGTCTCCTCTCCATTAATTTCCTACAATAATAAAGGCTTATTTATATAGTATTTTACTGTTTACAAACTTTTCCTCAGAGTGAACCTGTGAGGTAAGTAAGAAGTATGCCATAGACCTTTATTTCAGTTTTGGATTGTTGTTAATTGATCAGGTGACAGAGGCTGTCAGAATCTCAATTCCAGTTTTTGCTTGATGTCCAGTGTACTTTACATTATATTATGCTGTTAAGAAAGATAAAGTTAAACTTTTTTTGTCCATTTTAAATTGAAATTGATACAGAGTAATTGGCTCATTTCTTTGCTTAAAGTTCTCTTAATGTTTCTCACACTATTTTAAACTAAACAGATTAATGTGTCTATAGGTATTGTTTTTTTCCTTTCCATTTTCAAGGTGATTTCAGTTCTTTCTCAAACAGAGGGATTTTTTGTTTCAGAGTGTGCTTGTGTTTGGATAAAGAAAAGCAGAGGGTTTTGTTTTCCCCCATATCTAGTGGCTCTGAATAAATTGTGTTTCAGACTCAGTCAATACTTTATGCATACATGCTGCTGGCAGTAAAGTGTGTGTTTATTACTTTCTTGGGGAAAAACAACCAGTCTTCTCTCCCTGCTCAGATTCCTGGGGTGTTGCATTTGGAGTCATGCCCGTTGAACCAATTGGTTTCCCAATCCTCCCCTGCCAAAAGAATTCTTTTGGCAATTTTCAGATCAATTTTTCCATCTAGTTCCTCATAGGGACCCAGAAAACATATATACAAATTAAATAAGGAATCAGGATCTTTTATGTAAATTATGCCAATTAACTTAACATTAAAGAAAGAAAATACTTGTTTTTCCTTGTACTCAGTTGATTTGTCTTCAGTATTTAATCTACAGTCTTACTGGTGTTAAATAAATACCACTTCTTGTTTGAATTTCAGTCATCTGTGTTGGGATATTGTGCTTGGTACTCTTGGGGGTGGATGGGATACAAAAGGAATCTCATTAAAAGCTACCCTTTGAAGAAAAGATAGACCATTTTCTTAAAATTATAAGACTCATTTTTAGCCAGTAAATCACAAGTGCAAATATGGAACTAAGGATGTGGAGCTAAAGCGATCTTCAGACGTTACATAATCTAACATCTTTACTTTGTATGGGAGAAACTTGAGCCCTAGAGAGGGTAAGTGACTTACCTAAGGTGACAGTCAGAATAAGTACAACCCAGGACCTCTGACTCCAAATCCAATGTTCTTTCCACTATCACAGTTAGTACAAATTATACGTCTACCATTGCCAGGCACACAAATGAGGAGTCGTGTTTGGGAAATAAAGTAATGTTGGTAACAGGTAAATTTAAGTGTCAAACATAACCCAAACACTGGATTGATAGGAGAAGAGGCGTTCTGGTTAGACTGGCAAATGTAAAAGGCATGCAGGTGGAAGCTAGCAAAAAATAGAGCGGTATTTGTTTTGTTTTAAGGCATTTGGGGTTAAGTGACTTGCCCAGGGTCACACAGCTAGGAAGTGTCTGAGGCCAGATTTGAACTCAGCTGTTCCTGAGTCCAAGGCTGGTACTGTATCCACTGTCCCACCTAGTTGCCCCTTGAGCAGTTTTTAGAGTTGAAAGAGACCTTAGTCTAATCATAGTCTTAAACCCTTCTTGTAGCATGAATTCCTTCTACGTCATCCTGACAAGTTGTTGGTTTTTCAGGCTTCACTTGAGTACCTCCAGTCCTGGGAAACTCTGACCTCTGGAAGCATCTTATTATTTCATTTTTGGACAACTCTTAAATATTTCAATCTCAAGATTGCATCATTGTTTCATTGGCTTCTTTAGGCTAACTATCTCTAATTCTTTAACCATTCCTTGTATTACAGGGTTTTTTAAATCACCTTACCATCTTAGTCACCCTTCTTTGGAGGAACACCAGCTTATCAATGCCCCCCCCCCCAAATATAATGCCAAAACTCATTGTAGTATACTAGATATGGTCTCACTAGGACCTAATATATATTGAAACTATCACCTCCCTCATTTGATAGGTAGAATTTCTCTTCATGTAGCCTAAGTTCAAACTTGATTTTTTAATTGTCACCTTACCTAGTTAACTCAGTGAGTCATTAGTTTAGGTGCTTACCTAAATGATTGAGTAGTAGAATAAAAAGAAATGAAGTTGAAATGGGGTTGTACAGGATCTCTTTAGGTAGAAGCCCTTGAATTTTGGGCTTCTGAATTTAATTGTGGTAAGCTAGAGGGGTACTATTAGTTCTTGAATGGGGAAACATATGATGAAAATATTGTGTAAAGATTAATTTTAATAGAGTAAAGATAAGGTACTAGAGTGATAGATTATTCTAAGAATGAGTGATTAGGGCCCTGGACTAGTCTAGTGGTAGAAATTTCAGAGTAGGAATTAACAGAGGTTAGTGGTAGATTTGTACAGCACAAATAATTGGTAATGATGGAACTAAAAATACCCAAACAAACCTCATTATTTTAGAACTAAAGGATCGAGGAAAAATTTTATTGTTATCCAGTTCATCTTCCTGCTAGGATGGTTATCACTTCTATTTGGATGAATTCTGAATTTTTAACTAAATGAAATATACAGTGTTTCTATTAGAAAATTCCATTATTTTAATGCATTTTCATAATACTGTTTCCTCCAATTCATATATTTAAATCCTTTCTTTGTTGATAGCACTTCAAATATTTGTATTTAGTTCTATTACTGTGTTAGAATTAGCCTTCATAATTTGCCCATGAGTCAGTCCTTTATGTCATTAATTATTTTCAGCAAATTCTTGCTTCCTTTCTGTCTTGGTGCATTAAAGAAAAAGCTAAGGCTTACCTCCGAGTAATTGCATAGTACCTTTAGAGAAAGGATAGTTTGGAGCATCTGGATTTCATGAGTTGTATTCCTGCTTGCCAGATTGTAATTTCCTAAGTATGCTCTTATCTTATTAACATACTAAGGTCTATGCCTGACCTAAGGTCTTTCTTCTTTTTAGAAACTTGTGGTAGAGAATGTTGATGTCCTAACACAAATGAGGACCAGCTTTGACAAACCAGACCAGATGGCAGCTCTTTTTAAAAGATTATCTTGTGGGTAACTCATAACTTTTTTTTTTTATAAACAAGAATCTGTGGTTGTACCTTGATGTTTGCTTTTGCCTTGAACTTATATACATAAATAGTGAAATGTTAAAAAAAATACTGTTCATGTACAGTTAGAAAACATTCATGCCGCCAAAAGTACCGAGGCATTGTCTTAAAAGTAATTTTTCTTTCACTCTAAATCAACACATTGGTATGCTGTTGTCTTTGACAAAGATAAATCCTTATTATTATTAGCTAATTCTGTGAAGATATCTCTTAACTTCATTTTTTATTTTATTTTTTAAATTTTTTTATTTATTAATTTATTTTGATTTATCAACAATCACTTCCATATGCTTCTGAGTTGAAAATTTTTCTCCCCCTTCCTCCCCCCCACCCTCCCCAAGAGGGTGCACAATCTGATATAGGCTTTACATTTACACTATTAAACATATTTTCATATTAGTGAAGTTGTAAGTAAAAATTAAAACCAATAGGCAGAACCATCAGAAAGATGAAACAAAACTCAACAAAAGGTAAAAATAAGTGATAGCGATTCGATTTCCATAGTTCTTTCTTTGGATGTGGACAGCATTTTCCATCCCGCAGCCTCTGGAGATGTCTTAGATCCTTGTAATGCTGAGAAGGGTTCAGTTTAACAATATTAGTCATCGCATAATGTGGCTGTTATTGTGTACAAAGTCCTCTTGGTTCTGCTCACTTCGCTCAGCATCAGACCATATAAGTCTTTCCAGGTTTTTCTGAAGTCAGCCTGTTCATCATTTCTTGTAGCACAATAGTATTCCATTACATTCATATACCACAACTTGCTCAGCCATTCCCCAGTTGATGGGCATCCTCTCAATTTCCAATTCTTTGCCACCACAAAAAAGAGCTGCTATGAATATTTTTGTACATGTGGGTCCTTTTCCCATTTGTTTGATCTCTTTGGGCTATAGCCCTAGAAGTGCTATTGCTGGATCAAAGGGTATGCACATTTTTGTAGCCCTTTGGGCATATTAACTTTATTTTGATACAGTAAAACCTCATCAATTTAGACTTCGCTAATTCACAGTTTTTGATAAAGCCTTAAATGTAAGGCTGGTTTTCCTGTGGTTTTTCTGAACTATAAGGGGTTGCTAAATAAATTTTGTGAACAAGAATAGAAAGGACCTGTTCAGTTTAGTTTAGAGAACAAACCTTTAAAAACTCTTTGGACAGTAATTGTATGTAAAGGGATGCTTCTAATTACAAATGAGTTTTATCTGTTCATTAAAGCAGGCCCAGCAGGACAGCGACTTAGAAGCATTTCATGGGTTAATTCAATTTACTTTATGTATTCGAAATAATAAAACTTGCATTTCTTAAAGCCTGTATTAAAATTTCATTTTAAAATCTTCACTATTAGCTAAAATTAGTAGAGTTTTAGTATATAGGATTGCAACTTATGTTTTACCATAGTTAAAATTATTATTTTAAGATAAGAATTAAGGTACATGCATGAGTTTCTAATGTTTACACTTTAACCTCATTTCTTTAGAAAGCGTTTCAATGGATACTTAGTCATAGTTATAACATCTGTGTTTTTAAATGAAAAAGAAGCTGACAACAGGGAAAGAAAAGGCTTTAGAGAGACATTTTGCTAGAAGTCTATTGTCTATCTTCTAAACTGTAATGCTTAAGATTTAGAAATACAAATGCATTTTTCTAATTACATTGATGCCAATTGAATTCCCACTATTGGTTTAAAATAAGTATATTAGAAATATTTTCTGTTACTCTTTTTTTATGGGCTGCTTGAAATCTTTTGGGGGAATGCGTGCCGCAGCTTGTATGGGCCTGCTGTGTATGGCTTTTCCACATTGCTTTTTCTTTTTACTTTGTTCCCTCTTTTTCCATTTTTCCTTTTCCTTTTTTTTTCTTTTCTCCCCTTTTCTATCATTTACTTAAACACTCTGCTGCTAACAGCTTTTTGCATTATGTTCCATTTTGTAAGAAGCAGTCATCCCATTTCAGTGTTGAGTACCATATCTTCACCAGTACTCTTAAATGTTCCACGAAATGGAAACAATTGAATTTGCCGAAATTTTAAACAAAATTTGCCAATTTTTGGAAAGAACATTTTGGTAGGCTTTTGCTCAGAGTCATATTATTTGAACACATACACACACACATACACATATATACATAATATAGTTTGCATTCAGTTTTCACTGTTGGATTTTTCAAAAACAAAATCTATGGAAAATCTGTAGTCTGCATAGTTTCAAGTTTGACTCCTAGAATATTAGAGCAGAAAGTATTGTCTAACCTAGAAATCATGTAGTCCAATTTCTCTTTTTATGGGTAAGGAAATTTGGTCCCAGAAAGGAAAAGTGAATTGCTTGAGGATACATGGGCTGAGTCACAAGTTGAATCCAAGTCTCATGCCATCAGTCCCACTGTTCCTTTCACTATATGCCATGTTGCCTCTCTTTCAAAAGCCATGGTTATGAAACAGTTATACAGTTTAGAGGAATAGGTTTATTGTTGGGGTTGGAAAGCAAACAATTGAAGAAGTCGATTTTTAAAAAAAATTTCTTCTGTCTCAAATACTGCGCTGTGTTCTCCCAAATGGGTGTTCCTTTTGCTGAGATTCAGGTTTGGCATGCTTTTGTAACCCTTTTATCTTAAGGGTTTCTAGGAGTCACAGAGTATGAATGATTGATAGAATAAAGAATGGAAAAAAAAAGTTTTTAAACACTTATGCACTAAGAACTGGGGATAGAACACACAAGTAAGGCAGTTCCTACCTATAAGGAGTTTGCATTTTTGTGGTAGAAGCAGCCCATAAAGGTCAGGGTAGTTCAGGAGAGCCATTTTGATTAGGAAAGCGGCAAGGATGGTGAACAGAACCACAGGGGAGTAGATTGCTACACTGTGTCTAATAGGTAGGCTGTATTGATTTGTTTACAATTTCAGAACTAGAAGAGGAGGAGGGGTAGCAGGTCAACAATCAAAGAAGTTGGCTAATATTGTGAACTGAAGCATACCTGGACTTGAAATATTAGTCTGTGTGTAGCACTCATCCATAGTACAATGCGGGCCCAGTGTGCGTGTTACAGAGCTAAAAGAGTTAAATCTCTTGTCTTTAGTTACTCGCTCAGGCAACAAACATTTATTAAGATTTTACTATTTGACAGGTACTTTGTTACACATTTGAGATCCAAGGAAAAGCAAAAAACACAGACCCTGCTCTCAAGGAGCCTACATTCTAATGGGGGAGACAATTTGTGAGCAATTATTGAAATACAAGATATATGTGTGTATATGTATCTATTGTGTGTGTGTGTATGTGCATATATGTATACACACATATATGTGCATTATATTTATACATGTTTGTGTGTATATTTATATGCATATCACACAGGGCATATACATATGGGTAAGTGTGCAAATACATATAGACATGTATTTATTCACGTATATATGTACGTGCACATGTGTGCACACAGATATTAATATTACAGAGAAGATGCTTTCCTGGGGGAAACCAGGAAAGGCGTCATAAAGAAAATAGGATTTGGGAGCATCTAGGTGGTACAGTAGATAGAGCCCCAGCCTTGGAATCAGGAGGACCTGAGTTCAAATACGGCCTCAGGCACTTGACATTTAGTAGCTGTGTGACTCTGGACAAGTCACTTAACCCTGATTGCCTCACCAAAAAGCAAAAAAAAAAAAAAAGAATGATGGCTTGAGCACTGCACCCCCCCCCAAAAAAATGTAGGGTTTGTGCTAAGGCTTAAAAGAAGACAGGAGGGTGTAGACTATTCCAGTCATGTAGGACAGCCAGTGAAAATACTTATATTCAGGAGATCTAGTGTCATGAGCAAGGAATAGCATAACAAGATGAATGTTACTAGATTGTAGAGTGTATGGTAGAGAATAGAGTAAGAAGAATGGAAGGGAAATGGAAGTTGGATTTGAATGGGGAGAGGCTTAAGGCAGGGAGACCAACCAGAAGTTTATTATAATAGTCAAGGTATGAGGTGATGAGGGCCTGTACCAGTACCAGATGGTGCCTATGTAAGTGGATATGAGAGGTTGTGAAAGTAGAAGTGACAAGGCTTCTAACAGACTGCATATGTGGAGTGTGAGTGAGATGTCAAAAGATGAAAACAAGGTGGCAAGCTTGGGTGACTGTGAGGATTGTGGCATTCTTGATGGTAATAGAGTAATTGGAAAGAGGAGAAGGGTGGGTATTCTCTTTTGGACATGTTGAGTTGATCTATTGGACATCCATTTATCATGGGCATGATTGAGAAATACAGAGAGACAAATCATTCAATCACATTAGCACATTAGGGTATTAGATTTTAACAGAAGTTTAGTTCATTTCAGGTTAATAATTTGACTTTGAACTATCTTATGCATATCTTTTTGAGTATTTCAGCTTATTTTAATAGCAGTCATAATTTACTTTTTAAAAATATCTGATGATTACATTTGAAGAGCTATGTCTAATTTATTTTTCTTCTTCATCCTTTAAAAATTTTTAGCTGTTGACAGTGTTTTGAAGAGGATGACTATAATTGGTGTAATCCTGTCATTCCGATCATTGGCACAAGAAGCACTTAGAGATGTAAGAATTGACTGTAAACATGCCCCATATACTTGTTTTTCCAGAAACTGTATTTATATCTCATACAGATCCAGAGCCATGTATAGGATCAAGTCAGTTCTAGAATTCAGCCTCCTATAAAAACATATTGTAATTAAAATTTTGTATGGTGTTGTTGGAACTGATTCCAACTTCAGGTTTAAAATCCATGGGTTATACTTTGACCACACATCAATTTTTTATTTTTCAACTTTAAGTATACTTAAAACATTTTTCCCTTTTGGCAGTTATCATTTCAGTATTAAATGCATTCCATTTCCAATGTCTAAATACTTTAAAACCACTTGATAATGCATAAAATAAAAATAACTTTCATGAAAAAAAAGAATAATTCCAATTTTGCACTTTTGTTTTTTAGAGATCCCCATTTTGAAATAATCTAGGTTGAGTACATATTTATTGTTCTTCCTAGGTCTTATCCTACCACATTCCTTTCCTTGTAAGCTCAATTGAAGATTTTAAGGACCACATTCCAAGGGAAACTGATATGAAGGTAATATTTTTTACTTTCAAGTTTCATTTTTATAGTTCATAAAAATTAAATATTGTAAGTTGTGTAAAATATGTGAAAAATCCCAAACCAAGTTGTAGTTCTTGGTGTTTTAGAGGATTCATGTCATATGTTTGTCCTTGAAATTAACTTTAGACAGTTTCCCTAAGTGATGAAAAAATAAATCAAAATTTGTTTCTAAGATGCACAGGCATTCCAGTTATCCATGCTCTTCAATCATTTTATGTAGTATAAAGTTGACTGAAGATAATTTTCATTTGTCATAAGCTAAAAACCATTTTAGAGTCTTGTAACTATACATATAGACCTCCATGCCCATTTTAAATTCTGTTCAGATGTAATACATTCTTGATTGGGTTTGAGGGCTTGGCAATGGGCCTTTGGAACTGAATGAATATAGGTATGACTCTCTTGAGAGGTGCTTAATTAGAGCTAACATGCAGACAGTAAGGTAATTCTACATATGGATCAGCATCCATATGTAAAAGTATCTTATTATCCACTAAGGACACTGAAAGGTTATGAGTTACGTGAACAGATTAGAAAGGCTTAGAATTTGGTAGCCTAGAGGCGGCTAGCTGACACAGTGGATAGAGCACCGGCCCTTACTAGCTGTGGTACCCTGGGCAAGTCACTTCACCCCATTGCCTAGCCAAAAAAAAAAAAAAGAATTTGGTAGCCTGGATAGTTTTGTAGAGTAAAAAGGTGAAAATAGTTTAGGGGAAATCCTTAAGCATTGGTAGCTTGCAAACCAAATAGCATTGCTTCTAAAAATGAATCGAATTATAGGCCATTCTTAGTAGATAGAGCAATTCAAAAGGATCTAGGATGTATTACATAATGGCCATGGAAAAAAATCATAAGAAGATAAATTTGAGAGTACCTATGTATACTTGTAAACCAGGCCTTACAACAAGTCATTATATCACTATTGGCCCACATTATATAACCTGACAAACATAACTCAAGGATGTTCTGCTATATTTATGTTATCTGAAAGTTCTGCAAGTACAATTTGACTTTCTGTACATCATTCATAATTTTTTTTTAGTCTTGCTATACAAATATTGATTAGAATTATTTTCCTCTTCTGTGTTTCCCAAATCCAGTTAATTTCTGAGTCTTGATGGTTCTGTTGTTGTAGTCCTTATCAAATCCATGGTCTCCTCTCTTCTCAATACTACCACCCTAATTCAGGAATTCATTTCCTTGGACACATTGTAATACTAGTGTATTACTGGGACCTCTGCTTTCTATTTTTCTACCTTCCAGTCTGTTCTTGACATAGCTGCCAGAATACCCTTCCTAATGCTCAAGTCTGATCAGACCACCCTCCATGATGAAGTACAATTATTTTAGCTTAGTATTAAAGGCTCTCTGTAATTTGGCTGCAAACTGCTTTCCAGCCTTATCTCACTTTACTTCCCTTCACAGAGCCCATTGGCAAAGTTGTATTAGTGACCCCTGTCAGGGACATTCAGCAGTGCTAGATTAGGAGTATGACTGTCCCTGTATGGAGCTCATTTAAGTAAGAGTAGAAGAGTAAATCATTGGAAGAAATTAAGGTTAGGGCATTTGATATAAACTATTAAATCAATTGTCTTTCCTCAGCCCTCATCCTAATTGACTTCTCCGTAGTTTTTGTCACTGTTGGCTACCACTTCCAGATAAACCCATCTTCTCTTGGCTTCTGTGACACAGTTTTCTTTGAATTCTTTACGTATGATGACTAATCAGCTCTTTTTTATTGGATCGTTATCCGTCTCCTGCCTATTTAATACAAGAGTTCTACAGGCCTCTGTCCTGAGCCCTTTTGTTTTTTCTTTCAAGTCGATCTGTTCTTCTGGGCTCAGTTGTCATTTCATTTTAGGATCATGGGATCTGGGCCAAAAGCTAAAAGGAATCTCAGAACACATCCAGTTCACCCCTCTTGTTTTACAAATGATGAAACCGAAATTTGCTGGGATTAAGTTTTTCTTACCTTGTAATGATCATTATTTTCTCAGGTTGCAATGAATGTTTATGAGTTGTCCTCAGCTGCAGGATTGCCTTGTGAGATTGATCCAGCCTTGGTTGTAGCGCTGTCCTCACAGAAATCAGGTAACAAATCAAACATGGCAAACTGAAAGTGTATTTGTAAATACATCCTTTGTACTTTTTAGTAAATTCATTTTAAAGTAAATTATAAACAAAATATAGTTCCTATAAAAGTTTAGTTGAAACTGTAGTTATTATAGATGGTATCTACTTCATGAATCAGGATATTCCCAATGTAGAATTCATTATTAGAATGATCATTTTTACCTTCACTTCTAGGTGTTATTTTAACACTTTCTTTCTTCAGAAGCATTATCTTTGAATTGAAGAGCTGTTTGTTTTCTAATAAGTCCCTTTTCTAGCTCTTAATGTATGTAGAAGTTGATATATTTTTTATAATATTTTAGTTTTCTTTAATCATTATTCAGTCATCAAATCAGCAATTATTTATTAAGTACTTACAGTGTACCAAGCCTCTATTATGTGTTTGGTTCTGAGTTTATAAGAACAAAGATGAAACAATGCCTGCCATCAAGAGTCTTATAGGAGACAACAAACATAAAAATACGTACTGATTAATTGGGGGTCAGGGGTGACGCTAGCAGCTATGGGGAACAGGAAAGATGTTGAGCAAGAGAAGTGAGGAAGAAGTACATTCCAGCCATGGAGGACAGCCAGTTAAGTATAAAGGCATGAATGATGGGAGTTATCGAATGTATGTGAGGAACAGCAGAAAGTCAGATTTTATTGTAGTGTTTGTGGAGGAAAGTAATATGTTAATAAAACTGTAAAGGTACCTAGCTGTGTGACCCTGGGCAAGTCACATAACCCCAATTGCCTAAAAACAAAACAAAACCAGAAAAAAAAACTGTAAAGGTAGGTTGGGACCAAGAAGTGAAGAGTTTTACATGCCCAGTAGAAGAGTTTATTTTTTATCTGTAGAGGTAATGGGGTTTGTTGAATTAGGGTGAGGGGGAACAGTGATATGATTAGACTTGTACTTGGGAAGAGTACTTTAGCAACTGTGTGGAAGATTAATTTGAGTAGAAGAGACTTAAGGCGGGACCCTGATTATCTTTATTCTTGTTGGAACACTTTTATTATAATAAATTTGCTTACATCTACTATAATCTTTTCAATTATCTATAATATTGGGGACCAGAATAGTTTGAACTTCAAGAGTTATTCACAAATTTTAGTCAGCTTTCACCTTTTCCCTCCTCTACACCTGCTTCCAGAGTTTTTTCTTACTTATCCTTTGGTGGAGATTCTAATGTGTATAATCCTAGTGTTTGACATAACTCCTCTCCCTCTCTCCCCCTTTTGCCTTACAATCTTTGGAAAAAGTAAGAAAATATTTTATGTAAGAGCCTATGTATGATTTTAGAAAAAATTAATCAACTTTAATTTTCCATCCTATCTTGTGTGACTTCTGCCAAATTAGATTTACTTTTTCTGTTTTTATAGATCCTAATGAAGAGGTATGGTTTTAAAATATTACCATTTGGATTCTGTTTCACTTAAATGACTACCATGGGCCAGCCTTGTTAAAAAACCTGTGCTTTTGTTCTTAATTGTTTTTCCTAGAAAACATTAGTCCAGAAGAAGAATATAAAATTGCCTGCCTTCTTATGGTTTTCGTGGCAGTTTCTTTACCAACACTGGCCAGTAATGTTATGTCTCAGTACAGCCCTGCTATTGAAGGTAATAGAGCTTTTTATGTTCTGATAAGAATCTTTGGCTGTTGGAGAGAAATGACATTTGGTGTTAGCTGTTGTTTGGTTTTTTTTCCAAACAATTCATATTGTATTTCTTATAATGTATCTACAGTCTACATTATAACACTGTGTAAAATTTCTATAAAAATGTTTTTTTTAAATTTCTTACTTTACCTAATAACCTTTTAAAGACTTGGTTTTCTTAATACATAGGTACATTTATAGTAGAGAGAAGCATTGTAAAGTGCAAAGTTGTTAAACTCATGGGCTGTAAAATTCCTTCGTGTGCAGAACCAGATTAAAATGTAATTAAGAAATATTTAATAAAATAAATAAAAATGCAGTACAACATAGATAATGTTAATTTGTGGTTTTCTAAATCAATATCCTGCTTTCAGGGATTTGTTTCTATTTAAATTTGATACCACTGATGTAATGGATAGAACATTAGTCTTGGAAGCAATAGATCTGGTTTTGAATTAAGCTCTCAGCAACATTAATTCAATGACCATTTGCAAGTAACTTTTTACATTAGTTTGCCTCATCTGTAAAATGGGGACACTAATCCTTATATCATTTGCTTCATAGGGTTATTGTAAGGAGAGCACTTTGCAAAATCTTATAGTACGATACAGTTGTGAGCAATTATTATTATTATAAGGCTTAACATTTTACTTTTAAACACAAGCTTAGGATACACATATACTAGTTTTGGCTGTATAACTCATGGTAATAGTAGGCAAACAAGGTGGTGAGTGTCTTTACTATTGGCTTTGATCATTGCATGATTTTCATTGAATTGCATGGTCCCTTATATTTTTGGGGCCATAAAAGATTAATCTTGAAGCAGCAGTCTTCTAAATATTTCTTCCCTTTATTAAGTATAAAGGATACATAATAACCTGTTAGTGTTTTGGTTTAGGACACTGCAACAACATACATTGCCTGGCAAAAGCCATTAACCAGATTGCTGCAGCATTGTTTACTATTCACAAAGGAAGCATCGAAGATCGCCTTAAAGAATTTCTGGCCGTATGTATTATTTAACTTCAAAAATTCATGACTTACATATTTATTTTAAGGAGAGGGTTCTTAATTTTATATCATTGACCTCTTTAGTAGTCTGATGGAACCTATGAAGCTTTTAGAATGCTAGTTTTAAATGCATAAAATAAGATACATAGGATTACAAAGTAAACTTAATTATACTAAAATAATTATTAAAATATTTAAAAAAAAATTCATGGATCCTAGCTTCCAGTTTTTAAAATGCTGTTGAAAGGAAAATATGAATGCTAGGTCACATGAATAGATTACTTACTTTTCTATAATCTGAAATTTTGGTATTTGCCCTTTTTTCAAAACCCCAAACTTTGTCTTGTGGAGTCTAGATTATTTATAACTGATAGCTTGACCTTCCCCCCCACCCCAAGCATCTCATACTACTCTTTGGCCTGTCCTGGATATTCTTTTATTGCTTACTCTCTGGATGCCTAGGGTGTGAAAAAGGAAGGGATATGATAACTGAATTTAGGCAAAGAGAATATGCTTATCTTGAGGCAGGCTCTCTTTCTCATGCATGTTCCTATCCCCTATTGGGGTGAAGAGAAAATTAATGGTGGTGAAGTGTAGCAACAAAAGTAATGTACATTGCCAAAAGAAATTTTTTTGATTAATGTAGCCCAGACCTAAAAAGAATAGCTAGATTAGTTTAAAATGGTTGTTTTTCCTTATTATTAGTAATAGCTCTTACCAATGTCAAGTCATCTCCTAACAGTGTGATTTTAAATATTGTAGCCCAAAGAAAAATACACATATGAATATTTGATCATTTTAGGTTACAGAGACAATGGTGTGGTGTTCAGTACATTGCATATTCAATGAAAAATAATTTCCATCTTAGAATCCTTGTTTCTGTGTTTGAGGGATACCTAAAGTAGACATAAGTAAATGCTAACATTATTTTTAAGGATATATAGGTTACTCTGAAATTTTCTTCTTATTTGAGTACTCCACATAAAATTTTTGAAAATGAAGTAAAAGATAATTTGTCCATTTACAGATCTTAGCACTTGCATAATTTTAAAAAGATTGAATCTTAAAGAGTCTTCTATATTTTTGGAGCTAAAAACAGAAATAATGATATTCTGTAAAATTCCTAAGTGTGAAAAGACATATTGGTTATGTACATTTTGTGTAGATATATGAATTAATATTTGAGTGTATTTCCCTAAAATGCATCTTATTTGGAATTATTTGCATAATTAACAATTTTCTATAATCAGATTGATAAATAAACAATACTGATGAAACTAGATCATAAAATTCAAAGAAACTTGGGAAGACTTAAGAATTTTTATGAACTAATTTAGAATAAAGTAAATAGAACAAAGAAAACAATATACAAAGAAACTGAAATAATGTAATAGTAAGAATAGCAACAAAAAGAAACTTGAATGCTACATAATCATCGTGATCGAGTTTTGGCCCAGAGAAGAGAAGAGAAACTTGCACCTCTCTTCCTTTCAGAGGTGGAGAACTATGGATAGTGGACCATTACATATATTGTTATATTCCATTTGTGGTGTTGGTAGCTTAGCTGAAAGTTTTTTCCTCCTCCTCCCCTCTACCTCTTCTTAAATTTTCATTGTTTTAAATGATGGCTCACTCAGTAAGGTGGATGGAAGGGATATGGATATATTTGGAAGTGAGAGTAACAGTAGAAAGACAAAAGGTACTAATAAAAGTTTTTAAAAGAAAATAGACACAAAGCAATAAAATTTAAAATGTCTTTGCAGCTTGCATCATCTAGTCTATTGAAAATTGGTCAAGAGACAGATAAAACTACAACGAGGAATAGGGAATCTGTTTATTTACTGCTAGACATGGTAAGTCCGCATTTTAATTATTTTTAACAATTTAGTAAGTTCTTATTAGATCTGTAGTGGTTTTCAAAAACACTAATTTTTTAAAAAATAATTTTGCAGTTACACAAAACTTAGGCCTAGAAGCTTCTTTTGATCTTTATTCTCATTCCACCCTTTGTTGTACTGTCATTTTAGAAAGTACCCTAACAATAATTAGGTCTTTACTGTTTCGACATCAAAATGGTAATATCAGGTTAAAGCAAATTTGGGGCCAAGTAGAGAGCTATTGGACATTCTTTGTCATATGTATATTTTATGCTACATAAGCTATTGGGAAATATTTGTGGTTTACTGCTTCTTATGGCAGGAAAGTTCAGATTTTTCTGCCTGAGTTTTGTGATGGTGGTTTTTTTTTTTTACATTAGCCTTGAAGCCTTATTTTCCCATTATTCTAAAACTTGCTTTCTATACTTTTAGCATTTGTTCTTTTATCTAGAGAGCATGTTGCACATGTTCACGTACACATTCGCATCTCCCGATGTTCTCCTCATCTGGAATGTCTTGCCTTTTCCCCTTCATTTATCCAAATCTTTACTAAACGTCAAATCCTTCCCCTTCAGAGTCTCCCCCTCATTACTTGAGCCTTCATTGACCTCTAAAGCTGTGCAGTGCTTGGAGCCTGGACTGGACCATTCAGTCTTTTAGTTATTTGCTGCAGTTCCATGTGTTAGTCTTTTTTCTCCAACCAGATTCTTCCGTTGAGTAAATATTTATGTCTTCAGGGTGTGAACCTTGCTCTATGCCTTTTTATTTTTGTTTTTCTTTTTTACCCTGCGTGATGACTAGCACAATGTGGAGTACATTTCAGGTACTTAGTAAATACTTGTTGATGGAAAACTATAGTAACCTGGTTTAGCTTTGTACTTGAACATGCCGGGTATCTAGCATTTGTCATTACAGTTTTCTGTTCAATTAAAATAATTAGCACATGGGCTTTCTTATGACATTGGACCACAGAAAGGCGTATTCATAGGTAAAAGCAAATGATGTATAGTTTTATGAGAAATTTTAATTCTGATGCACTTCTGATGGTTTTTCAGATTGTGCAAGAATCACCATTCCTGACGATGGATCTTTTGGAATCTTGTTTTCCTTATGTCTTGCTGAGAAATGCCTACCATGCTGTCTACAAACAAAGTGTTACATCCTCTGCATAAATATCTACTTATTGGAGATAAGCACGCATTTTTGTTGCCTCAGTTTTACCTGTAAACTATGGAGCTATTTTATTTTATGGCCTGACAGTTTTGTGGATTATGGACTTTTTTTCTTATATACAGTTGTATTTCTGATCAGTGGTTTCTTAATATTGTTGTACTACAATATAAAGTTGGTTGATTTAGGTTGCCCATTCACTGAAATTATTCCTTTTTCATTTTAGAACATTATTTCTGTTTGACACTACATCAACTATACATTTTTGATATTTGATAATGCAAAACCATACTTGCTTGTTTATTTCTTAAAAAATGTATTAAGTGATTATTTTAGATAGTGTTCTAGCTTTCATCTGTGTGTAAATTATTTCCTATAGGGAGAATTCTGATCTATACCTATTGTTCTTACTGAAAACCAGAATTGGATGTGCATTTCTGTGAAGTAATGACATTTCTACTTTTTTCTTTATTTTGAAACATTTGCCAAACTAAATAATATGACACTATATAACATTTAAAATGTTATGGGACTGCTAATAATTAGAAGCAGACCAAGCCCCAATATTCTTAAACAGCAGCAAATGTTGTTGTTTGTATAAAGCATAGTGACATTTTTTAGACTAACATCCATGATGCCCTATCGGCATTAGCACTACCATTGTATCCTGCTGTATAATAAACATTCTTATGCATTTATCAAATGTTGATAAAATGTTAGCCCTTAACCACTTTTATATGTTTTAAATTTTTGAAATTCAAGTGTATCTTCCATAACATAAATAAACACTAGACTGTATCACATTTTGAATGATCGGTTATTTAATTTGTAAATTTCTGAAAATTCATTCATTAATTTAGACATTTTAATACTAGGTAATACTGTTCAGAGAGGCAATGTGGACAATGGTCTGACACAGGCTGGTTGTTTGTGTAATCCTGGGCACATCACTTAACCTCTCATTTCCCCAGGCAATTCCTCATTCCCCCAGGCAGCTCTGTTAGATTATTAGGTTTCAGAGCAAGTGCCAGCCTGTTGTGAAAGAGGAACTTCTTCACCAGGAATTCTGGGTACTGATGAAATCACAGATCTAGTCCAAAACAATTTGTGTTAATTTTAAAAATTATTCAATTTCAGGACTAATCAGCGAATCAATTTTTGTTTAACACTCCTTTAAAGTAATTTACTCTAATTATAGAAGTTATTTTTAAGTGCCTTCCACAGATAAAATATACTACTGCTTTAGGAATACAACACTAAAAGGGAAACTTGGGTGTCCATCAATCTGAGTTGTACCTGTAACCAAATATACTTTCTTAAAAGGGTAGAGAACACATGAACATGGAACCAGTGAGGATGTTGTTTAAAATTCCTATATCAGTCGTTAATGTATTTGAGAGAAATATAAAGGCTCTATTAAAGCTGGTCTTAAAGTGGCAGGAAGAGTAGATTCTG
This sequence comes from Phascolarctos cinereus, assembly GCF_003287225.1. NCBI lineage: Eukaryota > Metazoa > Chordata > Mammalia > Diprotodontia > Phascolarctidae > Phascolarctos > Phascolarctos cinereus. The sequence continues at coordinate 203,730,668 of NW_027556098.1, forward strand.
CTTACTTAGCTTGAAAGCAGCCAGATGTTTTCCTCTTTGATCAGTGTAATGAAAACTGCTTTTCAATAGCCTTGTATCTAGATATTGTCTAAAGTCTCTGTTTTCAGATGCTGCTTATGTACACACTGGTAATTTGGTAAGATATAATAAAACCCACTGCATCCTCGTCAGTTATAATAGTTCTCTTTGTTAAGAAGCACAGTAGTTGAAACACAAGAATATTACATTTGTTTATTTCATGATTTGTCTAGTCTATATTGAAAGCAGAAAATAGTTCACATGGTATTTTAAAATGTATTTTGTAGTACTACTAGGTTAAAAAAATTACCAAATTTATTCATGGTTAATCTAAATTGTGTTAGACCCAGAACAGTCTCATTTTTAAGTAAGCTGTTGCACCTAATGTGAATGATAGCTGTCCATTCTTCATCATGAAGGTCCAGTATGTCTGTGATACCTATTTTCAAAGTTAAAAATGCCTTAATATTTTCAGTGAGTTAATATTTTGTGCATCCATTTAGGAAAATTGGCCAGTCAAATGATGAGAGCTGCTGTCTCCTTTGTTGTCCTGTTATTTCTTTTTGTCAGGTTAATATTTGTGGAATTAAATGGAGGCAAGTATAAATGGTGCAGTGAATAGGTACTGAGCTTTAGTCCAAAGCCTTCCTCAGATAGACACTGGCAGTGTGACCTTGGGCCAGTTGCTTGATTTCTCTAAGTATGAGTTTCTGCATCTGTAAAATTGGACAGTAATAGCATCTATCAGGGTTGTGAGGACCAAATGAAAAAACATATGAAACAATTTGTAAATCTAACATGCTTTATAAATGCTCACTAGCTTTTAATGATATGCTTGTTTGATAATGGAGTGGGTTTTCCAGTGTCATAAGTTAAATGTCCCAACTTCTAGGCATTGTAAGGACAGAAGACAGGTTTCTACTGTTTATATTACAATATTAATCATATGAACAATTTGAATCACTAACATATTTCCTAAAGCACTCTCACATCAAATTACTTTTGAAAAGGGACATAGTTTTAATTTGAAGCTTCTTAAAGTAGAAGCTGAGTTTAATTGTATTAATTTATATATATTATTAGATATATAGTATACCTATCTATCTATATATATACTACACATAGTATATAGTAGATATTTGATGTTTTTCTATCATTTGATAAATTTCAGTATATATAGTTGTTTAATCTGTACAGGGAATATCAAGCCAGGTTTTAAGTACTTAATTTGTGCAAAATAAGTCTAATAAGGGATTGAAAAAAATTAGAGTATTTCTAGAGAAAAATTGATCTTGTGCTAATCAAAATTATTTCCCTTCACTCACCAGATAATTATGACATCAATATTTGATATCAGATTGGTACCTCAAAATCTATACCTCTTACTACCAGCCAACCTACAATTATATGTAGCCCCAAGGATAGAAAATAGAGACTAGTTAAATGCTTTTCTGAAATCTAAGTATGGAATATTTTATAGTGTTTCCTAAATTATACTAATTGATTTTTGTTTTTTAACCAGACTTGTATATTTATTGGTGTTAGGGAACTTCAGGTGAGCTAATTCCTCTACTGGAAGGTAAAGGATCATATTGGCATCTTATTATTTTTTTTCTTAGTGTTTTGCTCAGGACACCAAAAGGTGGCCAAGGCAAAGAGCCAACAGTCAGTGAATCATAGGAGGGACTTGAACCCAGATCTTCTAGCACCAAGGCCAGTTCTATCTACCACAAGGTGCTGCTTCTCACTTATCTCATTCAAAAAAAAAAAACTCAAGAAGAGGACAATCTAGCATGACCTTTTCTTGATGAAATAAACCATGCTGGATTTTAATGATCACAGCTTCTCTTTTCAAGTGTTCACAAAACTTACATTTATATGTCTAAGACACTTTTCCCAGGAGCTAAAGCCCATTCTCTTAGAGTTTTCAGACTCTACATCCTTCCTTTATATACAAATTAAGATATTCGTCGTACTGTCCTATGACAGAAAATTCATTGAATAATATGGACATTTCGACTCTAGTTATTCCTGCCTAGTCTCTCTCCTGCCATTACATGCCCATTTTCATATAGGACATCATCCCATTCCATTCTCCACAGTAAAAGGTCATGAACTCTGTGGCTCAGCAATCACATCTACCAGTATTTTCAATGTCCTAAGATTTAGTTTTTTCCATGCCTACTGCTTGCACTCACTGAAAGCAGGTCTCTAAACTATCTCCTCATCTTCAGTTTTTTCTTTCAATTGCTCTTTATGGGCTGTAGCATTCCTAATACTATTTGAAAGGAATGTGCTAACTTTTTTTTTCATCTTAAGTCATGTGCTTTCCTCTCCATCTTACACGTATATATTTTTTAATTAAGTTCCCTGTGCAGCTATATTTGTGTCTTTTGGGAGCCTCCCTTCTTCTTGAAACATTTGTTTATGTCATCAGAATATCATTCTTGAGAACTTTCTGTCCTTCTTGAACTGATATCCCTTGATGAATATCATGGTATTGGATCATAGATCTAGAAGCTAGAAGAGACTATGACTACTGTGAGGAGTTCATGGGTAAGGTTTCAAGAAGGAACACAAGTGCTCATGGATCACAAGTTAGGCACTTTATTACTCACAGGCATACAAGCGTGTCACTTCCTAGGCTTTCAATCCTGTGAGTAAGCATAGGTGGCAGTGCAGGTATATGGTGGGTTGTGCCCCCCAATCAAAAACACAGAGTTCTAGTTTTCACCCTTATTATATCTGATGATTGTTGCTGGATGGATTCATAAGAATCAAGTAGAGATCAGAGTAGGGTGGACCTTAGGAGCAGTCAATTTAAAAGTAGCATGGAGCGATCACAAGAACATTGTGATTAAGGAAGTTTTTCTAACTGCAAACCTCGGTTAGATGAAATTTGCTAAACTGATTATGATCAGGAGGAGTCTTTCATTCCTTGAAAATGAACTTGACTAAATCACTGGGTACATATTATCTTTCCAGTATACCAGTGAGACAGTCAGTAATCAAACATGGAGTTACTTATGTCAACAGGGGCCTAGCAATAAATCAATCCTTATAAATAATCCTCATTTTACAGATAATGGGAACTAGGCCTTATGGAGATCGTGGCTTTCCAAGGTCACAATAGTAAAAAAAAAAAAATCAGATTCAGATTTTGAATTTAGGTCTTCTGTCTCTGGAGCCATTATCTGGTTATCCTATGAGAACCTTTGAAATCAGCCCTTCTAAAATCCAAGGTATAAGTCATAATGTGCCCATCTGTCATAAACTATGTGACATTATGTTTACTTTTTGCTGAATTTCCCATCAAACCATTTCTTCCTCAGTGAGAATAGCACTTTCCCTTGTCACTTCTATTTTTTGAAGGATGAAACTATCAGGTCATGTTCCAAATTTATCAGCTGCTCTTTTTTTTTGTGGGGGAAAAGGGGGTGGTCAGAAAAAAAATCAGTTTAATCCTACAAATACAATTTTGAAAGCATGGGAAGATCTTATTCTAAAGAGTGTCTCACCATGCATGTGTTTAAATCCTAAGAGACTTTATTAATTGATGCAACCACAAAGGGAACTTTGTTCAACAATCTACAATATGAAGCAAGCCATCAAACAATTTAACACTTCAACAAACACTTTAATAAGTGTTTGTTAAGGGCCATTTATGTGCCAAGCACTGTGCTAAATGAGACTATTCTTGTTGTTATGGAATTTATATCTTAGGGGGTGGGAGAAGAAAATAAAATGTACAAAGATAGGTAAAAGATTAAAATACTATATGTAATTATCCCTCTAACCATGTAGATGACTGCCTGTATCTGCAACTCTTGTCCATGCCCTCCCAAAAGTTTACATGGTGGTCCATAAAACAATCTGGGAGCCTTCCTTGCTTTCTTGTGACATATCAAGGACACTGATCATACAGGATATCCACTGGTTGTTATCCCTTGCTCTCATCATATGACCAGCCCATTTTCTTTTTTTTAATCATAAATTTTGTTAACGATGTCCTTTACTTTGGTTCTTCATGTAGTCTTATTTGTTAATAGCTGCAGTTTGCTTAAATTCACTTCTCTCCACTACCATCTGAATGATGCTCTTTTTTAGTTCTTTGGTGTCTAGTGTTATAGCCATGAAATGATGGTAGGACAGTAGTATTAGGTATTTTTTTGTTGCAAAAATTTGGGGGTCATTAAAGGAGATTTGCAATTTCTGGCCCACTCTTTAATTCTATGCCCAAGCCATTGAACATTTATGGTAATTGTCCAAGATGTATTACACTGATGTGGATAAGTTCTACAAATTGCCAAACATAATCTGAACAATCAATAGGCATTCTTCATTCATTTGGTTTTTCATGTGTGGATGGTTAGACTAAACTAATTAAACATGTGTATTTCTCTGTGTGTGTGTGTGTGTGTGTGTGTGTGTGTGTGTGTGTGTGTGTGTAATCTTCCAAGAGACTGCAGTGTTCCAGGGCTCAACACAGGTGACATTATGCTGGTTACAAACACGAGCATCTGGTGGATCCTACCATCCACAGGCCGTCCTTCTTCAACTCTACTCTGCCTGATTTCCTCCATGACAGTGGCAAACACCTTTGGCAAGCATACGTCTACTTTTTTTTTTACGTCTCACCTGATACTAATGATCAGAGATTCATCAATATTACCTGTGTTGTTTTTTTTTAAATAACTCTTAAAAAATGTAACAAACAACTGAGGGATCAGGAAAGGCCTCATTTGGGAAGTGGTAATTGAACTGAGACTCAGATGAAGCTAAGGATCCTGTGTGTCGGAGGGGGACCTGAAGATTTGCTGTTGGCCTCTGTTGCCAGCATCCTTATGTGTTTGGCAGGAGCACTGTGAGTGCTGCTGCTGCTTAGGCCTGATTTCTGACATCCTACCCTGAGGAAATGGCGCAGTAACACCAAAAGCAACAAAACCAAAGGTTCCTCTAGGCCAGTACGTGGGCTGTATTCACCACGAGCAAGCAATCAGTAGTTATTTGTGTTGGAGTTGAAGAAATGTTCCTGGGGGGAGGAGGGCATGTTTAGTCCTGTTTAGGGGCCCCACAGTGGAGGCTCCACAGAGAATTACAATTTATAGTATGTATAAGAGTGGAAACTTTTGACTGATGTAACACTCTGGCCTGTCCTCAATTAAATGAGTGCAATTGGCACATTTGTCCATATTGCCAATTCCAAGAAATGTCTACACACCTGAGGAAAATTTAGCATTATCCTTTTTACGTGCCATCCTTGTGGCAAAATTGTGGTTAGTCTCTCAAATTCCAATTCTCCTCTACCCCCCCAAAAAAAACCCCAACACTTCAGTTTCTCTAGCATAGATGGTATTACAATCCTAAAATTTCAGGTTTCTATCTTGGTTTACATTCTGTCTTTTGGGAGGTCCTTTGTGCTACCCCATCCTTAATGGCTTTCTATGTCCATGTACAAGTATAGGAATGAGGACTATTAATTCAGCTGCATTGTCATTTCTTTTTAAAAATTATTGGCATAGCAGAGCTTGTGTCAGTACTGGAGAGCAAACCCTCCTCACAGTTCCAGGGCAGGAAAGAGTGCTTGTGGTCACTCACAGACCAGAGCACAGGCCAAGAGAGGAGTAAACACCTTTCCTTAGATTATATCACCTTGGAAGAACTGAAAACTTACAGGTCCCGATTTCTGAAAACAACTGCATGAAACCCCTGAAGCTTGGGACAGTATGCCCTCTACACTGGAAGCAGAGCCCTACCTTAACAAAGAGTTAAAAAGACAAGTAATTGGCTGTGAAAATGAGCGAACAGTGGAAAAAAACTTACACTATAGAATCTTGCTTTGGTAACAAAGAAAATCAAAACATACAATCAGAAGAACACAACAAAGTCAAAACTCCTATATCCAAAGCCTCCAAGAAAAATATGAATTAAACTCAGGCCGTGGAAGATCTCAAAAAGGATTTTGGAAATCAAATAAAAGAAGTAGAGAAAAAATTGGAAAGAGAAATGAGAATAATGCAAGAAAATCATGAAAAATGAGTCATGAAAAATGCTAAAGGAGACCCAAAAAAAATGCTGAAGAAAATAAGACCTTAAAAAATAGACTAGACCAAATGGCAAAAGAGATCCAAAAAGTCACTGAGGAGAAGAATGTCTTAAAAAGCAGAATTAGCCAAATGAAAAGGAGGTCCAAAAGCTCATTGAAGAAAATAATTCTTTAAAAATTAGAAGGAGCAAATGGAAGCTAATGACTCCATGAGAAATCGAGACACTGTAAAAACCAAAAGAATGGAAAAAGAAATAGAAGATTGTGAAATATCTCATTGGAAAAACAACTGACCTGGAAAATAGGTCCTGGAGAGATAATTTAAAAATTATTGGACTACCTGAAAGCCATGATCAAAAAAAAAAAAAGAGCCTAGACATCATATTTCAAGAAATTATCAAGGAAAACTGCCCTGATATTCTAGAACCAGAGGGCAAAATAGAAATTGAAAGAATCCATCTATTACCTACTAAAATAGATCCCCAAAGGAAAACTCCTAGGAATATTGTAGCCAAATTCCAGAGTTCCCAGGTTAAGGAGAAAATATTGCAAGCAGCCAGAAAGAAACAATTCAAGTATTGTGGAAACACAATCAGGATAACACAAGATTTAGCAACTTATATATTAAAGGATCAGAGGGCTTGGAATATGATATCCTGGAGATCAAAGGAGCTAGAATTAAAACCAAGAATCACCTACCCAGCAAAACTGAGTGCAATCAATGAGGGGGGAAAAATTGATATTCAATGACATAGAGAAATTTAATACATTCTTGAGAAGCCAGAGCTAAATAGAAAATTTGACTTTCAAATACAAGACCCAAGAGAAGGATAAAAAAGTAAACAGGAAAGGAAAATAATAAGAGACTTAATAAGTTTAAATTGTTCACACTCCTACATGGGAAGATGATATTTGTAGCTCAAAAAACCTTTCTCATTATTAGAGTAGTTACTATATATAGACAGAGTGCACAGGTGTGAGTTCAAAGTGAAGGAATGATATCTAAAAAATAAACTTAAGGGGTGAGAGAGGAATGTACTAGAAGAAGGAGAAAGGGAGAAGTAGAATGGGGTAAATTATCTCACATAAAAGAAGTAAGAAAAAGCTTTTACAGTGGAGGGGAAGAGGAGAGAGGTGAAGAGGGAATGAGTGAATCTTGCTCTCATCAGATTTGGCTTAAGGAGGGAATAACACACACACTCAACTGGGTGTGGGAATAGGGAATGGAGGGGGTGGTAGAAGGGAGGGCAGATGTTGGGGAGGGGTAGCAATCAGAAGCAAACACTTGAGAAGGGACAGGGTCAAAGGAGAGAATAGAATAAATGGGGCAGCATAGGATGGAGGGAAATATAGTTAGTCTTTAACATGACTGTTGTGGAAGTGTTTTGTATGGCTACACGTATGACCTATATTGGATTGCTTGCCTTCTCATTAAGGGGAGGGAGGAAGGGAGAGAATTTGGAACCCAAAGTTTTAAAAATAAATATTAAAAATTGTTTTCACATGCAGCTGGGAAATAAGATAGGCAGTGGGGTATAGAAATCTATCCTGTCCTATAGGAAAATAGAAAGGGAAGGGGAGAAGAGAAGGGAGGTGTGTGATAGAATGGAGAGCAGATTGGGGGAAGGAGTATTCTGAATTCGTGCCTTCTTGGGGTAGGGGGGAAGGGAGAGATGGGGAGAAAATTTTGGAACATCATGAAGTGAATGTTGAAAAATAAAAAATAAATTCTTTTTAGTTTATGAAATAATATTTTCATAAGGTAGTAGAATAAAAAAATGATTGTACATGAAATGGCAAATTATGTACAACTTGTTATTCTTTTTAAATATATAATAAAGTTATCGTGTAACTTTTTGTCCTTTTTTTCTCCTCTCCCCTTTCCCATTAGAGATGGTTACCATTAGACATAAATGTGTGTGTGTGTGTGTGTGTATTACGTGTAAATTCATTCTATACATATTTCATTTCCATAAAGCCACCTCATACTTGCTAACTAACCATAGTGGTCCCCTGAGGTTCTGTCTTGGCCCCACTTCTCCCTCTATTCTATTTCACTTGGTGATCTCATTAGCTCCCATGGTTTCAGTTTTCATTTCTGTGTAGATAGTTTTTCAGATCTAGTTGTCTAGACCTAATCTCTATCACATCTCCAGCTGCCTATTAAGCATCTTGAACTAGATGTCCAGAAGACATCTTAAAATTCAACATGTACAAAACTGAACTCCTTATCTTTTTTCTCAAGACTCCCTCTTCTTCCCAACTTCCCTATTATTGTCAAGGGCATCCTCCCAGGCACTCAGGCTCCTAATTTAGGTGTAATCATTGACTCTACCCTCTGACCTTGCCTCCCATATCCAGTCTGTTCCTAAGTCCTATCAGTTTTAATTTTGTTACATTTCTGATATGTGCTCCCTTTCTCCTCACACTGCCACCATTCAGGGGTCAGTTAGGATCTCATGCCTAAACAGTGCAACAATTTGCTTGTTGATCTCCTTATCTTAAATGTCTCCCCATTCAAATCCATCCTCTACTCAACTGTCAAATTGATCTTCCTGAAGCACATACCAGTGTTGCCCTATTACTTCCACAATCATATATAAAACCTTCTGTTTATCCTTTAAAGTCCTTCATAACCTGCCCCCCTCCTACTGTTGTGGTCTTCTTTACTCCTCCCCATGTACTTTTATGTGACACTCCATTTCCCAACTCTTGGCATTCATTATCACTGACTGTCCCTCATGCTGAAACTCTGCTTCCTTATTTCCACCTCCTAGCTTCCCAGGCTTCCTTCAGGTCTTAGTTAATTTGCCACCTTTTTTCCTAGGTCCTCCTTAATCTTCTCTTAGTGCCTTCCCTCTGAGATTGCACCCAATTTATCTTGTGTGTGTATGTGTATGATATACACATATATTACATAATTGTTCGTATGTTGTCTCTCCCATTACACTGTGAGTCTCTTGAGAAAAGGAACTTTTTTGCTTGAATTTCTATAATAGTAATATTAGCATTTATATACTCCTTTAAGATTTGCAAAATGCTTTACAAATATCCTATGTTTATCCTCAGCAGCCTTGTGAGGTAAGTGATATTGTTATCCTCATTTAACAGATGAGGAAACTGAGGCAAACAGATTAAGTTAGTGTCTAAGGCAGATTTGAACTCAGGACTTCTTAATCCCTATCTACTGTGCCACCCAGCTGCCTATCCTCAGTGCTAGACACATAGTAAATGCTGGCATGTAAGTGCTTAATAAATGCTTATTGTCTTTGCTTTTAAAAGGTAAAAATACTAGTTTAAATAACCTTGTCAAAAAAAGGAAATGTGGTTATTCTGACATAACCTTTTTTGATGAAGCCATGCTAGTTCTTTGTAATCGTTGTATTCTTCTCTAGATGTTCAGGAGACCAGCCAAGATGGAGAAGAAGGAAGCAATGTATATATAGTTCAGCCAAGTGTGGGTGGAAGCTAGTTCAAACTGGCTCAAAATAGCCAATTATTAAATTTCTACCTTAGAAATCATCAAATGATACAAATTGGGGTTTGATTTGTTGTTTGAACTTAAGGAAGTGATGGAGAAGGTGTTAATTCAGATTAAACTTAAAATGTGTCATGCATATTTTTTTTTCAGAGAGCAAATTGTTAGACATTTTCTAGACTACTGCTGAGCTCAGCTATTACCTCAGAACTACTCCATGAACATCTAGAAAAAACACAATAGGGACAGCTAGGTGGCACAGAGGATAGAGCACCGGGCCTGAAGTCAGGAGGACCTGAGTTCAAATCCGGCCTCAGACCAAACACTTGACACTTACTAGCTGTATGACCCTGGGCAAGTCACTTAACCCCAATTGCCTAATAAAATAAAATAAAATAAAATAAAGAAAAAATGCAATAGATGAGTCCTGAAAGTGAAATAAGGGTAGAAAAAATTACTTCATATAATTAAGGCATGCAAATAGGAGACTACAAACAAGGAGGAAGGGGTAGGTGTAGCAGGGGCAACATCTGAACCATGCTTTCATCTGAACTGGTCAAAGGAGAAAAGAAAGTACACTTATAGGTCGATTCAGAAATCCATTCCACTCAACAGGGAAACAACAGAAAATAGGTATAGAGGGGAAGGGTGCATAAAGGGAGGGATTAGTCTTAAACAACAGGGTTTTAAAGGGAAAGAAAACAAGGATAACAACTTGTGATTGAACTCTGGGCAAGTGAAAGACAAGAGGGGCAGAGAAACCAAAGCAAATTGCATCAAACCTAGAATACTGGTGCCAAGCATACTCTGCTCACCACCCTCTTTATAAAGAAGGAGTAGAAAGATAGAAGGAAAAATATAAGTGAATAGAATGGAGAAAAATACTCAAGTAAAAATCATAACCATGAATGTGAACAGGATGAACTCAGTCATAAAACAGAAGAGAATAGCAGAATGGATTAGAAAGCAAAATTCACTTGAAAGAAACTTACTTGAAATCTAAAGATTCACAGTTAAAGGTCTGGCTTAAAACATTTATGCTTCAGCTGAAGTTTAAAAAAAGGGCAGGAGTAGCAAACTTGATCTCAGAAAAGGCAACAATAAAAATAGATTTGATTAAAAAGACAAACAGGCAAATTATATTTTTCTGAAGAGTATTATAGAAAATTAATGTCAGTACTAAACTATGCACTGAATGGCATAGCATCTAAATACATAAAGGAAAAGTTAAATGAGTTACAGGGAGAAATGGATAGTAAACCCAGTAGAGCACCTCAATGTACCTGTCTGAGTCCGAGATAAATATAACTAAAAATAAACAAGAAGTTAGACCTAAGTAGAATTTTAGAAAAGTTAGATATGGGGGCAGCTAGGTGGCGCAGTGGGTAGAGCACTGGCCCTGAAGTCAGGAGGACTTGAGTTCAAATCCAGCCTCAGACCAAACACTTGACACTTACTAGCTGTGTGACCCTGAGCCAGTCACTTAACCCCAATTGCCTAAAAGCAAAAAAAAACAAAAACCATATGACAGACCTCTGGCTATTATTTAATGGTAATAGAAAGGAGTATAAATACTTCCAGCTGTGTATTTCACCTTTGTTTACTGCAATGCAATAAAAATTATATTAAGTAAAGGGCCACTGAAGAAATAATCAAAAATTAGTTAGAATCTAAAAATCCTAAAGGATAGGTAGGTCAAACAATGAATCATTGAAACAGTAGATTATTTCACTAAGATACAATAATGGGCCAGTGAAGAAATAATCAAAAATCAATTCTAGAAGTTTGCAATATTTTCTCCTTGACCTGGAAGCTCTGGATTTTGTCTATGATGTTCCTGGAAGTTTTCATTTTGGGATCTCTTTCAAGAGGTGATTGGTGGATTCTTTTTATTTCTATTTTACCCTCTAGTTCTAGAATATTAGAGCAGTTTGTTTTGGATAATTTCTGGAAATATGATGTGTAAGTTCTTTTTTTGATTATTACTTTCAGGCAGTTCAATAATTCTTAAATTATCTCTCCTCAATCTGTTTTCCAGATCAGTGGTTTTTCCAATAAGATATTTCCCTTTTTCTTCTGTTTTTTCATTTTTAAATTTTGTTTTATTGTTTCCTGTTGTCTCATGGAATCATTAGCTTCCACCTATTCAATTCTACTTTTTAAGTAATTATTTTCTTCAGTGAGCTTTTGGACCGACCTCCTTTTCCATTTGGCCAATTCTGCTTTTTAAAGAGTTCTTTTCAGTGGATTTTTGTACCTCTTTTACCATTTGGCCTATTCTGTTTTTTAAGGTGTTATTTTCTTCAGTATTTTTGTGCCTCCTTTACCAAGCTGTTGACCCTTTTTTCATTATTTTCTTTCATCGTTCTCATTTCTTTTCTCAGTTTTTCCTCTACCTCTCTGATTTTTAAAATTCTTTTTGAGCTCTTCCAGAAATCATGTTTGGGCTTGAGACCAATCCTCATTTTTGTTTGAGGCTTTGGATGTAGCAGTTTTTACTTTGTTGATTTCTTCTGAGTTTGTGTTTTGATATTCTCTGACACCACAGTAACTTTCCACGGTCAGGTTCTTTTTGTTGTTGTTGTTTGCTTATTTTCACAGCCTATTTCTTGACCTGGAGTAGAAGGGGCACTGTCCCAAGCTTCAAGCTTTTCTTGCTGCTGCTGTCAGAGCTAGCTCTGGGGGCCTGTAAATTTTTGGTTCTTTTAAGGTGTTATGATCTAAGAAGAAGTGTGGTCATTGCTCTCTTGGCTTGTGCCCTGGTCTGTGAGCAATCACAAGCTCTCTTTTCCTCCCTGGAATTGTAACCAGGGTACCCATTCCCCTGGGGCCACATACTCTGGTGTGTTAGTGCTCCTCCTCACCCTGGGATTGCAACCTGGAACTGCAGCCTTGGTCATTGTTTGGGCAATGCAGTAGAATCTTGCATCCAGTGGCTGCAAAGGGACCCCTGTAATCTCTTTCTGACAAGTTGTCTGATTGGCTCAGAACTCCAGAAGCCACTGTTACCACCCCCTGATTCAGTTGCCCCCAATGTCTGCTACTGGATTGCTGGGGCTCATCCTGTGCTGGTGCATCTCACCCAGGAAACAGATCTTTTCTGGTGACCCTAATTTGTTCTGAGATATTATTTGAAGTTGTTTGGGGTGGAGGGCGGGATTTGGGAGAGCTCAAGCACATTCCTGCCTTTACCCTGACATCTTGACTCTCTCCCCCCCCCCCCGCAAAGATAATTTCTTCATCAGAGAAAACATAAGGAATATAGGGTGTAAGAAATTCTGCCTTCTCTCTGGTGTCCATTATAATATATCTAGCTGAGCAAAGGTGCTATCCCTTCTTTGAGCCTCCTTTTCCTCTAATATAACATTATAATAAAAAACGAACTCTGATTCTAAACTTTTAACGCTCTCAACACTATGACTATATCATATAGGATTCCTTTGTCCAAAGCCCCAGATTGAGTGTTGATTTAGTTTATTGTTTCCTGGCCCGGAGGAAAGGACTAATTTGGGAGGTATTAAGGCTAATGGAAAACAGCTGGTTCAGGTAGTGGATGGTGTACGTCTGGTGTCTTACAAACCCTACTTATGAAGGGTTTGATTTACTCACACCTTTTCCAGCAAGAATAGATCTGTCCCAAGATCCCAACTCAGATGTTGATATAATTTTCACCCTTAAGTGGGAGTTTAGGTGGTGTTCTGGTCCTGAGTTATGTGGGATGGGAGCTTTGGCCAGTAAACTTACCAAAGGTAGTAGGATGGTTAAGATTATAGATTAAGAGCTAGAAGGGAATTTAGACATCATGAGGTTCAGTCCCTCATTTTGTAGATGAAACTAAGGTCCAAGGGCAAATAAGTAGTAAGCATCAGGGCCAAGATTCAAACCTGGGTCTTTTTCATTCAAATCCAGTCCTCTTTTTGCTAAACTCCACTCAAAGCTAAGGTTTCACATGGGTCATTGCTAATGTTAGGTAGTCTTGGAAAACTAAGTGATTCAGACTTGTGAAAGAACAAAGAGTAGGATGGTTACATCGTCTTGGAAGATTTCCAGCACAGTGTCCAAATGGTACACAGATTCTCTATAGATGATGAGGTCTTCCAGATTTGAAGATCACATTGTGGCGACTGAATAAAGCAGCAGTGTGCTGTACAGCCTTCTTAATGAGATCCATAGCCAGTTAAAGGAGTCTGAGCGAATAATCTATATAAGAAAGAAAAAAAAAGCATGCCTGTTATCTAACTGACATGCAGTTAGATAAATAGCTCATTGAGTCAGACCATCAAGACATCTATTAAAGATAGGTACTGCAGATAGACAGTGAAACTGTGCCCAGAACTAAATAGAAGGAAAACAATAAGTTGGATTGTATTTGGAAATTATATAGCTCTTTCAACAATCTCAGGTTTTTCCCTAATACAAAAACCCATCGTTTTAACACCATTATTCTCCCAGTGATGTTATATTGCTATGAATTATAGAACATTATAATCTTTGAATAATCAGAATCTGAAGTGATAGTGGAGATATAGTGGACACATAAGTTATCTTAAGTATATTAGAAATCATGGTTTGTTCACCAAAAGAGGAGTAAAGGACATTCAGGAAATGCATGATTAGAAAAGGAAGTGAGCCAGTCATTCAGTGAGAATGAAGAATAGCAGATGAACAATCCAGTTCCTACATTGGTACCACTAGATATAAAAGACTCTAAGCAAAGGACTTCTGGGAATTTAGTCATATTCTCAAATGAAGGAATTGATTGAAATGATTATGTCTGGTAAAAGCATTAAATTTCAAAACATGTGCCATTCTAAGTTCAATGATATGAATTAAAAGCAGAATACCTTCATCAGAATACAAATGATATTTGTATAATTGAATAATAATTATGTAATTTGTATAATTGAATGAACTGATATTTAAATGGTATTGGTTGTCTCAAGGTTCATTAAGGTTAGCTAAGAATAGCACTGACTGTGAATGGTGAGAATAGTGGGCACAGATGTCAAATTTAATTATGCTTGGCAACTCACTTTCCAGTCTTCAAAGCAGAAAAACAGAACATCAAAATAGCAATTCATTTGCACCAAATTCATTCTATTTTTAAAGGGTCCTGAAAATTAATTTAAATCAATGCAGAAAGGTACTTCATTTGTATTTTTTTGAACACTATTACTAATAAAGTAGTAGGGTTATAGAATTAGAGCTGGAAGGATTCTTAGAAGTAAATGAGGCTCATTCCCTCATTTTACCAGCAAGTTCTTGTTGGTCTATCTCATCCTCAGTTTTTAGAAGTTGAGAGGGCAGATGAACAGTGGTATGCAGAGGTATTCTGACCTGAAGAAAAACAGCCAACCTTAATATCTGTAGCCAACAATGTGAGGGGAGAGGTGGCGATATCTTATTGAGACTGAGTGGGGTAAGAATGGCATGTTGGCATGGTCGTGGCCATATCCTGGCTCTAGTTTGTGGCCTAGATGTCACATTCTTGGCTCCAGCCAAACTCAATACAGGGCCATGTGGGCAGCCTGAGCTGAGACCCAGCTGTTAAGCCCCTCAAGGGAGTGGACAGGGAGGGGAGAATTTGACCCTGTCTCCTTGGAATGTTTACAGGGGTTGGATGAAAAAGCTGCAAGTAGCTGGCCTCAGCTGAAGTTATTTGAGAAGTTCAACAAACATGTATTAGACCCTGTTATGTGCGAGGCACTGCATTAGATGTTTGGAAGACAAAGATTAAAAATTACATGGTGCCCTCACAAAGCTTTAAATCGAAGGGCAAGGGCTGAGACATAAACACAAATAAGTATCATATGAGGTAGAATGTGATTGGGGCAAAGTATGTGTTTCTAGACAAAATACTATGACAAATTTGAGGAAAGAGTGATCACTTCTGGTTGCAGGGAGGGAGCAGGCAGGTGATGGGGATTCATGGAGGAGACAATAAATACCTAAGTTGGACCTTGAAGGAAGAGAATTTCAACCAGCAGATATGTGAAAGGGGTGTATTCCAGGCATAAGATAGGGCTTGTGAAAATCTACTGTCAGGAAAAGGAAGAAAGAGATCCAGAAAAGCATTAGCCAAGTTGTCCAGAATATAGAAATGTGCAAAGGGGCAGTATAAGGGTAGAAAGATGGGTTGGAGCCAGCAGGGAATCATTTAAGATTTCTGAGCAGGGTCTTCAAGCAGAGCCTATATGATCATGTTATAATGAGGATTCCTTCCTTTCACATATGCATTGGAATAGATGGCTTCTGAGGTCTCTTCACTCAAATTGTGATTTAGCAAGTAACATGGTCAAAACTGTGAATTGGGAAAAGCATTTTGACAACTACAAAAGATGGATTAGCCCAGGGAAAGATTAGAGGCAGAATGACAAAGACCTGAAATATAGGTAGCATTAGTCAGGAAATAAGCATTTATTAAGCATCTACTATGTGCTGTGGTAAGTGCTGGGGACACCAAAAAAAAAAAAAAGCAAAAGACAGTCCCCTGCCCTCCAACAGACCATAATCTAAATGGGAAGACAATTCAAACAACTATGTACAAATAAACTACATATATAGGATAAATAGGAAATACTCAACAGAGGGAAGACACAGGAATTAACTATTGGATGAGGCCTTCTGTAGAAGGTGGGATTTTAACTGGAATTTGAAGAAAACCAAGGAAGACAGGAGGCAGAGATGAGAAGGCAGAGCATTCCAAACATGGGGAATAGTCAATGAAAATGCTCAGAGTTGGGAGATGGAGTATCTTGTTTGAGGAAGAGCCAAGAGCCCAGAGTCATTGAATCAATGAGTATGTAGAGAAGTGTAATGAATGTAGGAAATGTAAGATATGTGAAGACTAGAAAGATGGGGGGGGGAGGTTAGATTATAAAGGGCTTTGAACAATAAACAGAGTATCTTATATTTGATCCTGGAGGTCATAGGGAATGAAATTGTGTGTGTGTGTGTGTGTGTGTGTGTGTGGTGTGTGTGTGTGAGAGAGAGAGAGAGAGAGAGAGAGAGAGAGAGAGAGAGAGAGAGAGAGAGAGAGAGAGAGGTCAGACCTTACTTTAGGAAAAAAAAACACTTTGATGGCTGATTAGAGGATAGACTGGAGTGGAGGGAGTTTTGTGGCAGGCAAACCAACCAGCAGGCTATTGCAATAGTCTATGTATGAGGAAATGAGGGTCAGCACCAGGGTGGTGACAGTATCAGAGGAAAGAAGGGGCCATATTTAAGAGATGTTTCAAAGGGGAGATTGATAGCCCTTGGCAACAGATTGGATATAGAGGGATGAGAGATAGTGAGGAGTTGAGGATGACACTTGAATTGTGAGTCTGGGTAATTTGGGAGGGTTTTGGTACCTTTGATAATAATAAGGAAGTATGAAAGAGGAGAAGATTTAGGGTGAAAGAAAATGAGTTCAGTTTTGGACATGTTGAGTTTAAATGCCTGCTAGACATCCAGTTTGAGATATCTGAAAGGTAGTTAGAGATGTGAAATTGGAGGTCAGAGAGCATAGCTAGATTCAAGAATTGTTAGCATAAAAATGGTAAGTAAATCCATGGGAGCTGATGAGATTACTAAGTAGAACAGTGGGAGAAGAGAAAAGGGCCCAGGACAGAACCTTGGAGGACATCTATGGTTAGAGTACATGATCTGGATGAAGATCCAGCAAAGAAGACTGAGGAGTGGTCAGATAGGTAGGAAGATAAACAGAAGAGAGTGGTATTCCAGAAACCTAGTGAGAAAAGAATATCAAGGAGGACAGGGTGATCAACAGTGTCAAAGACTGCTGAGACGTCAAGGAGAATGAAGATTGAGAAGAGGCCATTGGATTTGGCAATGAAGAGATGAATGATAACTTTAGTGAGAGCAGTTTTAACTGAACGATGAGATTGGAAGTTGTAAGGGGTTGAGAGAGTGAGGGGAGAGGAAGAATAGGGAAAATCTCTTGTAGACTGTCTTCAGAAGATGTTTAACCCCAAAGGATGAAAGAGATTGGTTGATTGTTGTCTTTCATGCTGAAAAGGACCGAAATGATATCACCACATCAAGGCCAACATAGAGTGGGTCTGACTAGGCCAATATGAACTTGGAAAGCTCTTCCACAAGTCAGGCACAAATAATCCATATGAATGTTTGGAGTGGAGATGTCTCTAAATTTGTGCACCTCAAGTTTCTTTTGTGTTATTACAATTCTGCTTTGCTTATAGAGCACAGCACTTCTTTGATGCAGGCATTCCATGCTGGGCAACCCTGTACCAGTGTCTCTCATGACTCACAATCAATTCCAAAGTTCTTCAGAGAGACCTTAAGAGTATTCTTGTATTCCTTCTTCTGATCTCCATGTGAGTGCTTGCCTTGGGTGAGTTCTATGTAAAATACTCTTTTAGGCAAACAAGTTTAAATTGGAACATAATAAGCTTTAGGTGACGATGAGATGGCCACATGGGCAGGTGGTAATATAGGGAAGAGAAAGAGAAATGAAAAGAATAAAAAGAAAAAAAAATACCAATATAGATTTGGGTACCATCCACATGCTAGTCAGTCAATAAACATTTATTAAGCACTTAATATGTTCCAAGTGCTGTGCTAAGCACTGGAAATACAAAAAAGAGGCAAAAGATAGTCCCTGTCCTCAAGTAGTCACAACCTAATGTACAACAATAGTAGTTGAAACCATGAAACTGAATTAGATCACCATAGAAAGTGTAGGTGGAGAGGAAAAATCATCTAGGAACAGGTTCCCAGGGCCCACCCACATTAAATGAAAGTTAAAAAGAATGAAGGGCTAATCAAAGAAATAGAGGCATTAATATAGACAGAGGAGGACCAGGAGAATGTAGTATGACTGGAACAGAGAGAGAAGAGGGAAGCCAGTGGAAGAAAGTAGTCAACAGTATATATAAAACTATTGCAGAGAGGATGATTTAAAAGGTGTTATTGAATTTGGCAATTGTTAAATGTCGTTAGTGGCTTTAAGAAGGGCAGTTTCAGTAGAGTGGGAGGGGATGGAAACTGGCATGTAAGGGATTGAGGAGAGATAGCATTGTGAAAAAATGGAACTATTGGATATAGACAACCCTTTTAAGAAATTTAGAAGTGAAAGAGGAGAGATGCAAAAGGAAATAAAAGAGATAAATAAATGAAAAGGGATAGAAATAAAAGGAATAGAAGATCAAGGGGAAGTTTCAGGAATCTGGAGATCTGATCATGTTTAGCCACTCAGGTTTATAAGGTTGGAGGCATGCTTGACTCTTTTCTCCCTCACCCTCCAGTCAGTCAGTTATTGGGTCTTGTCAGTTTTCTTCCTGTAGCACTTCTCATTACCATCCCATTAATTCAACTCACAGGAACAATTCTCTGTCTAGTTCAGGCCCTCATTACCTCTTGCCTGGACTATTGTAATAGATGGTTGATCTTTCTGTTTCTGGTCTCTTCTCTCTAATCTTATGTTCCACACAGTTAGCCAAATAAATATTCTTATTCAAGAGTCTGAACTATGTTATTCCACTCTAATCATCATAACAGCTATTTACGTAATGTGTTTATACAGCATTTTACAAATATTATCTCATTTGATCTTCACAACAGCCCTGTGACGTAGGTGCTCATTTTACAGTTGAGAAAAATGAGATTTATAGAGTTTAAGTGACTTGCCCAAGGTCACACAGGTAGTAAGTGTTTGAGGCAGGACACTTTCAGTGACTCTAAGATAATATAAAGCCTTCTCAATCTGTCATTTTCCCACCATACAAATCCCATCTGTCTTTCCAGAATTATTACATGTGACTTCTTAGTCTTGTATTCTTTTTTTTTTTGGTTCATTTTAGGCAATTGGGGTTAAGTGACTTGCCCAGGGTCACACAGCTAGGACGTGTCAAGTGGTTGGTCTGAGGCTGAATTTGCACTCAGGTCCTCCTGACTCCAGGGCCGGTGCTCTATCCACTGCACCACCTAGCCACCCCACTAGTCTTGTATTCTTTGTTCCAGCCAAACTGGCCGACCAGCTGTTCTCCAAACTTGATGTGTCATTTTCTGCCTCCTTGCTTTCGCATAAGCTGTGTCCCATTTGTCTGAGATGAACACTATTCCTGTCTCTGCCTTTTAGAAGCCCTATCTTCCTTTATGTCCCGGCTAAGTCTCTACCTCTCAGATGAAACCTTTCCCGATTTCCCACAGTGATTTTTTTTCCCTCTGCCTATTTGTGTATTTGTCTGTCTGTCTCTCCTGAAATTACTTTATATTAACTTGTCTATGAAACTGTTATATCCTAAAAGGAGAATGTAAACTCCTTGAAGTCAGGGTTTGCTTTGGTTTTATTATGATAGCCCCAATTCCTAGGGTTGTGCCTGGCACTAATTGTAGCAGGTTTTTAATAAGTATATTTTTGAATTGAAAGATTAAAATTCCTCCGGGGAAGTCAACCAAGGAAGGACGATGATAAGCCCTAGTGAATGGAATTCCAGAAACACAGAAACAATTCCAGCAAGGATAAAAATGGGGAGTTGTCTACAAAGAACAGTGTGAGTGCACAGTGAACTCACCCAACTTATATTTTAAACAGACAACTGCGGAAGATGGAAGCAAGGGCATTTGCCCTTGAATTCAAAAAGGTTTCCGTGTAAGAATAATGTTAGGAATGCTAAAGCTCGGAATGAGCAAAACTTTGGTGTAGGAACTGAAGACAACAGAAAGAGCTTGGGTGATTAAAAAAACTATATTGGGAGAAATAAACAGCTCCTGAAAGGTCTAGGTTTGCTATTCAGTATCAACAGAACAATGACAATGAGCAACAGAGGGGATGCAGAGCTTCTCAATTTTTATTTTCCTTCTGTTTTCTCTGCTCAGGCGAATGATGTTTGAACTTGAAAATACGGAACAGACATAGCTACTGGGGTGTTGAGTAAGGAGATACTAACAGAGCATATAATTGATGAGTTCAAAAGGAACTATATCCTGTCCAAGATATTGATAAACTCATATAAATCTTTTTGCTGTTTTTGGGTAGAGGGATTTGAGGACTAGATGACCCCTAACATACCTTCCAGCTCCAAATCTGTGACCCTATGATGATGATGACATTGGGACTGTATCCCTTCCACCAAAGGACGATGGAACTGAACAAGGGTCCCACCTGCCAGTGATCTTTGAAAGAACACGGAGAATAAAAGATTGCAGACATCTGTAGAATTGCAGAAAGGAAATTTTTTTTGTGTGCCAGTTTTCAAAAAAGAATTAGTAATCTTGACTCTGGTTTCTGGCAGAATTGTAGACATTTTATTAACGAGATAGTTGAAGTCAGGATCCCAAAAAATCTTGACAGGCTGACTCTAATAAAATGAAATATAATAAAGGTATACATAAGGACCTGTACTTGAGGTTGTTGTTATTTTTAAAATAAACCTCACCAGTACAAGATGAGGAAGGCTAAAAAAGATCTGAGGGTTTTAGTGGTTAGCAAGTTCAATACAAGTCAACAGTGCAATTTTAAAGCCTCAAAAAGCTAATGTAAATTTTAGGCTGCAATAAGAGAGAGTGTATGTAGGAGTAGGGAGCAGATAGTCCACTCTGCCTGACTACATCTGTGGTGGCTGTGTTCAGCTGTGGGTGCCACATTTTATGCAGGGTGCTGATAAGCTGGAGGACACCAAGAAGAGGGCAAATGGGAGGGTGAAGGACCTTAAGATCATTCAATACGAACATTTGTTGAAGAAACTGGAGGTGTTTAGCTTGGAGAAGATATGACTTGGGATAATACCTATCTTCCTGTATTTAAAAGATATCACACCAAAGAAGATTAGCTTTGTTCTCCTTGTTTTACTCAGATGATAGAACTAGGAGCAATGCTAGAAGCAGCAGAGAGAGGAATAAGGAAAACTTCTGAACAATTTGAGTTATTCAAAAGTGGAATGGGATGCTTCAAAGGACTGGTTCCTTCTCACTAGAAATCTTCAAGCAAAAGCTGGATGACCATCTGTATGTTACCTTTTAGTAGGCTTTGTTGTTGTTGAGGTAGAAGTTTACTTGGAGGGCCCCTGTGATCCCTTTTAACTGAGCTTTTTTTTTTTTTTGTCATTCTGAGGGATGACTACTGATGAAAAGTCCTGGAGGAGGCCAGGGAGGCAATGGTATCAGGCAGGCAGGCAGGCAGGCACTACCTTAGTGAGCAGTAGGGATATTTTTTTGGACAAGAGGAAAGGTAAAAGAAGGAGCAATACTGTTGAAAAACACTTAAAAATGGAAAAGTTTAATCTTTTTGAGAAGAAGGGCCTAAAACTTCTTACAGAAATAAGACTAGTAATAGTTCATCATCTGTGTTTATGTACCATGAATCTGCTGGATTTCATTACTTTCTCTCCAGCGATCTTCAATAGTTCTGAAGCAGATGCAGCGAAAACAAAGTAGAAATTGCTCAAGGGTGAGAATTTAGAGGTCATGAATGGCAGGTCAGTGAGACAAGGCAAACTATGGGGTAAAACCTGGGTGAAGCTAGAGCAAAGGACACAGACTGAGATTCTAGAAAAATGGGCCAAAGGACCAAAGGTAACAATAAATATAAAAAAGACAGAAAGTATAGTATACTTCTAAAGTAAAGTATAGTATACTTCTAAAAGTATAGAAGGCTGTGTTCAGAAAGTAGAATTTCCCATTTTGGGATCTTGGAGACTATACAGTTCTTGGACATATTAAAATCTAAAGTGTAGTCATGTTGTGTAGATGACGTAAAATTGAAATAATGAACAGAGTTGAGATGTTTAAGGGGATGGAAAGGTCAGGTTGTTAGAGGATTGGTCAATATGAAAATTGAAGTCTCCAGGATTAAATAACAGGGGATTGGGTAGAGTATGAGCCGGATATTAAACACATTGAAAAAGTTGGAAAAAGTTGATAAAACCATCTGGAGTTTGATAGTTATTAATAATGAGGTAGGGAGAAGGTAACACAAGCAGGTGGCATGGAGCTCTAAATAATAATAATAATAATTGAGTGGTAGTGGTAGAGGATTGTATCAGGGGGAAGCAAGGATTATGCCTACCTTTCCTCTGGCTCTTGCCCTCAGAGATGAAGGAGAAGAAATAGCCAACAATTGAAAAACTTATATTTTAGGTTTCTAGGCTCCAAGAACATGGACTAGATATCAGATCTCCTGAGTCCTAATCAAGCATCTCTTCCATCATGTTATTGTTGTTCAGTCATTTCAGTCATGTCCAACTCTTTGTGACTCCATTTTCCTGGCAAAGATACTGGAGAGGTTTGCCATTTCCTTCTCCAGCTCATTTTACAGATGAGGAACTGAGGAAACAGGGTTAAGTGACTTGCACAGGGTCACACAGCTAGTAAGTGTCTGAGCCAGATTTGAACTCAGGAAGATGAGTCTTTCTGATTTCAGGCCTGGGATTCTATCCACTGAGCCACCTATCTGCACCAATGGTAGTAGAAAGGTCATGGCCTTGGGAGCAGGGAGTGGGGTGGGTGAGGGCTGTACACTCGAGGAAAAAATGTTAATACTATACTCTGTATTTTAGGCACAATCCTGCCAGAAATAATTTTTATCAATTTATCATTATTCTAAGTTGAAACATTGGTCTACTTGTGAAATGTCTAAACTGATAGAGTTCTCTTATGAACTCAGACATCTCTCACAATATTTTGAAGTTCTATTTCTGGTATTTTTGAACATAGGAAAATGTTACAATATGAGAAAAATATATACTTACAGAGACCAGGATTCACATTTTGCTTCATCAAATAAAAAAGTCACTTAATGTTTTGGGCATATACCAGGAAAATTATTTTCCTAAAAAAAAAAACCAACACTTAATCCCTATGATCAATACCTTAATCTTATCAGGGAAAAGGGTCCAGCAAAGATTTTAACTGGATATGAGGCATTTTCTTTCTAAATCTGGTCATCTTCCTTAATGTCTTTTCTTCTTGATCTTTTACACACTTTCCTAAGTGAAAGGTGTTAGGCCTAAGAGAAAAAGGGAAGAGGTTATTAGTAAAGGATATTATTTCATAAGAAATTTGATTAAGTACTGATAAATTTTGTTTCCTTCAGGTAATTCTGTAAAGTACTTTATTCTAGAGAAATATTTATTTCTCAATATTTTCAGCTGAACTAAAATGGACTCTTTAATATGCTTCTATAGCCCATATGTTTAGTGTATTTCTCTTATTCCCCCCAGGGTGGGGCAATCAGTACTGCTGAGATGGGGTGTATGGGATGTTCAGGGAGGACTAGCTTGCCAAGCCCTTTTTAGGGCTTCTCATCCACCTTTGGTGTCTACCTCCCACTGAACTCTCACCTGTGGCTCCAAGAAGCTGCAGCATGTCCAGTAGCCACACCCTAGTAAACCATTTCAGCAGATGGACTAAACCAGGTTGAGGGTAATCGATGGGCCTCAAATTAGTTGGTGAGTTAGTGGGGTGTCTACCTCAAACCCGTGAAGATTTTCCCTGGTGGAATGGGAGAATGAGAACAATTTGTTCCAATAGCCATGAAGGCTGCTGAAGCAAGTGCTGTGGAGTGCTTAGAGCTTGATTAGATGTTGAAGACATTGAGGTCATCCACTGCATCTCAGGCCATCAACAGTTGTCTTGACTCTTGTCCAGCCACTGGACTTCGATGACTCTGGAAGAGAGAGTGAGGCTGATGACTTTGTGCAACTCTGCCTCGTTTAAATCCAATTCATGTGCAGGTCAAGATATCACCTGTGATGTCATTGGTCCTCTTTGAAAATGAAGAGTCAACCCAGAGCTGAATAGAAAATTTGACTTTCAAATACAAGACTCAAGTGGAACATGAAGAGGTAAACAGGAAAGAGAAATCGTAAGAGACTTATTAAGGCTGAACTGTTTACATTCCTGCATGGAAAGATGATATTTATAACTCATGAGACCTTTGTCAGTATTAGGGTAGTGGGAGGGGAGAAATTATATGTATGTATAGATAGATAGATAGATAAATAGATAGATAGATAGATAGATAGATAGATAGATAGATAGATAGATAGATAGATAGATAGATAGAGGGCACAGGGTGAGTTGAAGATGAAGGGGTGATATCTGGAGAGTAAAATTAAGGGGTGAGAGGATTATACTAGGAGAAAGAGAAAGGGAGAAGTGGAATGGGGTACATTATCTCGCACAAAATAGACAAGAAAAGGTTCTAATAGTGGAGGGGAAACAGGGGAAGGTGAGAGGAAATGAGGGAATCTTATTCTCATAGGATTTGGCTTAAGGAGGGAATAACATACACACTCAATTGGGTATGGAAATCTGTCTTACCCTACAGGAAAATAGGGGAAGAAGGGGGCAAGAGGGCAGGGGGATGATAGAGAGAAGGGCAGATTGGGAAAGGGGTAATCAGAAGGAAGTACTTCTGAGGAGGGACAGGGTCAAAAGAAAGAATAGAATAAATGGGGGAGCAGGATAGGATTAAGGGAAATAGAGTTAGTTTTTCACAACATGTCTACTAAGGAAGTGCTTTGCATAACTGCACATGTATGGCCTATATTGACTTGCTTGCCTTTTCAATGAGGGTAGGTGGGGTGGGAGGAAGGGTAAAAATTTGGAACTCAAAGTTTTAAAAACACATGTTTAAAAAAATGTTTCCTCATGCAACTGGGAAATAAGAAATACAGGAAATGAGGTACAGAAATCTATCCTGCTCTACAGGAAAATAAAAGGGGAAGGGGATAAGAGAAGGGAGGGGGGAGAGATAGAAGGGAGGGAAGACTAGGGGAAGGGGTATTCAGAATGCATGCCATCTTGGGGTGGGGGGGAGGGGCAAGATGGGGTGAAAATTTGGAATTCAAAATCTTGTGGAAGTAAATGTTGAAAACTAAAAATAAATAAATTTATATTAAAGAATAACCAAAAAAAATGGTCAACAACAATAACTGTTGAAACAGAGCTAGGCCAGGGTATCATGCATCATGGGATAATAGATTTAGAGTTGGAAGGGATCTTAGAGAGGTCATCTACTCTAACACCTGCACTTTATATATGAAGAAACTAAAAGCCAGAGAGGTTAAGCTATTTGCCCAAGGTTACACAGGTAGTGACAGAGCAGAGATTCAGACCCAGGTCCTTTGACTTCAGACCTAGTGCTCATTCCACTCTACTACAATGCCTCAGATCATAAGGTGAAGCAGGCTGGGAGATAACCATTCACTTAAATAGAGCAGAGAGCCATGCTTACTAGGACTTTTCCTTACATTCCTATTTTGTTCAAGATCTAGGCTTTTTGGGAAGAGGACAGGGATAGAGGAGAGACACTGAACTTTCAATTTGGTAAATGAATGGATCAAATGACATAACATATAAAGCCTTTTGTAAACCTTAAATGCTAGCTATTATTGCTATTATTATCATTATCACATGTAGGAACATTGACAATGTGCAGAAAAGACTTTTTGTGTTGTATGAAAATAATATTTTTAGGGGGCAGCTAGGTGGCGCAGTGGATAAAGCACTGGCCCTGAAGTCAGGAGGACCTGAGTTCAAATCCGACCTCAGACCAAACACTTGACAGACACTAGCTGTGTGGCCTTGGGCAAGTCACTTAACCCCAACTGCTTAAAAATAATAATAATATTTTTATCCAGAAAATATTTTTTAAAATTTTTGTTAAAGTGATAAGGGGCAGTAAAAGAGTTAAAATTAAAATCATATTATTAAAGTGACAAAGTATAACAAAAGAATTAGAAAGTCATCCCCCAAGATGCTGCATAGAAATAGGAGTGAGGGACCTATTGATTCTGATATCCCACTGTTAACTATGAGCAAAAACTTCTCTAGGCATTATAAAAAAGCCCTGAGGCATCTAACTCACTGTAATCCTATCTCTGATCAGGCATTCCTGCCATGTTCCAGCTGGTCTGATGATCTTCTGATGTTGAAAAAGCATGAGGATTTATAGGCCTTGACTATTAGTCCTCATCCATGTCACCAGTCTGCTGTTCTTAAGACTTGAGACAAGGTCACCCCTTTTGGCAGCTGATCACAGTTAAGGAACAGTCAGGCTTATGAGGTTTGCAAGACACAGCAAAACCCTGGAAAAGGCTTCTGTTGTAGAAGGTCACTACAAACCTTGGACGATTTGGAGGAAGCAGCTGAGCAACTTTATAATGGGTCACATACACTATTCCTGTTCTGGGAATGGGGCAAGCACACCCGAGTCCAAGTCAAAGGACACTTGGGCATCTGCTCTGCAAGGAAGGTCACACTCCACTATAAAACAGGAGTAGCTTTCAGCTGCGCACTGACGAATCTTGAAAATCAACTTGTTCCCATTGAAATTGTTGTTCTAAAAAAGGGTACCATCTGAATGACGTTTTCTGTTTCTTCTGGAAAAGCAGCCACTCTATAAGGAGGGCTGAGGGAATAACTGAAAAATTGTTATGTTTTATGTGTGGAAATAAATTAATTTAAATGTAAATAGTTACTAAGGGCAGCCAGGTGGGGCAGTAGATAGAGCACTGGGCTTGAAATCAGGAAGACTCATCCTCAAGAGTTGAAATCCAGCTTCAGACCCTGTACTAGTTGTGTGACCCTGGGCAAGTCACTTAACCCTGTTTGCCTCAGTTCTTCATCTGTAAAATGAGCTGGAGAAGGAAATGGCAAACCACTCCAGTGTCTTTGCCAAGAAAACCCCAAAAGGGGTCACAAAGAATCAGACAAGATTGAAATGATTGAACAACAACAAAAGTTACTAAGTGAGTTTTGCTGGTTGTATTGATGTTCAGTGTTAAGCTTTTCATAAAACATTTTAAAAAGAGGAAAATAAAAGTAACCAGCCAAGTACGAAACTACAGAAACTTTTTGGGGGGCTTTTTTGGTCTTTTTCCAGTCATGACTCATTGTACAGGACTTCCAATCTTTTTATAACATTAAGCATGCAATTTGTTAATGTTGTTTGTGCCTGGAATTCAATTAAAAGTCAGACAATAGCAAAACAAAAAAAAAGGAAAGCCAAAAGCACCTGATCTGAAGTCTAGTCTAGGAGTTTATTTTGTTTCATTAGATTAACCCTTTTTTTAATTACTCAGAGAGGAGGCTTGAAGAAATTGTCTTAGCAGTACAGTGTCAGGAGGAGGGGAAGGAGGTGGAAGGGAGGAGAAAGAAGAAAGGAGGGAGGAAAGGAGAGTGAACCTGCTTTGAAGATGAGAAGGGCATGGTTCTCAGGGCTAAAAGTATTGCACAGCTTTATCACTGAAAGAAAAAAAAATCTGATCCTTTTTTGAAAGTTTGGGGCCAGGGCAAGAAAAGTTAGTAAATGCCATTTAGTAGAGTGCATCTAGTAGCTCTTTTCCTGAACCTGTTAAAAACCTAATCTGACAATTCACTTTGCCGGTATACTTAAGGGAAATTACAGTGGATCAAATAAGAGATATGCGGTTGGGGACAATTGAGACCTGTGATTTTATATGTTAACAACTCCACAAATTTGTATCAGCCAGTCACCTGTAATTTATAGTCTTAGAGAGTTGCCTGAAGCATTAAGAGGTTAAGTGAATCTACCCATAGTTGCACACTTAGTGTATGTCCCAGGTGTTCTTCCTGACCACTGTGATAAAGAAAGCAGCTTTTTGGCTTTTGGAATCCGAAGACCAGAGTTCAAATTCTGATCATCAGTTATTACTGTGTCCATGGGCAAGTCATTTAATGTCCCTGGGCCTCAGCTTCCTCATCTATAAAATGAAGGGGCTCGACTAGATGGATTTTAAGGTCTCTTCCAGCTCTAAATCTCGAATTCTAACTGTGATTGATAACCCTATCGTCCTAGGCCCAGGATTCTATCCACTTCATCCTCATATGAATCCTTTAAATACAGATGACTAAATACTAGTGAACTTTGAAGAGTATGGGCAAGACAGACATAAGGGACAGGATTTTCCCAGGTAAGTTGCATGCAAGTAACTTCTTTTATTTTTCAGTTTTAAATAGATTTAAATTACTTTTTACAGATTGATTTGCTAGACTGCTGTGTTCATCCTAAAAGCTCCATTTTCATTGGGGTAAACAAAGGGTAACCATATCTTCTTTTTGTCACTTTAATCTTCCCTGACTTCAGACTAGGTATAACCTTTCCTGGAAGGTATGAATAGTCTTTTCTCCAGCCTTTTACCCACCTCTTCATCTTACTTGTTTTTTTTCCCCCTCTGCCTTTCTTCTTTCAGGTCAAAATGGCGTATTTATTCAAATGAAAGATTTTATACCCTGGCATGATAAGGATTAGTGTGTACAGGGCACCACTGCGATTGTCCCTCACTGCTAGATCTTATGCTGACCCAGGAAGCCTATGAGAAATTGTATAATGTACAGGAAACATTTCTTAACTCAACAAACGTTTATTAAGCACAAGGAACTATGCAATGGGGATGCAAAGATTAAAAAGCAATCTAGTACCTGTCCTCCAGAATATTCTATTCTACATTAACACACAGTATTCATTAATCACAATTCTGTTGTGAAGAATAAACAATTATAATTGCCATCATATGAAATTATTATTAATATTATGTCTGGATGCTTAGAAATATAAAGCTTACCTTGACCTATACAGTCTTCTTGATTGATTCATTTATGAAATTCATGCATGTGAAAGTTAAGCAATTAACTTTTTTTAGACAAGATCCAGTGGTTGGATCAGTAATTAAAACAAATAATTAGTATTAATAATAGATGTATAAATAAGATTCCTAATTAACTGATGTATTCATTATCTTTCCTTGCTGAAGATTATCTGATTTATCCCACATATATTCATTTATAACTAAATTCCACAAAAAACCCCCAAAACAACCCAACAACTATTTGCAAGGCCTAAAGAGTTAATTCTGATGGGATTGCGCCTATCTAACCAAGCTAAAATAGCTTTCAGAGTAGGCAGCAACATCCTTACTTGGCTGATAATGACAAGCTCTCAGGCACTTCACAGCAACATCTGTTTTATTCCTGAATCATCTTCTGCTTTGGGCGACATTCAAAATCACAGCACTCATAGATTCACTTTTGCATTTCAAGAGATGAAAAGATTTGCAAAGCAAGTACAGAACAGGTCAGCTGCAAAACTGACAAGTCTATAAGTTAGTAACTCAAAATGGCTCACATGCCTCTATTTCTATTTAAACTTCCTGTTTACTTAGTTTCTTAGGATTCTGTGGGCACTGTGTGTTCTTAGGGAATACTTGGCTTCTTTCAAATATCAGAAATACCTAAAGATTTGTAGAACTTAAGAGCTGGTAGCAATCTCATAGGTCATTTGGAATGTAGCATAGTAAGTAGAGTGAGGGAGTCAGGAAAATCTGGGTTCAAATCCTGTCTCAGACACTTACAAGCTGTATGCCCCTAGAAAATTCACTTAACCTTCTGCCTCAGCTTTCTCATCTGTAAAATGAGGGGGATTTGGCTTATTGACACCTAAAATCTTTTCAGCTCTAAACCTTTAATCTGGTCTAATCTGGGGCAGCTAATTGTCACAGTGAACCTGGAGTTTATATCAAAAGTTCAGATACTTCCTACCTGTGTGACCCTGGGCAAGTCACTTAACCCTGTTTGCCTCAGTTTCCTCATCTGTATAAATTGGAGAAGGATATGGCAAACCACTCCAGTATCTTTGCCAAGAAAACCCCAAATGGGGTCAAGAAAAGTCAGACATGACTGAAACAACTAAAATAAAATCTCCTTTTTCAAAATGTTGGTTAAGGTCAAGAGATACAAAAAACTTGTCCAAGGTTAGACAGTGTAACAGCCAAACCATCACTAAATCCCACTTCTCCTGACTCAACCTGGAGTTCTTTCTGTTGTCTCTCATGATAACATTTTGAACATAAGCAGATCCCTCCTTCCAAGAAGCTTATTTTCATTCTTTCTTCTATCACTACTGGAAAGATTACAGTGAATTCCTAAATAATGACTACAAGACATTTGTCTTGAAGTAACTCCCAAAGAGTGACTAAAAGTATGAGGTCGTGGGGAGCATGCTAGACTACTTGTCTAGAGACTTACTCTTTAGAAGTGGGAGCTCTATTAATAACCTGGCTTGAGTCTTGACTTTCTGTGCCGTATTTTCTTCATCTGTAAAGTAGGATGATAATATATGTCCTATATACTTTGGAGTAGTATCCATAGGATCATAGATGCATAGCAGGAAATAACCCCAGAGATCATATAGTCCAGACCCTTCATTTTACAGCTGAGGAAACTGAGGTGCAGAGGGGTAAAGAGTCTTGCCCCAAATCACATGGATAATTAACAACATGGGGCAGCTAGTAGCACAGTGGGAAGAGTGCTGGGCCTGAAGTTAGGAAGACTTATCTTCCTAAGTTCATATCTGACCTCAGACACTTACTAGCTGCGTGACCCTGGGCAAGTCATTTAACTCTGTTTACCTTAGTTCCTCATCTGTAAAATAATCTGGAGAAGGAAAAGGCAAACTGCTTCAGTATCTTTGCCAGGAAAATCCCAAATGGGGTCACAAAGAATCAGACATGACTGAAAAAGACTGAACAACTACAAAAATTAACAGCACAACTTGTCAGGATCAAATGATAGCATGTGTATGAAAGTGCTTTTAAGACATTATGAGGTAGAGCAAAAAAGGGCACTGACCTTGGAACTCAAAGAGATAGGTGCAATTCCGTCAGAATTACCTCTTTAAATCCTGGTATTTTCTAGCTGTACAGTGGTGAGTAACTTAGTTAACCTCTCTGAACCTTGATTTCCTCATCCATAAAATAAGAATAATAAAATTTGCTCTGTCTATCTTAGAGCGTTATTGGAAAGAAGGTATTTTATAAATTGTAAAGCACTACAGGCATAGTAGATAAAGAGTTGGATTTAGAGTCAAGAATATATAAATTTGAATTTTGCCTCAGAGATTAACTAGCTATGTAATCCTGACAAAGTCACTTAACCACTCAATGCCTCACTTCCTTTTCTATAAAATGAGGGGATTGGATGTGGCCTCAGAGGTCTCTTCCAACTCTAAATCTCTGATCCTATTATTTTATTATTGTATTTCAGTTATCAAGGGCAACTTTTCGATCCAGCGTCAAAACTAAAATGAGAAGTAAAATTTCTTGCCTCTAGTGCTGAAATTATTAGAATCTATGTGACCTTAGACAAGTCATTTAAGCTCTCTAGGGCCTCAGTTTTCTTGACTACAAAATGATGGGGTTGAACCACATGACCTTTAAGGGCCTTTCCAAGTCTAAATTTCTATTGCTATGAATTTAGGTGACATCCATTACTTAAATTTGTATATTATTTGAAAAGAGTCTATGTTCTTTAATTCCATTTTGTAAATAAGTGAAATATTTAGCTACCCACACACATTTTTCTCTGGATCCATCAAGTCTGGACAACTCTGGCAAATCAAACTGGAGTTTTAAAGGGTGGTCAGTTTTCTTCTCCTCTTTGGAAAAGTACACAGAACATAAGACTATCTTTGGGATAGCCCAATCCTCTAGTTATCCCTTACCAACTGGGACCCCTCATGCATTTAGTATTCTTTTCTATCTATGGTCCTTTCATTAGGTTATTATCATTTACCAAGGCAAACCCATTTTTCTGTAGTTTAAAATAACATTACTCTCCTACATTTTTCTAGACATTGTTCATTCTTGAAAAATTTCTTGATTACATTGCTTTCATAAAGCCTTCCCCAAATAGCAATCATAAGAGCCTGTCTTCTTGCCAGTCATTTCTTCAACAAATGTTTAAACACTTGCTAAATGATTTCCTTTCTCAGAATTCCCAATTCCCCCTTTCTAGGATCTCAAAGAAGTGTTTAAGCAAATTATGTGCTAAAATAACCAGAATCCAACTGGAGAGACTTGGTTGAAATCTGGCCCTGGAGCCCACATGTTCTGAGCCCATGCCATCTCTCTAAGTTGTTTTTCATTGAGCCTTTTGCCTCTCTGTTACAGAATGAAAGGTCAGGACTTTGTTGCAACTAAAAAGAAGAACTATCTGGTTATTCCATTATCAGATAGCAAGGCCTTTGGATGGGCAAGTGTGGCACTTAACACTCTCTGAAGGTAAAGAAAGACCTTGGGAAAAAACTGACGTGAAGAGGAGTCAGCATCTCAATCTTTCTCTCCCTTTAGCAACATGAAAAGAGTCTGAAGCCACACCTTCCTTGAAGCTGGAAGCCAGAAGACCAGGATATCTTCTCTCCCAAGCTCTAGCCAACTTCACCTCTTATTGCAGACATGGAGCAATGAATAATGGATGTGGGCTTTGACGTGCAGGTTTATCTTGTGTTTTTTAATAGTATCACTTTAGATCTTTTACAAGTTTTGGCTTACATGCTTCTCTACCCCATCTTGTCAACTTACAAAATTGAAGGAATATTCAATGATCATGTCTGGGATGTGCCACTATAATAAAAATTATAATATTCCCCAAATTAATTTACTGTTTTAATGTTATACCAATTACTTTACAGAATTTCATAAAATGATGAAATTCATTTGGAAAAATAAAAAAAAATTCTAGAATATCTCTTCTTACACTTTCCTGCCTGCCACGTACTCTTTGATTCAGTGACAGTGGCGTCCAGGCTGTCCCATGAAGAGGACACTACCTCTTGGCTCAGGTCATTCTCTTAGACTGTTTCCTCTCTCTGGAATGCTCTCTTTCCTCTGCTCCTACTACTGACCTCCCTGGCTTCCTTCAAGTCCCAACTAAAATCCTGCCTTCTACTGGAATCTTTTCCTAACCTCTCTTAATTTTAGTGCCTTCCCTTTGTTAATTATGTTTCATTTTCTCTCTGTGTAGCTCATTTTGTATATATTTGTTTGCTTGTTGTCTCCCCCATTAGACTGTAAATTCCTTGAGGACAGGGACTATCTTTTGCCTCTTTTTGTATATGCAGCTCTTAGTACAGTGCCTAGCACATAGTGGACACTTAATAATTATGTACAAATACATACATATACATATAGGCATATACACACACATATACACACATATGTTTACTAAAAGCCAGTACCCAATAGGTAAGTGGTCAAAGGAGATGAATAAACAGTTCTCAAAAGAATTACAAACTATTAGGGGGCAGCTAGGTGGCTCAGTGAATAGAGTGACCTGAGTTCAAATCCAGCTTCAGATACTTAACACTTAGACCCTGGGCAAGTCACTTAACCCTGCTTGCCTAAAAAAAAAAAAAAAAGAATTACAAACCATTAAAAACATATGAAAGAATGCTCTAGGTCACTAATAATAAGGGAAATGCACATCAAAATAACCTTTAAGTTTCACCTTACATTCTGTAAATTGGCAAAAAGATGACAGAAGATCAGACAAGTCAATATTGGAGGGAGTTGTGGGAAAATAGGCACACTAGTACATTGTTAGTAGAGCAGTCTAACTATTCTGAAAATCAATTTAGAGTTGTGCAAATAAAATTACCAAAATGTCCATAACCTTTAATTCAAAGATTCCATTATCTTAGAGTTAAAGGTTATGGACATTTATACACCAAGGTCATTAATAAGAAGAAAGACCCTGTATGCTCTCAAATATTTATAGCAGCACTTTTTGTTACAGCAAAGAATTGGAAGTAAAGTAGGTGTCATTTGATTGGGAAATGGCTAAACAAATTGTGGTATATGCATGTAATGGAATATTACTGTGCTGTAAGAAATGATGCATGTGATAAATACAGAGAAGCATGGAAAGACTTACACAAACTGATGCAGAGTGAGATAAGCAGGGCCAAGAAAACAACATACATAACTACAATCCTGTAAATGGAAAGAACTGCCCTCAACAGGCAAAAGTAAATGTTGCACAATTATAGAGAATAATCATGGTTCTAAAGAAAAAATATCTGAAGATGGCCCCATTGCACCCCTTTGCAGAGGTTAGAAGCCTACAAGTGTAGTACATTGCATATATTTTCAGACTTTTTCTTTTTTTTTTAAATTTTATTTTTTATTTTTTATTTTTCCCATATGCTTCTGAGTTGAAAATTTTTCTTCCTTTTCCTCCCCCCCCCACCCTCCCCAAGATAGCACACAATCTGATATAGGCTTTACATTTACATACCCATTAAACATATTTTCACATCAGTGAAGTTGTAAGTACAAATTAAAACCAATAGGAGGAACCATCAGAAAGATGAAACAAAACTCAACAGAAGGTAAAAATAAGTGATAGCAATTCGACTTCCATAGTTCTTTCTTTGGATGTGGACAGCATTTTCCATCCCGAGGCCTCTGGAGATGTCTTAGATCCTTGTGATGCTGAGAAGAGCTCAGTTTAACAATCTTAGTCATTGCATAACGTGGCTGGTATTCTCTACAATGTTTCTCTTGGTTCTGCTCACTTCACTCAGCATCAGACCATACAAGTCTTTCCAGGTTTTTCTGAAGTCAGCCTGTTCATCCTTTCTTATAGCACAATAGTATTCCATTACATTCATATACCACAACTTGCTCAGCCATTCCCCAATTGATGGGCATCCTCTCAATTTCCAATTCTTTGCCACCACAAAAAGAGCTGCTATGAATATTTTTGTACATGTGGGTCCTTTTCCCATTTGTTTGATCTCTTTGGGCTATAGCCCTAGAAGTGCTATTGCTGGATCAAAGGGTATGTACATTTTTATAGCCCTTTGGGCACAGTTCCAAATTGTTCTCCAAAATGGTTGGATCATTTCACAACTCCACCAACAATGTATTAGTGTTCCAATTTTCCCACATCCTCTCCAACATTTATCATTTTCCTGTTTTGTCATGTTGGCCAATCTGATAGGTGTGATGTGGTACCTCAGAGTTGTTTTGATTTGCATTTCTCTAATCAATAATAATTTAGAGCATTTTTTCATGTGACTATAGATGGCTTTAATTTCTTCATCTGAGAACTGTCTGTTCATATCCTTTGACCATTTATCAATTGGGGAATGGCTTGTGTTCTTATAAATTTGTCTTAATTCTCTATATATTTTAGAAATGAGGCCTTTATCAGAGAGACTGGTTGTAAAAATTCTTCCCCAATTTTCTACCTTCCTTCTAATCTTAGTTGCATTGCTTTGTTTGTGCAAAAACTTTTCAATTTAATGTAATCAAAATTATCCATTTTGCTTTTCATAATGTTCTCTATCTCCTGTTTGGTCATGAATTCTTCTGTTCTCCATAGATCTGATAGGTAAACTATTCCTTGTTCTCCCAGTTTACTTATGGTATCAGCCTTTATATCTAAGTCATGAACCCATTTTGACTTTATTTTGGTATGTGGTATGAGATTTGGGTCTATGCCTAGTTTCTACCATACTCTTTTCCAGTTTTCCCACCAGTTTTTTTCAAAGAGTGGGTTCTTATCCCAGAAGCTGGGGCAGACTTTTTCAATGTATTGATCAGTTATGCTGATTTTTTTTATTTTTCTTTTTTGATTTCAAGAAATATTATTTGTTATAAAGGATGGATCTCTGGGAGGGAGAGAATGAGGAAGGGAGATAATGAGGTAAAGTTATGGTGATATAAAAAAAGACCAAGTTTTTTTTTTTTAATGAATAGGATGGTTTATTTTCTCTTCTAAAGAGAAACCTAAAAAGAAATGAAAAGACTAAGTGATTGAATATCACCTTTAATATTATCAACTTGAGATGCTCAAACAATTGTAGGGCACAAGATAGTTAAAAGCAAACAGTCTAATGGAAAAAGCGTGGCAATTTTTCAAGCCTGAATGGTTTTGTAAAAACCTTTTCCCATTCACTACTAAGTTGGTCAGATTCAAGCATGAGTAATTATTAAAGCAACTTAAGAGTCTCCAGTATTTTCTCTACCTGTGGGAGTTATAACAAGACCTGAGCTAGAACAGGAAATGTATCATAAATCCCTTTTTTATGACTCTGTAAATCAGTGGTTTTATGGGTTTAGTAATAGTCATGTAGAAGCATTTTAACTTTTTAGGAGGAAACATAAGAAAATTAAATTGTAAGTAATACAAACATCAATAAAAAAGGGCCCTGCTGAATAACAACATGTTTTGAGAATTATTTATAGCACTGTGGCTGCTTCTTAGTAATAACTAGAGTCTGCTCTGTCGGTAACATGTAACCTGACAAATATTATGGAAGTGAATGGATTCAGTCATTTAATATAGAAGAGTCAAAAGGTTGTGTTTACTGATATTCCTATAGGTAAAACAGAACTTGACACGTTGGTTCTTATGAGTTTTGTTTTACACTTTGAAGAAAAAAGCTGTAGAGGAGATTTGAAAAACTGGAAAAGGAAATAGAAAAATAGTTTTAAAAAACATTGGTTATTATACAAATAGCGTTTTCCTCCCAATTTGTCTCATTTTCTTTTCATTAAGACTGGGATTTTAGTTAACATCTTCCTATTAATTACTATCTTTTACCTAGCCAGAAGAATATTCCTGTCTCCTCTTAGCTCTGTCTCTCTCTGTCTCTGTCCCATTCTTTTTCTGTTTGTCTGTCTGTCTCTGTCTCTCACTAGTTTCCTGATAGAGTTCCCCTGTCCTGAAACAGCTTTCTCTACCCCTCCTCCCATCTCTTCCCTCCTGCCCCTCCCCTTTCTTTGTGCCTGGGCTTCCCTAGCAGCAACCTTGATGAACCTTTCACCTTCCCCTTACCACCCCTTCACCCCCCGCCCGCACCTCATTGGCCTCACGTTCTCTGATGCAGCTTCCTGCCCTGGGGCCAATTAAAAAGCCCAAGACTGGTGGACTTTGGGCCTCTTAGAGTTGTTGGGGGTCTAACACCATTCGAGTTAATGTACCGTAATGACTACCTAATGACTGATGAACAGACGCATTTCCAGGAGACCAGGGGGCCACATCCAGAGAAGCTAACTGCCACGATATTCTTGTTGCATATCCTTTCTCTGTAAGGGTAAAGTAAACCTCCTCCAATGTTCAAATGTTCAGTGACTCATGGCTGCCACATTTTGTCCCAATATTAAATTCCAGCTTAAGAGGGTGCTGGCTTGAGAACAGAGCCTACAACAGACTTTCCCAGGGTCACACATCCTGCATGTATTAGAAGCAAAATTTGAAGCCAGGTCTTCCTGAACTAAAGCCAATTCTGTATTCATGATGCCAACAATCCTTTTCTTATTATCTCTTATAGAATACAAACTTGAAAAAAAAATACACTGGTCTGCAAAACAAATGTAAACAAACGTTAAGTAATGAAGGGGAAGAAATAAGTGTATTCAATGTCCTTTCTGCCCATGTATATAGAAACTTCTATTCCATGTACTCCAACTCTTAAGTCTAACTCTTTAAAATGGAATAGATCTCAAGTTTGTGAAACCAACTTTTTGTAGGTCCTGGGGATGGGTGGGATATGTGTGTGTTTATGTATATGTAAATAATCACATATATAGCTTTACAGATATGCTGATATATGTACTATATATTTAAGATACATATGTTATATAATATATTAGTTCTCTGTCATATGTCAAGTTAAATTGCATTTCTGAAAAGGAAACATTTCATATCTATTTCCTTAAAGTTTTCTATTTTCAAATGTGCTCTCAAAAAGAATGTCTATTATATCAGGAAAACTGATCTCCAAGGTGATATTCCCTAGTGAAACTTAACACATTTCCTTCCTAGTTATTAAACTGAGGAAATCACCCCAGATGGAAAAAAAAAAGCGATGTAGTAATGGAGACCAAAACACTTTTCTTAGTTCTCTGAGGGAGTTAACATAGCAGTTATTATAGTTCTACGTATTGTTATTATTTGAATAGATTTTACATAGCATAAAATGTATAATGGTATAATATAATGAGGTAAAGAATTGTCTCCTTTTGAAGGTTTACTCAAATTCTATTTATTTATTTTTAAAGTTTTAAGGATGCCCTTTTTAAAAAAAAATCAGTCATTTCTCAATATAATTAATGAATGAATTTAGAAGCACTATGGTGTCAAACACTGAGAATGCAAATATTAAAGTGTGGCAAGTCCTGCCCACGAAGAGCTTACAATTCTAACAGAGACAGCACTTGTAGAGGAGAGTCCAGAGAAGAATGTATTTGTTAGTTGACCTACATACTCTTTCTCATGTCAATGTTATTATTGATTTGAATAATATTATTCCAGAATTCAAAAATGTGGGGAAAGAGTTTACAACTCCCATCCCTGTCATTGAATCCCATTGTCATTGAACAAACTCGGAGGAATAAGCAAAACCAATTGATGCAGTGTTCCCATCCTGCCCTGGAGCTCTAGTATTCTAGTGAGGAGAATGTACATCTAAGTTATAGCCTCCTGTGTTTTTTATACTAGAGAAAGCATGGGTGTGGGAAGGGATATAACACAACCCAGGATCATAGATCTAGAAGGAACTTCAGAGGCATCTAAGTCAATCCCTTCATTACATAAAAGATAAAATTGAGGAATGGAGAAGTTAGGGTGATTTGTTGAAGGTCATGAAGGTAAGAAATGATAGAGGTATGCTTTGACTAGAGCATTGCAATGTGTCCTGAAATAATAATTGTTGTTCATTTTGTTCAGTCATGTCCAACTCTTCATGAACCTATTTGAGATTTTCTTGGCAAAGATACTGGAGCAGTTTTTCCATTTCTTTCTCCAGTTTATTTTACAGATGAGAAAACTGAGGCAAACAGTAAAGTAACTTGCCCAGGGTCACACAGCTAGTAAGTGTCTGAGGCTGGATTTGAACTCAGGTCTTCCTGACTTTGGGACCTAGTGCTTCATCCACTGTGCTACCTAGCTTCCCTGAAATAATAATAGCAGATAACTTTTACATAGCAATTTAAGCTTTGTAAAAAGATCATTTTATCCTCCAACCCCTAGGAAGTAGGTACTGTTGTTATCCTTATTTCATAGATAAAGAAGCAAAGGCAGACAGAAGAACCTATGACTTGCCCAGATTCACACAACCAGTAAGTATCTAGAGGCAGAATTTGAACTCAGGTCCTAAGCAAATGATGAATGAATAAAATGTGTTAATATTTAGTGCTGACCTTCTGCAAAGGACTATGCAAATAAAAAAGCAGGACAGTTCTTGGTCTCATGGAGCTCACATTCAGAGGCATGGGGGTGGAGACAGCACATAATGGAGGTTGGAACATCAAGTCACACATAACAGCCCTCAGTTCCTCAGGGGGCAGTGGCAAAGCAGATGGTAACAAATCTTTAGTGTCCTTTCCACTGATATAGCCATTTCTATTTCTGATGCTGGGCACGTGACAATGCCAAGAACTTTGGTGATGAGAAATTTCTTTTTCTGATTTGGCTGCTGAAGGGCAGAGGGTAGGGGATGTTAAGGGGTGTGCAGCATTGCCACGTCTGTTTCCCACAAACATTGCTTCCCTGAATGACAGCTTTGGGGACTGGGCTGGAAGGGGAAGATTGGAGGGAACTGTTCTTCCTGGGGCTTCCTAAGTCCAGTCTGCTCTATCCACTATGTCACCTTAGCTGGTCCTCTGAACTGAGAGCCAGTGTTTTTTCTGCTCTATGACATTTCTTCCTTTCCCAAACAATTTAAAAGCTAAATTACAAGCAAATGTTGCATAATAATTTTTTATTATACTTATCATATTTAGACATAGTATACGGCTTAGGGTCCTATAATTTAACATTTTTGTGCCATGTGGACACCTTTGCTTGTCTGAAGAAGTCTATGCACCCATTGTCAAATAATGTTTTTAAATGCATGAAATAAAATACATAGGATTATAAAGTAAAACAGTCTTGTTGAAATACAGTTATCAAAATATTTTTTAAAATCTTCACAGGTCCTATGTTAAGAGCCTGAGCTCTAGAGGAATAGTATAACAGAGAGCTGGCTGTTCTTTCAGGGTAGTCTATTAATGCCCATGTTTTGATATGACGTTTAAAATTTAGTTTGAGATAGCAAAGATACTTGGTTAGCTTTGCCTATATAGTACAAATGTGGTATCACCTTTGGTGAACTTTCATATTGAAAGTGCATTAATGCAGTAACAATACTGCACAGCAGTAACTTTTTAGGTGGTCGCTTTTTTTTCTCTCTCTCTAAAGAACCATCAATTTAATACCAATGTCTGCCATGTGAGGCAGGGAAATGAAAAATATTTTTATGCCTGACTTAGTATGGCACCATTCAGTACTTGGCTAACTTAGGAATCTAAGAGTAGTCCAAGAGAGGACCACAAATAGACTCCTGGTTTGCTGACTTGCCAGTCATGTTTCCTTCTCTAAGTGTGCTGCCAGACTTTCACTTAGCCATCATTTCATCAAATTATTATTTCAGTTAAGATTGGCAGGGTTCATTTTGCCACACTACACAGAAATCTCTGAGGTTTGGAGTTTTAAACCAAACTCAAGCCTGTTAGGGCTACTACAGGGCAACTTCTTGTTACTAGAAGAAAAAAATAGTCTTTTTAAGAGACCTATAAAAATGAACTCAACTTCGAAGATGTCAGAAAAACTCTGTAAAAGCAGAAAAAAAAGAATTGAACAAAATATAAATCAATCAGAAACATATGAATTTTAAACAGCACATAGCCTAAAAATTAAGAGGAAAATGCTTGCAGCAAAATGCATCTTGATTTTGTTAAACAAGACATTTAAAACATAGTTTGAGGCTGTTTGACAAACCATCCACATCTTGGGTTAACCCGTCCCTAATTTTTATTGCTGTTTCAACATGAGTAACACCTGATATTTATGTAATATCTTGTTCACCCAAAAGGATCCCAGAGCAATTTATCACCTCTCTCTAAAAAGCAGCTGTCTCAGGTGGAAGCTAGCAGCTATTGTAACTGCAGCTTACTTCCATTAAAAGGACATGAGGCATTCCTGTAGAGCAGAAAAAAGACATGCTGGATTCCTACCAACTGTGAAACACGTATTGAAAAGCAAAGGGGGGAAATTCCCTTTCAAGCATGGTTAGGATAGGGAGTCTTCTAGGACACTAGTTCCCCTGACTGGCACCTCGGAACAATAGAAATGACCCTGTTCAATGACCTAGATAATAAACATCAGACAAAGCACAAGATGCTCCCCCAAAGGATTCACCACTGTGATGGAAAAGATGGAACATAGAGTGCAAGTCA
Source organism: Phascolarctos cinereus (assembly GCF_003287225.1). Classification (NCBI taxonomy): domain Eukaryota; kingdom Metazoa; phylum Chordata; class Mammalia; order Diprotodontia; family Phascolarctidae; genus Phascolarctos; species Phascolarctos cinereus. Next base: position 203,772,261 of record NW_027556098.1, read on the forward strand.
AGGAAGGATTTTCTGTCAATGTCAAGGTTCTCCATATACTTTGGCTTTGGGATAACACTGTGTTGATTGAATCAAGGCCCAAAACACTGCAGAGCCTCATGAAAGACATTTGTAATCACTCAAAAGGAATTTGGCCTGTCCATCCTCATAGGAAGGACTAAGGTTATGAAGAATTGTTATCTAGATTTTGACATGCATTTGAATGTATGCCCTATAGGATTTATTTATTGGTATTATTATCTTGGACAGACATCACAGATGAACAATGAGCTGGCTCCAAAGTTGAAATAAAAAAGGGAAGAGTAGGTTGGATTGCCTTCTGGAAACTCTTTTACTAAGCCCAAACTTCCCATGAAAGCAAAAGGCCATCTTTTCAATACAAACATTTTGCCAACATTGTTATATGGTAGCAAGACCTGGAACGCCACTACTCCAAAGATCTAAAAATTAATATCACATGGAGGACAATGGAAAGGCACATGATTGATGTGCACAGGTTGCTATATAACCTAATGAGGATCTCCAAAGAACAAGAGAAAAGAATGTCATTAAAGAATTGTATGACAGACAGAGAACATGGTCTGGTCACATGGCAAGAGCATGGTGAAGACAGCCATTGGTACTCTTGTGATGACTATAAGAAGTCCAGGAAAACCTTTAACACATTGGGTAGAGGTCCTATGGTGAACTTTGAGGAGGACATGGATGAGAGTTGCATGAGATGGGTAAGTATAATTTGATTGTGATTTGTCTCCTTGGAAGGAACTATAAATCAGTGAGAATACAGATCCATTTGAGTAAATGTGTATTTGTATTGTATTGGTGTGTATATACACATACACACAAATATATGCACACATATTCTCCTCAACACATTAGATAACATGGAATATAGGAATATTAATATTCATTCTTTATTAATTATGAATATTAATTATATTGTATATTTACATTAATATATAAATAAGAAAAAAGAACATGGTAAAACAAAAACCAAGAGCCCGTAAGTGGCTGTATATGTGACTAAATTTCTGGTATTTACTTATTATTAAATCTAATTCAAAAGATGCTCAAATCCTGACTCTGACACTTGCTACCTGTGTAACTTTGAACAAATCACTTCACCTGTTGGGCCCGGTTCCCTATCCAAAGATTTAGACTTTGATGATCTCTAAAGTCCTTTCTAGTTCTAAATATATGATCCTGTGTGTATACTGCCTTTGTCACCTATACCATCCTTATTTTTGTGATTCTTAAAATCTTTTTTTTTTTTTAAGGGCACAGTGGATAGAGGGCAGGACATCAGAGTCATGACCACTCTGGTTCACTTCTTGTCTGAAATACACTGGTTGTGTTACCCTGGGCGTATCATGTAAGCTCTCAGTAACCCAAGAAACTCTTTTATTTTCATTTAAGGCAATCGGGGTTAAATGACTTGCCTAGGGTCACACAGGTAGTAAGTGTCAAGTGTTTGGTCTGAGGCCGGATTTGAACTTAGATCATCCTGACTTCAGGGAGTCTACTATCCACCGCGCCACCTAGCTGCCCCAACAAAGCCATTTTTTTTTTTTTGATGAGGCAATTGAGATTAAGTGACTTGCCCAGAGTCACATAGCTAATGAGTATTATGTGTCTGAAGTTGTATTAGAACTCAGGTCCTCCTTACTCCAGGGCCAGTGCTTAAGAAACTCTTTCACACTATATAATGAAGAGCAATTGCCTGTAGGCAAAACCAGTGAAGGCATAGATTTGGACAAGAAAAACATTTTCTTGTTATTATTGTTGTCTTTAGCTCCACTGAGTGCGTTGTTTTCTTTGTTTATTTTTGTTTTGTATTCTGCATTCTGCATCCTTTTACGTATCTTCCCATATTGCTTTGCACCTCTCCTTATTTCTCATGTTCTAACACCATTCCCTTATATTCATATGCTACAGTTTATTCATGTATATGTATCAGTCACTTTCCATTGTGTCTGACTCTTCGTAGCCCCATTTAAAGTTTTCTTGGCCAAGATATTAGAGTGGTTTGCCATTTCCTTCTCCAACTCATTTTATATATGAAGACACTGAGGCAAACACGATTAAGTGACTTGCCCAGGGTCACACAACTAGTAAGTGTCTGAGGTCAGATTTGAACTCAGGAAGATGATTCTTTCTGGCTCTATGCCCAGAATTCTATCCACTGCCACCACCTAGCTGCCCACCTCTGTCTGTGTAGGCCACTGAATCACCTACTTCTTTCTAACTCTCTGAATTCCCTACTTTCAAGGAGACTTTATACATTGAGAATACTTGAACACTGAAGAGAAAAAAAGAAATTCAAAGTGCAGCGTATAGAGAGAGATCCAGGGAAGAATTCACTTGACAGGGAATGCTAGAAAATATTGCTCTGAGAAAGGGGGTACAATATCCTCTAGAAGCCTTTAAAATGTATATTATGTCTACTGGCATAACTTAAGATGTTATTTTCCTAGATATTGTACTGCTACATTGAGGTGGGTGTTCTTGTTAGCTGTTGTTGAGGCTCTACATTACCATACAGCACCCAGGCAGCTACTTCAGGCAGGCATTTAATCCTCCCCCTCCTCTTTTTTAAAGTCTCCTCTCCCTTCTATCCTCTCCCCCTTCCTCCGGGGATTTGCTTTCAAGAAGCATTTCTACAGAAGGCTTGATAAAAGCCAAGAAAGAAGTGTGAAAGTGGTTAAATACTTTTGGAAAAATAGCAAACAGGTTTTAATTAAACAGTTCACACCTTCCAGCTGTTCTTACTAAGCTTATAGATGTTTAGAATTGTTGCTGTTGAAAACTACCAGAAATTATATAGAGTTTAGGAAAAAAAAGATCTTGAATTACCTTTCAACAGAATGGACTCAAGGAAAATTTTAAGTAAGTGTGGTATATATTCATAGTCTAGACTGGTTTGCATTCTTACCTGCTCAAAGACAGAATCCTAGATCAAGCACTGATCTGAGCTGCAATAAACCTCCATGGTCATCTAATCTAACTTCTTCATTTTGCAGATGAGAAAACTGATACCCACAGAGGTTAAATGACCTGTCCAACGGTATGTATGTAGGCACTACAGAGCCAGGTATTTGACCCCAATTCGTCTGACTGCAAATTCAGTATTCCTTCAAGGATACTCATAAGAAAACAAAACAAAACTCAGGCAGACATGTAGGACTTCTGAAAAAGAAAGATTCATTCAGTTTAACATTAAAATTAAATTACATATTTTACTTCATACTACAAAAACTTGTTCCTGTGACTCAGTCTTCATTCTTCTAGATAACAATTCTTTCATTCTTCTAGATAACAATTATCCATTCAAAAAAATTTTGTGCAACCCAACTCTACAAAGCACCATTCTGGAAGCTTTGGGGGTATTGCCCTTCTTCAAGAATCACAATCTAGTCAATTTTATAATGTTGTTAGACATAAAACTAAAGACATATAAACAAGTTCAAAGCAAAATAATAATACAAGAACCATCATAGGGCAACATATGTGACAAAATTCCAAACAACTAATGCATATTAATAAATGCTATGAGTTCAAAAGAGGAAAGATCAAATATATTAATTAACCTATTCCTAAAATCATATAATTAACATTTAACATTTGACTTTACAAAGAAAATCTAGGTTATCAAATTATGAGAACACTCTCTTTTCTTCTATGACACTCTTCAATATATCTCCTTTTCCTCACCAGCATGTTTACTCTCCCCTTTGCTTCAGTGTCAGTTGATGTAGCTCTCCTCATTTCAAAATTAACTATACTTGTACCTTGATCCCATTTTTTCCATTTTCCCCTTGTAACTAGCTGGCTAGTTATTATTATCCCCAACCTTTATCTCCTATCTCTCTGTTTTATTGGCTTTTGCCTTATGCCTGCAACTTTGGAAGCCTCTCCTATTCTTAAAACAAAACAAAACAAAACAAAACAAAAAAACCTTTCATTTGACTTGCTATCCTACCAAGTTGTTTTCCTCTAGTCATTCTCTCTTTAATACAACTCTTAGTTATAAGCAGTCTTTAATCAGTATATATAATTATCATAATTACTGCCTGTATTTCTTGTCATTCAAAGTTATTTAAATTTATATTGCTCTAATGTTAGTTATTTAGAGCATTTTTTGATGTAATTGTTTGGATAGCTTGGATTTTCTTCCTTTGAAAAATGACAGTTCATATCCTTTGATCATTTATTGTGGAATGGCTTGTAGTTTTACACATTTGAATTAGTTTCTTATATATATCTTGAAAATGATACTTTTATCAGAGAAACTTGGGGTAAAGGATTTTCCCCAGTTATGTTTCCTTTCTAATATTCTGGTATATTAGATTTGTTTTGCAAAAATTCTTTGATTTTATATAATCAAAACTGTTCATTTTATCTTGTGTGATACTCACTATCATATGTTTAGTAATGAACTCATCTCCTATCCATAGATCAGAAAGTTAATTTCATCCTTACTCCTCTTAATTTTTGATATGACTTTTAAAAATATCTAAGTCATTTATCCATTAGGACCTTGTCTTGGTATATAAAATGAAGTGTCACTCTAAACCTAGTTTCTCCAGTTTTCCTAACAGTGAGTCCTTTTCCTAATAACTGTGGTCTTTAGGTTTATCATACATTAAGCTGATGTGTCTGTTTGCTTCTGTATTTTGTTTACCTAATCTGCCCCATTGATCGATCTCTCTCTTTTTAATCAATACTAAATCTTTTTTTTTTTTTTGGTGAGGCAGTTCAGGTTAAGTGACTTGCCCAGGATCACACAGCTAGTAAGTGTCAAGTGTCTGAGGTCAGATTTGAACTCAGGGCCTCTTGACTCCAAGGTCAGAGCTCTAACCACTGTGCAACCTAGCTGCCCCTATACTAAATCATTTTTAATTATTACAGCTTTGTATAATTTGAGATTTGGTACCAAGACACCCTCTTTCTTCCCACTTTTTTTTCACTATTACCTTTAAGATTCTTGACTTTTTGTTTCTCTATATGAATTTCATTATTATTTTTCTACCTCTATAAAATGTTCTTTTGGTAGTTTTATATAATACTGAATAGATAATAAACTTAGATAGTATTGCCATTTTTATCATATTGGTTCAATCTACTCATGAGAAATTAATACTTATTTAATTATTTAGGTCTCTCGGCATTTCTACCAAGAGTACTTCATAGTTAGATTCATATATTCTCTGGTTGAATCTTGGAAGACAGAATTTTTCTTCTAGTTTTGTTTTTTTGGGTTTGATTGGTTATATGTAGGGATGCTGGTGATTTATGTGGACTTATATCTTGTAACTTTGCTAGTTATTAAATTGTTTGAACTAAAGTTTGAGTTGATTCTCTAGTGTTCTTTAAGTATGATATTACATAATTTACAAAAAAACAATAAATTTGTTTTCTCTTTGCCTTTGCTAATTCACTCAATTTTTTTTTCTTGCTTTATTACTATAGCTAACATTTCTAGGATCATGTTAAATATTAGTGGCAATAATGAATTTACTTCTAATCTAATTGGAAAGGCCTCTAATTTTTCTCCATTACATTTATTGTTTGCTATTAGATTTAGATAAATACTATTTATTGTATTAAGGAAAGGCCTGTTTATTCTTATGATTAGTAGAGGGTTTTTTAAAAGTAGAATTCAGTAGTGGATTTTGTCAAAAAGTCTTTTCAGCATCTGTTGATGTAATCATATTTTTTTATTATTTATATTAACATGGTTTGTTTTATTTACAGTCTCACTTATGTGGAACCAACTCTTAATTTCTGGTAGAGAGTCAAACTAGTCATAGTATATAATCTTTCTAATATGTTGTTTTGGCTTACTTGCTAATATTTTACTTAAAATTTTTCCATCAATGTTCATCAGTGATATTTATCTTTCTCTGCTTTGCCTCTTCCTGGTTTATTTATCAAGACTGTATTTGTATGCTAGAAGAGATCAGAAGGGTGCCTTTTAGTTATCATTGCAAACAGTTTATGTAGTATTGGAATTAATTGTTATTTGAATGTTTGATAGAATTAACTTGTGAATCCATCTGGCCCTGGAGTTCTTTTCTTTGGGAATTCACTTATGGCTTGTCAACTTTTTATGATATTGGGTTACTTAAATAGTCTATTTTTTAAAAAATCTGGGTAGTTTATATTTTTGTAAATATTCATCTATTTCTTCTGTCATAAAGTTTTTGAAAGCATATAATTGTGCAATATGTATGTATATATGTACATGTATATGTGTATATGTGTATATATATGTTATGTATATATATTTTTTGGTGAGGCAGTTGGGGTTAAGTGACTTGCCCAGAGTCACACAGCTAGCGAGTGTTATATTTCTGAGGTTGGATTTAAACTCAGGTCCTCTAGACTCCAGGGCTGCTGCTCTTTCCACTGCACTACCTAGTTGCCCCTAAAATATTTTCTAATAATTTCTTTTATTGCCTCTTCCATTGTTGAGAATCTTTTAATTTTGTATATGAACAATTTTATTTTCCTCTCTCGTTTTAAAAATCAGAATAGCTGTTTTATTCATTAAAAAAGAGCTAGTTTTATTTATCAACGTCTAGCTTTTTGCTTTATTTTATTAATCTCTTCTTTAATTTTGAGAATTTCTACTTTGTTATTTAGCTCGAGATTTTTAATTTGCCATTTGAGTTTTTTTAATTATATGTTCACTTCATTGATTTCCTCTTCTATTAATGAAAGAAAATATTTAGAGATGCAAATTTCTCCTCAGAACTGCTTTAGCTTCCTCCCTTAAATTTTTGCTAGGTTGTCTTATTATCATCATTTTCTTTGAAGATATTTTAAATTTTTCTATAATTTTTTCTTTGCTCCACCATTTAGAAAAGAATTGTTATTTAGTCTCCAATTACTTTGAAATATCTTCCTTAAGGACCCTTTATTGAATATATTTATTATTGTATCATGATCAACAAATGATATGTTTAGTATTTCTACTTTTCCACATTTTTTTGGCCAGGATTTTATACTCCCACACATGGCCTCTTTTTTTTTTTTGACAAAAATACCATACACAGTTTAGAGTATTCATTTCTATTACCATCCAGTAATTGCCAGATATTTAAAGCAGCTCAAAAGAAATGTGAGATGCACCAATTTATAGACACAGCCACTCCAAATGTTCATATGGACTAGCTGTGCCTGACCTGTGGTAAAGCCTTCTGAGCTTGTATTGTTCTGATTAGCCACAGTTGGACAGTCATCCCAACATAGTGATGTCATTTTAGTCCTCTTCAAGCAGGAAGGAGAACAGCTAACCAAGTATCCTTTGTATTGTCACACACATATACACATGCAGAGAATAAACTGGAGCTATCCTCAGAAGGCACTAAGATTAAGGAGGATATCAGACTGTGAAATTAGTCTTTCCCAACTCAGTGTATATATGGTAAAGATTGGCTCAGAGATGAAAGGGGCAGGGTTCTGAACTATTTTGTGTGCAGCCAGAGGCTTGTGAAAATTGTAGCAGAAGAGAGAGGTTTTAGAGTGGAATCATCCCGTTCTGGTATCAGGTTTGAGCTGTATTTAGGGAGATTTTCTGTTTCCTCTTGGGACAACAAAACTCTGACAAATCTCCCAATATCCAAATGGGATTACTACAGACAGAAGGAGTTTCCTCTAAGAAAAAGTACTAGCTTGGCTATTTGCTGAGAGCTGCAGAGAGCTTCATGAAAAGTGACAACAGATACCACATCCTGAAAGCTATACCAGACCTCAATAGGCACAGTGAGCTGAAGAACTCACAAAAATAGAACTCAACTGATTGGGTATCTAGTGCATGGCTATACATGACTGGGACCATACAGACTTATGGGAAAGGTTGCGTATTGGTGAGCATCAATATTATCCTCAGTCTCTGCTTGTCTTTAACATATGAAAAAAAATTTTTTTTCTTCCTTGGGCTTATAAACTAAACTTGCAAAGTGATCGTAGGCAGCATGCCAAGGTTGATATATAATGAAGTTCAAAGATCTTCTATCTGGAGACAAAAGAGCCAGAAATGTGAAAAGTCCTTATAATGTACTCAAGTCATGTGAAAACTTCTGATACAAGGGTGACACCACTGTCCCATTCCCCCCCCCACCCCTTAACGACCAGAGTTCTTGAAAAAAGTCACCTATATCTACTATTCCTTATTATTCATTACTTCCTCATTCTTCCTTAACCTGGCTTATTCCCCTGCCAACATATAGAAAGTCATCATGGTTGGTTTCATGCTCTCTGCCAAACTAAAATGACATCTCAATACCAAGCATGCAGCATACTGCAGTAAACCAAAGGAATATTTTGAATGACTTTTAAACTCTTCAAATAAAGAAAAACAATGTTTTGAGAAAATTGTTACTGTCAATGAAGAGTATTGACTTGCATCTTATGAAACTTCTTGTTTAATTTCAAAAACTAAAAAACCCTATGCAATAGGAGAAGATCTCATGTTATCTGCTGCTATTAAAATGTCAGAAATAGTTCATGGGAAAAAGTATGAGGATGAAATTTGTAAAATTCCTTTATCTAATGATACTGTTTCCAAAAGAATTTCTGAAATTAGTAAAGACCAATTCCAGCAGGTTCTTACCAGGCTTAAGGGCAGCCCAAAGTTTGAAGTTCAGTTAGATGAAACAACTGGTATTTCTAACATGGCATAGTTGTTACTTTATGTAAGATATGTTTATGAAGGAAGCATACATGAGGAATTATCGTTTTGTTGCCCTTCGGAAAAGCACATAAGAAGGAAATATATATAATTTTAAAGTCACTTAATTTTTCACAGATGAAGGTTTACAGTGGAAAAATTGCATTGGAGTCTGTACAGGTGGTGCTAGAACAATGATGGGTGAAAATGTTCAATTTGTAGCGAAAGTTAAAGCTGGTGGCAATGAATATATCACTTTCACTCACTGCATGATCCATCGGGAGACACTCATAGCCAAAAAAATATCACCATAGTTAGATGCTGTTCTTCTTGATAGTATCAAAATCATTAACTTCATTAAAAGCTGTGCCCTTAACAGTCATTTGTTTTTAAACCTTTGTAAAAGACATGGCTTCCAATTACAAAAGCTTGTAACTACATGCAGAGGTAAGGTGCTTCTCAAGAGGGCGAAATTTAAACAGATTATTGAAATTGAAAGATGAGGTTGTTATATATTTGTCTGAGCAGAAGTCTAATTTTGTTAATTGTTTTTCATAATGATTTATGGCTTTCAAAATTGTATTATTTGTTGGATATTTTTGAAAAACAATTATTTAAATATGTCACTTCAAGGCAAAAATTGTAACATTTATGTTAAAAGATAAAATTGAAAGTTTTACTAAAAATGTTAACATATGGAAGAATAGGGTAGAAAATGGTTCTTTAGAAATGTTTGCAGTTACAGATGATTTTATAATTGAAAATAACCTTCCCAAAGATTTAATTGTAAGAGTTATAATTAATCATCTAAAGTGCCTGGAGACACAGTTTCAGAAATACTTCCCCTCAAATTTTGATTCTAAAAAACTAAGTTGGGTTCATAAACCATACTCAATTGAAATTTAAAAAATGTCAGTCATCTGCCATTAAAAGTTCAAGAAGAATTTGCTGAGTTATCAGGCAATATAGGTTTAAAATTTCTCAGGCAAAAAGGGGTCACAAGTGGAAAAAGTTTAAGAAGCCCTGCTCTTATAAGCCATCATATGGTCAGCAAATAGGGATAGTTTTGTCATAGCTGTCTCTTTAATGTTGTGGAGACTTGTTCTGGTTTTTAGCATAATTCATGGATACTAGGATAACACTTAGTCTATCTGTTATCCCTGGATCTATTACATGATGGAACTATTTTTTTTTCTGGTCAAGCATTTTCTTGGTGAGTTTTTTTTTTGACATGTCTATCTTGGCAATACACTACAGCTTACATATACCTATAATGAATCTTTAAAGGCATTGTTGTTTGAGACAGATGATATTTTGATACTTGTGAAATTAGTCTTCCATGAGTCATTGGAAAATGTTGGTATTAAAAAGAGACTTTAGCACCAGGGAGAAGGATGAAATCATTGAAAGTGGTGAACAACTTACAGTTAAAAGCAATACAATGCAATCTCTCTCTCTCCTGTTCAGTTGTGGACACTGCTCATTGTCTATCTACAGTGCTTCCCTAAGTTATCTGTATCTACTCCAATTAACTAAATCTTTCGTCAGTTCTTGATTATCATGAAAAGTGCTGCTGTGAATATTTTAATGTACAATTGAAATTCTGTTCTTTTTAACCTCAAAGGGGATACCTAACAATGGGATCACATTTTAGAAAATTCTACATTACTTTACAGAATAGTTCCCCAATTCATAGTTCCACCAAAATTATACTAGTTTGTCTGTCTTCCCATAATGTGGCACATAGTGGTACTTAAAAAATGCTTGTTGACTTGACTTGATATCCATTATTGACCTTCTTCATCTTTATGAATTTGTGAAGTATGAGATGAAATGTCAGAGTTGTTTTGATTTGCATTTCTTGTATTGGTGATTTGGAGCTATTACTATTTCATATTTTTAAAAAGTAGTTCTCAAGTCTTCTTTTGATAACAGTTTGTTCAAATCTTTTGATCATTTATCTATTTTGGATTGGCTTTTGGTCACATATTTGTGTTACTTCCCTATGTATCTTACATATTATATCCTTATCATAGGTACTGATGCAATTTCCCTCCTAAAATTGATAATTTCTTTTCTTAGCTTAGTTGTGCTGGTTTTGTTCAATTCAAAAGTTTTTCAGCTTTTGGAAAAAAAGTATTATTTACCTTTTTGTATTTCTTTTGTTTCTTATTTGATTCTCCTCATTCCTCCAAACACAGCAACACTCATAAAATGGCCCTGATGTTGTCCACTTCTGATTTGTTTTTGTGACCTTTAATGTTCAAGTTGCATATCCAGCATAAGTTTATTGTAGTACATAGTGTCAGATGTTTCTTTAATTTCTTTATCTTGTTTTATTGTTATTGCTAATATTTTTAGAACCCTGACAATGGAAAGGAGCGTTCTTTTTTTTTTTTTTGGCTAGGCAATGGGGTTGAGTGACTTGCTCAGGGTCACACAGCTAGTAAGTGTTACATGTCTGAGGCTGGACTTGAAGTCAGGTCCTCCTGAATCCAGAGCCGGTGCTCTATCCACTGCGCCACCTAGCTGCCCCAGGAAAGGAGCATTCTTGCTTTACTCTTGTGTTTAATGGGAAAGTTTTCAAATTTTCCCTCTTGCAACTTATGCTAGCTTCTGGTTTTAGGTATATACTTTTCAGCATATTAAAAACCAGCCTTTCTTTTCATATGCTTTATAAAGTCTATAAGTCTTCAAGGACTGGTTATCTATATTTCTACATTTTGTTCTTTGTAAGAGAAAACATCAGATTATAATCTCCTCTGTCTTACTTATCTGTATACCTCCTCCAGCACCTAGAACAATATCTCTTGTACATAGTGAATGCATACAATGTTTGTTGAATGAATGATTCAGATTCTAGTTTAATGAAATCCAAACTAAATTCTTCATTGAGGTCAAGGACATGGATTCACCAACCCAGGAAGTTTATTTTGATTAACTGATCCATAGTACATTTGAACCATAAACTTCTTTGTCTTCATAATTTCGCTATAATGATACAGTGTTTAGAATTTTGTATAAACATTGTACAATATTATAATATATAAGAGACATTGAAGACTATTGGTTAGAAGGTTGGTCTTAGATTCAGGAAGATCTGAGTTCATATTTTTCCTCTGTCACTTCTTGACTATGGGACCTTCCAGCTTCCAGAAGTCATATAACTTCTCAATGCCCCAAGCAATTCTTTTTTTTTTTCTGGCAATTGGGGGTAAGTGATTTGCCCAGGGTCACACAGCTAGTGTCAAGTGTTTGGTCTCAGGCTGGATTTGAACTCAGGTCCTCCTGACTTCAGGCGTGGTGCTCTATCCACTGTGCCATCTAGCTGCCCTACCCAAGCAACTTTTTAAGCCTCTCAATTGAAGAGTCAGTGCTAATCTTTATTTATAGAGGAAATTTCCTCATGAGGATTTCCTTTTACCAAGGGAATTACAGATCCGTTTTTTTAAACTACATGATTTTATAAGAAGAAAGAGAGGATGGAGTAAAGAGTGGGCTAGGCAGATGTAAATACTTAATTGTTGTAAATGGATAATCAAAAGTGGTTAATATTTGGGTTTTTTTTCGTAATGTCCTCATGTTGATGGAAAGTACAAATTGAACTTTAGGATTTATTTTAACTTCTTTAGGTATTATGATTGTGATAGGATCATAGAGCTAGAGCTGGTAGGGACCTTTGAAGTCATTTGGTCCAACCTCTTTGCTTTATAAATGAGAAAACTAAGGCCCAAAGAGGTTAAAAGACTTGCCTAAATTCACTTGGGGATTAGAAGCCAGGTCTTCTAATTCCAAGTCCAGAATTCTTTCCCCTCCACCATGTTGCCTCATGTTATTCTACTAAAAAAGAAACATAAACTCTATTTTCCTAGCCCACAGTGCTACTATACAGTTCTCAGGAGGAAGAAAGAAGAAAAGTCATTAAAACAAATCTCAATCAATCATAATGATAGCTGATATCTGTATAGTGCTTTGTGGTAGCAATGTTCTTTCTCACAAATTATCTCGTGGGGTCTTCACAACAATAATAATAGTTAACATTTACATACCTAGTGCCTTACTATGTGCCAGGCATGGCGTTAAACGCTTTACAATTATCACCTTATTTGATCCTCACAATAACTTTGGGAGGTAGGTGCTATTATTATTCCTAGTTTACAGATGAGGAATCTGAGGCAAATAGAGGTAAGTGATTTGCCCCAAGTCACACAGCTGATAAGTGTCTGAGGCTAAATTTGAACTCAGGTCTTTGTGACTCCAAGCCACATACTCTGTCCACTGTGCCATGAATAAGTGAGCTTCATAAACAGAGTAGTTGTTTTTCCCCATTTTCTGTGGCTCAACTATGTAGGTGGAAGAAAGAGGCCATTTCCAGATTAATTCTTTAGGAACATTAAATATAAATATAGGTCACTGGCTAAAAAGGGAAATGTTTTTTCTTGGTGTAAAATGTCACTTTTTCTCAGAGATTTGAGGATTTTGCAAAATCTGACAGTGTAGGTTCAATAATTCTCTCTTTAGTTATGGAATTAATGAATTCTAGTTCACATTTGTCTGTCTGTTCCATGAAAGATTAGGAAAGAGTTCAATAATTACAGCAAAATATGGATATTCCTGTAGTGTATCAAGATACATTTTGAGGTGTAATTATCATCATCATTATTGTTGTTGTTGTTATTATGTGGTTCAGTTTGCTGTCTTGACACAAAATGATGGCTTATAAAGATTTTAAAATATGTATTTTATAATTTTTAATGAATTTCAATGTACTTTGGTACATAAGAAGAGGCAGACAGATGGGTGATTGCAATGTCAGGGCTAGAGTACACAGAATGGTTAGTTTCAGTCTATATAAATTTTGTGGAAAGGTGGCTTGTTGGGGTTTTTTTCATTAATTTACTGTAAGTCAATCAAAAGTATTCTGTAATAGCTATTAAATGTACATATAACTTGATGAAATTAATAAATTAGACATCTAAAGCCTTTTATATTTGAAGTAGTTCATTTTATAAAGCATTTTATTTTGCTAAAATTTTAAGCCAAACTCAAATTTTTATTTCAGTTTACAATTGAAATTCCAGTAGTAGGAGACTTCTGTAATCTGTCTTTTCTCAGCTCTTTTTCTAATCAAATTATGACTTACTATAGCCATGGAGCTTATTACTTACTACTATAGATGGTCTTGTCTTTTTTATGGGATATAATAGTGAAACACTGCCTCTTATTTATAGGATGCAATGTTTCATTAAAGTGATTTGAATACTGTTAAATCAGTGTCACATAGTAAGATGGAAGAAGGAAAAATTCAATGGTAAAAAAAGTGCTATGTAGCATTTCAAGTATTACAAGATTATTTCTAACCGTTCTGTTTTATTACATGTCTCAAGGATCTTTTTGTTCCTTCTTTCACTATCATCAGGACCACCAGCGCTGAGAATAACATTTGGTAATACTTTCTTGCTTGGTATATACTGCTAGATAGTATAATCACCTTTAGGAGGAGCTAGATGGCACAATAGATAGAGCACAAGGCCTGGAGTCAGGAAGACCTAAGTTCAAATCAAGCTGCTCAGACACTTACTGGCTGTGTGACCCTGGGTAAGTCACTTAAATCTGTTTGTCTCAATTTCCTCATCTGTAAAATGAGCTGGAGAAGGAAATGGCAAACCATTTTAGCATCTTTGCCAAAAAAACCCAAATGGGTCAGAAAGAGTCAGACATGACTGAATAGCAACAACATCGCTTATTCAGGTTCCTCTTCTATTCTTAGCTATTTTATTAATAAAAGCCTCCTACGTGGTCTTTTTGTTTCTAATCTATTCACTCTCCAACTCATGCTCCATACTACTAGCCAAATAATCCTTTGAATACTTTGCTCTGATCATGCCACTCAAATATCATCAGTAAATATGTACTCTGATATATCTGATTTTGGTATTCAATGTAGTGTAACTCTAATCTACCTTTCCAAACTAATCTCATAATATTCTGCATAAAACAAAACTGAAGAGGGTTTAGACAAAACCTTTTAAAATTAAAAGAAGGACCTATGAAGGAAAGGTAAAAAGAATTAGTAGTATTCACCTGAAGAAAAGTAACTGGTCATTTCTTACCTCTGTTCTAGTGAATAGAAGTGATTTCCCCATATTGATGATGACCAATAACTCTTTGACAACATAATTGAGGAAAGAATGTGAAAAACATATGCCTCAGCTGAAGTAGGAGGGCTTTGGCTAGACACAAAGAAAAACTTCCAGGTGATACAGTGTAGACTACCAAGCTCTTGAAAGCATTGTCAAGAACTTCATTTATCTGTCAAGAATATTTTGGGTAAAACCTACACCTATCAAAGGAGATTAACAAGAGTACCTCAGAAGGCCACTTCCCACTGTAAATTTCTAGAAGCATTCCCAAAGTCCTAGAGTTTCCAAGGATGACTTGAAATATCTTTGGGTTAGGGTGGGGTAGTGGTAGAATAGAAGATGATAAGCATTTCATATTTTTGTCAGTGCATATTGGCTACTTTTGAAAAAACTGTTTACATTTTCCTGACTTACACTTTCAGGGAGGTATATATTTATTGAGTTGGTTTTCATGCCAATAAAGCCTAAATGAGTATATTTGAAATGGTTATTTGGGTTGCAGGTGACATATTGAAAGTTTCATGTCTCCAAATTACAGACCTATATTTCAATTTTATTTTGGCTTCTCCTCCCACATCATTCATGGACATGCCTTTGCAGAAAATTATATTTCCTCTTCTAGGCAAAAAAGAAAAGTGTTTTGAAGACCGTAATTACTAGGCATGTGCAGGCTTTAGGCAATTCTCTGTCACTCGTTTCCACCTCAACAATGCTGTGGTTGCTGCCTACTGTTAAAAATATATATGGTGAGAGGTTAGGTGGGGAGTTTTCTGGGGCCATACATCTGCTATACATTTTCCTTGAGAGGCTGTTTTCCCCAAAAGAATGTGGTCAAGTCCGCAACAGCCCAAAGTTTGTTCTGAAATATTTGAGAGGAGCCAAACTGAGAACCGTACACTTCTCAGGCTACTCCTAATGAGTGTGCACGTGCCAAACTTGCTGAGACAATTGGAGTAAAACTTTCCTTGGAAAAAGGATCCAATCAGATACCAAAAAATGGAATCCCTATCGATGTGTATTGTGGGCCCATTGTACATGTGCAGCTATCACAGTCATTCACAAAGTTGAGGGAACAATATACTTCCAGATTCTGTTTGTGAAGTATTTTGGGGGGAGGGTTTAAATTCATTTTTATTTGAAGTTATATTTCTCAGGTGACCATGATCAATGTGCTAGTTTATATTTACTTTTCTCTTCTTTAATTTGATGTTTGATCTCTTCTTTTGGCTGTATGGCATAGAAAACACATTTAATTCAAGAATCTCAGAACACATTAGTCATTTGCCTTGGTTTCCACTGTGCTTTGACTATGGTAGCCACTCATTATTTATTTGAGGAATGAATGAGTACAAATGGGAATAAGAACTCAAATGTGTATAGGGCTTTAAGGTTTACAAAGCTCTTTCCTAATAACAGTTCTACAAGGTGGGTGATAAAAATACTATTCTCATTTTATATATAGACCAAGATATTGAGACTCCAAGAAATAGAATAATTTACCCATAGCAATACAGTTATTGTCAGAGAAAGGGAATATTTTGAATAAAAAGCATTTATTAGGTGCTTACTGTATGCCAAGCACCACGTTAAGTATTGGAGATACAAATACAAGCAAGCAAGACAGTCCTTGCCCTGAAGGAGCTTATGTTCTAATAAGGGAAAACAGTACACAGTGGTGGTCAAAGAGGATTTCAACAGGGAAGTCAGAGGAAGTGGTGATCAGAGTCATAGGGCAATTAACTGATACATTCTTCATAGAACAGTAATATTAATTTGATTACTATTTTCTGAGCTAGATTTGGAAAAGGAATGAGAACTACCAGTGTGGCAGTATGACATGGAAATAACAGGGAAGTGGTACAATGGGACTAGGTTCAGGCAAGTTAAGGGGAGTGTCCACAAATCAGAAGCCCAGAATCACAGAGATAGACTGTAGTGAGGGGAGGCAAGAGTGCAGGGAGAGTGGATGGCTGGGCAGTGGCATGGTGGGTATTCTTACATTCCAGTGCCCATTTTACTATGCTACATTGCCTCTCCCCCATCCTCTCCTACTTTTTTGTGATGTCTTGAGATTTAACAAGACTATTATTGCATTGATGTCCTTTAGGGAATGCCGTAGAATTAAGAGGAAGCCCTAGATGGGCAGATATACTGGACAAGGGATGACTAGGCTCTGGAAAGATACTGGGAACATTAAAGAGCCCTCTGTTTCTTACCATACTAACAAGAAAATTCTTGAGAATGCTTACCAGAATTATAGTACCTGCAATTTTCTATTCTCCAGGCTGTCTGCCAATCTAGAACAGAATCCAGTTTTTAGGACCCCCCCAATAAAATAGTATCCAGCCACAAAACCATGACTAGAAACCTTCGTTTTGAGTTTGACTAGCATATCGTACCAAAAAAAGTCACTTAACATGGGAGGAGAAGCTGGGTCAGGTGCTAAATCTTATGGAATACCATAGTTTCCACTCAGACCAAACATTGTAATGCTCATCTCTGCTTGCAGACCATTGACCCAGTCTGGAAAGTATTCATATTGCTAAAACTTCCAGAGAATGGAGTAACTAACTCCCTAATCCTTGGGACACATCCAGCTTCCACATATACCAAATTCAAGTAGTCTCCTACTCTTGACATGTATACATGTCATGAAATCTACTTTTATATTTATGAAACCTTCATTTCATCTTATATGTCCTCTACTTTTGATCTCACATTGGAGTCATACATTGTAAGTTCTTAAAATACTGGATCTGTGTTTATCTATCCTCAAGCCTATACCAACTCAAACATTTCTCATCTAGACTGTTATGATAGCCTCCTAATTATACTCCCAGCCTCCAGTTTCTTCCCTCCCTAATCCATCCTCCACACAGTTGCAAAAATAATTTTCTTAAAGCATAAGTCTGACTTTCTTATGATGGTGTTCAAGAATACTCAATTGCTCCTTATTATTTCTAAGATAAAAAAACCCAAAATCCTCTGTTTGGCATTTAAAACTTTTCACAACCCGGTTCCAAGGGAAAGGGTTAGTCAAGCTTGTATAGGACTAGTCACTTTATCTTTGTGAGTGCATTTTTTAATCTATAAAATGGGAGATGATAAATTCTTACTACCACCTAAAGGGAGAGCCTTCTATAAGGCAACAAGTAAAGATTAAATGTTCTGGCACTGTGCTAAGGGAAAAGGAAAATAGTACCTGCCCTTAGGGAGTTTAGATTCTAATGGAGAAAAACAATACATAAAAGGGAACTGAAAAGTGGAGAGGGTGACTTGGAGGGATTCTTTCGGGTAGAGGAGAATTCTGGCAAAGTCTGTAGAGTTAGAAACCCAGCCAAGAGGCAAATAAAGCCTGTCTGGCTTGAGACTGTCCTCAAGATAGAGGTTCTGGAAGAAATCCAGCCATGAGGGAAGAGGGGCAGGACTGGAGGAAGGATGTAAAGACAAGGCTGAAGGTTGCAGGGGTAGGTGGATGCTCCAGGATGAGAAGCCCCCAGGAGCTGAGAGAAGTTCCAGGATAAGAAAAGGCAGTTGAGTCTTGGTGGCAAAGTCTAGACGCAGGGGTGGTGAACCTGTGGCTTTGAGGCCACATGTGACCCTGTAGGTCCTCAAGAGCGGCCCTTTGACTGAATCCAAACTTCACAGAACAAATCCCCAAGGCCTCAAGTTCCTCACCCCTGGTAGACATTCAGATGCACAGCCTGGAGAAGAATGAATGAATTACATAAATGTGAGCTAGCTATTAATACTATTTCCTGGTGTATAATTAAAGGTCGAAGAGAGACAGTGTGAAAAAAGTTCTTAGGCCTTAAGTCGATAGTGAACTGGAGATGTTTTCATACCACCTTGACCTCCTCTGTGTTCTCCAACTCTCACCTCTCCAATTGTGTGTCTTGTCAGACTGAGCATTAACAGTACTGAGAAACACATGTTTAATGGTCATTTTCAACACCGTCTATGGTCATGAGAAACATGGAAGCTGAGCAACCAACAGTCAATGAGGCTGGTACCTTGGTTAGCAGTATGTGTACGCTGCCCTTAGGTTTATCACAGAGAACACCATTTAACATTATAAGGTTATTGTGATAGATGAATTCAAACAAATATTTTTCTCTGTAGATCAAACAGTTTTCTATCCATCTCTATATCCATGCATCCATACAACACATCTTGTGTTTATTGAGGGCCTCTTGGTTGCAAGGTGTATGGTACTGACCTTTTGACATTCTTATCTGGTTTTAACATCCTTAGAGAGATGACTCATGGGGAGAGAGTCTCCCCAATTCCTTGTAATCAAAGTTCTGGCAGAACTGTTTCCACATATCACATATATAGGAAGTAGCAGAGCTGGGACCAGAACTCAGATTTTCTGTCTCCTATTCCAGTGAGCTTTATAGTGTAACATGCTGTTTCCCTAAAATCTTCAAAGTTTCCATTTTTAAATCTCGGGAGTAGCTTTAAATCTAAGATAAAATATGTTGTATTCACTGTCCAATGCCTTACCATATGTATCTGGCTTTACCTGATGTTTAGATATTTAGATAGAGACTGTGTGGTGTAATGGTTGGAGTGTTGCACTTGGAATGAGGAATGGCTCAGTTGAAATCCTGCCTCAGATATGATTTATTAATTACTTAACCTTTCTCATCCTCATTTCTCATCTAGAAAGAGGAGATAACGATGGCACCTCTATCATGGCATTGTTGTGAGGATCAAACGAGATAATATAAAGAACCTAGTAAACAAAGTTCTATCTAGATGTTAGCTTTCATTATCACTGGTTAATGATTCCAAATTAGTATTAGTGGTGCATGCCTGTACTCCATGCTAAGGGGAAGGTTAATGCTGGTGAATTTCTTGAACTCAAGAATTCTATGCTTCAGCAGGCTAGGCTAATCAAGTGTCACAGCAAAGTTCAACAGAAGCTATAGGCCACCAGATTTCCTAGGAAGAGGAGAACCAGCCCAGGTTAGAAATGGAGCAGATTATCTCCAAACCTGATCAAAGAGGAATCAGGGTCCCTGAGTATCCCCTGCACTTCTAACCTAAGAAAGGTGGGGAGACCATAGTCATTTATCATTAGTATCTATCTCATTAGTATATAATTAATAATTAATATGTTTCATCTAGGATGTGTTATTGGGAATTTTGACTAGTCTAAAAAAAGGTCAGGGTCTCTTGCTGATGCCCTAGAACAGCATATCATGCGGATGCTGGATTGCTCAGAGGCCACAGAGGATAGAATTCTTGGAAAATTAGAACTTTATGAAGGATTACCAGGTTTCAGAGTATTATCTCTTATGATGAGTCAGAAGCAAAGAACTTTTAGAGAGAGCAGAATTTCCTAGTTCAGGACTGCTTGTACTTTGCAATTTATACCTGGGACAGGGCAAAACAGTCTGGTCATTATTTAGTTGGAGCTAGTATGCACAGAAACAATTCAGGACCTGTTATCCCCTAGCTCCTTTCTACCAAATGGAAGTCTCTGTGGAATGAAGATTGTTGGCAACAAAAGAAGGGAATAATCTTATAAATGTCACAAACCTAAGGAGTTGTCATTTAGCTCAGGGAAGCAAAAAAATATTGATTTGAATTACTTTTTATTCTGAGAAAATGGCGGGTAGATCAATTTTCTTCAGTTGGTCAATTTTTGTATTTTGTAACAAATATTATATAGGGTATCAGATTTTTAAAAAACTGATGTTGTTATGGGAATCTCTGCTGTTCATTGAAATAAAAGGTTAGCCATCACTGTGCTACACATGAGCTTAAAATAATGCTGGCATCAACTGGTCTAGTATTTACTTCACACTTAGTTAAGGTACCCAGTATGTGGAGCCACTGCTTAGTCGCATGCTAGAGGGCGCTGTTCAGCTGGTGATGATGTCAAGCTCTGGGGTCTGAGATCCAGACCACAAAATTTATTCCAGATGGCTTCTCACTCCTAAGCAGAGGTCTACTGAAAACAGATTTGAATAATGCTAGTGAGATTATACTGGGAAATGTATCTGGATGAATCTTTCCTATGGGGAAGACATGCACATACATACACACACACACTGAAAAATGTTAGTTAAGCTATCAATTTGGCAGCTTTCTGAAATATACTAAATCCACTGAAGGGAAAAAAAATACCTTAAAAGTTGCTACACATTTTAGAAGAGTGAGGTTTAGAAAACAAGTTATTTTATTTCTCATCAGATATAGCCACTGAAAAATTCAACTGTCTAACACCTGGTGTGCATGCTGGCAAGCTGTGCTTTCCTTAACTTGTTTAACAGAGGTGGAGAAATGCATGCAGCAGCCAGCTAGCTGGCCTCTCAGCACAGGTGACTCCAGTAACACAAAGATCAGTGTTCTGTAGGTTGAATTCAATTTCAAGAGAAACAAACTACTCATAACCAATTTCCTCACCCGCTGCCTGGTTTCTCAGTCTCTGCTCCCTTACTTTTCCAAAAGTATGGTTAGATTAACTATTTATTCTCTACTTAAATGCAAGTACCGTCTCCATCTCTTCCATTAAAGAGGACTCTTATGTTGTGATCTTGTCATTTGTGTTGTTATTGATGCCCTAGTATATTTGCAACTCTGAATGATTCTTCTTCATGGAGTTTGTTTCTATTATCTGTGCAGATACTTCTCTTTCAAACTTAAAAAAAAACTTTAAAAAATCACCTATGAAATATAGATCATTATTGAGTCCTGCTGTGTGTGGTGGGCAGGAGAGGTTAAAAAGAAATATACTGTAGATCTTCCTCCAAGATACATACAGGAAGAATAACTGACATTTAATATGTTGCATTTTATGGCTTACAAAACACTTTCCATATATTATCTTCCTTGCTACCTTACAACAGCATTGATCAAGTAAGTACTAAAGATGTTATCTGCATCTTACAGATAAGGAAATTTAGACTGAGAGAAGTAAGATGACTTACTTAGGCTCCTACAGCTAGTACCTGGCAGGAGTCAAATTGAAACTCAGATATGTCTTGTCTTCAGGCCCAAGATATTATCCTCTATTCCCAAAATATATTAAACCATATTAAACTCAAAACCATATTAAAATATGGTTAGGAAGACAGATTTATATGGAAGAAGTAACTGAAGATCACTTATGGAGAAATATATGTAAAAGGGCAAATAAATGGATTACCAACTTGACTAGAACAGTGAATAGTGTCATATGGGGTCATCTTGGAAGACTTCTTGGAAGAAGTGAATTTTTAGTTGCATTTTGAAGGAGAAAAAGGATATGGATTGAGGGAGAGGAGATGCACAGAAGGCTCTATCAGACAAAGGAGGCAGCATATGCAAACACAGAGATGAAAGAAGCAAAACTCGCTCTGGGAAAGCAAACAGAACGGTGATCTTTATTATAAACAGTAGTAGAACTATAAAAAAAGTTGCCTCATTTCTTATAATGATTGAAAGATTAACATTTGCAGGAAACATGAAACACTCTATTATAAAATATTCTTCTTAAATCTGGACTGCTGAGAGCCCCAGTCACACAGATTATCCAAAAGATGAAAACATAATCCCTTTTCTGTCTTCCTCTCTTCTCATTCAAGATGAGTTTTGTTCTTAAAAGACAAATGAATAATTGTATAGATACAAGACTAAGTATACTCACTACATGGATTCCTGTGTACCATCTCGTGTTCTTTGTTCTAAACTGAACAAACTTCCCTTGGACAAATCATACTGGTTGTAAAGTTTTTCAAAGGTCCTTTTGGAAATCAAATTCCACAAACCCTATTTATCTCTTACATTTTTACAACTACTGTCTCCAAGTCAAACCAGGGGTGCTGAAACAGATATCCCACTGTTTGCTTAAAAGAGAGGCATATTTTCCCTGGATAGCGTCAACTGTGAGAAATAGCTGGATGAAAACAAAGAAATATTTCAATGATGGAGAGCAAAGGTGACTTCCTGTTTTGTTTTGGGCTTTGTTTTCTTCCCTTCTCAATGAGGTCTGTGTTTTTCTGATGATTTTAAACTTCTCTCGCTCAGTGATTTCCCATTAAAAGAGGATGGTGCGGGTGCCTCCGCAGGTCACTTCATTACAATATGCCCTGAAAAGGGAAGGGGAGTGGGGATGGAGGAGAGGGAGGTTACATTAGTGGGAAGAAGCAGACTGTGAGGAGATCTGCTTTCTATTTTCTCCTCCAGATTGAATTCATCTGGGTGGAGGGGGGGGGAAGGAGGTTAGTGGAGGGAAGGGCTTTTTTTTTTTTCTTCCAGCATGGTGCAATTTTCCCATAGATTTCTTTAAAGGGCTAGGGGAAGGAGGTAGGCAGAAGCATTTGATAATAACAGCCATTTTACTTGAAAGGGTAAAATCAGAAGCAATTAAGCAAAACTTCCAAGTATTTTGGTGAAACTGTCTGGTGCTTTTCACCGGTGCTTGGAAGGCAAAGAGAAGTTATAATTACATATTGCAAATTGAAATCAGTGAGAAAGCTGCTCCTTGTGTCCTGGGTAATATCTTTACGAGTAGGATTTTCTTGCAGAGTATCTTGCAGAGTAACCGCTCCCCATCCCAATCGCTCATTCAAAATGATGCTCCGGACTGCTAGGTTTACTTTCAAATGGCCACACAGTCGCGCCACCGCTGTCTAAAGTTGTCTACTACCTTTGACTTTTAAAATGACTTTTCAGTAGCTGTCTTTCGGCTCCCTCCCCCTCCTCCCCGACACAAGTTTTTACACTCTACAGAAACAGTGATTAAAGAAAGAGAGTGTGGGTCTGCAGCTTTCCAAAGGACTAAGCAGAAGGAAGGGGTTGAGGGTGTCTTAGGAACTGAGTCAACGCTGCCTCAGGTCATCTCATCTGCCTAGCTCTTTAGTTTCCCCTCCCCCATCCCCATCTGCATCTGCATCCCCTTCTCACTAACGTCCCCCATCACCTTCTCTTCCCTCCCCCTCTTTTCTGAGAAGAGGAGAAGGCTGGGGAGGGCTGGGACTCCGGTAGGAGGAGGAGCTCCCTCTTTGGCCATGAGGTGCGAACGTGAAAAGGAGCTGGATTGGAAGCACAGACCTCATTTCAAAGCTGGTCCTGTACCTCCTAGCAGCCACAACACTACTCAGAAATTCAGTGCCTGCGCACCCTCTCCTTCAACCACTAAACTTCAAGACTTACAAACTCTTACTCAGTTCTTTCTCCCTATCCTCTCTGGGAATAGGGCATTTTCTCCCCACTTTTCTTTTCTCCCCTCCCCCATCCCCATTTCTCCCCTCCCCCACCTTCTTGCTTTGCCCCCTTTCCTCCTCTTTTCTCTCTTTGGAGAATTTCATGCTTCTTTTAGCTGCTTTCTGGGATACAGAGGACCTGTACCTCCCACCACAAACAGCTGAATTCCACTTTTGTGTTTGTTTTTTCTTTTTGATTTTCTTCTGATTTATCTGGGAAGTGTAATGTTTCTGCCTGAGAGAAGGGAAATGAATAGATGCTGGTGAGAACTGAGAGCAGCAGCAGCAGCCGCCCCAGCAGTGACTTCTGTGAAAAGCCGGTAGGACATTACTAGAGGAATCTGATCCAAGAAAGGCTGGAAGACTGCTCCGAGGGGAAAAAAAAAACTCCTCTGATCATTGAGAAAGAAGAAAAGAAGAGGGAAAGCGTTTCACCGCTTCCTTTAACTCTTCTAGTCTCTCTGTCCCATTCTACCGGGATTATGGTTGACTGCAACTCTGGAGAGATGCTGCTGCTGCTTCTGTTTGCCATGGCAGGCATCTTCCTTAGCCAGGTGCCCGGAGCCCAGAGTGCAGCCTGTGAACCTGTGCGTATCCCCCTGTGCAAGTCCCTACCCTGGAACATGACTAAGATGCCTAACCACCTGCACCATAGCACCCAGGCGAATGCCATCTTGGCCATCGAACAATTTGAAGGCCTGCTGGGAACCCGATGCAGCCCAGACCTGCTCTTCTTCCTCTGTGCCATGTATGCTCCTATTTGTACCATTGACTTCCAGCATGAGCCCATCAAGCCTTGCAAGTCTGTGTGTGAGAGAGCTCGGCAGGGGTGTGAGCCTGTCCTCATCAAATACCGCCACTCCTGGCCAGAGAGCTTGGCCTGTGAAGAACTGCCAGTCTACGATAGAGGTGTCTGCATCTCTCCTGAGGCCATAGTCACGGCTGATGGAGCTGGTGAGTGCTGGATCTGTCTTTATCCCTCCTAAGTAACCTTTTCCCTTCTTGGATCCTACTCCACTTCTGGTCCTGGTTCCTTGCCTTCACCCCATCTCACTTTACCTTTCTCCTTTTGATCTAATCTCCTATTTCAGGACAATATTCACACCCTTAATCATTTCTGCTCCCAGCAAGAATCCCTCCTAATCTTGATTCACTACCCTTCCAAACTGATGCCCTCCGATATATGATCTCCCATCCATTCCTTTCATATTACATATCTAATGGACAGTTAAGTAACCCCTCTCTTTCTACCTCTCATAAACTCAGAGGAATGATACTTTACCTATACCAGCAAGCTTCTCCTTTGACTAGGCTGCATTTGTCTTAACATTTCTTTTGGCCTTCTTAATCTTCTACAGCAAAGCCTTCTTCCTAGTTTTCTGGGTAACTTCACTTAATTCACTTTCTGTCTCTTTAGGCAGCATGGAGTTCTAGATAGCATTATGGGTGTGGAGTTAGGAGATCCTAGGTTCCAATCTACCTCTGATACTTACTGGCTATGTAGTGTTGGTACATCTCTGTGTGTTCCTTAAGCAATTCCCTAAGACCCAGCTATTAAGTAAGAAATGAGTTGTGATCTGGGTTCATCGATAAAGTTCCCAACACAGGCTAAAATATAGACCCTCACATATCTAGTTTTGAGAGAAAGCACCTTCTTTTTAACTTTCTCTTGTGATGTTTGGGTAAAACAGAGAACTGGGCTCTTTTCCCCTTGCAGCCACTTTTTATGTAACCTTGCTACAATGCATAGATTGTAACTACAGTGTACTGGCCAAATTCTAATTTGGGCGACTGGCTTTACCTTAAATTCCCTCTCTAGCTTCACTGAGATAAATAGTTCTTCAGTCCATGCTGGAAACAGTTATAAAAAACTACTGTGCACTACTGGTGTATTTCTACTTTTGTCCTGTCTCATTACTAAATCTTTCTTTAAAAAAAATGCATACTTTAAAGTCAACTGGAAGAGTTTTTGGATAATAATAACATATTTATATCGCACTTTAAAATTTGTAAAGAGCTTTATAAAGTCATTTATTATTATGCCCTTACTAAGAATAATCCTATTCTTAATCTTATTCTTCTTTCTCTTCATCTAGTATTCTTACCCTTCCTTCTGCATTCAACATTTACCTCCACAGTCCAAGCAGCCTGACCTTTTTATACTTTTGTTTTATCCTTTCCCTCCAGGCAGCCTAATCCCTTTAATTTCCCATTTGCTTCTATCTTGCCCAGCCCACACTTGTCCATAAAACTTTATTGCAGCTCTATACAGAATGGAATCAATCATTGTTTGCCCATTTACATTTCATTCCAATTGTGCTCTCCATAAGATCTAATATCCTAATGAAACAAATTCACTCTGGTCTGTTTAATCTAATTAAAACCCCCTCCTACCACCTAACCCAGATTTCTAATTTTATTGTTCATCAATTTAAAAAGTAAACTCAGTACTTTAGAGCCCTTAAAAAAACCCCAAAACTTTGCCCTCACATTTCAGATGAACTCTTCATTTCTAAATGCACCTATTTGTTGCCTATTCTGTTACATTTCACTTTAAAAAAAATCTTATTTTCCCCCTTATATCCTTGCCCTCAATATATACCCAACTGTTGATGATTAGGTTATTGTCTTTAGAAAAATTATGGACCATCTTTTACCCTCATTTTGTTGTCCTTTCCTAATTTCTATGCATATTGGCTCACCCAGCCTTAGATAAGCAGGGGAAGAAGAAGGAAATCATAATGTTGCTTTTTGGTGGTAGTACTTATAAAGCTTTGGCTACTGTAGTACTTTTCATAATAACAATATATAAATATATAAATTAAAATTTCTGTGATTCCTGTTCCCTTCCCTCTCCCCACCCCCCTCCTCCACAACCATAGTTCACCATCTTTTATTCTCTTTGAGAGGAAGCTTGGCAGAGTCAAGTCATGCCTCTGGCATACTGGTTTAAGACCCTTGGCAAAGTTGCTTTGTCACTAGTCAGTGCTCCAGGAAGTTCTCTCAGACTGTAAGCCTCAGAGAAGGTACCTTCTTGTTACCTTCACTGGTAACAGGAGTCCTCTCCTGCAATCTCCTTACACCAATGAAATTCCTCTATCCCTCCATCATTATCACCTTTCTGAAACATTTTTTTTTCTCTCTTTGACATGGCAGTGTGGTGTAGGGGAATGGTCACCAAGTTTAAGGTGAGGAGACTGGGGTTTGAATCCTGTCACGGAAATAAATTTCCACATCTGCAAAAAATTGGGCAGTAATAATACTTGTACTATCTACCTTGAATTGTGATTATGGGAAAAGTTTTGTCAGTTTAAAGAGAAATGTAAGTTGTCATTACAGATACTAAACCAAGATTATATAACACAACTAGGCTTTTTTCAACCTAACCTGCTATGTGCTCAAATAGTATATTATAGAGAGGCTGTAGAGAAGACTACAGCAGAATTTGTCTTGGCTTGTCAATCATTTAGAACCCTTTAAAGGCTGGTGTTTCTTTCAGACTGTATTTGAGGACAGGGTGGTGGCAATGGCTCACACTGCAATGTTTTTGTGAACTCTTCCCTCATAGGAGCTGTGGGGCTTTAAAAATGACCTTCTAGAGAGATTGGACCTGAAGTTGGCTTGGCCAGGTCAGGAGCTTCTCAAAGCAATTCCGTTCAATGCTGAAGAGAGGCAGTTTCAGTAAAAGTGCCCCCAAGTTACCTATTTGCTGAGGACCAGACCAAATGTAGCACAATAACCTCATTGAATGATTCCAGGGTGAGATGCATGAAAACATTCTTTCAGTCAATGGGAACCTGATTTCCCAGATTTTTTTTCTCCAAAATGCTATAATATTCATGATTCTTACAGTCTCATCCTCCGTAGAAAAAAAAAGTCTAGAAGGAGAATGAGGAAAAACACAAATACAGGTGTTTGTGTGCATGCCCTTGTGTGTGCAAACACACACACTCAGATGCATTGCAAGGACAAATTCTTTCTTTGAGGATCTCATTGCACTTAACTAGTAAGGCCAGAATCAAGTAACTGAACTTTAATTCTTTTAGAAGTCCCTTTATTTTTGCCTTTAAGATAATATAATGCCTATGTACCATAGATTCTTAGGAAGATAGCTTCCCACCTAGTGATTTGGTATTGAAAGTTCAGCTTTGTCGTTGAATGAAATGAATATTAGTGGTATTCCATCTTGAATATATTTGGAGTCCCTGATATCATTCACATTAACTGCAAGAGGCATATAAATATCTCTTATCTCTTCCTATTTTGCTTTTTTCTTTTTCTGAGGGGAACTTTACAAATTAAATTTGGAGTAGGGTTTGTTTGTTTTAGGTTTTCATTTAATATGTATTTTGAGTTAGCTACTCAACTGAAAAAAAAATTCCTTCACAACAACAACCACAAACACAAACATTCCTACCATTGGAATAAAAAAAAAATTGGTTGTGCTAGTAGGCCAACTCAGATGGGTTTTGGGTGTATATTAGATTATGATTCCTTAAGAAGGGAATGTTCTCATTTGCTGTGGCCCATTGTTAACATTCACTACCATTCTACATTTGTTCAGAAATCACTACGATTTGGGGGCAGCCAGAAAGGAGGTAGGTTAGAAACTTGTGATTTCATCAAGAGGAGAACTTGAGGTATGGAAACTCCTTCCACTTGTTGCCTATTAAGAACTCTTATGTAACTTTTAGTTTTAGAGAATTGAATGAGGCACAGAAAAGGTAGTGACTCCCCTGCAGTCACATTGCCAGTGTGTGTCAGAATAGGGACTTGAATCCAGGTTTTTGTGACTCCAAGACTGATCTTCTATTGTATCAGGGCTGCTTCTCCAAATTATTATGAGAATTAAGTCAATTTCTTCAACAACCGAAGTGGATAAACTACTCTGAGGACTTTTGTGAGGTATGACTCTAGTCATACTTTTAAGTTACCATGTAATGTGCCAGAAGAGATCATTTTTTAGGTAATGAAATGATACAGTGGGAATTTACACCTACAAAGTTGTTTGCCAAGCCTGGCTCTTCAAAAAACCAGGGCTAAGTAATGGTATTCAATATAAATTGGTTGTCTTTGCATCCAGTCAGCTTGGGTTATGATGGTAGGGCACAAGGCAGGGACTGGACTAGTGGGAGGGGTCAAGGGTTAGGTAGATTTAGCTTTTCATGTCTTCTCCTGTGTCCCCAGAACAAAGGGGGAAAGGGGGAGGGGACCTGCTATTGTTAGGATTCTAGTTTTAGGAAGATACTCTTTATATCATGGGCCCAAGACTGAATCTTGCACTGTTGTTAGATGAGAGGCACAGAGAAATTCTAGTCCAGGAAGTTCCCTTATCATTACATGTACTCTGTCTTCAAATTAGCTAAATTAGGAGGTACTTTTAAATAGAAGGTCCCCTGCCAGGACCAGGGCTCTCCTTTACAAAACTATAGCTGCTGCTAAGTGGCAAAGTGGGTAGAGTGCCGGCCCTGGAGTAAAGAGGACCTGAAATGAGACCTGGCCTCAGACCCTTACTAGCCATATGACCCTGTGCAAATCACTTACCCTGTTTGCCTTAGTACCTCATCTATAAAAAGAGCTGGAGAAGAAAATGGCAAACCACCTCAGTATCTGTGAAACCTCAGATGGGGGCTCAGAGAGTTGGACCTGACTGAAACAACTCAATCAATAACAACAGACTACTGACAGAATTGAGTAAACCACACTGAGTTCATCTAGTGACTTAATTCTGGGTCTAGCGAAATTCCCTCTTTATTCCATTACGGGTCCAGTCCAATTCCTATCTTGTGAGAAAACTTTAATTATGGGAATCGTGAGACAATTTTATTGCACTTTTTGAACTTAGCCCTGCACAGCTGGGAAACTGGCCCTCTACTTGTTGCTTAGAGACCCTTAACGAAGGACCTAGGTTATGCTGACCAGAAACCCAGTCAAATCCAAAGATTCATGTGAGGAGTTTTCCCACAGTTATACATCTCAAGCAACCCATGTGTCTTATCTGAAAACTGGCCCCATACTGATCAATCAGTTATTGTTTCCTTGTTCCTTTGATTGAATACAGAAGCTTGGTGGGGAGTGGGACATCTCTTTTTCTGATTTCAGGGAACTGTACCTATTGGCTCTTCCCCTCCCAACTTGGAAAATCCCTAATCTTTCCTTTAATTAGAAATCAGATTACCTCATCTTGTGTCTGGTTTATATCCTGCTAATTGTTTTCTTTTAATGTCTCCCCCTTTATTTGGGGTCCAGGCTAAGCTGAGGAGGCCTGGTCCTGATTTGTTATACATTTGTTATGTAAAGACCAAGAATTGTTTCTGAACTATTCAATTTTTTTTTCAAACAACTAGATGGTATGGTGGATAGAAATCTGGGCCTGGAGCCAGGAAGATGTGAGTTTACATGGGACCCTCAGACACTTATTGGATGTGTGACCTTGGGCAAGTCACTTAACCTCTGCCTCATTTCTTATGAAACTGGGATAATAATAGTACCTGTTTCCTAAGATTGTTGTAAGGATCAAATAAGGTAATATTTATAAAAGTACCTACCACAACACTTGGCACACAGGAAGCACTTAACAGATGTTTATTCCCTTCCCTAAATGCTTATTTCCCCTCTCTCCTTTTTCAGAGACTTGTGATTTCACTGGTATGAGAGAGTCCACAAAGGAAACTCCAACCAATATAGATGGGCTCATACTCTGTAATGTATAGTTTTGGAGAGTTTTCTGGGGTGCAGAGAGTTTGAGCAACTTGCCCAGGGTCACAGAGCTAGTAGGTCTTATAGCTATGATTTAAACCCGAGTCTTGCTCATTCAAGGCTACTTCTCCATTGCTTATTCACTGCCTCTTCATTAAACTTAGACATTGTAATTTTAAAAGCACACAAATCAGATTCAGGACAGCTGGTGGCACAGTGGATAAAGTACTGGGCCTAGAGTCAGGAAGACCCAAGTTAAAATCCTGCCACAGATACTTACTAGCAGTGTGACCCTAGGCAAGTCGCTTAACTTCTCAGATTCCTCAACTGAAAAGTGGAGCTAATAATAGAACCTCCCTCCTAGGATTATTGTGAGGATCAAATGATATAATATTTGGGGGCATTAGGGGAAAGTGCTTGGTATAACATATGGCCAATAGTAGGCGTTACGTAAATGCATATTCCCATCCGCAGATTAGTTTGCTTTTGGCAGTCCATGTAATGATTTACATACTTCTTAGTTTGCAACTATAAGAAGCACCCGCCCTGGTTCTCGATATGTCTAGTCTTTGTCTTCATACTAGATGTTTCCTCATAGTTGGCATTTATATAGCATTGTAAGGTTTGCAAAGTGCTTTGCAAATATGATCTCATTTGATCCGTAGATTCTGTTATCCCCATTTTAAAATTGAAGAAACTGAGGTTAACTTAACTGAGGTAAAATGACTTTCCCAGGGTCACACAGCTAGTAAATGTCTGAGGCTACATTTGAATTCAGGTCTTGATGACTTTAGGTCTAGTGCTGTGCCCATTGCACCAGCTAGCTGCCTCTTACGCCAAGGACCATTTAGTGTTACCTATTTTGGAAAATAGCCTTTCTTAGAACCTAAACTTTACAGGCTAGAAAAAAAATCAAGACTATCTCCAAAATGACAAAACTGGTCACTTCAATTTAACACAGAGAATCTTTAAAACCTACCACTAACTGAAAAATGATTCACAATGGTAGGATTGGCATGAAATTTCTTGCAGTCAAACACTTATTCTAGGGCTGTCTGTGTAAGTGATTCATTCTTCCCATTTAGTGCATAGATTCGGTGAAAAATTCAACCAAACCACATGTTTGTTGTCATATAGATAAGACTACAAGCTGGATCTGAATTTTTCTCTTTTAATCAGGTGTGTTGGTATAATCTGCATCTGTTTAGAAACATGCCTCACCGTTGAAATGTGAATGGAAAGGCAGATCTCATTTTTGTTTTAGAACTAACAATTTGAATATTACTTTATGAAGATAGGTATGAATCTCAGATTCAAAAGATCCCTTAAAGGCAGTTTGCTTAATCTCAGAAACATTGAAACAAAGTGTGCAAAAACATGTATGGTATGCTGATATTTAATAAAGATTTACATAGCACACTCACTGGGTTTGCCAAAGGTTCTTTACTCATTTGTCCATTGGGTTTGGCTTTCTTGACCACCATAAATTATGTAACTAAAACTCTTGCTCAAGTGATTAGTCAGGGTCTTACCAATCTTGGCAGAACCTAAGGGAAGCAAACTTTCACATGTAGGAACTGCAGTGGAATCATTTCTCTACTCTACGAAGAACAGAGAGCCTTTTCTTTAGCTCCAGTCTACAAATATTTGAGGGAATAAATACCAAGAAGGAAGAATTACTTACTGTAATACACAAGGTTGTAAAGGGGGAAATGGGATGATCTAAAGAAATGGAAAATTTAAGACTCAAGAGAAAAATTGACTTTATTATTTCTCCTTTTGAGAAATTATAAATTACTTTGGATGTAATTGAAATTGTAGAAATTGTAAATTACTTTGGATGACATAAAGGGAAAATAATTGTTAATATTCTGTATCAGGATGATGTGTTCGGTTTTATTTATAGGTAATTCTTTGCACAGGCTGCTAAATTAAGAGAAAGGGAGACCTTAGAGATCTAGATCCCTCCTTTGACAGATGAGAAAACTGAGGCCTATAGAGGTAAACGAACTTGCTCAGGTTTACAGAAGTACTAAATAGAAGTGGGATTTGAACTCAGGACCTCTGACTCCAGTACCCCACATAGTTGTACCCTAAAACCATTTTAATCTGGGACTGAGAAGCAGTCGGGAACAGTGGAGCCTGGTAAGAAATGAAATTTCATTCATGAAGATATCAGCTCCATTCTAATAATGAATTAAAACAGTTTTTTCAGTTGTGTCTGACTCGTTGTGATCTCATTTGGGGTTTTCTTGGCAAAGATTGCCATTTCCTTTTCCAGCTCATTTTACAGTTGAGGAAACTGAGGCAATTAGGGGTTAAGTGACTTGCCTAGGGTCACACAGCTAGCAAGTATTTGAGGCCAGATTTGAACTTGGGAAGATGAATCTTCCTGACTTCAGGCCTGGCGCTCTTATCTACTGCACCACCTGGCTGCCTTCAATTATAACCTATATTTACTCATGTCTGTGTGTTGTAGCCCCCAGTAGAAGGTAAGTTCAGAAAAAAGGAATTGCTTTTGTTTTGTCTTTGTCTCTTCCATGCCTAGCACAAAGTAGGCACTTAGTAACACGTTCGTTGAATCTAGCGTCTCAGAATCTTCATTCAAGGGCCAAAGCTTCCCCGTTCCTCCAACCTGCTGATGTACTCCTTCCTCACCAACTTATTTTCTATTTACTTTGCCATGTTTGTGCTGAATCCCTCCCTCCTCCCTAGGGTGTAAGCTCCTTAAGGAAATGGACTTTTGTTTTTGTCTTTGTACTCCCAGATTCTTGGACAGTATGCTTCAAACATAGGAGTCATTTATAAATGTTTGCTGTATTTAATTGTCCCTTTTCAATCATAGGGGACAAAAGTCAGTTCTCATTCATTTGTGCCAAGGGGAACAGAGCAACATCCTTGATGGTTCAAAAGGATAGTTAATCCTAAACTCATGCATGTTGGGGTTTGAAAGAAAGTTGTGTGTTTTTGTTCTTTGGGGTTTTCCCCTCCTTTTTTTTTATCCCCAGCACTTAGCACAGTTCCTAGCCCATAGCAGGTGCTCGATAAATGTTTTTTGACTGACTATTTACATTTGAATATAAGCATTTCTGATGTTGGAAGAAGCATCTCCCCTTTCCCATTTGTAATTTTTTTTAATGAGAATATATACACAAGATAAGCAGGAGTGAATGGATTGTAATTACATTATCTTCTCCCACCCGCAAAAAACACCAAAAAAACCAAACCCACCCTCTTCTGAATATCCCTATTTCCCTGTAAAGCACCACCATCCTTCTTGGCTTCCAGGTTCTCAACTTCCTAATCCTTGACTCCTCTCTTAGTTGAAACTTTATTCTTCAAAGTTGCCAGTGATCTCTTCATTGCCAAGTTTTATGGCCTTTCCGTCTCTAATATTTCTGATCTTTCTGCAGCATTTGACAGTAGTGATCATCCTTTCTTTCTGTACTTACTCTCTTTTTTCTGCTCTCACTTGGGTCATGTTCTACTTGCCTGACCTTCCAAATCTCCTTTTCTGGATCAACATCTATATCACACACTGTACATGTGGGTGTGTCCCAAGGCTCGGTTCTAGGCCTTCTCTTTGCACATTCTCTCATTTTTAGTGATTTATACCCAGATCTATCTATCTTTCTACCTATCTACCTATCTATCCCTAATCTTTCTCTTGAGCTCTAGACCCACAATATGTAGTGCTTATTTGTAAGTGATTCTCATAGATTTTTCAAATGCAATATGTCTACAAGAGAATTCATTCTCTTCCCCTCTTCTGAACTTCTTAATTTCTGTTGAGGGTACCACCATTCTTCCCATCACTCAGCTATTCAACTTTGGCCCTATCCTTGACTCCTTTCACCCCCTCACCCCACATATCCAATCAGTCCCAAATCTTGTAATTTCTACTTTCACAACATCTTTCACATAAGTCACCTTCTGCACTGACATGGCTACCACCATAGTTCAGTAATTTATCATCTCTCACTTGGATTATTGCAATAGACTTCTAATTGGTCTCCATGCCTCAAGTCTCTCCTCACTACAATCCTTTCACCACACAGCTACCAAAATGATTTTCCTAAATCTCAGGTCTAGCCGTGTCACTTTACTACTCAATAAATTCTAGTGGTTCCTCATTGACTTTGGTATCAATGATTATTTTACCATATTATCCTTTTAAGATTTAAATGTCATTTATCTCATGAGGCACATAATTATTACTCAAGTAATATATGCATATATTTTATAAGAAAGTAAATAGATACATATTGAGGTCATATACAAAAATTTTTACTGATGGGGTGAACAATAAAAAATTTGGTGATCATTGTCTAGATCAGATATGTCAAATGTGGTGGATGGCTTGTAGGAATCAGATTAAAATGTTTTTGGGAAATATTTAACAAAATAAATAAAAATACAGTAGAACATAGATAATGTTAATAGGTAGTTTTCTAAATCATATTGTGGCTTGCAGAGATACTTATTTAGGCTTTAGTGGCCCTGTTTCCACTTGAATTTGACATCAGTAGTCTAGATTACACATTCCACAACTTTCTTTTTCACCTTTTGCCGACAGTGAACTGAATCACCTCTCAGAGAAATCCAAGACACCAGAGACAAGGAGAGCTGACCTTTCCTAAACTTGTTTATTCAATACCTTCCTCAGGAAAGGTGGATAATTATTTTGGCTTCAAATCCTTTTTCTTCCAATTCCTTCTGGGACAGGGTAAACAAGATATTGTTTACAGCTAGGCCTCTTTGATTCTAATAATGAATCCCACAAAATGGTCATATCATTTGAATTCTCACTGCATATTTTTACTGAGCTAGAACCAAGACATCAGAATGAGAATTGCATTATTTTCCAAAACTCAAAGCTGAGGTGAATTTATACTAGTTTAAAAAAATATATGCTTTCTTGGCTGTAATGAAATGATAATTTTAATTTAACAAATAAATAGAAATGTTAAAAATCAAGTAAATAAATACATAGATACAATTTTAATGGAACTCATTGTTATAGATCTAGAAAATGTAGGCACTCAGTCTGAGCATGCATTACCCTTAATTATTGCATATAAAAATGTCATTACAAAACTTAAAAGTACTATATAGGCATCAATATTTTTGTTGTTTTTTATTTCACTGGACCTACCACTTTCTTTGGTGTCAGGAACTCTTAGGGAAGGTCTGGTAGGGTGGTGGTGGAAGGAACAGGCATTTATTAAGAGTTTACTATGTGCCAGGCACTGTGCCTAGAGCCTTATAAATATATCCTTCATCCATTTGATCATGTGAACTCCAAGTAAGGAAATTTCCTGTGCCAATGCAAAGAGACAACTGCTCTTCGACATACAGTCTTACAGAGTCACCTCGGGCACTAAGCAGTTAAATAACTTGCCCAGGGTCACACAACCAGTAGCTATCAAAGGCAGCACTTGAACTCAGATCTTCCCTACCTCAAGACCCAAGTATCTCAACTGAGGTCAATTTGTTGCCTTATATATTAATGTTAGTTGCTGTCATTTTAAAATTTTTAATAAGAAGAGATCTACAGCAGTCCTAGAGATAGCCTCATGCGTTGGCAAGAGCACTGGACTTAAGAATTAGAAAACCTGGGTGTGAGTGTTATCTTCCACACTTGCTAGCCACTTCACATTGGACAAGTTCCTTAAACTTTCAGAGCCTCACTTTCCTCATTGTTAAGATAACAATAAGAATAACTAATATTTATATAGCACTTACTCTCTGTCAGGCGCTGCACTAAGCATTTTTTTTCCAATTATTACCTCATTTGATTCTTAGAACCACACTGGGAGGTAGATTATTATTTTCCTCATTTTACAGATGAGAAAACTGAGGCAATGAGGGGGTAAGTGATTTGCCCTGGGTCACAGCTATTAAGTTTCTGAGGCTGGATTTGAACTCAGGTCTCCTGACTCCAGGCCCAGTTTTCTATCCACTGTACCACCTAACTGCTCCTAGGATAATAGTATTTCTACCATCTCTCTGATAAGGTTCTTATGAGATATGTACTACAAACTTTTAATTGAACATTATCATTACTCTTCCAGCAACATCCCTTTAAGAAAGTACCTGATAGCTAGTCATAGTAGGGCATTTCTATAATCCCTGATATTACGGGGAGGTTGAGGCTGCTGGATCACTTGAGCTCAGGAGTTCTGAACTGCAGTGGGGCTAACACTGATCACTTGATCTGCTTGAAGTCTGGCACCAAAATGGTGAATCTTCAGGGGTAGGGGGACCATCAGGTTGCTCAAGGAGGGAGAGACTAGCTCAGATCAGTAATGGAACAGTTCAAAACATGTGTGTCCATCAGCACTTGGGGCTTGGGTTATGATGGCTGCTATAGCCGTTGTAGCCTGGGTTACATGGGAGAATGAAGGAACCAAGGAAGAAGGAAAGAATCTAACCCAGTAAGCCATAGTGGGGGTCAAACTTATACTACAGAACAGTGCCTTACACATTAATCAATATTTGTGGCTTAATATCAACATTCTGAAAACAAATATACTAATAATTCTTTATATGTTTTGTGAATCAATTTCAGATTTTCCTATGGATTCTAGCAATGGAAACTGTAGAGGTGCCAGCAGTGGTGAGTACCTTATCTATCAATAACTTGCATTCTGAGTCTATTTATTTTTCTTTTAATTAATAACATAAAAAAATAATAAGTAAATTCCTTTTTTTTGCAAAAAGTTATTTTTATTGAAGCTGACAATATATTGTGTGAAATGGCAAAGAGTTTGTTAACCTTGCAGCTCTGGGCTTGAGTAGTCTGAGACCAAGTCTATGGTAGATTGGGGGTGGGGGTTTACATAATATGTCCTTGTTTTAAGGGCACTTTTCATCTTCTCCTTAAAGAGCTATATGGCACATTTGCATTTTAAATGATAAATACTTTAACATAATTTTTTCTTGAGAATATGTTCAGATTTCCATGGGCTTTTTTTTTTCCCCTAAGCCCTAACCTGTTTGGAATATACTGGTCATCATGGTTAGCACCAGGACAGTTCTGTGAATAATTTCAATGTATTTTTTTTTAACAAAGCAATTAATATCTTTTGACTACATGGTAATATTATTGGAGTGACCAATACTTATAGGACTCTGTCAGTTGCATGTTGTGGGGTGGGGAGAGATTCAGACTTGTCATTTCATCAGGGTGTGGAACTCCTGGTGTGGAAATTTCTTCTACTGATGCAGGCCATCATCTGTCTCAGAGAATTGGTTAGGGGCACCTAAAAATTAATGGATTTACTCATGACTAGTGAGTGTCAGAAGCAGAATTGGGACCAAGATCTTCTAAACTCCAAGACTGACAGTCTTTCCGCTTTTCTGTATGCCTATCCTCAATTTAATAATTCTAGATAGAGAATAAAGAGGTAGTATCATATAACTGGATAAGCAGAAGAAATGGAGTCAGCAGCTCTGAGGCTGAGTCCTGGCTCTGCTGCAACAGAACCTCTCTTAGCCTCAGTTGGGTCATCTGCAAAATAGGTGTAATAATACTTGCATTACTATCTACCATAGGATCATTGTGAGGATAGCATATGTAAAGCATTTTGTAAAATGCTTAACAAATATAACTATAGTAACTTAATGATTTACAAAGCACTTTTTTCTTTTTTTTAATATAAATTTATTTTTAGTTTTCAGCATTCACTTCCACAAGTTTTTGAGTTCCAAATTTTCACCCCATCTCCCCCTCCCCCCACCCCAAGATGGCATGCATTCTGAATATCCCTTCCCCTAGTCTGTTCTCTCTTCTATCTCTCTCCCCTTCTCTTGTCCCCTTCCCTTTCTATTTTCCTGTAGGGCAGGATAGACTTCTGTACCCCATTTCCTGTATTTCTTATTTCCCAGTAGCATGTGAAAACATTTTTTTAAACATATGTTTTTAAAACTTTAGGTTTCAAATTTTCTCTCTTCCACCCTCCCCACCCACTCTCATTGAAAAGGCAAGCAACTCAATATAGGTTGTACATGTGCAGTTATGCAAAACACTTCCATAGTAGACATGTTGTGAAAAACTAACTCTATTTCCGTTAATCCTATCCTGCCCTCCCATTTATTCTATTCTTTCTTTTGACCCTGTCCCTCCTCAGAAGTATTTACTTCTGATTACCCCCTTTCCCAATCTGCCCTCCTCTCTATCATCCCCCTGCTCTCTTGTCCCCTTCTCCCCCTATTTTCCTGTAGGGTAAGACAGATTTCCATACCCAATTGAATGTGTATGTTATTCCCTCCTTAAGCCAAATCCTATGAGAATAAGATTCACTCATTCCCTCTCACCTTCCCCCGTTTCCCCTCCACTGTAAGAGACTTTTCTTTTCTGTTTTTTTATTTGTGAGATAATTTACCCCATTCTACCTCTCCCTTTCTTCTTCCCCGAGTATCATCCTCTCTCATCCCTTAATTTTATTCTCCAGATATGACCCCTTAATCTT
Source organism: Phascolarctos cinereus (assembly GCF_003287225.1). Taxonomy (NCBI): domain Eukaryota; kingdom Metazoa; phylum Chordata; class Mammalia; order Diprotodontia; family Phascolarctidae; genus Phascolarctos; species Phascolarctos cinereus. Next base: position 203,811,448 of record NW_027556098.1, read on the forward strand.
CAGCTCACCCTGTGCTCTCTGTCTATCTATCTACATATACATACATATAATTTTTTTCCTCCAACTACCCTAATACTGACAAAGGTCTCATGAGTTATAAATATCATCTTTCCATGCAGGAATGTAAACAGTTCAATCTTAATAAGTCTTTATGATTTCTCTTTCCTGTTTACCTCTTCATGTTCCACTGAGTCCTGTATTTGAAAGTCAATTTTCTATTCAGCTCTGGTCTTTTCATCAAGAATGCTTGAAAGTCCTCTATTTCACTGAATGACCATTTTTTCCCCTGAAGGATTACACTCAGTTTTCCTGGGTAGGTGACTCTTGGTTGTAATCCTATCTCCTTTGCCCTCCGGAATATTATATTCCATGCCCTGCGGTCCTTTAATGTAGAAGCTGCTAAATCTTGTGTTACCCTGATTATGTTTCCACAATACTTGAATTGTTTCCTTCTGGCAGCTTGTAATATTTTCTCCTTGACCTGGGAACTCTGGAATTTGGCTACAATATTCCTAGGAGTTTTCCTTTGGGGATCTCTTTCAGGAGAGATCGTGGATTCTTTCAATTTCTATTTTGCCCTCTGGTTCTAATATATCAGGCAGTTTTCCTTGATAATTTCTTGAAAGATGATGTCTAGGTTCTTGTTTTGATCATGGCTTTCAGATAGTCCAATAATTTTTAAATTCTCTCTCTCTCTCCTGGATCTATTTTCCAGGTCAGTTGTTTTTCCAGTGGGATATTTCACATTGTTTTCTAATTTTTCATTCTTTTGGATTTGTTCTACTGTGTTGTGATTTCTCATAAAGTCACTATCTTCCAATTGCTCTATTCTAATTTTTAAGGAAGTATTTTCTTCAACAATCTTTGGACTTCCTTTTCCATTTGGCCAATTTTTCTTTTTAGGGCATTCTTCTCTCCATTGGCTTTTTGGACCTCTTTTGCCATTTGTGTTAGGCTATTTTTTAAGGTGTTATTTTCTTCAGTTTTTTTTTTGGGTCTCCTTTAGCAAGCTGTTGACTTGTTTTTCATGATTTTCTTGCATCACTCTCATTTCTCTTCCCAGTTTTTCCTCTACTTTCCTTATTTGCTTCTCAAGATCCCTTTTGAGCTCTTCCAAGGCCTGGAGCTTTGACTTTGTTGTCTTCTTCTGGTTGTATATTTTGATCTTCTTTTTCACCAAAGTAAGATTCTATGGTCTGACTCTTTTTGCGCTGCTTGCTCATGATCCCGGCCAATTACTTGAGTTTTAAACTCTTTGTCAAGGTACGAATCTGCTTCCAATGTCGAGAATGTACTGTCCCAAGCTTTGGGGGTTTTGTACAGCTGTTTTCAGAGATACTTGTAGGGAACTGTAAATTTTCAGTTCTTCCAAGGTGGTATGATAAGGTGTTTACTCCTTTCCTGGCCTGTGACTACAAGTACTCCTTTCTGTCCTGTAACTGCGAGGAGGGGTTCCTCTTCACAGCCACTACAAGCTGCACCAAGCCAGTGCTCCTCCTCACCCCAGCACTGCTGCCCAGAACTGTGACCCAGATCCACACACGGGCAAAGCAAGAGATTCCTGCCTCAGCACTGGCAAAGAGATCCCTGCAGTCCCTCTCTGATCAGCCACTGGATTCCCCCCCAGTCTGTGGGCTGGAAGCTCAGGAAGCAGCTGCCCCCCCCCCCCCCCCCGGCCACGCTCTTGGGGAATGGAGCTGAAACCCACCTTCCTCTCAGCACCGACAGAAACAGACTTTTCCCACTGACCTTCTAAGTTGTCTTTGGCGTTGGTGGATTGAGGAGTCTGGAAACCTCCACAGCTGCCCACGATTCAGTCCTCTGAGGCCTGCTCCAGGTTCTCTGCAGCCTGTGCTCCCAGCCTAGCACGATACACCTTTCTGATCAATCATCCAGGTTGTCTTGGGCTGGAAATTTGTTTCACTCTGTCTTTTTGTGGGTTCTGCTGCTTCAGAATTTGTTTAGAGCCATTTTTTATGAGTATTTGGAGGGGTTTGGAGGAGAGCTCAAGCAAGTCACTGCTTTCACTCCGCCATCTTGGCTCCGCCCCCCCCCCCTACCAAGCACTTTCTTCAAATGATCCTATGAGGTAGGAGTGTTTTCAGGGGCGTTCTCCCGAATCAACTTACTTAGTACAACTTTTTTTTCCCTAAAGCGTATGGACGTGTGCATTCACATTGTTTAAGAAGTGGAAAAACTCTTTATTGGTCTCCAGTGATTGGAGTTGCCTCCAAGATGACCTTGGAATCTGTTGAGAACAGATTCTTGTTGGAAGAGCTAATGCTCAGTTTTGGCATATAAAAGAACAACAGAGTGTTCTCAGCCTTTTTTTTTTTCCAAAAAACTATTTTTTTCCCCTTTATACCTTTCTTCTAGAATATACCTGGAGTGGGGGTGAAGGGTGTTGGGGAAGAGGTAGAAAGTCCTCCCCATAGCACTCTGTGGGGAAAAAAGGCACAAAGGGTTTGGTGAAAAGGTCTAAGACCAGATAAGCAATCTCTTAAAAGATTCCCCTCATCCCATAAAAAAATTACTTTGTATTTATCTGCACTTATGTTGTTTTCCTGCAGTAAAATGTAATATCCTGGAGGATAAGGACTGTTTCTTTGTATGCCTAGCACTTAGCTGGTGAATGAATTAATGAATAAATGAATGAATGAAAAAAGATTTATTAAGTGCTTGCTAAGTACCAGGTTAAATGCTGTAGTTACAAAAAGAAAAAAGAAAGATCCCTACTGTCAAGGAGCTCATGCTCTAATTGGGGGAGACAGTACATAGGAGAGTTCAGCTGCAGGGTGGTCAGAAAGTCCTGGAATTCCCCAGGTCTTTCAGTGATGTTGCAGATAACAAGGTTTAGGGGTCCTCAGGGTGCATCAGCAGATGAAATGGTAATGAAAGGAGAGGTTCTGGGGTGGGAAATAGCAACAGGGCACATCGTAAAGGCTGGTGCACCTTAGGATGAACTGGCAAGCGAATGGTTCAGGCCGATGGTCCTCCCTTTCTTGAAAGCTTTAGCTGATAACTCCCTGCTCAGACAAACAGTGCAGAGGTGTGAGCTGCTGTGACTCTCTTCCCTGTCACCTTCTTCAGATCTTGGGGTCTGAGTTGTGTAGGGTCAGCTCTTGCCTCCTGGGTCACCCATGGGGTCTGGACAGCTCAGGAGTCAGAGGAGGGGTAGGTGAAAGGAAAGCAGGCATGAAGGGCACCCTGCTAACCTGTCCTTCTAGCCAGGAGGGAAAGAGGAAGAGGAGAAGAAGGAGCTAATATGGTGCTTAATAAACGTTGCTTGAATTGAATTCAGTTGAGAAAAGAGGCTCCCAGAGGTTAAGTGACTGATTGTGGTCCTAATAGAGCTAATAGGCAGCAAAGCCAGGATTCAAAGCCAGTCCTTATGCCTCCAAGGGCGCTGCTCCTGTCACTGGGCCACAGTGCCCTCTCAGATGGATTGTACCAATCTGTTTGACCAGAAGCTTGGAATGGGTCTCAGCTATCCTGCAGCCAAGCACATAGGCATACCCATGGTGATACCACAGCAGTCCAACATACATAGCTCCTGTAATAGTTCAACATTTTTTTAAAGGATCTGAATCACTGGCACCATACTGTAGAGAGATGTGTAAAGGCAGCTTAGTGGGTGAAACAAACCCAAATGCAGACTGGGACTCTCTGTATTTTCTGTTCTGGATTTATAACATTATTCTTGTTTCCTGATGAAATGCAAGTGATTAAAGGCAAACAAGCCCTTTCCATCTTAGTTGTGAAATTGCATGGGGATACTTTCACGTACTCTTAACAAGAAAACACACTTCATTCAAAATAAGCTCTGAGGAGTAAGGAAACAGTCCAAGGTGGTCATGATGAAACAGGAAATACTGAAGCTGTAAAAATATTGTAATCCATCCAAGCCCTTTCTTTTTTCATTTAGTTCTCTCTCTCTCTCTCTCTCTCTCTCTCTCTCTCTCTCTCTCTCTTTTTTGGTGAGGCAACTGGGGTTAAGTGACTTGTCCAGATTCACACAGCTAGTGAATGTTATGTGTCTGAGTTCAGATTTGAACTCAGGTTCTCCTACCTCCAGGGCCAGTGCTCTATCCACTGCACCACCTAGCTGCCCCTTTTCATTTAGTTCTAAAGAGTTAATTTGTCTTTATATAGAGTTCTGGAATGAGACCTTCTTTCCTTCCCATTATTGGTTAAATTACATTTTATCCACACTCAAATGCCTGAGAAAACCCCACTTTTAAGTTAACTCTAAGCTTTTATACCTGTGTTTTGGGATAATGACCCTGTACTGTTTCCTATTTGTGATTTAAAACAAAATTTAAGAAATGTTCTGTCTCACCATCATAACAAGGAATAGGTACTCTCTAGGTGATAAAGCAATGAGAATTTTGGTTTCATGCCATAGATCCAGTGCTCACTGAGTTTAGAGACAGAAGGACCTTGGAGATCAACTCATTGAAAAGTTTTTGACCTGGAACCCATCTTGAGTTGATTTCAAAGAGTCTGTGAACTTAAATGGAAAAAAAAGTCATCTTTATTTCCACTAACCTCTTGGCTAAAATTATGAACAGGCAACTAACTATATTCTGAGAAGGGGAAGGGAATAAGTTGGTGCCTATCACGTGCTAAGTGTTTTATAAATATTAGCCTCATTTGATCCTCACAATCCTCCTTGGAGGCAGATGCTGTTATTTATCCCCGCTAAACTGAGGCCAATGAAGGCTAGGTTACTTGGCTAAGGGTCACTTGGCCAGTAAGTGTCTGAAATTAGAATTGAACTGGTTTTTGTTGCTGTTCAGACATTCAGTCATGTCCAACTCTTTGTGACCCCATGGACATAGCACAACAGGCCCTTTTATCCTAGTCTATCTCTTACAGTCTGTCCCATTTCCTGTTTGTTGTTTCTGTGAGGTTTGAACTAAGGTCTTCCTAACTCCAGGCCCAGCACTCTATCCACTGTGCCATCTAGCTGCCTCAGAAGGATTCCAAAGGCTTCGCTAAGCTGCCAAAGTGGGCCCATGACATAAAGCAGTTAAGAACCCCTGAGGTAACTGAACCCCTTCATTTTACAGGTGAGTAAACTGAGGCTCATATAGGTGAAGTGACTTGCTTGAGGCCACACAGGTAGTTAAGTATTAGTAACAAGATTTGAACCCAGCAACTGTGACTTTAAATCTATTGCTCTTTCCATTATACCACACTAATTAAATCAGTAAGTTTAGGTAGTTATCTAGATCAAATATGAAATCCATTTTCACATGAGTTGTCAGAAAAATGTTTCCAATTTTTCATTTAGTGGTTGAGACCAGTTTGTGAGCTCTTGTGTTTGAAAATTGATGCAGTGATATGCACTCCTAACCCCAGTATGTAAAATGTTGTAGGGAAGGAAATATTCACAGAGACATAATTAAAAATTCATTAGTACTAGCTAGTTATAACCTAGCTATGTGACACTGAACAAAGAAGTGAGCTTCTCTGGACCCCAATTTCCCCCTATCAAATGAGGTGACTGGGATTGATGATTTCTGTGTTCCTTTTCAGCTCAGTTTTTGATTCTATGACTAAATGATCCTTTTCACATTAAGGAAATCATTAGCACTTTTAGCCCTGGGTTCAGAAGTTGCCCTCTTCCAGGTTTTCCTTTAAGTAGATTCTTACTTGGGTCAATTAAAAAGCTGTCAAAGGAAGCTCTCTCTCTCTCTGGGAAGCAGAGTGGCAGATGTACCAAGACCCTAATTAGCGTAGACAAAAAGGGCTTTGTCCCAGGGCGACAACATCTGGAGGAAGGTGGAGTCTTCTGTCCCATGTGATCAGCTCTCTGCCTTACCATGTGGTCTGGTGATAGAAATCTTCCTGAGACCCATCTCTCTCTTCCACCTCCCCTCCCCTGCTCGCCCCTATAGTGGCATAGGTGACCCATTCTCCTAGAATAATCATACTAATGATAGGATTGCCACCTCTATGCCATCTCTAGGACCTCTGAGAACAACTGAATTTGCTCCAGGTCTGGTTATTTCTAGTTAAGATCCTGTTGCACAGGGTTCCTAGCTGTGCCCAGTCTTACCCTCTTTTGTGATATATGATGTGAGTTTAGTGGGCATAGCAGCTCCCCATATAGCCCCTTAAACCATAAGCTCCTTGAGAGGAGGGATTGTCTTTTGCATTTCTTTGTATTCCCAGAAATTAGTATAGTGTCTGACTCATAGTAAGTGTTTAATAAATGATAGTTGACTGATTGATGACACTATTCCATTATAGAGAAGGTATTTACTCCTTTCCCTCTTTTGTGCAAGTACTTGGTGACCATCTCCTTCAGATTTACTTAGGTAAATACAACCTCCTTTGAAAAAAGAACCAATTTCATGATAAATAATAAATATAGTCAACATCAAGATTATGGTTGTGAATGGGCAGCTAGGTGGCACAGTGGATAGAGTGCCCACCCTGGAGCCAAGAGGACTCGCGTTCAAATCTGGCCTCATATACTTACTAGCTGTGTGACCCTGGGCAAGTCACTTAACCCATTTGCCTCAGCTTCTTCACCTGTAAAATGAACTGGAGAAGCAAATAGCAAACTACTCCAATATCACTGCTGAGAAAGCCCCAAATAGGGTCACAAAGAGTCAGGCACGACTAATCAACTAAACAACAATATGGTTATGATCTAGGGAGTTAAATATTTTCTCAGTCCTCATCTTCCTTCCAACCTATGTGGCAAATGACATCCTAGACTTGTCCTGTACCCACTCCTGGTCTTTGCTTTGTGATGCAGTACTGGCCTGGTTCTCTTCCTGCCTCTCCAACCAATCCTGTTTTCTGTGCTGAATCCTCTTAACTTCATTCCCTTCACTGCTTAACTTCTATGCTTTCATTCTTCCCTTATCACTTAATGCCTGGACTATTGTGGTAGCTTCTTAACAGGTTTCCTATTCTCTAATCTCTCGCGATGCTATTACATAGAGTAGGTTGTTAATATTAATTACTAGGTTAATATTCCTAAAGGAACATTGTGATCTTATCACTATCCTGCTCAGAAATCTTTAGTCACTTCCTCTTTCCTGTAAAGACAACTTCTTATTCAGTCTTCCACAATCTTGATGCAACCTGCCTTTCTAGCCATATATCCCCAGCACCCCCCTCCACAAATCCTATATTTCAGCCAAAATGATTCATGTGCCATTGTATGAATGTTTTTTGTGCTGTGCCTTTCTGACTCTGTATTTTTGCCCTTGTGATCTTCTCCATATCTATGTATCTACATTAAACTTCAGTGTTGAGCTCAAATGCTGTTGATTCTAGACCCAAGTTGAAATTCAGCCTTGGACACTTGCTAGCTTTGTGACCCTGCGTGAGTCACTTTTCCTCTGCGTGCCTCAGTTTTCTCAACTGTAAAATGGGGATAATAGGAGCATCTACCTTTCAGAATTGTTGTGAGGATCAAATATTTCTAAAGAGTTTACATAATAGGTGCTTAATAAATGTTTATTCCTTCCCCTTCCATGAGAGTTTCACTTTAAGCAATAAATGATTACTTCCTTCTTCAAATTCATATAGTCCTATATTTATATCACTGTTAGTCTTTAAAATACCTTTTACTTTACCTTTTTACCTACATGTCACATTATTAAACCTTTAACTTCTAAGCTTCTTGCGGATGGGCTATATTGTGTACATCTCCGTGCTTTTTCTCAAAGCCGTCAAGCATGGTGTTTGGTACATAGTAGATTTGTGATAGATGTTTGAATGAATGAATAATAAATCCATCTAAGAATGTAAGAATCTTGGTATCCTACTAATCTGTTATGCAACCTTGGACATACCACTTAATTTTGCTATGTGTTTGTTTCCTCATCTGGAGAATGAAAAAATATAATATACCCTGGCCAAGTACTGGTTGGCAGATGAGGTCCTGAACTGGAGTGGTGGCTGTGTAAATAGAGAAAAGACAGGTTTGAGAGTGATTGTGAAGGGAGACATAACAAGATTTGACAACTGATTGGATGTGTGGGGTGATGGAGAATAAGGCGTCAAAGATGACATCGAGGTCATGAACTTGGGTGCCTAGAAGGATGATGGTGCCCTCAATAATGAATCTACTCAGAGTAGGTTGAAATTATATAGATATCCTGCTACTTTAGACAAAAATTATGTCTGCACTAAAATTTTAAAAATCAAATACACCTATGTGATATAGTTCTAAGAACCCGAGTACAAGATATAGCTGGATCTCCAGGATATCAAACATTGATATGAAAAAAAAACAAAGGGAACTTAGCCAGATACATTAATTGGTATTTTGTGTGGTGTGATATAGACAAAATTTCTAGATGTTGGACTGAATCTTTTTCAGTTTTCATTTGGATATTTGGCATGGAGTAGAAGATGTCTTGACTTTCTGGAGTTTTTGTTAAACAACACTTTTGGAGGGTGACTGAAGCATTTAATCATGAAAGACTTACAGAGCCTATCTTAGGGTATTGTACATTCTAAATGACCAGAATACTTTTGAAAGGCTTGCGTTAGTTTGCCAAAGATATAAATCCGAAGGGAATATACTGAATTTCCTTTCCTTTCCATTAGCCCTTTCAGTCTCAGAATTCCTTGTTGAAAGTAACAAATTACTATGAATCAAATCATTTGAGGTTTGCTTTTATAACTAAATTGAGCAAATATTATCCTTGTATTTTTAGGTCTTAATATAATACTTTAGACTTTCCTGTCATGTTTGTTCCTTTTTCCATATGTCACTGAACATGAAACAAATTTCAGTTTTAAACTTTTCCCTAGTTTATAATTTCAGGAAACTTAAAAAAATCATATTTAATTAACTCTTGAATCAAATGCTGGGAAAATGAGTTATGTAGCTTATAGTACTTCTAAATTATGTCCCTTTATTTTTTCTAGCTTGAATAAACAGCACTTATCCTTAGGGGGGAAAAATTGGTGAAAGATTTCTTTTCAAGCCTATGTGTAGGTTGCAATTGCTGCTACTGTCGTCCCCTTTCTCAAATTATCACCTTTATATTTATCTGTTTACTTGTTATATGCCCCCAGTAAAATGTAAGCTCTTTAAGGACAGGAACTGCTTTGTTTTCCTTTTCTTACACATAGTAGGTGTCTGATAAGTTCTTGTTTAATTGAATCACAGTGGCTTGCCTTTGCTGGAAAAGTAATTCTCTTATTTTTCACAAGTTTTTCTTGAGATTTCTCTAGGTTAAAAAAAAAAGTTTTATGCAGGATAGGAATTCTGGTTTGAATAGTGATTGCTGTGGTTACTGGCCCGTTTGTAATCTTGTAGTATCAAAATCTAGATGAGCATGTGGTAGGCCTTCTGGCCCCTCTGTCGCAGTGGGCTGTGGCTAAATCTAGATGAGGTCTGCAGAACTGGATATGACCAAAAAATTGATTCATATGATTGTGCAGTCAACACAGCTCTGCCGCTCACAAGGAACCATTGAAGTATTAAGATCTGGTACTTAAGGGCAGCTAGGTGGTGCAGTGGATAGAGCACTGACCCTGGAGTCAGGAGGACCTGAGATCAAATCTGGCCTCAGAAACAACACTTACCAGCTGTGTGACTCTGGGCAAGTCACTTAACCCCAATAGCCCCCCACACACACACACGATCTGGTACTTAGAAAATTGTCGTTAAGAAACCACAGTAGGCCAAGCTCCACTGAATCCTATTTATAGATCCATATCCACTCATTTCTACCTAGTATCTGATCCATCTAGTAAGGTTTTCTAAATTCTTGACTCACAGTTAAGAGGATGAGACTCCCATGCGATATTTCAATTCTTCCAACTGGTGAGTCAGTCATCTTTCTACCTATTAGTCCGTCATTGGAGGTGGGGTGCAGAACTTGTTTGTCCTTCAATTTCAAGGAGGACCGATGACATCTGAGTGATGTCATCACTTGCATGTGAATTGAATTTAAGTGAGGCAGAGCTGCACAAAGTCATCAGCTTGACTCTCTCTTCCTGAGTCACTGAAGTCCACAGCAGTCTGCTTCAGCCTCCTTTATGGCCATTGGAGCAAATTGTTCTCATCTGCCCATTCTTCCAGGGGTCTTCACACTCTTGGGGTAGTCAAAATGAGGACGAGAATGTATCACAGTAACTAATACAGTGCAACATTAATTTTCCTCAACATCAGAGCCAAGATTTTAACTCACATCCTCTGACTGTATCATACCATGTTGGTCTTCTAGACCAGTGATCTTTAATCTTTTTTGATTGTATACCCCTATCAGAAAAGTATTTTTGAGCATCCTCTTCAATTTTATGAAGATTTACTTATTTAAAAATTATATAGGGGCAGCTGGGTGGTGCAGTGGACCTGAGTTCAAATCTGGCCTCAGACCAGACATTTGACACTTACAAGCTGTGTGACCCTGGGCAAGTCACTTAACTTAGAGAGGATTTTAGTGCTTTCCCCTAATTTTATTGTGTTTTTGTCTGAAATAGATCAGAACAGAAACACGGTGCAACATTGCTCAGTAGACAGAAGAAGATATTCAGTAGTGGGTGCTAATACATAGTTAGTGTTCAGCCTCTGTAAGTAGTAGGCACTATTTTCAATCTTTAGTCTAAAGGTGACACTTGCTTAAAATCAAATGTTTTATTCATAACTTGAGTAAAATTTTTAGTAAGGAGGGGATGAATATACCAAAAGAGATCTAAATATTAGAATTGTTTGTTTTTAGATGCCTAAAATTATATATGTATATATGTATATATGTATAGTACTGCTGTATTAATAATTATGTGTACTATAAAATACACAAAAATTAGAAATAAAAAAGAGTGAAATAAAAAATGAAATTAAATGAAATAATTTTATCCTGGGGTCAACAGGGAGCCATTGGAGTTTATTGAGTTAGAAGAGTATGAAGATCAGACTCTTGTTTTAAGAAAATCACTGTGATAGCTGTGTGGGGATTGGATCAGCAAGGGGAGACATGAGGCAGGGAGACTAATTAGGAAGCCATTGCAATAATCTGAGCAAGACGTAATGAGGTCCTGAACTAGAGTGGTTGCTGTGTGAATAGAGAGAAGGTAGATTTGAGAGAGATTGTGGTGGTAGAAATGACAAGATTTGTCAACTCACTGAATGAGGAGTCAAAGATGACACTGAGGTTGTGAACCTGGATGACTAGAAAATGGCAGTGCTCCCAATAGTAATAAGGTTATTTTTTGTGGGGTGTTTTTTTGGGGGGGGTTGGGCAATGGGGATTAAGTGACTTGCCCAGGGTCACACAACTAGCAAGTGTTGTGTGTCTGAGGCCAGATTTGAACTCAGGTCCTCCTGAATCCAGGGCCGGTGCTCTATCCACTGCGCCATCTAGCTGCTCCGCCAGTAGTAATAAAGAAGCTCAGAAGAGGGGAAGGGAAGATAATGTAATAATGTCTGAGATGGAAATTTGCAGTCTAACCATACCTACTTATCCTGGGCATCTCACCCTGTTCCACCCAAAACAAAAAGCAAAGGGCAGGGTCTTACTAGCCCAGGAGCAGAGAGCAACACTTGCAACCACAAAGTAATGGTTGGGGGTGGGGGTCTGGGATAAAATAGGCTGGAGGATGGCAGGGAAGAAGTTTTCCCAATGGCACTTGTGTAGCTGCTACTGTGACTGCTCATTAATAGTTAGGCCATAACTGCTGTGAGTGACTCAATCCCTGCTTGAGTAGCAGAGATTGGGGGCTTTCACAGTGAAGGGGTTGGGGGGAGTAATGGAGTTGATAAGGTTGTGTCATTTTGTCAGAGACACATTCCATAGTTGGTTATCATGGGGACATGGTTTGCAACTCATCTACCTATCCTCTGATTGGCTAATCACATACATCTTACTTTGGAAACCTAAGCCTAGTTCTTTGATTCTGAGGACACAGGAAATTTTGCTGTCTTTGAAATGTAAAGAAAAGAGCCAAACTTTAGAACTTCGTATATCCTAAAAACTTCTAATATGCAATATATCCTCTTTCCCTCCAGAATTCTTTTATTTTCACGTGAGCTGACATTGAATTCACAAGATTTTGACATATTCTTCATCATGAGACCAAACTTTATTATTATAGATATTAAATTTACATTTTATGAAAAAGTCATTTTTCTAAGTCTAACTTTGATTAGGTTTTGTGCTATGATTCCCACCCTCCCACTTTACAACACTGTCCTCATTTCTCTGACAAATGCATGTATGTATTGTTTTTCTTTTTTTAAAACTTTGAAAAATGTATCATTTTATTTGTACACTTAAAAAGTTGTACACTGAAACTTATAATACAGTTCTGTAAAAGCTACTTATCATTGAAAGAACTGCCAGGGAAAAGGGGAGGGTATTACCTTTTCCAGTTGATTGTTAGGAAAAGTTAGAGGAATAAACAAAAATGCACAATTTTTTTTTAATTTGAGGAACTTTTTCCAGGTACAAATTTTATAAATACAAGAACAAATTCACAAATTTTTTTGAATGCTAAATAAACATCTACTTAATGAACTCCAACTGAATATCCCAGCTACTTCATCAGTAAACATTACTTTTTCCCCAATCCACAGTATTCTAGTTTTTGTTCCATCTTGCCTATGACAAACTTTGCTTCTTCATAGCAATAGTTAACACCTGTTTGCTTTTTTTTTAAAACTAGTCTTCTTCGTGTTCTTCCAAATTCAAGAAGCCTAAGCCACATGTAGAGCAAACAATAATAACTCCTCTAGCTGCCAAGAAGTCCCTTTGAAGGTCTTGCTTGTTTTCTGGGGACTAATTAGGCTGTTTTTCAGCAATAGTTTGGCAGTTCTTGGCATCTTGTTTTTTTGTTTTCAACTGCATTTTCCTATGTCGTTGTAGGCTTGAATGGTCCTTGAAATGCTTGACTTGCTCACACCAATAGCCAGCCATTACAATATCTCTAATAATGAAGAATGCCCTTTGACCAATGGAGAGCTACAACTTTTGCACATTCCTTTGAATAGAATCCATTCTTTACAACCACAGAATTAAAAACATAACAAAAGAAACATGTGTATGACCAGAAATCCAGAATTCAAATGGTAGACAACCAATTAAAGGTGGGAATTCAGCTCAATCCAATTTCATCTAGCCAAAGTCAGATGTTCTGACTCTGCTTAATGTCAGTAAAGGTGGGCGCACACATGACTATTGCTGTCATAAATGAAACCATGTCAAAACCATTGTTTATTCCAAGTCACCGACAGAATACTATAGAACAGTAGTGTCAAACTCAAATAGAAATGGCAAATTAACATTATCTCTACTGTATTGCATTTTTACTTATTTTGTTAAGCATTTCCCAATTACATTTAATCTGGTTTCTGCAGCACTCAGAAGTTTTGTGGCAAGAGTTTGACACGTCTGTAATAGAATATCATAAATCTTAGAATACTTGGCTTCAAGTCCCCTGTCCTGTACATGCTGGCTGTGTGAACATGGACAAGTCACCCTAACTTCTCAGTGCCTCCAGGGAACTGCTTATGACCATAAGTTTCAGAAGAACTGATTTACATTGATGAATCAATAGGTGGAATTTTGAAACACAGAGCTCCCCCTACATATGAAATCATATTTGGACTAGAAAAAAAGGGCTAGATGTGTAGTAATTAAATGTCAAGCAATGTGGGTATGGATAATAGGTACTGTGGAAGATTAGGGAAAGTAGAGATCATTGTGGATTGTAGTGGTAGGAGAGGGCTTAGAGGAGATACGATGAGTTGGGCTATAGGGGAAGGATAAGATTTGGGGAAGTGTGTAAAAAGGAAAGTATTTACAGGCAAGTTAATAGCATGGGCACAGACATGGAGACATATTTGTATGGTGATAGTGATTACACCATTCTGGTTGAAGAAGAGAGGACGGGGTGGGGTAGTAAAATTGTAGACAACCTCCTCAAATGCCAGAAGGAATAATCTGAACTTACTCCAACCAGAAATATGGAACCATTGTAGACTTTTGAGCAGGGGATATAGCATGATGAAAATAATATTTTAGTATGTGCCCTAGCAAGGACAGTGTCATTTCCACCTTCCCTCTAAATTATGCCTAGTGCCTTATAGATAGCAAGCACTTAATTTGTTGAAATTAATTAATATGTCACTGCTCTGCCAGATGGATTGGTGGAAGAAGATTCTAGAGATAGGTAGACTGACTAGAGGGGGCACTGAAATTAAATAGGGCATAGCACGATGAGGACTTAAATGGTAACATAAGACAAAGAAGCAATTGGAGATGTACCAAACAGATGACTGATCACGACTTGATAACTGATTGGATAGGAGAAGAAGGGATTAAAAGGTAACTCAAAGGATATGAGCCCAGGAAAACCGGAAAATGGATGTGCATTTAGCAGAAACAGGGAATTACTTTTTTGTTTTTGGAGAAGATAGGTTTTGTTTAGATCGTGGTATTTTCGGGGTGAATGCAAAATATAAAAGCAAAAATGTGTCATGGATGATTGGAAACATGGAATCAGAGGTCATATGAAAGGTGTTGGAGGAATCACTTTTTCCCCCATTTAGACACTTTTTTTTTCTGTTGAAATAAGTTTAAAAGTACTCTATACTTGGAAGGCGGTGTGGTTTCATTAGATAACTGGCTGCCTGTATAAAAAACCAAGTTGGGAAAACCTGCAGTGTCTCTAGAAAAAAGTATTTTTTAAAAAATAGATAAAAGAATTTGATACAAATTAAAATAATATAAGCTCCAGCTTTGAAAGGCAGAATTGCTTAGATGAACAGGCAGTAGAGTTGGAAAGAGCCTTTTCAAGGCCTGAAAAAATGATAGTTAAGGGTGAGTTGGAGCCATGCACCACTTCAAAGTTCTATCAATGACTTGGATAAAGGCAAAGATGCCATGCTTGTCAAATTTGCAGATGACACAATACTGGAGGTGATGGAGGGTGCTACCATACTGGACAACAGTAAGCATCTAAAAAGATTGTGACAGGTTCCCCACCCCTGGATTAGAACAATGAGTTTAATCAAACTAGAAGAAATTTAATAGGATTTAAAAATCAGCCGCACAAATGTAGATTAGAAGTATGACTAGATAACAGTGTGCGTGTGAATGAGGAGGGGGTTTCAATGTCCTGCAGGCTCAATTTGACTCAGGAATATGGCACAGAAATGAAAGAATCTATTCTCTCCCTAAGCAAGGCATACTATTCAGAATGAGGGAATTGAGTCACACTGATCTCTTCCTTCCTCAGCCTACTTCTGTAGTGGTGTGTTTAGTCCTGAGCAAAACATTTGAGAAGGATATCGATATGTTGAAGAAAAACCAATTATGATGACCAAAATGGCAAGGTGGGGTTGGTAACCATGTTATCTTGGTATTAGTTGAAACAAACGGGGATGAAGAGAAGACTTAAGGAGGTAATGGCTATTTCAAGAATTTGGAGAATTGTTGTATAGAAGAAAGATTAGACTTAAAGTGCTCTGCTTCAGAGTACAGAACAATGCATGGAATTTGCAGAAGATTGATTTTAGCACAACATAAGGAAAAATTTCCTAACAATTAGAACTGCTCCAAAGTAGAATAGGCTTCCCTTCTGGGCTGGGTCTGCTCTGAAGCAGTCCTATGGTGCTTCAGTTTAGAAACTGGAACAAAAGGAGACACTTGTAGGTCATTCAACAGTTAACCAAAAGAGATTTACTTAGCAGGAGAAGGATATTCAACAAAGATAGACATTAAGAATCCTTTGAACTGATTTGGCTTAAATGAAAGCCAAATGCTTGGCTGTATCCACCAGCCAAGCATCTGAGAGCCCCTCTAACTTCTCATGACTGCTTTGTACCCAAGGGATGAGTAAGTGATCTTATCCATCCTTAGCCCCTACTTCCCTGAGCCAACCAAGGTTTGAGGAATGTCTTGATATTTTTTAAAAGAAAAAGTATCCTAACTTGTATGGGAGGGGAGTGGAGGAGGGAAGGAGGATTAGGATATTGTTCCTTACATAGCTGTCTTGAGAGGTAATGGCCTCCCAATTATGGAAGATGTTCCAGCTCAGGTTTTCTAAGTACTTGTCAGGGATAGTGCTGAGAGAATTCCTATTTAGGTGCAGGTTGGTCTAAATAGACTTTGAGATCCCTAAGATTCTGTAATTTTAGTCAGCATATAAGTGACTGTAGTATTTTTCTCCCTTTCTGTCTGTATATGAAATGGAAAAGGTTCAGAGACCTTGAATAGTTTAAAGAAAGATTGGGATAAGCTCAAAAAACTTTTGTGGAAAGTTATGTGTTCTGGTTACCATGATGTTTAACATTTTTTATCAGTGACTTTGGTAAAGGCATATATATCAGATTTATAGATGATACAATGCTGGGAGGGATGGACAGCATGTTGTATAAATGAATCAAGGTCCAAAAAGAACTCAACAGTTTGGAATATGGGACCAGATTTAAAGACATGGAATTTAATAGGGATCAAAATAGTCTTGTGCTTGAGTTAAACAAACAGACAATTATGCAAGTAAAAGAGTTTTGGCCTGACCATTTACCAGTTCATCTGAAAAAGATCTGGGTTTTTAATGGACTGCAAGCTTCATATGAATCAGTAGTACCATGTAGCAGCCAGAAGGACTAATGCTTTCTGGAATAGTGTACAGAAAGGGGGGGGGGTCTTATAGTTTTACTCTGTTGTGACCTGCTCAGATCATATTCTGTGTACAGTTTGATGCCACGTTTTGAGAAGGATATTGATAGATTGTAGAGAGTCAGGAAGAGGACGTTTAAGATGGTAAAGGGGTTCTAGATTATTTAATATGAAGATTGGCTGAAGGTATTGGAAGATATTAGCCTACAAAAGAGGAACCTGGGATAAATGATAGCTGTCTTCAATGTTTGAAATGCCAGTATAGAACAGGGCTTAAACTGAAGGAAGAACTAGGAGTAATGGTAGAAGCTGCAGAGAAAGCAGATTTTAGCCCATGTAACAATTTTCTAACAATTGTTTATCAGAAAGCTGAATGGATTGCCTTGGGAAATAGTGGGTTTCTTCTCACTAGGGCTCTTCAAGCAAAAGCTAGATAACCATTTATATCCTATGTTCTATAAGGTATTCTTATTAAGCTACAGGTTGCACTACATGGCATCTGAAGTTCCTTTGAATTTTGAGATTTTGTAATTTGTGTGACCCAGGGCAAGATATTTAACCTCCATCTGCCTCAGTTTTCTTCTTTGTAAAATGAAGTAAATAATAGAACCTACCCCTCAGGTTGTTGTGAGGATCAAATAAGAAAACATTTATAAATTTGTAAATGTTAAAGTGATATATAAATGATAGCTCTTACTATTGGCATAAAATAATAATAATTCCTATTATGTGAAAAAATTGAAAGCCCTACAGATAAAATTATCTTGCTAGGACAGTTTAAAAATTACAATAAAAAAGAAAGGTTGTAAAAGTGTTTTATGACTTGTAAATTTTCCTCCTGAACTTTTCTTGAACACAGACCCAGAGTTTGTTCACAGTTGTGGGGCATTGACAGAAAATTTACATGACTGTGTTATGCTGCCATACAACTCCACTCTAATCAGGTAAACAGCTTATAGAGTGCTTAAGTGACTTTCCCATGGTCACAATGCTAGTACATATCAGAGTCAGGATCTGAACTTAGTCTGTCTATTCTTCTTGTTGCTCCACGTTGTCAATAACTCATAAAATATATGTAGAAACATTGCAATAGTATTTCTCTGTAGTCTATGTTTTTATCCTGTTTTTTTATCCAGAAAATATTGTTGTATCCACGTGTTGTCTAACCTATCCTATGCAAGTTACCTGCATGTTCAACAAATTGGGCCTGCAACTAAAAAAAAAAACACCTAGAAAATCAACAAATTACCCCCAAACACCAAAATAAAAATCCTGAAAATCAAAGGAGATTAACAAAATTGAAAGGAAAAAAAGTCATTGAATTTATAAATAAAACTGAGAGTTAAAAAACCAATAAAACATATAAGCTAATTTGACTAGGAAAGAGAAAAAAACCCAAATCACTAGTGTTTAAAAATGAAAAAAAGCTGAATTCACCACCAGTAAAGAAATAGAAGCAATGATTAAGAGCTATTTCCCCCACCTATATGCTTATAAAATAGACAATCTAAATGAAATGAATATTTATAAAAATATAAATTGCCCACATTAACAGAACAGGAAAAAGAACACTTAAATAACCCTTAGAAAAAGAAACTGAACAAGCCATAAATGAACTCCCAAATGAAAAAAAAACCCAGAACCAGATGAATTTACAAGTGACTTCTACCAAACATTTAAAGAAAAATTTCCATACTATCAAATTCCTTCTATGACACAAATTTGTCTTGATACCTAAACCACAGAGTCAAAACAGAAAAAGAAAACTACAAACCAATTTCCCTAATTAATATTGATGCAAAAATTTTAAATAAAATATTGGTAAGGTGACTACAGTAATATATCACAAAGATCAAAAACTACAACTAGGTTTGATTTATATCAAGGATATAGGGTTGGTTAAATATCAGGACAATTATAAACATAATTGACATATTAATAACAAAACATCAAAAATCATATGATTATTTCAATAGATATAGAAAAGGCATTTCATAAAATACAATACCTGTTCATTATTTTAAAATACTAGAAAGCATAAGAATAAATGGAACTTTCCTTATAATAAGAAGTAGTATCTATCTAAAACTAAGAACAAGCATTGTCTATAAGGGGATAAGCTGGAAGCTTTTCCAGTAAGATCAAGAGTGAAGCAAGGATATCTATTTACTATTACTGTTACTATTCAATATTGTACTAGAAATGCTAGCTATAGCAATAAGACAAAAAGAAATTTAAGAAGTAAGCATAGGCAAAGAGGAACCAAAACTTACTTTTTGAAGATGGTATGTTGTTGTATGCCTGTGAAACCTGGACAGTCTACCAGCACCATGCCAGGAAACTGAATCGCTCCCATTTGAATTGTCTTAGGAAGATTCTGAAGATCACTTGGCAGGATAAGATATCAGACACTGAGGTCCTTTCTCGAACTAAACTGCCAAGCATTCAAACTCTGCTTCAGAGAGCGGAGCTCTGATAGGCTAGCCACATTGTTTGAATGCTGAACATACGCTTGCTAAAAAGGACTATTTTATGGAGAACTCATACAGGGCAAGCACTCATATTGTGGTCAGAAAAAGCAATACAAGGACACTTTCAAGGTCTCTCTTAAGAACTTTGGAATTGAGTGTGTGACATGGGAGACACTGGCACAGGACCCCTCGGCGTGGCATGCCCACAGCAGAGAAGGTCCTGTGCTCTATGAGCAAAGCAGAACTGCAGTAGCTCAAAAGAAACATGAGATGCTCAAATTTAGAGACATCTTCTTTCTAAATGTTCATAAAGAGTATCTGTGCCCAAACTGGGGTAGGGCCTTCTGAGCTTGTATTGGTCTTGATCAGCTGCAGTTGGACACACTGTACCGTCACTCAAACGGTGACATCATTTTGGTTCTCTTTGAGAATGAAGGACAACAACCAACCAACCAGCTCATTTCACAAATGAGGAACCCGAGGCAAACAGGATTAAGTGACTTGCCTAAGATTGCGCAACTGATCTTAGGCTAGATTTCAACTCATGTCTTCCAGACTTCAAGCCCCACACTGTTTCCACTGTGCCACCCTAGCTGCTCAAAAAATTCTCTAAATGACTAATAATCAGAGAAATATAAACTCAAACATTCCTGAGATACCACCTCACACCCACCAAATTGGCTAAGATGACAAAAAGGGTAAATGACAAATGCTGGAGGAGCTGTGGGAAAACAGGCACACTAATTCACCCTTGATGGAGCTATGAACTAGTCCAACCATTTGTGCTCCAAAGGTTATTAAACTGTGCATACTCTTTGATCCTGCAATACTGCTATTAAATCTTTACCCCAAAGAGATCAGAGAAAGAGGAAAAGGACCCAAATATACAAAAATATTTATACCAGTCCTTTTTGTGGTTGTAAACAATCAATTGGAAACTGAAGGGATGCCCATCAATTGGGGAGTGGCTGAACAAGTTATGCTATATGAATGTGATGGAATACTATTGCATTGTAAAGAAATGAAGGGATAGTTTCAGAAAAACCTGGGAAGATTTGTATGAACTCACATACACTAAATATGGAGAACAATTTATCAAATAACAGCAATGTTATAAAGATAATTAACTTTGAGAGACTTAGTAACTCAGTTCAACACAATGACCAACCTCAATTCCAAAGAACTCATGATATAACATGCTATCCATCTCCAGATAGAGAAGTGAGGGACTGACTGTGCAGATTGAAGCATCTTCTCTTCTCTCTCTATTTCTTTTCCTTCCTTCCTTCCTTCCTTCCTTCCTTCCTTCCTTCCTTCCTTCCTTCCTTCCTTCCTTCCTTCCTTCCTTCCTTCCTTCCTTTTTTCTTTAGGAGCATTGTCTTCATTCACAAAGACAACCATTTTTTTTCCCTTTTACAATTTATGGTATCTTTAAGTTACAGTAAATTATCTGTAAAAGAAGACACTCAGCAGAAGATAACCTCACATTTTTTTTTCCAAAGGGAATACAGAAAAGAGTACTATGAAGGAGTGTCTTGTGCAGAATATGGTAAGCTCAGTTATTACACAGTTAATTGTAGTCTTTGAGATCCTTCATCCATACAACTCAGATATATTTTTAAAGCATATGGAGGATATCAGTACTGAATGTCCTTTTTGAGAAAATAGAGCTTAGCATCAATCATGAGCAAATACTGTTGAGACAATGAAGCTGCTTTTGCTTTATTTGGAACAGCTGCCTGTCACTAACAGATGCCTCTTTCTAGAACTTGGAATTTTTAGTAAGAGTGTTATCCCCCATGGGGTTTCCACGTTTTAACACGTTTCTTGCAAATGCATGAAAAGAAGTTGAATTTATAGCGGTTAGAAAAAATAATATCTACTGGTTTACAAAAGCTAGTGCATTTTATTTGCCTCCAAAGGAACATAAAACACTTTTCCTTCGGCTGCCCTGGCTTCCTTCCTCTCTGCCTTCTCCTTGCTGTACTTCCTTTCCCCATTTCTGTATTGAAGTAGAAAAACACATCTTCACAGTTTTATTGGAATGGAATTTTATCAAGGGTCATTTTCTCTAGAAGTCTTGAGGTGCAGTGAGATGCTTTCTAGGGTGATTGTGCTTTGTTTTATCTTTTAATAATGTCTGTGATTGCTAGCAATTAAACATCTGCCTGCTTCTTAGCTATGAGATCTGGGCAAGGAGGCTCTTCTATAAAAGATACAATACCCTAGTCTCAAATGTATTAAATTGTGTTTGAAACATTGTCTATAAAACATGTTGAGGCTTATTGCAGCATTGAAACTTTTTTTTTGCATTTGGAAAGGTTTTTTTTCAACGTTACTCACTAAATATTTGTTGGATTTAGGAATGTTTTGTGTTTAAACATCTGTAGGGAATGGGAATGGTTGTTGCCAGAACTTTTCCCCCCAGCACCTATACAAGCTGACAACTGTTGACATGAACTGGCAAACTTATCAAGAACCTCATATCTGTCCATCCATTGTTTGTTCCAGCCTCAGTGCTAGATCAGTGAAGAGATGATAGTCATCATGACAGATTCAGCTAGATGGGGCAGTGGATAGAATGCTAGACCTGGAGTCAGGAAGACCCAAGTTCAAATCCAGTCTTAGACACTTGCTAACTATGTGATCCTTGGCAAGTCACTTGCCTGTCTGACTTAGTTTCCCCATCTATAAAATGGAGATAATAATAGCACCTACCTCCTACAATTTTTGTACAAGATAAAATGAGATCATTGTAAAGCACTTTGCAAACCTTAAAGCTACACACACGCGCGCGCGCACGCGTGCACACACACACACACACACACACACACACACATACGCTACCTGTTATTACTAGCTCCTTTTCTGGACCTTGTTGCAAAATGTCTCTCCATCTACCCCCGAAGGTTAATTGATCAACAAGCATTCACTTAGACCTACCGTATGCTAAGCATTATACTATTATATTGGGGACACAGAAACAGAAATGAAAAATTAGACACTTGTTGTCCTCAAAGAACTTACATTCTATTGGAGAGATGATGTGCTTGTGTAAGCATAGATGAAAATAAATACAAGGTTATTTTTCTTGTGGGGCAAAGGCGCTGCCTGCTTGGGAGCAGAGGGGTCAGGAGAGATTTCATGTAGAAGATGGTACCTGAGCTGAGACTTGAAGGAAACCCAAAGTGAGGAGGAAGTGAATTCTAGGCATGAAGGACAGTTTGTGCAAAGATATAAAAATAGGGGATGGAATGTTGTGTGTGATGAGCAGCAGGAAGCTCAGTCTGGATAGACTGTACCATGTATGAAAGGCTGCAGAGGTCTACTGGGCTCAAGTACAAAGGAATTCTCCTTTTTGCTTTGGTTTGTGGGTTTTTTGGGGGGGGTTGGCACTTGGGGTTAAGTGACTTGCCCAGGGTCACACAGCTAGTGTCAAGTGTTTGGTCGGAGGCCATATTTGAACTGAGGTCTTCCTAACTTCAGGGCCAGTGCTCCATCCACTACGCCACCTAGCTGCCTCAAGTATAAAGGAATTTAGGTGTCTAATATAGGAGTTTTATATTTGACCCCAAAGGTAGTAGGGAGCTAGTAGAGTCTACCAATTCTTTTCAACTGTGAGTAGATGGAAATAGTCACTTTGAGTTCAGTGACGTGATGTGGTGTTCACTGTGTATCTGAGGTTTAGTTAAATTTTGAACTTCACCCAGCATTGGATAATTAACTATCTTCAACCAGCATACAGTAGATCTTTTTTGGTTCCTAAGGTGATTTAAGAGAAGTAATTCTTCAAAATTCAAAGCCATCTTTTTTTTTTAATTATCATACCAAAAAGAGGCAACGAGGTGTATAATGGTTAGAGCACTGGACTTGGAGTCAGGAATACCCGAGTTTGAGTCCTGCTTCGGATACTTACCAGCTGTGTGACCTTGGGCAAGCCATTTAACTTCTTTCAACATCAGATTTCTCATTTGTAAAATAGGAACAATATAGCAGCACTTATCACCGAGGGTTATTAGGAAAATCCAAGAAGATAACATATATAAAGCACTTTGTAAACTTTAAAGAGCTGTATAAATGGCAGCTAGTATAAAGATGTTTTAAAGGAAAAAAATAACAAATAGTGTAGCAGCATTAAATGGGGGCTAATATCTATGAAAATTGTAAAAAAAATCATTAGACCTGAATGAAAATTGTAAGAAGTATTCAAAGTAAAAAAAAAAAAACAAAAGCAAAAAAAGTATTCAAAGTCCTACTTCCAAAGGTGCTTATAAAAATATTTCCCAGGAGTATACCTGCTTCCTCAGCATAGGCAAGAAACTATTGCTCAGGTATGTCCATTGAATGTGATCCTATAATAACATAACAGTGTTTTCTTTAGGGGCTCTTTGACCAGGACAGTAGATGAGCTCCCATACATGGTGGTCAATAATGTTCCCTTTAATATTCTTGAGTTTTGTGTGGATGACCTTATTTGATGATTAAAAAAGACTAAGTCTATAAACAGTCTTGTGTTGAAACTAAATAAAACTTATAGCAAAGTTAATGTGGTACATGAGGAATGGCATGACTTATGGAATTTAGTATGGTATAGTGGAAAGAACCTTGGATTTAGAGGTGAGAATCTTGTGCTTGAATCTAAGTTTTGACATGATGTCAAAACTCAGTGGATTATTTATCTTTTCGGTTTCCTCTGAATAAAGATGATAGACTTTCAACTTCTCTGCTTGTTGTTCAGAAAACACTCTATAAGTCTATTAATAATAATAATATAATTATTTAAATAATAATCAAATGATTTATTAAATAACAATTATAGCTAACATTTCTATGGTGCTTACTATGTGCCAGGGACTGTGCCTTAACAAATATCTCATTCATCCTCACAGCAGTTCTGAGGTAGGTGCTATTAGTATTCCCATTTTAGAAATGAAGAAACTGAAGCAAATATGTTAAGTGACTTGCCCAGGGTCACACAGCTGGTTAGTGTTTGAGGTCAGATTTGAAATCAGGTCTTCTGACTCTAGGTCCCTACCATGTCTCCTCACTGCCCGCACCCAGTCTGTTATTATTATTAAAATGTCTGTTATTATGTTAATCATTATTGTACTTCATGGCTACTGGATATAAAATCCTGTAAGTGCCTCCATGATTGCAGCCATGCCCAGTGTTTCTGGGGTTAGCATGATGGAATGGGGATGCTCTAATGAGGGAGGAAAAGAAGAACTCCTGGGCCCAAATCGCTGCCTTTGCTCCAAAGAAAGGTTGGAAAGAGCCACTTCTTGGTTTTCATTTCTTCTGTTAAAGTTAGGGGTTGGTACTGCCCCATTACCATCTTAAAATAGGCTTTGAGTCACTGTAAGTCAAAATGGCCCCAGGATTCCTCTTATCTGTCTTATCCCAGCTTCCAGTACCTTGAGTTGTTAGCATCTGGTACTTGTGTAGGGGTTCCTGGAATACTTGGGACTTGGGAACCTCCTACTGGAAAAGTGGGGAGACCTGGCCATTAAGATCACCTCCGCAAAGCATCAGGATGCCTCAAGGAAGTCTCAGAGGAGTTTACTATTCTGTCCAATTTTCTTTTTGTCACCAGAGCTTGAGGAACAGGGTGGGGATTAGAAATAGTGCTCTCCCATCCCTGAGAACAGAATTACGTATACAAACTGAGCTTTATGATTTTAGAAAGACTAAAAATAGATACAGCTCAGAAATTTACTTAGTCAAATAAGCAAACACCTGGGCAGGACCAAAAAAAAGGGAGGAATGGGAGGAAGGACACTCACATGTTAATGTGAATTACTACCTCCCATCCATCCAAATGAGATTTAATGAAGGGCTTTCTAGTGAATGGAAAAATCCATCAGAGTAAACTAACAATAGCCTTTTGAGGGGGGGAAAATAGTTTACTAATAACTTTCCTCAGAACAACACTAGGAGGTAGGAAGTGAAACTATCATTTCTTTATTAAAGATGAGGAAATACCAAGTCCTAAATAAACTAAATGGCTTACCTATGCCCAAACAACTTGTCAGTGTTGAAGCCAGAATTCAAACCAATGTCTCCCTGGTCAGAGAACAAAAGGTAAGGTCATTAATAAGCCAATGAGAATCCAGAAGGGGGCGACGAGCTGAGTATGTTGAACCTGGAGAAGAGAACATACAGTGGGACGTGGTAATGGTATTCAAGTACTTAAAGGGTTGTCAAGTGGAAAAGGTATTACACTTGTTTTCTTTTCTTCCCAAAAGAAAGAACAAGAAACAGCTGTTGGCAGTTAAAGGGAGACACATTTAGGCTTGATATAAGAGAAAGCGCGATAATAGCTATCCATATGTGAAATAGGCTGTCAGGGTAGTTGATTGCCCCCTTGTTAGAGGTCTTTTAGGTAGAAGCTGAATGACATTTGTTTAGAATGCTGTAGGGAAGAAGCCTTTTTTTCTGGAATGAGTTGGAGTAGATGATATTGACATTACTTTCAATTCTGAAATTCTGTGATTCTGTCTCCTGACTTTCACTTTTCCTCTACACCAGATTCCTGGTTTGGTTTTAAATATATAATCTAACTGAAAGGATAACACCACACTAATGGAGCCGTAGGAACAAATGACTGTGTGTAGCAGTGTTTTATGGGAAAATGCATCCAAAGGAATAATTTAAGATGCGCACGTCTATTCCTCTCTCTGCTTCAGTGGAAGCAGGGTCCTTCCTGACCTTCCCTACCTTCCGGGCAGTAGGAGGAAATACTTCATAAGCTCCAACACACTCTTGGGGCTCCCATGTTGGGGTGTGGGTATAACTGTCAACCAGCAAGCATTTGGGCAGTGTGTGTGTGTGTGTGTGTGTGTGTGTGTGTGTGTGTGTGAGATGCTGGGGTATTTTCTCACTGACGCGTCTTACTAATGTACTGTTTTATGGCCAGTTTTCTTTAGAATGAATTCTGATAACCTCAGGCAAGGAATCTAGAAATGGGACAGGTTTGGGAGATGTGGGAAGGGGAAGGTAGGGGCAAGAATAAATAGGGTTGGTGGTGAAGAGCTAAGACAAGAACCCTGGAGTGAGGAGTCCCATGGGAACTCTAGGAAAGGAGCTGTTGGGGATTAGAAAATCCTGCTCCTCTATAACTGCTCCAGAAACACTTCTCAGTCCCAGCAATTTCCCCAGTCACCCCATTTCTTTTCTTCTGTGCGCCCTAAAAACTGGTCCCCCAACTTCCTTTTGTCTTCATCTTGTTTTCCTTACCAGGATTCTTCTCTTCCCACATCTATGAAGGAAAAGAATGTAATTTCATCAGGTTCTTCCCTAGCTACAGTTTTTGAAACATTCACACAGTCCTAATAACTATTTAGGCTTTCTAATGGCCTTTTAAAATAATTGCTAGTGACACTGTGAAAAGAAACAGCAGTTAATAGAATATGGAGTATTGGACATGAAGGCCCTGGTTAAAGCCTGCCTCTGGCACTAGCTAGCTATGTGATCATGAGCAAGTCACTTCACTTTTCTGATTCTCACACAAATCTAAGATTTAGAGACAGGTTAACCTTAACAGTATATAGATGGGAGGAATTGTTTTGTAATAAGAAGAGTGATCCTGCCTGAAACAGGAAACATCTACTCCCATTGCTTAGCTATGCTCTTATTATAATACCAGTATTTTAGGAAGAAGATGAAGAAATTGGAGAGGGTTAAGAAAAGAATAACAAAATTAACTACATAAACTGGGGAGGGGTGGAAAGCATTTAATAAGGGCTTAAAAAAGAAAAATTGGGGCTATTTCAGAAACAGTCCTGAACTCGGAGAGAGAAGAGCTGGGTTTGAGTGCTAGCTTTGACTTACCTACTAGTTTTGGGGCAGTGGGCAAGTTATTTCACCTCCCTGGGTCTGTTTCCTCATCTGCCAGATGGAGATGATTTATTTACAGTCTGTTTCATAGAGTTTTATGAAGATACATAATAACACAAGTATGATTTAATAACTTTTTAAAAAATTTGACATTTTTAAAGTGGAGTTCATCTCTGTATAAGATCGGGAAGGGAGTATACTAGCTGGCAGCAAGAATGATTTGGAAGAACTGCTGAATGGCAAAAGGGGAGACTAAATGTGGGGAGAACCTTTGTCATTGGAAATCTATGAATAGAGTTGACTGAGTTAATTATATTCCCCTTCTTAGAGAGATGACCTTTTCAGATGCTGTTGACCTCTGTAATTCAGTGATTCTGCTGATAGTCAAGAGAATAATCTAGGACTGGATCATCTACTTTATTTGCAAAATATTTTTCTTTTTTCTGTGTTAAGCAGGCATTAGCAATACACTGTCTTTCACAAAAGGCCTGATTCAAATCTTCTTGCTAGAGGTGTGGAGCAGGAAGGTAGTGTAGTGGATAAAGCCCTGCTTGGCATTAGGAAGACCTAATTTCAAATTCAGCCTCAGATGATTACCAACTATATGACCCTGGGCAAGTCACTTGATCTCTGCCTCAGTTTCCTCATCTCTAGATAATATAGTGCCTCCCACTTAGAGTTGTCAGAATAAAATGAGATAATATTTGTAAAGCACTTAGCCCAGTGCCTGGCACAAAATAAAGTTAGCTATTGTCATTTATTATTATTGCCACGGTTCAGTCCTTTAACTTCTTTGAGCCTCAGTTTCCTCATCTATAAAATGATAGTAATACCTATTAAATATAATACCTGCCTCACATGGTGGTTGTGGTCACCTAGTCCAATCCACTCATTTTACAGATTAAAGAAATGGAACCCCTGAGGGAGGTGAAATGATTTATGATGAACAGCTACTAGATTATTTTGGTTATTCTAACTGGTTTCATTCTAACTAGCTGATAAACCAAGGTCTCCTACCATGATATCTCAGTTTAGTGCATATTAAGACCATGAGGTCCTTCCCCTTCCCATCACTCTGTTTTTTACTACTTTTCCTAGAGAAAGAGACCAGACATAATGAATTTCTAAGAATCCACTCCCACTCCAGCATTCCAGTGGGATTCATAATCTCATCAATGTGGGTACTCTTCCTAATGATGCTGTGTCATTTCAGTCAGATCTGACTCTTTGCGACCCCATTTTGGGGTTTTCTAGGCAAAGATACTAGAGTGTTTTGCCATTTCCTTCACCAGCCCCTCTTATAGACTAGGAACTGAGGCAAACAGGGTTAAATGACTTGCTCAGGGTCATATAGCTAGTAAGAATCTGAGGCCAGATCTGAATTCATGAAGATGAGTCTTCCTCATTCTAAGCCCAGTGCTCTATCCATTGCACCACCTGGCTGCCCACTGTCTCTCTTTACCCAGCCATGCCTACCTATCCTGTGTGACTCTTGTCCATGTCCTTCCATAAGTTCAGCCCAAGAAGCTAGCCCAACGAACTAGGGGCCTTCTTTATGTTTTTATGACATTGGAAGAGAAAGGCTATCCCTTGGCTGGCCCAATCTTTTGGCTCATATACTTCTTTGGTGTCAATTCTCACATCACTTCTGCATAATCTAGTTTTAATGTGTTGCAAACTGCTAACAACCACTTTATAGATTCTTGCTGTAATCCTTATTTTCAGTTCTGTGGAGACTGTAGCATTCCTATGGAGACTGTGGAAGTCCTTGACTTTCAGCCATATATCATCACCATAAGAATACTGGTATTAAAAAAGATGGCCCTGAGAAGCTTGGAGTCGTGAAAAGAAGTTAGCAATTTCCCAATGGCAATCCAATCATCTAAGAACCAACAAACTGCCAAATTTGTTTCATACTTTAAAAAGAAGCAAGCCAGTAAATAAAAGGGAAAGTTGATTTTGAAATGACAGATCTGTACTTTTCTTTATTTGCAGCTAACTTATCTTTCTTCCTCTCTTTTTTTCAGAACGCTGTAAATGTAAGCCTGTAAGAGCCACACAGAAGACCTATTTCCGCAACAATTATAACTATGGTAAGAGTAACTATGGAGTATAATTTAGTACTCATGGGGTTTAGGAAGTCAAGGAATTGATTGTTACTTTGAATACTGGCCTTAAATTTGTACAGGCAGAATGTTTCATGTTCTGTTGTGAAGGATATATAATTATAATGGAGTCAGAAATGAGAAAGTATTTGTGAACTGTGGGTGTTCCTGGTATCTTGATCCTAATTGCACAAAGATGATCAGCCCCAGACTTCAGAACAAGGAATAATCAAATTTGTTAACTTCAATCAAGGTTGTACAGTTGTACATAGAAAATACTTGCATGTGTTGTAAAGAACATGTAAAGTTAGAAAGAAGGTCTGTCTTTTTAAAGTTTTGATATTCCTGGGACCTTGTTATTATTCATTTAAAAATTGTTAATTATGGACAAGAAATGGAATTTATGTGTAATCATTAATTTATATAATATACATGAACTGAGGATAGAGAATGGATTTTTTAATTTTTTGTAATCCCAGTGACTGACACAATTGCATGTGTATATACATACACACATATTATATATATGCCAATTATGTATCAATGGCCTGACTTGAACCCAGGTCTTCTTGACTCTAAGACCAGTCCTCTAACCACTATACCACACTGCTTCTCACCTTGAGTAGGTCCTTAATAAATGCTTGTTGAATAAATTAATTTATGATATGCAAAAATATATCCAACATGAAAAGTATGCTGAACATAAAAGAATATTTATTTGAAAGGTGCTTTAAATTCTTACAGAATATCAGTCATCATAAATACAATATTGGAAAAGGGCCAAAGAGGTAGTTGGTAGCGAATTAAATAATTATACATTATTAATTAGTTAATTGAATCAAATTTATTCTGTACTAAAAATGTTTTACTGTGAAACTTTAGTTTTTTAGGTGGCATAGAATATAAACAAATTGACACACTAATTTTGTTGTTTTTTCCTGAGGATTTTATTAGAGAGCGAGGGATGGGCTAGGACTATTAATATGGGAAGCCTTATTACTGAAGTGTTAAGTAGTTTTTCCTTATATTGAACAGAAATTTTCATTGCTATACCTATCATCCATTGTCCCTAGTTGTGCTCGCTGGAGCCCTGGAGAACAAATCTGATCCCTTTTGAACATGGCTGTGTTTCCATTAATTGAGGACAGCTTTCATGTTGACTGTTATATCTCGTACTAGTTAAACTTCCCCAATTGCTTTAGTGTATCCTGACATTTCAAGATCTAGACACTCTTCACCATTCTGGTTGTTCTCAGGATAGTCTTCAGTTTATCAATGTCTTTTCTACAATGAAATGTTGAGAACTGAAAATGGTACTTTATATAGTCTCACAAGGGCACGGTATAGTGGGACTATCACCTTCTTTTGGGACCCTGTGCTTCTCAGTGTATTAGATTGCACTAATTTTTTGGTTGTCATCTCACACTAACACGGTAAGCTTGTGGTCCACTAAAATCTTCAGGTCTTTTTCAGACAAACTGCTACCTAACCATGCATTCCCCATCCTGTACTTTTTGTAACGGGCTTGTTGAATCAGAGTATAAGACTTTACATTAATTGAGATAAGGGCTGGAATTATAGTTTCATTAGTGTAGGAAAGTCCCTGGTGATGAAACTCCCTTTCTTTAACAAAGCAGGTCTTTGTGACTTATACCTTAAGAGTTGCCTAGAGCATCCAGTGGATAGAGTCCTGGACCTGGAGTCAGGAAAATTCATCTTCCTGAGTTCAAATCCAGCCTCAGACACTTTACTAGCTGTGTGACCCTGGGCAAGTCACTTAACCCAGTTTGCCTCAATTTCTTCATCTGTAAAACAAGCTGGAGAGGGAAATGACAAGTATCTTTGCCAAGAAAATCCCAAATGGAGTCACAAAAAGTTGGACATAACTGAAACTGAACAACAACAAGAGAATTGAAAGGTTAAATGACTTTCTTAGGGTCACAAAGTCAGACATGTGACTTTCCTGGGTTTGAGTTCAGCTCTCTATCCATTATGCCACGCTGTCTCCCTTTACATTGACAACTATTCAATTTAATCTTAATAGATTCAACCCAACACTTAACCTGTTGAGAATTCTAGAATCCCACCTCTATCACCCATTTTACCAGAATTAAGTAGCAATAGTTAAATTAACCTTAGCCAGAGCATCCTATCTCTGTTTGGAGACACACATCACCAAAGGTTTGGCCACTAGATGATTATTTATTTTGGCCACAAAAAATCTAAAGAATGGTAACAATCTGTATTTCTAAAGTGCTTTAAGGTCTACAGATTTTCTGCACATGTTAGGAGGTATTTAGTGCAAGTATTATCCTTCTTAATTTATAAATAAGGAAAATAAGATTGAGAGAGTTTGTTATGCTCAGAGTGTCGTATAGCTCGTAAATGTTAGAGCTGGGATATAAACCCAGATTTCCTG
Organism: Phascolarctos cinereus; assembly: GCF_003287225.1. Classification (NCBI taxonomy): domain Eukaryota; kingdom Metazoa; phylum Chordata; class Mammalia; order Diprotodontia; family Phascolarctidae; genus Phascolarctos; species Phascolarctos cinereus. The sequence continues at coordinate 203,842,886 of NW_027556098.1, forward strand.
ATCCCATGTCAAGGTCACTTTTCACTAACGTTTTTCTCTAACTACAATAGCTCTCCTCATGTAGGCTAACCACTGAGCATTAGAGAGACTGTGATCTGCTTTAGTGGAGAAGGTGGATCCAGATTGAAGAAATTATGTTTCTTTTGAACTGTTGTTTCAGCAGGGTAATTCAATCCCTTTTCATTATGAATATGCTGTTTGTGTCCCTGTCTTTCTCAGTAATGAATGAACCTTGAAAGGTTGAAAGGAACAGTTTATCCAAGCATCCAAACATCTAAATGTTTATTTGAAACCCCTTTTATCTAAAAATTGGGTAGCAGTCTCAGAGAAAAAGGGCCTCTCAGAGGATTTGAGTAGTTTAACTTTTGACAAGACTAAAAATCCCACAAGAACTTTGGCTGCTTAAAATTGTCATTGTGTTGTTATGTGGGAAAACAGAGTGAACAAAAATCAAAGCTTTAAAAAAATCACTGGATTTCACTCAGAGAAATAATAATCACTTGCACTTTTATACTGCTATAAGATTAACTGTTGACTTTTCTTAACAAAAACAAAAACATCTTTGGAGTAGGTAGTATAAGTACCGTTCCCATTTTATAGATGATAAAACTGAAACCCAAGGAGAATTAGTGAATGGACTAGGACCACATAGCTAGTAAGTGTCAGAGCTAGTCCTTATGGATAGTTCTCACTTCAAGATGAGAGTTTTCTTCACTATATCATTCAGACTCTAATATATTTATTCTTTAAATTTAATTTAATTTTATTTTCAGGTCCAAATTCTCTTTCTTCCACCTCCCCTCTCCCTCAATTCCCAATTGGGTATTATATGTTAAAAATATTTTGTTGCTGCTTTGTTTACATTGTTATTTCCCGTCAAGCCCCCATTCCCTAAAGAATTCTGCCTTGTAACAAAGAAGTAACAGTTAAGAAAAAACAATACAATACATTGGCTCTAGCGTGCCTCATTCTACATCTGCAGTATGCTACTACGTATCTACCAAAAATAGGAAAATTTATTTCTCTGGAAACAAGACTGATCATTGCATTGATCTGAGTTTTGATGGGTTTATATTGTTTTATTTCATATTATACTTTATTATATTTTCCTTTATATTGTCACTAATATAGATAAATTATTTCTATATAATTATACATTTATATATAATTACGTACTACGTAATGTATGCATAATTATGTATTTTATATGTATATATGCATGCATTTTAATGAATATGTACATATATATACACATGTACATATAGTTTTCTTTGTTCTGCTTATTTTGCTCAGCCTACATTTATATGTCTTCCCAAGTTTCTCTAAATTTTTTGTATTTTTTTCATTTTTTAAGGTTCAGCAACATTTCACAACATCAACATACCATTATCTGTTCAGCCATTCCCCACTTAATGAATACTCAACTTCCAGGTGTTTTTTCCCCCTTTGGCAAGTGTTGCTATATCTGGGGATGGCTCTTGGGCTTATATTTGTAACAATTTCCTACGTGTTTTATATAACAGACTTTTCTTAGAGGTAGTTGATGTAAAGATTCTCCCCCCCATCATTAGTTCCTTTTATTCTAGTTTAATTAATTTTGTTTATACAAAAGTTTTTCACTTTTCTATGATCAAAATTGTCTATTTTGTGTTTTGTATAACTTGTGGTTGTTTATTTTTTAATGGATATCTCAATTACTGCACTTTTGGGGCAGTTTGGGCTATGATGTCCTTCTCAGTAGAGCAGAATTTAATAGCACTAATACTATATTAATTATATAAAACTCAAAATATAAAACTCAGGAAAGAATCATAAAAATGCTTGGAATAGCAGCCACTCAGCAGGTAGGAAGGAAAGCAGATTTTGTTGTTGTTATTGTTGTAGCAAAGAGCTAGACACAAAATAGGCATCCATCAGTTAGAGAATTGCTGAATACGTTTTAAAATGTGATTATGATGTAATATTATTACACCATAAAAATTCCAACTATGACCAATTCAGAGAAATTCAGGAAAATTTGTATGAACTGATACAAAGTGAAATGAGCAGAACACAAAGAACAATTTTGTTTTGTGACCACACTGATGAAAAAGAAAACAGCTACGAAAAGCTTTAGAACTCTGATCAAAGCAGTGACTATTTCTGAACCTCCCTGACAGAAAAGTGGCAAACTACATATGAGTACAAAATAATATATGTTCTTTCAGACACAGCTAACATGTTGCTTTTTTTGCTTAATTTTTTTGTTACAAGAGAAGACTCATTTTTAGCTGGCAAGAGACATGAATAGGTGGTGACAGATGTAAAAGGATAAGGAGTAAGAAAGGAATATCAGGAGAGCATTTAAAAATACACTAAGAAAACCGAAAAAGTTTAGAAGGGGGCATACATATGGCAGTTTTGTTCTTTGTATTTTGGAATGTTTGTGTTGTTGGTAATTAAGTTCATGGTAATTTTTTTAAATAAAGGAGGGCAGATCTAGTCACATGAAGAGGAAAGTGTTATGCCTTCCCTTTCAGCAGGAGGCTGAAGGCTAATTTAAGGAAAGAATATAAGAAAATCTGTAGTGAAACAAAGTAGGAAAGGAAGAAATAGGTGGACAGTGAAGACACATTTATCTGAAGATCAAAATTCTTAGACTGTTGGATAAAAATTTGAAATGTCATACAAATAGGGCAAGGAAAATTGGGGACGGTGATGATGATAGTTACAGAAATATCATTCAAGCTGCATTTCTGATGCTAAGCAGACTATCCTACTTTCATTAGGAAAGTATTTTAATAAATAAGAGGGAAATCAAGACAAATGCTGTGAATTTCAATAGTACATCTTTATGTACATAAAGGGAGCTAGGTGGCACAGTAGATAGAATACTAAACCTGGAGTCAGGAAGACCTGAGTTCTAATCCAACCTGAGATACTAATGTGCTGGGCAAGTCACAACTCTCTTCCTCAGTTTCCTCACATGTAAAATGGGAATAATAATAGCATCTACTTCCAAGGGTTGTTGTGAGGATCAAATAAGTTAGTATTTGTAAAGTACTTTGCAAGCATTAAAATGAGCTATAAATGTCATCCTCATCATTATCATCATCATCATTATTAAAGGTCTGTGATTTTGTCTGATGGAATATATCTATACTTTGGTAGATATCTTAGAAGGTTGTGTAAGGCTGAGAGTCTTGACTATAGTCACATGCTAGTACGGTATGTCAAAAGCAGGATCTAAACCCAGTTTTTCCTGACTCAAAATCTCTCACCCCATCCATTATGCCATGCTGATTCTCCATCTTTATATGCATAGGATTTAATGCTGATTATATATGGTAAATCCTTATAGGAAACAATAGCGCCTATACACACATGTTTTTGAATAGAATTTGGCATAGTATTTTGTCTGGGACTGGATTAATCTGGTAGTTTATAGCACATACAAACTGGAAGTAAATTAGGGTTGAGAACAATAAAGGATCAGTGTGTTCATTTAATTCAATTCAACAAAAATCTATTGAAGTATTTAAAGGCATGTAAGTGTCTGTGCTAGGGGCTTTGGTGACTACAGAGAAGATAGTATACCTGCCCTTAAAGGCTTATAGCAGCCTTATGGCAACCCCTCAAAGAGCTTATGGTCTAATAGGAGAGATAAAACAAGTACATGTTTGTTTGTGTAGCACCTAGTCTATGTGCTTTGTATATATTCTGATAGGAAAAGAAAGCCAGAGGTAGGAGGGAATGGGATGAATTTAGGAAATGGTGATCAGTAGTTTGGAGGAGTGTACAGACAGTAGAAAATGGAAATAACAGTTCTTGTAGTTCCTATTTTATAGGGTTATTATGAAGACTAAATGAGATAAAGTATGTTGCAAACTTTAAAGCTCTATACAAGTGTTTGTTATTATTATGTTCATCTATGATATCACAAATGCATATACTCTCTCCAGTAGTACAGATTATAACCCATCATGCCTTCTCATCTTGTGTGATTCTTGGCCATATATTCCCATTATTACTCCATAGTGGGTCAATACAATATGCTAAGTGAGTGTGTGAGGGGGGTGGGGGGGATCTTCTGCTTCTCTTAGTATTATGTGGATACCAGTTGAGTGCAGGGATTATCTATAGGGTGACTTTCACTCTTTCACACAGGATCATAGGTTTAGAGCAAGAAGGGACCCTAGAGATTGTCTGGTCCAATGATCTTCATTTTTATAGATGAGGAAGTTGCCTAAGTAGTAAAAAAGAAAAGCTGAAATTTGAATCCAGGGCTACTGACTCTCAAACCAGAAAATTTTCTATGGTACCATACTCCTCCTTCCATGACTTTCCTACTTCCTCCCTACATCACATATGCCACTGATGCTTTCTTTCATGCTACTTCTTCTTTTTTTGGGGGGTGGGGTGGGTCAATTGGGGTTAAGTGACTTGCCCGGAATCACACAGCTTTTAAGTGTTATGTGTCTGAGGCCAGATTTGAACTTAGGTTTTCTTATATGTAAATCATACTTGGTTTTATAGGCTGCAGTCAAATTATACCCTTAATGTATCTTTCCCTTGGGGTCACCTGCAGTTTTGATTCTTTGGGAGTAATGATAATATATCCATATAACATCAATAAGAGAATAATGATGTTAACATAGATGGACCATTTTTGGCAGTTGACTGCTGTGAAAATACAAAATTAGCCATAGGAAAACATAGTATATGATGAGATGGGATTCCTTTTATGTATGGGTTGGACTAGATGGCTGCTACGGTTCCTTCCAATTCTTAAGTTCTGTGAATACCAAAAGACAGGCACCAACCAAGTGCCATGTTTTGTTTAGTTTCAAGACTGGATCTCCCTATTTGGCCCATGCTGGAAGTGCAAAGATTACTCATGGGCTGTTCCCACTATGATTGGCATGGGAACTTTGACCTGAGCTGTTTTCCAGCCTTAATGCCAAAATAAGTGTGGATGTTTAATTGCTTAGCCCACTGTAGTTCAAACTCCCAAGCTCAAGTGATCCTCAGCCTCAGCCCTGCCAGTAATAAGAATTCCAAGGATACACCACAACCCACATGCCATGTTTTTTTTTAAATGACTTTGAAGTTCAGTCCAAGTGTTTTCTGATTTATCTGTCTGTATCTCTTCTAAAGTCTGTATTGACTTTAGTATGGCTCGTTGGACTCTGGCTGAAACAAAATTTAAATTCACAGAAATCAGCGAACAAGGGACCATGATTTGAATGTGTATTACATTATTATGATTTCAACTTTATTCCTCTTTTTTCTCCTCAGTTATTCGGGCAAAAGTGAAGGAAGTAAAGACCAAGTGCCATGATGTCACTGCAGTAGTGGAAGTAAAGGAGATTCTGAAATCTTCTTTAGTGAACATCCCAAGGGACACAATTAATCTTTACACAAATTCAGGTTGCTTATGCCCTCCACTCAATGTTAATGAGGAATATCTCATCATGGGCTATGAAGATGAAGAACGCTCTAGGTATTTGTTGCCTGTTAGCTAAAATACTACATTTTGCTTCCTGTCCCCCTCCCCCAAATTGCAGCCATTCTGGCTTTGCTTGAAGAACTCAATATTAGATTTCCCTCTACAATGTTCCAGGAGAATCATGGAATATGGAATTGAGGCATTCTTTACCATTACTCCATTATAATTTTTATTGATTACAATGTGCCTATATATTTGTGCAGAATATAAAAATATATACATATACAGATATAAGTACATATGTACTTATAAATACATACATAAGGACACACATATTTATATACATGTATATTATTATATATTACTTTTTTGCAAAATGCAGGTTGCTCTTGGTGGAAGGTTCAATAGCTGAGAAATGGAAGGATCGTCTTGGTAAAAAAGTTAAGGTAAGCCTATATTTTACAGCCTGAAAGCCATAACAGAAAATAAGGAAAACCAGACTGGTGCCATTTAAGTAGGCTGGATGCCCTTTTGCCATGTTTTAAGTGTAGGCAGTATTAAAATCTAAAGTACATGTGCTAAGAAAATGAGTCTATCTTTTGACATTTATGTTCATCAATTCAGTAAATTGCATGATTCATTTACATATCTGAGAGCTGAATGAGTCCCTCAGAACTTTCGTCTAGCCTTTAAAACTCATGACTGTCAAATTCCAGGGGCTGATAAATTTTAAAAATGGGATAGAACACTCTTTTCCAATGAAAGATTTCATTTTTCTTCTTGCTACACTAACATAGTTAAACTTATCAGGTCTGCTTAGAGGAAAAGAATGTGTGTGTGGGGGAGGCATGTTCATAAGGGGCAAAGAATCTAAAAAAAAGGATGAAAACTGGATCAAGTATAATATATCCTCTCCCTTCCACAAGCTTGAAGGCTTGGGAAACATTTAGTGTTTAAATTAAACAACCCTTGGGCAGTTTATCTTGTACATCTGGCACTTGACACAGCAGACAAGTCTGTGTTTAAGTGACCTTAAAAAAATGCAAAGGCCATTATTTTACATGAGTCCCCATCCCCATCCCCACCCCCATCTTCCTCCTTACTGCTTCCCAGTGTATTTGTCAAAAGTAAGGTTGATTTCAAGTTCAGGCAGGGCTCTGTATAACCAACTTTCTTCACTAATTATTGGTATTCATGAAAGGAAAAACACTCTTCTTCAACCATGTTGGGAGTTCTTATTGTCTCTGTTTTCTGCTTGCTGATGCAGAACAGGAATTTGTCCTAAATTCCTGTGCTCATTTGAAGAACTTTCATTACTCCCCTGACTTAGGTCATCTAATAGTGTTTGCTGCTCCTCCTGCCAAAATAACATAGTCATAAATTATCATTTGAAAATCTAGGACATGCTACCCTCTGCTTCTGTTTCCTAGCAGGGAACATAATGTCATTTCCCATCTAATTCATAAGGAATTTGCAGAAGTATTACACTGAGATGGTTCATTATTTATAAATGGGTCCATGCGAGGCAAAACAAAGTGAAGAACTGAGTCACTTGGGCAATTCAGGCCTGTATTTTGGGGGCAATGGAGATAGAGGTAGGGAGACTTGAGTGATTGAGATCCTTCCCTCAGTTTTCCAGTTCAATTTATGTATGTTTACACAAAGCTTTATGTGTTTCATGGTGAACGTAACTCAGGCTTCATTAGATAGAAAAGTGATCATTTTCAGTATGCTAATTTTCCATCTTAGCTGCTAGCCCAAGAGTCAAATAAGACATATTTTTTTGCAGTTTTTCAACTTAGAAATTGTTAGGTCTATATCATAACAGGTTGATGAATTAAAAATGAATTGGGAGATACAGTGTTTTTTAATATAAAAAAGCACCAAGAAAATTAAAGGTTTCTACCCTTTCCTTTAACAAGATTGAATGGAAGATGTCAACAAAACAGGAAGGGCTATTTTAATATAGGGTAGTTCAACAATGGAAATAGACTTTTTAATTTCTTCTTCTGTCTGTCACAAAATCAATCATATTATATGTGCAGTTTTTTTTTCATTTTGTTTTGTATTTCTTTCTGGTGAGGCAATTGGGGTTAAATGACTTGCCCAGGGTCACACAGCTAGTAAGTGTCAAGTGTTTGAGTCCTAATTTGAACTCAGGTCCTTCCTGACTCTAAGGCCAGAGCTTTATCCACTGTACCACCTAGCTGTCCCAAGTAATTACTTTTTTAAAATTTTAAAAAATTTTTTTTTACTTTTTTTTTTGGTGAGGCAGTCGGGGTTAAGTGACTTGCCCAGGGTCACATAGCTAGTAAGTCAGTTATATTATAGTAACAAATACTAGAATGCTTGATGCTTTTATTAGTCAGTCTTCTGCTCCCTTAGTAAAACATTAGCATTTACATGATAGACTGTGCATTCTTTATTTTCAGGAGTGCCCTCCAAAATAGAGATTTAAAGGGAGTATAAATTCCTATCCTGAGTATCTTACAAGAAAGAATCCTGAATCTTTTGAGGGGAAACTCAAGAATTAAGCAGAAGGATAACTTATTCCTCTCTTAGAAGTCTATCTGTCCCTTCTCCAATTAATCTCAATAGTTAGTAAAATAATGGTTTTAAAGCATAAATCTTACCATGTCTTTCAAGAACCTTCAATGACTCCCTCTTGCCTCAAGGATAAAAAACAGACTATTCAACTTGGCATTAACCTGAATAAGAGCCTTGTGCCTGTCTTCTTTTTCAGGCTTGCAGCACATCAATTTTCCTAACCTGTGTTCCAGTTAAACTGGTCAATTTGCTTTTCCCTAAATTCTTTATTCCATCTCCCACCTTCCTGCCTTTGGATTAGCTGTTTGTAATGGACTCCGTCTTAACCCCCTACCTCTAAGAATACCAAGTTTCCTTAAGTGCTCAACTCATGTGCCTATTACTGTGGGATGCCTTTCCTTAGCCTTCTCTACTTCAGAGGCTAAGGAAACTACCTTTGAGGAATGCCCCGCCTGTAGTACAGGGTCTTGAACATAGTGGATGCTTAATACATTTTTAAAAGAATCATTTCAAAAAACATCTATGAGAAGACTACAGCTGGGGATGCAAAGGTGAAAGACATGGTTTCTGTGCCCACGGGATCCTACAGTCCAGGGGTTATGAGACATGACACTAAATGTCTATAATACTATCTGTGTATATGTGTCTATATATGTGTATGTGTATATGTATGTGTGTGTGTATATATGTAGCGCATAGAAGAAATATAAATAAAATTGAAGAAAAGAGAGACTCTTTTAGGTTAACTCAGGTGCTATCTCATATGGAAAGCCTGTCCTGATCCTCCTAGCCATTAGTGCTGTCTCCTTCCTGAGCCTTTTTCACTGACTGTCCCTCATACCTGGAACTCTTTTCCTTTTCATCTCACCTCCTCACTTCCTTCAAATCCAGCTAAAATTTTACCTGCTCTAAAAAAGCCTTTCCTGATCTCTCTTATAGTACTTTCCTGCTGTTGATTATCCCTAGTTTACCTGAGATATATCTTGTTTACACATAGTTTTCACGTTGTCTCCCCATTAAACTGAGTTTCTTGACAACAAGGAATGTCTTTTGCTTTTCGCTGTATCCTGAGTGTTTACATAAGTAGGCCCTTCATAAGTACTTATTGACTGACTTGTTGATTGAATGTTTAAATGTTTAATCCTGTTCAAGCATTCACAAATGCCTACCATATGCAAGGTACTGTTTTAGACCCTGGGGGCACAAAGACAGAAAAAAAAAAAAAGGAAATGTTTCCTGCCCTCAAGCAGCTTGTGCGGTTGGCTCATAGAGGAAAGAGACTATTTTTTTGTTTGGTCTATTGTATCCCCCAGTACCCAAAATAGTGTCTTGAACTTAATAAATGCTTGTTGAATTAGGTTGTTTCTATGGATTGCTGCTTCACTTTTGCAGAATTACTCAGTTTTTAGGACGACTGAGAAATCACGACTTTTTTTTTTATTGTTTCCCGTGGAGGGATGAACATTTTCTGTTTTAAAATCCGCAGCGCTGGGATCTGAAGCTCCGTCACATTGGGTTAAGCAAAACTGAATCTGGTCAAAGTGATGCCACACAGAAGTCTGGCAGGAACAATAATCAGCGGCAAGCTCGCAACTGAATGTGAAATGAGAACCGTGAAGACCAATGGGACTCCCTTGTAAGACTTGGCATTGTCGGAGCAGCAAAGGAAAAATTGCACTATTGCACGTTATACTCAATTGTTTACTACAAAATCAAATTGTAACTGATAATAGTCTTATTTTCCCTTCTGTTTTCTGCTTTTTTTTTGTATGGGTACAAAATGTTAAAAATATATAAATATATATATTCTATTTCACTAATCATGGAGAAAATGTCCCCAATGAGCTGAAAAAACTAATCCTAGGATATGTACTGCAGTTCATAGCAACCAGATTGGGGCATCTGGATTTGCCAATGACGTTTTAAGGACATAGAGATGTTTGCCACATACAGAAGGATGGGATCTGGTGTAAAGTAGACTCTGACAGACTGATGCAGCCTCACTTTCAATGTTTTTATCCCTCCTCATATGCAGGCAAAATTTAGAGTTTAAAATATATGTATAATGGCAGTTGGATAGCAAATGATTGTGTAGACAGGGTAGTCAAACGTAGAAAAAAACTTTTCAGAAAACATGAAGGAAGAATTATTCTCAAGATTAGTGAGAAGCAAAATAAATAGCTTTAGAATCTGAAGGAAAAGCATTTGTTCTGATGGAAAAGCACAATTTAACTGGTAGCTGTTGGTGTTAACAGTAGCATTTTCCTTTTGGCAGTAGAGTTGACTAATCAACATTAGGGAGTGAATTATAATCAGACATCTGTTGTTATCAGTATAGCTCTGTTTAATTTGTTTCCTTTCTAATAAACCACTGGTGTAAGTCTTTTTTTCCCTTCTGAAATATAAGCCTGATTTACTGTATCAAGCAGAACAAAAATGGAAAGCCTTATGGACATATACGCGTCCGTATGTTGTTTTTAAATGGCTTAACCCTTCTGAGAAATGTTAGGTAGCTAAATTGCTAAGAGAATTTAGAGTGTTATTAGTTTTCTGATAGCTCCAAACACCTTGCCCAAGTTATGTCTTTGGTCTCTGAGTCTGTCAGGCTAACAGCTGGCTGCATCTACTCAAGAATTTCTTGACTTCCATTGCAGCTTTGCTTCCATCTGGGCAGGAACATCACTTCCTGGGTGCTGATTTTTGGGGTTCTGTATTTGGGGTTTTGTGTGTGTGTGTGTGTGTGTGTGTGTGTGTGTGTAGCATGTGATGTGTTGCAGATGACTGAATTACCAGACCTGTCTCTTGGTGCCGGTCTGCACTTTATCATTTGGATTTTGTGGGAGGTGTTCTTATGTCTATTCCTACATAAATAGCCATGTTTAATGCTCAGTAAATGTCTAATAAAAAGGATGATAGCTATCTAGAGAGAAGATATTCTGAGTTTTCAACTTAATACATATTTCGTTACCTACAATGCATTTTGATCTCTAAGGTATGCTTTGAAAAGTGATGCCTTCACTTCCTTCTTCAAATAGGATGTTTTAGAGCCTGTGTCAGTCATTTGGAAGTCCATTGATTTTCCTCTGTTGACATATCATATTAGTAGAAAACCCAACTTTTGAGCTATGGCATATGAAAAATAAAACACTTATGATGCAAACTGGCATTGTGTTTCCTTTTATAAGCTCAATACTATAGGAGAGGGATCATTCCATAATAGAATCTTCACATCAAAAATAGAGCATGAACAATAAAGGATTGATAGTTATCTTTAGCTCATTTCTCACTCATGATTCCAGAGGGCCATCTAAGAATAGAATGGAGCTTCGTGGGATCTACCTTCAAGAATTTGAAGGGCTGCCCTGTGGAAAAGGGATTAAACTGATTTTGTCAAGCACTAGAGGGAAGAACCAGGAGCAATGGATAAAAACTACAGAGGCAATCTTAGATGTGATGTCAGGAAAAACTTTTCAACAATTAGAGCTGTTTAATAGTGGCAGAAGGAGTATACTGCATTGCCTGCCCCACCTCCTCCCCATCTCTAGTCATTGGAGGACTAGAAACTGGATGACCGTTTGTCCATTTGTAGGAGGGATTCATCTTGGGAGTATGAGGTGAACTAAAGGGCCGCTGACGGCCCTTCCAAATCTAAAATTCTGTGACTTTTCTCCATTCATTGAGGAATCACAAACAAAACTATAACTAGCAATTTTGGTGCTTGAGGCAAACAGTACATAAAGGCTAGTAGTGTGACATGCACCATCTAAATTTCAGTGCCTTAGGGCTATGTACCTGTCATCCTATCCTAGTTATGGTTCTGGTCTCCAAGTCTATCAGATGAGTACCTGGTGGCTGTTGTTACCAGAGCATGTTTTTTTATTTTATTGGTTTCCAATTGTATCTTTGCTTTGAGCTAGATAAGGCAAGGACATTACTTCCTACATCCTGATTTTGGAGGAACAGGAACATCATTTTGGTTTGTCAGAGGAGAGTAGGGAACCCTACATCCAGAAGACCATAGCCACAGGATTCTAACCTGTCCTGGACTATACCTTTATGTGGCACTTTGGGGTCTGGGGAATACGACATCATGGTGGTTTTGCACAATATTGATTTTCCAACTAATTCTCTTCCCTTCTGTCTGATCCATAGGGATGAGAAGGAAAAGTAGGTGTGTTATCCCAATGCAATGTGGTCCTATCTTCCTAGAGAAGATGAAGAGCGACTTTAAGTCATGAAATATTATTGACATATTATGGTGGATGTTCTGGTCATATCCATGTTTCCAGACAATTCTTTCTCTATTAAATTCCTGAAGCAAAGATAATATTTATTTCAAATTTCTAAGTAAGGGGCTTAACATAGTTTATGCTCAATAAATATGAAATAGTACACTTAAAGTGAAAATTATATTCCTGACGTTAATTTCAGTAGAATTCAGCAACCTAAGAAAACACTAAGCTTTGGTGGACTGCTAAGAAAAGCAGTTTTCTGCTCCATCTCTTTAGGAGTCTACTCTCAGGTTACTAAAAGTGTAAATGAACTTATAAATGTGAAATAACATCATGAATAAAGTAAAACATATTGAATGTTGGGTAGTTCAATTTGCATAGTTTCAATAATTTTGACTTTTATAAATCATTTGCATTGCATCTCTTGTTAGATATTATTAGTTGATGATGGTTGCAATTCCCACCACCAGAATAAAAAATGATTCCTGTCATAAATTTAATAACTGATGTTTATATGGTGATAGCATCCCAACGTGGGAACTCCATCTACCTTTGCAGATCGAGTTGATAAATCTTAGGAAGTTTTCTATGGCATATATTAATTGTCACTTGTCTTCCTAATTCTAAACCCACTTCTGACTGTCTAATATAACACTGTTTCATGCTGTATTTGTTACACAACATCCAGAGTAAGATGGTCAGTTCTGGGTACCATGTCTTAGGAGTTAAGTCTTAGGGAAAATACTGATAAACTGGAAAGCATCCACAGAAGTACAAGTTGGATGGTGAAAGATCCTCAAATTCATGCTATATAAAGATGAATAGAAGATTAAAAATGGGAGTATCTAGCTTCCAGAAGAGAAGACTTGGAGGAGATAGGTCAGCTGCCATCATGTATTTGAAGAGTTGTCTATAGACAAGGAATTAGATTTGTTATGTATGGCTGAAGTGAGAAAAACTAAGTTGCCAAGACAGATTTTAGCTTAATGTAAGGAAAAGCATCCTATCAGGCAGAGCTATCCCAATGTGGAAAAAGCCTCCTCAGTGAAGGACTTCAAGCAAAGGTTGAATGACTATTAATTGGGTATGATGTAGAAGGGATTTTTGTTCAACAGAGTTTGTACTAAATGGCCTCTGAGGCCACATTCAATTCTTAGATTCTATGATTTAGTATTTCTTTTTTTTCCCTTTTTAATTTCTACCAGTCTCTAACTGTAATGAATTTACTTTTATGTTTATATGGTAGTGATTTGAGAACTTACAAAGTTAAACATTTTTTTAAGAAGCATTTCCATTCACCTTTAGTATTTTAAAATTTCTGGACACACATGCCAAAATATTAACAAAATGAATACTGAATAATGTGCTGAAGAATTTGGTAAAAATTAAGGTAATGACTAACTTGGACTAAGCCCTATTCATGGATGCTGTCAATATTATGCTAGAGTACACACACACTGTCATTTGATTCGGTGCCATGCATTGTATAGAATTTTTAAAAAGGAAAACATGCCTTTTCACATCTGCTATATATTATTTAATTGGATAGATCCAGAGCCATAATCTCTATGAGTAAATAACAGTTTATCACTACCCACAAGAGAATATCTATTGTTATATTTCAATATGCAAAATGACTAAGACTAGACTTGGTGTTCATTTATGTGGTTAGTATTTATTTATATATTTTAAATATGTACCTAAATATTCAGAAATTTATGATAGTAAAAACAATGAGGGCAGGGTAGAAATTTCAGAGAATCTACCATAGTTAGTATTTTAGCTAAATATGGCCCCTAACTTTATAAACATTTTAAAAAATCAGCAAGTATGATTTTGCCTAGGTAAGTGTCTTCTTGATAATAGAAACAAAAACATTTCCAAGTCATGTGACCAACAAGATGGAGAATTAGATATTTTCTCCAATCCTCATGACCTCTCAAAATTCTCCAAAACAGAAATTATGCACCAAAGATACTTAAGTTGTCTCCATGGTCAAGGATACCCAGAAGGTTTAAAAGAACAATATAAACTGATGTCTACCCTGAGCTCATTTAGCACCCTTTTACCCATTGCCTCTTATGCTATCAGCATCAAGGCTATACTAGCTGACCCAAGGACTCTACCCACGGGTTTGCAATAAACTCAACTCCACACCATGGTGTCCCTTCTCTCTTTCCAATGCAGTGGAGATCTAGCTCCAGGCTGCAGAAGTTTGTGGGGGCCTTGGTCACTAGCACTATGGCAGAGTTCTATGCTATAGAAGGTCTCTTCAGGAGAAGAGAGGAACAAAGGGGAAAAGGCAGAACACATATCTGGGCTTGAAATAATGCCCAACCCCACACCCTACATCCCCCTCCTCCCAGAGTCTCAGAGACCCAAACTGCAAGCAACAGAAATCAGCCCTGGCTGCACTGGCACCACTGTGGCAGTGCTCTAAGCTGCTGGGCCAGAGAACTAAGGTTCAGAAGGAATGTGAGAGCATACCATGTGTATGTCTTGGGGTAGGGGGGAAGGGTGGGGAGAGTAAGGGAAGGAATCAGAAAATGAGCAATAGGGGAAAATAAGGGGGAAAAGACTGAAATTACCAAAGATTTCAGAAAGAAGAAAACTCAAAAACCTCAATCATAAACAGATAAATCAACAGGGAAAACATTAACAGCAGAAGGAAATATGGCCTCCAGATTTAATAAACAAGTTCCAGCATCTATGAATAAATACTACAAAAAAAGGGCAAATGATCCAAAAATTGATGAGACAGAGGACCTTGTGGAATTTGAAGAGAACATAGAACCACAACACCTTGATTGGTTTAAAAGAGAAATGAGAATCATTATAGCAGAATTTATGGCCTATATGGCAAAAATAATGAGCAAAATAGAAAAACTGGAATTTGCCATGGTAAATCTTACCAAAGAAACAAAAAAGACAACAATGCAAATAGGAATACAAATAGACAGAAGTGAAGAACAATCTAGAAGAAGAAGAAAAAACAACAACCAATAACATTAAAAGAAAATATCTCTCTAACCAAACAAAACATTCTGATCTTGAAGATAGGAGGTATAGAGAAAACCTAAGGATAATAGATCTCCCACAAGAACATGACAAATAAAAAAACCTTGAATACCACAATGAAAAAAAAATGAAAAACAAAACAAAAAAACTGCCCAGAATTTCTGAACATAGAAGATACAACATAGAAAATAAAATACCAATGGAAAGAATTTATATAAAATCTTCAGAAAAAATCCTAGGCAACAAATTCCAAGACACATAATGGTTAATTTAGCAATTCAATTCAGAAACAGGTTCTGCAAGTGACCAGGAGAAAGCCTTTCATACACAAGGAAAGGAAATTTGAATGATACAATATTGTGCACCCAGCAGGAAACGCAGGATAGAGTAATGTGTTCAAAGCTGAGGGTGACCTATTCTGTAAATCTGAGCTCAACCATAAGTGAAAAAAGATGTGTATTCAATGATAAAAAGGTATGAGAAACATTCTTAGTAGGGGTAAATGAATGTAGCAGCCAAGGACAGCAACAGCAACAGAGTGAAGTTGAAGAGACTAGTAAGAGAATACTTTCTAAATGTAAACTAAGAGACAGAGAGAGGTGAAAGCGAAAGTCAGGTGGAGGTAACAACAGTGGAGAGTCAGACCTGGAGCACTATGGAGAGAGCCCTGTGACATCCTGCCTACAGGTGAATCAATGTTTTTGTTTGTTTGTTTTTTGTGGGACTACATTACAAAATTGGAAGGTGAATGAAAGGGAGGGAGGGGAGAAAGGGAGCATAGCAGATTGTGTGATGTGCCCGGGTCAAATCAAGGTCTAGTAACAAGGGGAAAGTGACCCCTGTGGTTTCTCAGAATTAGAAGAGCCTGCAGAGGAGTGAGCCAGGAGGGGGGAGGAAGGATTGCAAAGGAGGAGTGGGAAGAGAGAGGACTTGCTTTGGTGGTGACAGGAAATTCCACTGATGAATGTTTCTAGACGTGAAGAGAGATGTTCTGTGACAGATGGGGACCTTGTGCTGGGTATTATCCAAAGGATTTAGTGCTTGCAAAGATCATATATTCTACCTCAGAAGGGGAAGAGTTATAACTCTTGGGGCAACTGGTATCCGGGGGAGTGGGAGGGAATGGACCCAGGGAGGAGATTTTGAGGCAAATGGGGAAAGAAGGTAACCAGGAGGAGAGAATAAATCGATAGTGGGTTACATAACCAAGGGCATGGTAGTAACGGGTCTTCTTGGTCACCTGCATGAATTGGCATTGTTTTGAGAGAAGAGGCACAAGAAAAGAGGGGACCTCAGGAGGCAAGCTCTGCAGGACAGTCTCAGAAACTGCCTAGAGGGAAGAACCCAGAATAGATACCTTAGAAGTTTTGATTACATGAGGAACACAGAGAATAGAAAGGGATTAGATAATTATAGGGGTCATGAACAAGAGAATGAATGTTTAGAGTAGACAGAAAGAGAAGATATATAACTAAGAGGGTGAGAGAAATCCACACTTGATAGGGTCACAAAAAATGAAATAAAAAAAAACTAATGAAGAGGAGAGGTGAGGAAGAGAAATGTACTTGATTAACTGAGAATAAAATAGAGAAGAAATTAATCAGATAAAAGCAGGAAGGAAAAAGGAATTCATGAGCAAAACTTCAAAGGAAAAGAGATAACAAATAAAAGGAGGACTCAGTGTGAGGGGAAAGAGATCCAGTAAGAATAGGAAATTAAATGATAATGATGAAACAATATATCAAAATGTATGGGATACAACTAAGGCAGGGAAAAATCATATCGTTACAAATATACATTAACAAAATAGAAAACCAAAGGCATAATGCATAATATATGTATCTAATTTTTTTAAAGTAGAAAGCCAATAAACTTAAAATCTAAGCACAAAAAACACAGTAAAAATCAGAAAAGAAATGAATTGTAAACAAAACACATAGAAATGATAAATTAAACTAAAAGCTGCTTCTTTGAAAAGACATAAAATTGATGAATATTTAGATGCTCTGATTAAAAAGAAAAACAGAAAGTCAAATAAAATGCAATAAGCAGGTGAAATCACATAAAACAGATAAAATATAAAGATTAATCAGAACATATTATGAAGTTACATGCTAACAAAATTGAAAAGATAAAAGAAATAAATACCTTAAAACATAAGATACCCAAGACCAGATAGAAATCTTAAATAACCCAATCACATAAAAGGAAATAGATCTAGCTATGAAGGAACTAACATAGAAAAGAACTTCTGGTCCTGATAGACCATACAACTTTAAAGAACAATTAGTATCCATATTTCACAAATTATTTTCAAAAATTGTGGAAGAAAGCAGCCAACTAGAATTCTTTTACAAAACAAATAAGTCTTAATATCTAAACCAGGTAAAGATAAATCACAAAAGAAAAGCTATAGGTCAATATCATTAATGAACACTGATTCAAAAATTTTGAACAAAATCCTGCCAAAGACTATATCCATTTTTCTAAGAAATCATTCATTATGACCAAGTGGGATTTATACCAGAGATGCAACAATGGCTCAACATCAGGAAAACAATCAACATAATTAATCATATTAAAACCCAAAACATCCCAAACCACACAATTACCTCAATAATTGCAGAAAAAACCTTTGACAAAGTATATAGGCCTTCATTATCCTAAAAACTCTACAGCGTATAAACAGAGAAACTGCAAAAAAAAATCATAAAAAAAAACAATCTAAAAAAGAAAAGTAAGCATTATATGCCATGGAAATAGTCTAGAACTTTTCCCAATAAATACATGAGTGAAGCAAAAATGTCCATTCTTTCCACTATCATTTGGTGTAACTCTGGAAATGCTAGCAAAAGCAATGAGACAAGAAAAAGAAATGAAAAGAGTAAAGCTAGACAAAGAGAAGATAAAATTATCCCTATCTGCTGATGACATGATGGTATACCTAGAAAATCCTAGGGAATCAACAAAGATACCAATCAAGACAACAGCTTCAGCAAATGTGAAGGCTACAAAAGAAATTCTCAAAAATCAATAACATTTTTATATAATAATAACAAAACCCAAGAAGCAATAACAGAAAGAGAAAGGTGCATAAAAATCTGAAGATCAACCTACCATAGCACAGAAAAGAGATATATGTATATGTTTATGCTCATATATATATATATATATATATATATATATATATATATATTTCAATTATAAAATACTCTTTAAAGAAATTAAGAACAACCTAAATAGTTGGAGGAATATTCATGCTCATGGCCAGTCTTTGCTCATGGCAGGCTTTTATATAATAAAAATAACAATATTACTAAAGTTAATTTACACTTCGAATGCTATGCCAATCAAAATACTAAGGGAATGTTTTATATAAATTGATAAAATAATAAAATTCATTTAGAAAAGCTAAAGATCTAGAATATCAAGGAAAATGAGGAAAATAAGTAGGGACAAAAGGGGAATTGCCTTTTAGACTTCAAACTATATTATAAAACAGCAATCATCAAAACCATCTAGTATTGGTTAAAAAACAAAGAGATAGCACAATGGAAGAGATTAGGCAAAGGAAAGTTAGAAACAATGGAACTTAATAACTTAGTGTTTGATGAAATAAAAAACAAATTACCTGGGGGGCATACTCCTTTGTGATTAAAAAAAAAAGTCTGAGAAAACTAGAAAGCAGTATAGCAGCATTTAGACTTACTACACCTTACACTCTAGTCAACAATATGTTCTAAATGGATATGCAACCTTAATATTAAGATCATACTACAAGAAAAATGAGAAGAGAAGCACTTCATATGCTTCTTACAATTATGGCTGAGAAATATATTCTTAACCAAATAAGAGGTTCAAGCAATCATAGAAAACAAAATATTTAACTCTGATGACATGAAACTAAAAAGCTTCTTCACAGATGAATTAATGACCTAGGATAAGAAAGTGGTCAAATGGGAAATAATTTTAGATTAAATTTTGATAATAGTTTGGTATCCAAGATATATAAACAAGTAATAAATATACACAAGACTAAAAGCCATTTTTTTTAATACTTAAATGGTTAAAAGATATGGACAAGCAGTTCTCTAAAGTAAATTGCAAAGTATTCACAACCACATGAAAGAGTTCTCCAGATCATTAACAACAAGAGAAATGCAAATCGAAACAAACCTGAGGCTTCACCTCACAACCTACAAATTGGCAAAGATGACAAAAAATAGCAACAGTCAATGTTAGGAGGGTTGTGAAATATAAGAATCCTCATACACTGTTGGTGGAGCTGTAAAACGTTATAACCATTTTGGAAAGGAATTGGAAATTATGTAAACAAAATGACTAAAATATCTATACTTTTTGAAACAGAAACTCCATTACTGGGCTTATATCTCAAGGAACCCAGAAACAAGAATAAAGTTGCTATATTCTTCAGAATATTTATAGCAACACTTTTTGTGATACCAAAGAATTGGAAACAAAGTGGATGACCATTGATTGGGGGAATGGCTAAACAAATCATGGTATATTATAGTAATGGACTAGTAATGTGCTGTAAGAAATGATGTGTGTAATGAATACAGAGAAACATAGAGAGATCTATGTGAACTGATGCAGAATGAAATGAGCAGAGCCAAGAAAACAGTATTCATAATAACTGCTACAATGTAAATGGAAAGAACAAACACACACTAAAAATTCAAAAGTAAATGTAACAAAATGTGATAAAATAATAAAGATCAAGCTCAACTCAAATGAAGAGATAGGACAGTACATCTCCAGTCAACCTCTAAGTGGAGGTGAGATGTTCACAAGTGTTACACTTTGAACTTTTTCAATGCATTGATTAGTTGTGATTTTTATTCCTCTTTTTGCATTTAAAAATACTGTTTGCTATATGAGATGGCTTTCTAGGAAGGGGAGGGGATGCTAGGGATAACTATGATGAGGTAAAAAAACAGAAGACAAAAACTTGTTTCAAAAAAACTTATACAAGTTATGTAGGAAAAATAGGCAGTGTGACATAATGTAATTGGAATCAAGAGACCAGGATTAAGTCTTGCCTCTGACATATGCTGTTTGTATGATCAATGGCAACTCATTTCACCTCTCAGTGGCTTTCATATAAGTTACTGAGAAGTTGATTCATTGGTTCTCCACTTCCCTCTTGCAATTGTTTTTAAAACAAAGGGATGAAAGGACAAGTTTCTCTCAGAACCACTATGAAAAGTAGTGTGAAATCAGTAAAAAGAAAAACAGTATAAAAATGCTAGGAGAAACATGCAATTTTTCATGAATTTTTGTTTATATATTTTCATTGCTCCTTGAGTTTGACTTCAAATTATAGGTTTATTAGTGTTTTAACAAAGCAAAGGTGAAACTCAGAAGGAAAACAAAAAGCTTATTATATGCAAAACAAGAAGTTCCACTAGCTATTTGGAAAATATCATTTTATGTTCCTATACTTTCCCTTATTCATCTGTCACCATTTGGAACTTTCCTAAATGATAATGAGAGTCAATACAGTAATATCCTATACATAGCATAACTGTACTTTCTCTTTGTTCCTTTCACTCAGTGTTTGTTTTATGGCTGTGATCCAGTATATTATTGGCATATATTATTGGAAAAAACCTATCTTTTTGTAAAATGAAAATGGAATGGGGGAGGGTGTTGTAGGGACCATGCATGGGGGTGGACCTATAGGAACATCCCTGAGAGTTCCAGGGACATATGAGGCTCAGTACTGAAGAGCTAATGCTTTGAAATGACAATGTAATCTATCACTTTGTTGGCCACTGATAAGGAAGAGCTCAGTGGATCTTGAAGAGGAGGTGACCTGCACTAAGACTCTGCCTTCTCTTGAGCACAGCAGACATCTTAGAACCTCTCTTCAGAGGAGTTACGATAGGTCTGGTGCCCTTGCCTCTTCCCAGTAAGCACATAGCAGCTAAGGTATATACATGGGTTTAGGAGAGCCAGAGTCCAAGTCTTTGGCTCCTGGTTGTCACTTCTATTTAACTTCTTTCTTGAGTGTAGGTGACTGAACCATGATCTTGAGGTAAATATGTCCAGCCTTATGAACTAGAGAGATCTGGAGATCCACGGTTCTGTGGTTTGAACTGATTGGTTGCAAGGGAGAGTTTCTGTATCAGAGGGAATGACTACCAACAGGAGGAAGAGCTCTGTCTCTGGCCTGATTTGCTGAGAGATATGAACCTGGAGAAAGTTTGGATAGTACAGTACAGAGGGCAAATGTGAAATGCTGAATTTAGCACTCCTGTAAACTGTTCCGTGTATGGTGGTAAATCTTGTCAAATCTTGTTCTTACTTCCTTTGCAACATCCTTCCACTCACACTGCCACCCCCTCATTGCAGACACCCATCCCCTCTCATCTGGATTGTAACTGATCTCCCTGCATCAAGCCTCTCCCCTCCAACCCACCCTCCACTGAGCTGCCAAAATGAGTTGCTCCAAAGTGCAGATCTGATCCCCATTATACAACAAATCCCAGTGGCTCCCTACTATTTCCAGAATGAAATATACAGAAGCCTCTGGCTTTTAAAACCCTTCATAACTTGGTCCCTTCCTACCTTTTTAGTCTTCTGGCTTTTTCTCCCCTTCCATACTCTGATCTAGCAATACCGGTCTCTTGGCTGTTCTTCTCCTGCCACTCCATAACTCTACTCTGTGCCTTTTCATTGGTTGTCTCCCATGTCTGTTATGGTCTCCTTCCTCACCTCCATTTCCTAGTTTTGCCAAGATTTAGCTCAAATCCCACCTTCTTCAGGAGGCCTTTCTTGTCTCTGTAGCTGCCAGACAGTCCTAGCTGCCTGCCAAATAATAATGCTAGCTGACATTGATTTTGTCTCAAGTAGGCTGGAACTATGTTTGTCTTTTTTGATATCCCAGGTACTCAGATCAGTGCCTGTTGAGTGGTTATCAGCTTTCATTACTTGCGAAACAGAACAGTTATTTTCTACAGAGGTTATTCCAAACTTTTTCCTCTTTTGCCAGACTCCAAACCTTCCTGTGGTAGGGCAAGAGGGCGAGTGGGTGACAAACAGAGCAGAAAACACAATTCTACACAGCATAATTATTCATGCCAGTGGCCAGTGGCCTGCCCCCAGCTGGATTACCTGGGTGCAGGCTCAAGTCCAAGTGCAGGAGTGAGGCCTCTCTGAGAAGGATGTAAGGGTTGTTTGAGAACTCCTCAGATACAAGGGAATATTCTTGTAGGCTCTTTCACTCTGGGCAATGGAGAATCAGGTCCACTTTCACAACTGAGCTCAATTGGGAAAGCTATGGCTCCCTGGATTCATTATGTATTTTTATACCTCAGTTCAACCTGCAGCTTAATTTGAATATTGTGCCCCCACCCCCAGGATCCTTAGGAGCCAGATATGCTTGAATCCACTGATAGCCCACTGCTAGATGCTTTTCACTCAGTAGATGCCTTTTTCCTCATTAGAACATAAGCTCCTTGAGATCAAGGACTGGTTCACTTTTGTTTTTATATGTCTTGTGCTTACTACAGCCCCTGGCACATAGTAATTGACTCATAAATGCATGCTGGCTTGACTTGTTTACTAATTGATCTTGCTTCTCATTTGACTGAAAAGACTGAAGTCATCTAACATGACCACATTTTTTGCCCCTTCTCCATTTCTCAAACCTGTCCATATCTTCGCCTATCTGCTTTTCATTTCCTCTAATCTTGGAAGATGAGGTGGCTTTTCCTCCTGGTCAAACCTAACTGTTCCAGTTATGCCCTTGATTTCTTTCTTTCTTTATTCTCTGTATAATAGACTTTAGTCATAATTGACTCTATTAACTCCACTGATTTCATTCCCCTCTCCACTCGATCTCATTCTGTCTAGTCTTCAGTTACTCTTCTCATCTACAAACGTACTAAAGCCTCCCTTATCTTAAGAAGAAAAAATAACAAAGGCTCCCTTGGCTCAGTGATCCCTTTGCATCAGCTTCCTATTTCTCTCTCTGTCAAAAGTCTAGGAAGAGTATTTTATACTCGTTGTCTACATTTCCTCACTATCTACTCATTACTTAACCCTATCTCACCCCCATTGTGACTTCTGACTCCTCTATACAAGAAGGGCTTTTCCCAATACCACCAGTGACCTTATAATTGCAGTCTTTTGAGTCCTCCTACTCGTGTAGCATTTGACAGTGTGGATCAGACCCCTCCATTAAAAAAAATTCTTTTTTTTTTATTATTATTAACTTCAAAGCATCAACATGATCATTCCTATAAACAAAGAACAGAAAAATGGATGGTATATGAAATGATGAATCTCTATTACATACAACTTGAGTTTTTTTTAAAGTACATAATAAATTTAACATTGCCCTACTTCTCTGTGGCCCCTTTTGAATTTCCTTCTGTCTTCTGTGAATTTTTAAAATATTTCATTGGTGCTCTTCATGTTTTAGGGGGAGAGACATCACTGTTACTATCTTCTGACTCTCCTAAACGTCTCCCTCCTTCCTAAAAAAAAAG